>NC_090023.1:123511365-124111365 GCF_037176765.1 Anolis sagrei
CTCTGAGCTGTGTAGGGCCCTGTCTCATGCTGCAACCTCCTACAAAAAAAGTTCTGACTTTCTCAGCAGGATGTTAGAGATCAATGTGACACATTGGGAAACAGAACTTTTCATTGGACACAAAAAGTAAAGGCTCATTAAAGGTTCCCTCATTACAGGTAACATAATTTCAGACTCCTTTTAAAGCTATTGCAATGTATAAGGGGTTATAGCTGTGAAAACCTTAACCCTCATTGTGCCATATGAATTTCCTCCTTTCAGAACAGCTATTATTTATTTATTTATTTATTTATTTACTATATTTATACCCCACCCTTCTCACTCCTGAGGGGGGACGCAGGGCAACCTCACAAAGCACCATACGGTGTCAACATCAAAAACAATCAATAGTACATTAAAAATATAAAAAAATATTAAAACAATAGTTAAAAAAACATTTGATTAACATACACCTATTAAAAATCGGAGTCCAAAATCCAGTCCAGGTCAAATCATGCCATAAGTGTTAAAATCTTCTTTCAGTTGCTGCTCACTGATCGAATGCTTGATCCCACAGTCAGGTCTTGATTTTCCTTCTAAAAGACAGGAGGTAGTTGGTCACCCTGATGTCTCTGGGGAGAGTGTTCCACAGGCGGGGGGTCACTGATGAGAAGGCCCTGTCCCTCATCCTCACCAATCATGTTTGCGATGTCAGTGAGATTGAAAGCAGGACCTCCCCAGATGATCTTAAGTTTTGTGATGGTTCGTACCAGGAGATATGTTCAGACAGGTAGTCGGGCCAGAGCCGTTAGGGCTTTAAAGGTTAAAACCAGCACTTTGAATTGTGCTCGGAAACTGATCGGCAGCCAGTGTAGCTGACATAACAGAGGGGTTGTATGCTCCCTGTATGCTGCTCTGGTGAGCAACCTGGCTGCTGTTAGACAGTCTTCAATGGCAGCCCACATAGAGTGTGTTGCAGTAGTCTATCTGGGATATAACAAGAGCGTGGACCACCATGGTGAAGGTTACCAATATAAGTATTTTAGAAGCTACCAGATATGCAGGGAAGTAGCAGCCCAAAATGGGCAAAGAAAAGAGAAGGAGAAAATGGGATAAAGGGTGATGTAAGTGTAAGAATGAGTGAGGGTGCTTCTACACTGTAGAATTAATACATTTTTTCATCACTCTACCAACATGGCTCAGTGTTATGGAATCCTATGACATGTAATTTATTTAAGCACCAGTGCTCTTTGCCAGAGAAAAACTACAACTCCCATGATTTCATAGCAATAATTCTATTGTGTAGATACACTCTGTATGTGAAAGTGAAAATGAAAGAAAGGATAAAAAAGAAGAGGGAAGGAAAATAAATAGATGAGTAATATATGTATGGGGATACATTTGGCACTAGTTCAGTCTATTTGTGGCTCTGTCCCCACCTACATGTCCCTTGCTTTCTCCCAAAGGATATGCAGCCATCAGACTGAGCAAGATTCCTCAGCCCTGCCTTAGAGGATGCTCTACCATTTTGTCATCTAGACACGAAGTATTTTTTCTCTATTGTTAAGAAGTTTGAGATTCAGCCAATGTGCTGTGAGAAACTAGTAATGTGAGTGACCAGAGTTTAAATCCTTCTTCAGCCATGGAAATGAATGATCCTGACTTTCTCAGTCTAGAAGGAACAATGGTAAACCTCTTCTGGCATCACTCAGAGTTGAATTGAAGGCATATAACACTAAGAACAAGAATAAGTTTTGAGTCTATTCCCATTTTACATCCACTCCAAATCTCTAGTAATTGTCCCCATTCTTGGTTGGACTCTGATCACAAACAAAAATGTTATCAAAAATAGAAATCAGGTATAGGATATGTCTGCACTTCTTAGAGAACTACAAATAGGTAGGAAAGTAGAGCTTAACATTGCTATGAACATTTTGCTCTATAATCCTCATCATCAGTACCACAAAACAACTTTGAATATGTATTGTGCTTTTGCCTCCATCCTCCACGATCAGTTCAGTTTCATTTTCAAAACATTACCTAATAACTTTGCATAGAGTTTTTCCCCCTGCAAATAATGATGTAATTTTAACACTTTCGATAATGAGCATATCTGATATTCATCAAATTATGAATGCCCAACTCATTAATCTGTAGTTAAATCAAAGATAAGCATTAATGTATGACTGAAATATTGTTCCCCCAATGAGTTGAGAACAACCTTTGCAAAATTGCCAGATGTTCCTATCACGCCAAAACCAAGGTTACAACAACATCTGTTATAGAACTCCAATATGCTGATGACAATGTCATCTGTGCAGATTCAGAAGAAGACCTACAAGCCACTCTAAACACCTTCACAGAAGCATACGAGAAGCTCGGCCTGTCATTGAACATCAAGAAAACCAAAGTGCTCTTCCAGCAGTCACCAGCCAATCCCTCTCAAATCTCAGAAATACAGCTTAATGGCGTAACATTAGAAAATGTTGACCATTTCCACTACCTTGGTAGCCACCTCTCCACAAAAGTCAACATTGACACTGAAATACAACACCACCTGAGCTCTTCAAGTGCAGCATTTTTTTGAATGAAGCAAAGAGTGTTTGAGGACCGGGACATCTGTAGGGATACCAAGGTGCTTGTTTATAAAGCTATTGTCCTCCCAACCCTGCTATATGCCTGCAAAACATGAATTATCTACAGACGCCACATCCAACTCCTAGAATGATTCCATCAGTGTTGCCTCTAAAAAATCCTGCAAATCTCTTGGGAATACAAGCAGACAAATGTCTGCATTCTGGAAGAAGCAAAGACCACCAGCACTGAAGTGATGGTCCTTCACCATCAATTCTGCTGGATGGAGGTCAGCTGTGACAAGCAGTGCTGTAGAATTTGAAAAGGCGTGAATGGAGGGTAAAAGAGAGAAACATGCCAAGAGGAAGGCGCATCAAGCCAACCCTGACCAGGGCTGCCTTTCACCTGGAAACTGATGTCATCACTGCAGGAGAACATACAGGTCAAGAATAGGGCTCCACAGTCACCTACGTACCCACTGCCAGCACACCGGTCTTGGAGGACAATCTTACTTGGACAACGAGGGATCACCTAAGTAAGTATCAAGACTACATTAGAGGTAGTCCCCAAGTCACGTAGGGAGAATTCTTTGTGCTGAACAAAGGCACCACATCATCCAAATATATCATAATAATGTGTACATTAATCTTTTATATCAGGCCTTTGGACTCTTTGGCCTCCCAAATGTTGTTTAACTCCAGCCCTCTTCAGCCATAGCCCATCTGGTCAATGGTAAAATATGTCAGAAACTATATTTCAACAGCATCTGGATGTCTACAGGTTCCTCATACTTGCCTTCAATAACACTTGCAGCACTCTTTGGTAACAGGCAAATAGCTTCTTTGTCTTTGTATTATCTTCTCTGTTGCACAATATAAGGATATGTATCTGGATTTTTATGTGATAATGCGTATGTATTGTGTTTTTTCCACTCTACCCAAATTATATCCCACATCAGCACTATTTTTTAATTTTAATCTATCACATTTGGCCCGGCTTTTGGTTTTAAATGTTTATATGTTACTGTTGATTGCTTATTGTCTATTTTGTTTATGTGATTATGATTTGTATTGCATTGATTGTTTATTGATGTTGTATTTTATTGATATTCTGTTTATTCTGTTTATTGATGTATTGCGAGCTTGGCCTCATGTAAGCCACACCGAGTCCCTTGGGGAGATGGTAGCAGGGTATAAATAAAGTGTTGTTGTTGTTGTTGTTGTTGTTATTGTTATTATTATTATTACTATTATTATTGATAGATAATAGCAAAGGAGATATTCAGGGAACTTTTAACACCCAGAACACTTTGCTTCTCTTTTTATGAACCTTATGATCTCTCTCACTTCCAGCTTGTAGTTCTATTTTCTACCACCCTGGAAAAGCCATTTGCTCTTAATCCCTCTTTCCTGCCAAGTCTAATCCAGCTCCTAATTGAAGAGCTCTGCTGAAATCCCCTTCCTCTTACTTCTTCTTCCTTTTGAGTACTAAAAATGTAATCAGAAACAAAAGAATGCAACCATCAGAATATAAGGGTATTGTCAAGGGAAGGGGTTCCCCCCTGCAATATTAGTAAAGATCCTTTTCTTAAATTGTTATGTCAAAAATCGGTGTCAAATATAAGCCATGGTAGGATCATGAAGAGAAAAGAATGGTTTTTTAAGCATAATGGTTGCAATGCAGTGTTTTTACTCAGGGCCAAACTTATGTGATGTGGAGTCATGTTTATCTCATATATATATCTTTTCTTTTCTCTTTTATGAAATGCCCCTGTGGAGACTTCAGACTAAAGTAGAAGAAACACATACAGAGAGCAGCATCTTAATGTTTATCCTTGCTATTTTCAAAATATGTAGCCCAGGCTGCATTTTGCACTTCAGGGGATGTGGTGGGGAGGAAGAAGGAGAGAGATACAACTGGTCAGGCATTCTGGGAACAGAAGAAAAATGAAGAAAAAATGTTAGCCTTCAAGGAAGCTGGTGTTTAGAATCCTCAACAACTCACTGTCATTGCTGAAGAAAATGTTTGTTAGAGCATTACATTTCAGGAAAGGAGAGAATGACATAATTTGTAACCACTGGCTATGTGTCTAAGAGGAGAGATAGGAACAGGTAGGTGAAATGAAGTTAAACCTGAGAGTATTTGAGTGAGGAAGGCACATTGTAAAGAAAGCACTCTAACTGTTGTTACATCTGGTGCCCCCTGCAGCTGTATAGTCAGTTGTCCAAGCATGGTTGCACATTTCTCCACTTCCAGGACCAAGTAAATCAAATAGCATGCATAATTTGGCCATCATGTGCCCATTTTTCCCCCTCATACAATTTACCATATGCACCTACTCCTCATGCATGGGGGTAATGATCATGTTTTTCTGCTTCTCTAGATCTCCACATGTTTCCGTTTGCTGTATCTTCAGCAATTAAAAAAATGTTTGTCAACCCTAGCAGCCAAATGAGATCTTTATGTTCATAAAGCAAGAGACGGTGGTTATAGACAAAAGACTGAGGAATAGTTTGGTAGCAAAGACTATGTCCTACAAAGGCCATTGTTCTCATATAAGCTGACTCACATACTCTCAAATTCCCCCTGTCCTTCCACAATGAAGTGAGGGGAAGCACTTTATTGGTGAAGTGGTGATTTAGTCATGCTGGAGTCTTAAATAGGTGGTCACTTTTCAGATAGGGGAGGGAGAAAGGAAAAGTAAAATGAGCACCTATTGCACCTATTTGGTGACGAATAGGCCTCAGAAACTGTCCCTATGCAATATAGGGGTTGGAAGGAGTCTGTCCTTAGGGCTGGCCTGAGAGTTTTTTGCCCTCATTAGAAACAATGACAAGGGGTTTGGAACTATTGGGTTGGTCTTCCAGGAGATGCTTGGTTAGCGAGCAGCCCAAAATCTCTGGGGCTCAGATGTTGTCACTTTGGAAAGCTGGGAAGAGCCCCTGGTGGTGCAATTGATTAAACCCTTGTTGCAGCAGGACTGAAGATCAACAGGTTGGAGGTTCAAATCTAGAGAGAATGTGGATAAATTCCCTCTGTCAGCTCCAGCTTCCGATGCAGGGACATGAAAGATGGTAAAACATCAAAACATCCAGGCATCCCCTGGGCAATGTCCTTTCAGATGACCAATTCTCTCACACCAGAAGCAACTTGCAGTTTCTCAAGTCACCCCTCACATGAAAAAAAAATAAACCAAAACATCTGACATCTGGGAATTCTGGAAGAAATGACATGTTCACACACTAGGGATGTTATCCCATGGTGCCCCCCCCCCCCCCCAAATTTCTAGACACTTTGAAAACAGAGAGATAATGATGTATGACTATGACCATCCCACCATACAAGGGGATGTCTTGTCTATGTGTGGCATAAATCATGAGGAAAATGTCTCAGAAGTCCTTGAAAATTGGGGGGGGGGGGGGGGTCAGGAGAGAAGATGATGAGATATTTTCTTCTGAGCTTAGGAATCAGTATGTAGTTGAAGAAAATAGCTAAAAAACATGTGGGATGGGAATTGTCAAATTTGCCTGTGTTGAATCGTTCATGGAGTAAGAGGTGTTTCTTTGGGCAGTGCTCTACCATACATTGACATTTCTCTCCCAAAATCTTGCCTCTTGCCTGCCAGGTTGATTTTTTAAAATTAATTTTATGATTTTGAAATTTCAAACATATATTTGTTTTTTATATCTGTACTGATAGCCTTTACAATTTTGGACTTCCTCAATGGAGAGTACTGAGATTGGGAGTAATGCCCAGTATCCCCAGAGTGGTGTCTCTTTAAGATCAGTGCCTCAGTTCTAATCCAGAGAAGCAGGATTGGAGAGAAAAGCTTGATATCCCCAGAGTGGTATCACTTTAGGATCAGTGCTTGGGATCCGCCCCAGAGCAGCAGGATTGGAGGAGAAAGCCCAGTATCATCAGCATTTTTTCCAAGTTTTTTTTTTTTTTTAGTGGAATGGGCAAGAACTGCACTTGCTCATGTGATAAATCTGAAAATGAAATGTTTTTGGAGAAAAAGGCAATAATAAGGAATGGCAAATGAAATTATGTGCTTTGTAATGCTACAGGATTAAATGTCAAGATAATATGACACACATACACCGTCACACACAGGATAATGTCCTAGGTTTGTCAACGCTTTTGCACATTCCAGGGGGAAACGAAAGAGGTGACAATTTAAATAAATTGACCCATATTTCAATCCAACTTTCATGGGCCATCTCATTATTTCATTGAATCTGTCAGCAGACACAGTGATCATAGTTAACTGCTTATTAGTTCTCTTTTGCAACATTTAGGGTGCTGAAAAAATGCTGCTGTGATAAATGTTGAGTGCGTTAGATTGTACTATTATTTGACATTAAAATGGCTGAGGTATTTAAGGACAACATAAGATGTGATGGTGGCAATTGCCTGTGTTTATTCAAATAACTCCTTGAGGCATCAAATGATGAACTTGCTAGAGTTACAGAACAATCCCCGTGGTTTTCTTGTGTATAATGAGCATATATATTCCCCTTAATTTGTGTTGTGAAATCAGTGTGTGCATTTAATCACTGGGAATGGCTGTTATCGTTCAATTCTGAAAAATGCAACTTGGGGATTTAATTGCAAATACCAATCACAGCTCTTAGAAGATGGTTGATATGCTCTAGCTGCAACCCAAAGGTGTCTGAAAGTTCTTGCTAATATACCCGTATCATTTGAAATCAATACATCTTATTTTAATTACCTAGCTCCAAATCAAATGTCACCAGTGCAGTGAAAAGTTGCAAATAGATATTCTGTCCATCAAAATAAAAGTACATTGCCTTTCATAGATAGTAATGATAAGATCTTCTGGGGCTAGATGAACAAGATCATATGGATCACTAGGGATCAAATGCCTTGACCTTTTTATTTTAGCTGTCTTGTTGAAGAGACTCACTCAGTGAGTAATTATATTTTTCCTCTCTTCCTATTCCCCCCCCTTTTTTTTTTACCAAAAGCCACCAGAAGACTATCTAGCATTGTAGGAGAGTTACGGTCTCATTTAGACCAGACTGTGAGCACTGAAGACAGTTGATAGAAACAGGTACAGTGCAGAGACAAACTTCACAATCTAAGGAACTCTTGAGTCATAATAAGAATAATAATTTTTATTTCTTACCTTCTTTTCCTTATGGCTCAAGGTGGGTTACAACATAGCTAAAAGCACTTAATCTATCTATATATAATAAAAGAGAATTTATGTATGTATGTATGTATGCGGAGGGCGGAAGGGCGGAAGGGAGGACGGACGGAAGTGTATGTGGCAGCTTTCTGGTTGGGTGCCACTGTGGTATTATTTGCATATGGTCACTGATTAGCCAGCCTCAACATTCTAAACTTCTCAAGTGGCTGAGAGGGGAAAGGAAATTTACATATGGTTTCTGATGGTCAGCCACAACATTCTAACACTGTCAAGTGGATGACAGGGGAAAGGAAAGGGCCTGAGGGATTTGCAGTACCTTCACACACTCTCTGTGACCACTGTGACACACATCCAAAGACTGATCAAGCACAACCTGGCACACAGTGCCCGCATGACCCACTCTACATCCTACTGCAGTTCTAAGGAGGATGGACCATGGATGATGGGACTTGCAGCACCATCACTCACTTTCTGAGACTGCTGTGACCTTAATCCTATGACTGATCAAGACTAAACTTGGCACATAGACCTCTCATGACCCACTTTATGCCCTGGTGTGGTTTGGCCGGGGATGGATCATTTATTATGGGACTTGCTGTACCATCACTCCATTCCTGAGACCACTGCAACCCTCATCCAATTAACGATAAAGACCAGACTTGGCACACTGAGTCTCTATGATGCACTCTACATCCTGGAGTGGTTTAGAGGAGGATGCACCATGGACAATGGGACTTGCAATACCTGCACTCCCTTCCTAAGACCATTACAACTGCCAACAATGATGGATCAGGACCACAATTCACACAGAGAGCCCGCATGACCCACTCTACATCCTGGTGTGGATTGAAAGAATTTGGAGATGGATGATGGGACTTGCAGTAACTTCACTCACTTCCTTAGACCACTGGGACCCTCGCCAATAACTGATCAAGACCAAACTTGGCACACAGAGCCCCCATGACCCACTCTACATCCTGGTGAATATTCGAGGAGGGCAGACCATGGATGATGGGACTTCAAGTACCTCCACTCACTTCCCAAGACTGCTGCAACCCTCACTAATGACTGATCAAGACCAAACTTGGCACACAGAGCCCCCATCACCCACTCTACATCCTGATGAATATTCGAGGAGGGCAGACCATGGATGATGGGACTTCAAGTACCTCCACTCACTTCCCAAGACTGCTGCAACCCTCACTAATGACTGATCAAGACCAAACTTGACACACAGAGCCCCCATGAGCCACTCTACATACTGGTGCAGTTTGGAGGAGGATGGATCACAGTTGATGGGACTCACAGTACCTTCACTAACTTCCTGAGACCACTGTGAACTATATAAATAATAGATAAAGACCCATCTTGATACACAATTTCTTTCTCAAATAACCTGGGCAGCGCCGGGCCCCCAAGCTAGTCCTTATATAAAATACACATATTAAAACATTTCTTCAAATACGTATGTTAAAATACACAGAACAATGATTAAAATATTATGGACACAAGATGTGAGATTAAAATTCATGATTAAAACTGGCTGGGTCTCTGCAATAATAATAATAATAATAATAATAATAATAATAATAATAATAACAACAACAACAACAATAATCCATTACAAGCAACAAATTGTGTCAGTGTCTTTTTGGTAGCCTTTACTCCTTCCTCAATGTCCCCAAGCTAAGGAAACATATTCCACTAAACAATTTTATCTTTCTAGACATCTCCTGGATAGGCACACTGCATAATTGAAGCAAATTAATACCACATAGCTGTCTTGTTTCCACCCTATGAAATTCTGGGGCTTGTAGTTTGTTGTGATTCTTCGAATTCCCCCATAAAGAGGTCTACTGCCAATTCTATTGAAATCTTTTGCAAATATGGAGATGAAAATGGTTTCAGGGTGTGATCACAGTGTTGATATCTTTGGTGTTTTTACAGGTACAAACTTTGTCGTTCTTCATTCGTTCAGTCATTTCCAACTCTTCGTGACCTCATGGACCAGCCCACGCCAGAGCTCCCTGTCGGCCATCACCATCCCCAGCTCCTTCAAGGTCAATCCAGTCATTTCAAAGATGCCATCCATCCATCTTGCTCTTGGTTGGCCCTTCTTCCTTTTCCCTTCCATTTTTCATAGCATAATTGTCGTCTCTAAGCTTTCCTGTCTCCTCATGATGTGGCCAAAGTACTTCATCTTTGCCTCTACTTTCCTTCCTTCCAATGAGCAGCCGGGCTTTATTTCCTAAAGTATGGACTGGTTGGATCTTCTGGCGGTCCAAGGCACTCTCAGAATTTTCCTCCAACACTACAGTTCAAAAGCATCTATCTTCCTTCGCTCAGCCTTCCCTATGGTCCAGCTCTCACATCTGTAGGTGACTATGGGGAATACCATTGCTTTAACTACGCGGATCTTCATTGCCTGTGTGATGTCTCTACTCTTCACTATTTTATCGAGATTGGACATTGCTCTCCTCCCAAGAAGTAAGCATCTCCTAGTTTCCTGGCTGCAGTGTGCATCTGCAGTAGTCTTTGCACCAAGAAATACAAAGTCTTAGGAATGCTCTATAAAAAGAATCCCACTCAAAAAATTACCTGTTACAAGTCAAAACTGGTCACTGACATCAGATCAATTCATGTTTTTATCTCTTGTGTTTGTTTTATTTGCTTTGTATGCTGTTCTTGGGCCCAGTGTAGCCTGTCAGCAGATGATGGAAGTAAAATCTGGATCCTAGCCTATTAATTGTTGCTTGTCCCTGCCCTTCAAGTAGAATATGAAGATAATTTCTTTTTTGAAATAATGATGTTGACAGAATATTAAACAAACAAACCCAACAACTGGATAGATGTTCTAAGGAAATTAAATTGATGGGGGAAAGAGAGCAAGATGGAAGACAGAATGGAAAAATCCTCAATGCAATATTTGTATAAAAGGATGAAGTTATCCCTACTGTTTTCAGCAATGTTTACATTTTGCATATGTTTCTGCTACACCTTTCCTTGGGCACTCAATAAAAGATGAAAAAGAGAAATGCAAAGTACTTGACTATCTTTCATTTTCTTATTAAGGTCAGTGCAAAATATAAACCTTTGTGATTCTCCTGTGACAAATGTTGTTTAAGTCTCCTCCCTCCATTATAGAGATGTGTGTGTGTGAGTGAGGGGTGGGGGATTGTTGGAAAATGTTGCAGACTAGCATAACATAACTGTATTCATATTTGAAACTTACTTCTAAAATAAGCATGAATTTCAAATAGCAGTATGTGCCTGCACAAATTTAGTTCTCAGCATAGGGAGGAGCAGTTTCTTTCTGTATGATGGTCCTAACATTTTAGGAGACAAACTGCTTTCATTTCTCTAACTTGTGGAATTAGGTAAAATTAGCAGAAATAGGGACATAAAATTATTTCTTTATTTTGACTGATTTCACCAACTTATACTTTCTCTTGTTGTTGTTTCATATAAAATTGTGCCATTGATTTTTTGTTTCAACTTCCCAGCATTTAAATCTATGTTTTAGCACATTTTCCTCATGTATAAATGGATACACTTGAGCTGGACTTCACATTTCCACCATTGCTTCAAGTTTACTTGTGTGTATTTGTTCAATTCTCTTAATTTTTAATGGTTTACATATTTCTTTGAAGCATTCTATAAACTTTACAAAAGTGTGAATTAACAAAGTGAAGTGTATTTCAGCAACTTAGGCTGCTTTCACCAAGACTATCCAATCCAACAAAATCTTCTTTGATCCCTAAGCAGAGTGCCCTTTTAAGCTATTTGGAAAGGGGGAAAACATAAATAACTTCACAAGTTTGTCTAGAAACTGAGTGTTACCAAGAAACTAAAACAATTCATTTTCACTGGCACTGGCTGGATGTTTGACCCAGTTAAGGATAAAAATAGCATTTCCACATCTATTCAGACTTTTTACAAAAATATGTGTACACTCTCACAGAAGTGTGTAAGAGGATGTTTAATGTAATGTATAGCCACTCAACATAGCAGCTGACTTGTGAAAACAATGCATGAAAATGGCACAGATATAGATAGATAGAGGATAGATAGATATAAAATATAGTATTTTCTGCACAGAAATAACATTTCTGCACACAAAACTTGTGGGACGAACTCAGATGTTGGCCAAAACCAGACTCCCAGGTTTTCTTATACATGTTTTAATTATAATTGCCGCACATAGCCAAATTATCAAGTTTCACATGATATATGGGTGGATGTGCAGCACATTCAGCAATTAATGTGCATCAAGAAAATGCAGAATTTACTCTAGAGCTTCCTGTCATCTTTGGAGTGATCCTACAGTGTGAGTGGTATTGAACAGTATCTGAATGCCAATTACTCCCCTTGCTTTGCCATCAGTGAGCAGCCTGCATTCCCAGAGACTTATTGGTGAGGTGACATTTTTGGTGCGATTTCATCAAGATGAGCCATATAATCATGAATGTGACCTCAACAGGAAGCCTCTGAGAGAAGGTTGCTTGCTGGTGGTGAGACAGAAGAAGCAGCAGCACTGATGCACCCTTGGACAGGCTGTCCATGTAAAAAGCCAAAAGGCTCCTAGGGCTGCATAATAGCAGCTCTCAAGTCAAATCAGAAGGGTTCTAGAGGCAAAAGCATGCTGTGCTTTTGCTACAACCTGAACTGGGGGTTTTATCTAGCATGTAGGGCTTTGGAAATCCTTGACATTTTATGATTTAAAAATAATCTTTATTAACTTTCGTTAAAAAATAAAACATATTCCATATCTGGACGGATAGGTATAAGAAGGAGGGGACAAGAGGTGGGGAAAAGGGGGGAGGGGTAATAGTTTAGAGGGGGCAGAGTGGGAGAAATGCTGATGGAGGTTGATTGGAGTAAGGGGTGTGACGGGTGTGGAAACGGAAACAGGGAATCACTGTGGGGAAAGAAGGGGTGTGTGATAAGTGTGCGTCTGGCGTTGACTTCCCGGTATCTTCTGGAGGTTTCCCTCTTCCTTCATTTTAGAGACATACATCTTGTGAGTGTTGACCCATGTTTTATTGTTTATGAATGTTATCCTTTAAAAATCCTAGGTTTTGCCTGGAGAAATGACAGGGTTTTTTGGACACATTTTATTTGACAACACGACAGATCCAGAGCTATCATTCTGGGGTCACAATTGAATGATTGAGGAAAAGAGGCCTCAGTTGGCATGGTGTGTTGACTTTGTTGTCTTGGGGGTGCTTCTATCCAGGATGTCTTTGTGGTGTGATGTGTTGAAGAGTCTCAACACATAGCTGAAATGTGTTGACCTGATCTTCCAAGACAGCCACCAATTTGCACTTGCTACAAGTGCAGACAGTGAGCTTTTCTAGTAAGAAGATAAACATTGACACACATTGCAGCATACAATGACAGCTCAATCTGTCCCTTGTTCTTCCAGGGTGTTTTTTTTTTGTTCTTTTCAGACTGTAAGAATTTTTACTGATATGACTGGCCTTCAGAGATTGAGTTCCAAAGACTGAGGCTAGATTTATACTGCCATATAATGCAGTTTGAAACTCTCAACCTTTGAGTCCCCAGATGTTTTGGCCTTCAACTCCCAGAAATCCTAACTGCTGGTAAACCGGTTGGGATTTCTGCGAGTTGTAGGCCAAAACACCTGGGGACACAGGTTGAGAAACACTGCTTTTGAGCATGTTTACTATTGGCTTCCTCTTAGATTAAGAAAGTGTGACTTATGCAACAGCACTCAATGGGTTCCTGTGCATGAGTGGGAAGTAGACCCATATAATCTATATATATAAATTTGTTAGGGGCATCCAACGAGGAAACAAAACTCAAAAACCCCACAACGAAACTTAACCAAAATTCCCATGCCCATAACACAACCCACAAGGTACAAACATATCTACTCAAAATGAAAAACAACACAACAACACACTCACAAAACGGCAAAACAACAAAACTCAAAAATCCCCCAACGAAACGTAACCAAAATCCCCGTGCCCATAACACAACCCACAAGGTACAAACATATCTACTCAAAATGAAAAACAACACAACAACACACTCACAAAACGGCAAAACAACAAAACTCAAAAATCCCCCAACGAAACTTAACTAAAATCCCCGTGCCCATAACACAACCCACAAGGTACAAACATATCTACTCAAAATGAAAAACAACACAACAACACACTCACAAAATGGCAAAACAACAAAACTCAAAAATCCCCCAACGAAACTTAACCAAAATTCCCATGCCCATAACACAACCCACAAGGTACAAACATATCTACTCAAAATGAAAAACAACACAACACACTCACAAAACGGCAAAACAACTGAGCATGCGCATTGGCGCCCAGCCGCAAGTTTCATCGCGCGCACACATGGCCTTCCGGCCAACGTTCCCTCTGTGGAAACCATGCCCACTCCAAGCCCCGCCGCGCCGCTTCCCGCACACACACACCCCCTGCCGCACACACACACGCAACCCCACGCTCCATCACTCCCCCGCCGCCGTACACACACACGCAACCCCACGCTCCATCACTCCCCCCACCGCCGCACACACACGCAACCCCACTCCCCCCGCTGCCGCACACACACACGCAACCCCACTCCCCCCGCCGTCGCACACACACACACAACCCCAGACTCCATCACTCCCCCCGCCGCCGCACACACACACGCAACCCCACGCTCCATCACTCCCCTGCCCCAATCTTACCTCCTTTTACTTCAAGCCACCTCCAAACCCCACCCCGCCCCTTCCCGCCCTGTCAAAATCTAGGAAAGACAGGAAGGAAGGAAAGAAGGAAGAAAGAGAAAGGGAGGTAAAGAAAAAGGGGGAAGGAAGGAAAGTTAGAGGAAGAAGAAAAGGAAAGAAAAAGAAAGATGGAAGGAAAGAAAAGAGAGACAGCAGAAGAGAAAGAAAAAGGGGGAAGGAAGGAAAGAGATAGAGAAAGAAGAGGAGAAGGAAAGATGGGAAGGAAGGAAGGAAGGAAGGAAGGAAGGAAGGAAGGAAGGAGGGAGGGAGGGAGGGAAAGAAGGAGAGAAAGAGGGAAGATTGGCCACAGCAACACATGGCGGGTAAAGGTTGTTATTTCTATTATTATTATTATGCTATTATTCTTCCTATGAGACCCTTTTAGGGGGAATGGGAGAGGTGTCAGGTCCCAGAGGCAATGCATTGCATTATTGTTATTGTTATGATGGTGGTGAAATAAAAGGAAATAAAAAGTGAAAGAAGGAAGCAAACAGGGAGGGAAGAAAGGCAAAGGAAGAAAGGGGGAGGGAATGAAGGAAAGAGAGAAGGATGAAACCAAGTAGTGAAAGAAGGAAAGAAAGAAAGAGGTAGAGAAGGAAGAAAGGAGAGAAAGGGGTAGGAAAAGGGGGAAGGAATAGGTAGGGACCTCTCTTTCATAATAGTCCAGATATCTACCTCAACTTTGATAAGTTTTACTATAGGCCACAGCAACGCGTGGCAGGGCACAGCTAGTGCATTATACAGGGCTACATTGAACATAAAATGTAGTTCCAAACTTGAATTTAATGGCAGTGTAACTCAAGCTAGTAAAAGTAGTTGTATAGAGCTAGGGCGATTCCAGATAGGAGAAAAGTCCACTCTGACCCAGGTTTAAAAACCTAGGTCAGGCCAGACTTCTGTCTCCACACAGGGAAAAAAACCCACACTTTCCTGGGGGGAGGGGGTGTGAGGTGTCCAGATGCCCTCCTGGACCTTCCCACAGGGCACCTGAACACAAAACAAAACTCCCCAGAAAAGCATTTAAAAGAGAAAATAACTTACCCGGCTGCCATTAGGCCTCAGAGCACACTTCCTGAAATGTACCAATTATGTGCAACGAGGCTGGGGGAGGCAGGAGCAATTTTCCCCCTCGCTTCCTCATGCATAATTGGTACATTCCAGGAAATGTGCTGTGAGGCCTAATGGTTGGCTGGTAAATTTTTTCTCTTTTTAAGGATTTTCGAGGGGGGGTGTTGGAAGGGGGGCATCTCACATCTCTGGGCTCCAGGAACTGGATGATTTGACATTGGTGTATGTACAACCCCAGGACTCCCTGTGGACATGTCCATACAGGGTCCATAGTCCATTAGACCTGGGTCTAATGGAGTATCTAATTAATTTGGGACAAAGTAGGGTTTTCCTACTTTGTCCTAAAGGAATTCATTTTTACGTGGGGTGTCATTTGGATGGCACACATTTTGGGTGCTATCTGGATGTGCCCACACTGATTGCTAGATCTGTCTCCACATACATCAATAATTGAGGAGAACCCTTGTTACCTTAGAGCAGGGGTCCCCAAATCTCCAGAAATTGAGATCAATACCACCTCCAGAGTCAGACATGACTAGACTTAATGTCAAGGGGAAAGTTTTACCTTGGCTTGTTGTGGAAACAGGGACTGGTTATAAACTTTGAGTTGAGACATATTTCCCCATGATAACTCTGCCAGGAGTGAGTTTCCCTTGTGAGGGGTAGATTTTTCTGACTTTCTGTTTTCTCACCCTTGTTCTTAACTATGAGTCAGATGTTTGTAACTTGCCTGTACATGTATTTGCATACACACACATGTAACAGAAATGTAACAGAAAGTAACAGAAATGTATTATTTTGGAAGACCATGGTATCCACCCATGAACAGTCTGATGAGTCACAAATACCGCATATTTTTTCCAGGTTTTTCAAAATATCAAAGTTCTTGAAGTTTATAACAGGGCTCACAACAGTTGAAACAAGCTGATATCATAATTCAGTTGCAGATACAGAATTCCTATTGTTTTCAATTCTGAACTCAACAAAATGAAAGTGATATCTGTAATTATGTTTTTTTCCCTAAAGAAATGGACAAATATGCTTTCGAGAAAAAATGGAAATATCCACCATAATCATTTCTGTTCTGCTCACTTGAATGAAGCCTAATTCAAAGTCTCTGGCCTCTCAAAGTATTTTTATATACTTTCCTAGAATGCTGGATAATGTCACAAAGTTTATGGCATGTTGTATTGCCTCGCATTTATGCTGTTAAGTCAGGATGACATGGTATAACAGGCAATGTGAAGTGGTGAGAAGTAATTTGTTGTGACATGAAATGTAGCTGAAGATGTTTCAAGATGAAGATGGGGCACTGAGAGTATCTTTCTCTCTCTCTCTTTAGTCTTTTTGGAAAGATAACTTGGATGTATATAGGGCTCTTATTGCTATAATAAATGCTACAGATTAAGCTGAGGTGACTAATTGTTTATATAGCTATAGGCCATAAGACTTAAATAGGCTGTGACATTTCAAATTGAAAACAGAGATAGGCAACATCTCACCAAAAGTTGTTGTTCACACTACAATCTTACCTACTATAATTTTACTGTTTATTAGGAGCATAAAGTAATAGTCCATTATCAGTCCTATGTGGAACAATTAGGTTTTGTTCTGTTTTGTATTTGTCAGAATCATAAGCAGCCACCAACCCAGTGCCATTCATCACCGTCAGAGGGCTCTCCTGGGAAAGCCTCCCCTTGAGCCCCTTGAAGTTCCCCTTTTTGGGAACCTCAATTGCTACTCCAGCTGGTCTGGAACTGTCCATCCAGCATCCCAGACCCATGCCTACTTCCCCAAATGAATAGCTTCTTAAAAAACATTAATCCCATAACACCAAATGCAATGTGATTGAGTCAACCCACAGGCTTTCCAGGAATATACAACTGGCAAGCTGAAGACTCAACTCAGCATTCATGTACCTAGTCAAGCAGGTCACACCTGGGGAGTCAATTGGCCAACTTGTCCTTGTCAGTACAACCTGAATTTTCTGAATTTCTGGAGAAAAGACTGGAAGATGGTAGTGAATTCCTACACTGGCCTACAACTTCTGCTGCTGGTGAATCTGGGAACAGCCTTTCCATGCATGTTGAGCTATCAAAACAATGTCCTTTGAACAAACAGCAGGAAAAGTTGAACAACATAACGGCTTTTTAAGAAGCCCAAATATATCTAGGGCATCAAGACCAGCTTAAAGTCCCTCTCCAACTATTGGCAATACTGATATGACAAAAGAAGACAAACTACTGCAGACTGAATAAATACAACTTTGATTCAGAACCCTTCAAATTTGGTTTGGAATAGACCTCCCATTATACCCAAGTATTGGCCATGGAGGCTAAGTATGACAGTTGAAAGCATTTAGAGGACATCAGATAATAAATGTTAGCAAAATGTGTGAAGAGGAATTTTTAGTGAAGTGTAAAATGGAAGAGATGGAATTTATTTCACGTGTTTTGTGGGAGGTGGTTAGAAGTCTAGAACTATACCTTTAGTTTGAAATTCAAAAGTTTGAAAAACACACATATGTTAAATAGATTCTAAGTCTAAAGACGGAAACTGTTGTTCTTTTACTTGCAATGTGCTGTTCTGCTATATAACTAAATAATGGTGTAATGGTGATGACAACAACAATTACAACAGCAATAAAATATCATCCCTCTTTGGATCCTTTATCGGACTATGTATGGAGCACAGAGTATATAGCTCAGTATTGTAAATTGTTTTCAAACAGTCGTTTTCCAAGCTTTACCTAGATAAAGTGTGAATTCAACTTGGGATATCTGTATGCAAAATATGCATTCTCCCATTAAGATATGACCCTGTCACATGCTTAGACAAGTAGGTAAGCAATAAGCAGTGATGGTATTAAGCCTTGGTTTCTATTGGCTGTGCAAAAATATGTAGGCAGCAGAAAACATAATATATGGAAATGTGTTATATTCTTTATGACTTATAAATTTGAAGTTTACTCATGCTTTTATGCCATTCAGGACTATACTGATTTTCTCAATATAATGTAAACTGTCAGAGTATGTAAACGGTGCATAACTGTGAAGGAACAAAACATGAATTGAGCTCTATAATTCCAAAACTAAGCTCTTCATTTGTTGTCCATAAAGGGGACAATTTAGTTCTCTGGAGTCATGTTTTCCTGCAGAATCTATAAAGGCATAACTTTACAATCTAGACATTCTGCAATACTGAATTGTAAATTTGCAAATATTTTGGTAAAATGTCAGCCACCTGTCATGTAGCTTTGTTCAAAATTATCACCATCTAGTTGTCATTATCCCAGCAAATATATTGATTTTTGTCACTTGATTGACTGTAACATATTGGTATGTAATCTTTGGTAAATCATGGAACAGAAGTGACATTTTGAGAAAATTGAAATTTCACCCATTTAGAACATTCTGTTGAGTGAGTGGGCTTATTAACAAAAGACCCTCCTCATGAATGTACAGCAGAGTAACTTATTAGCAGCAGTGTAAACCAGCACCAGTAGCCCAAAGTGATAAAAAGAACAAAAACACATAGACCAATGTTATCTCTTCAATAGGTGGCTTTTCTTTGTAGTAAAATAATATGCTGGACCACTCCAACAACCACCATGTCAGACTACACAGAGAAGCCATTGAAATCCACAAGCATGTGGACAATTTCAACAGAAAGGAGGAGACCATGAAAATGAACAAAATCTGGCTACCAGTATTTAAAAACCTCTAAAATTACTACAGCAAAACAGCAGAGAGGAAACAACCAGGCACATCTTAACACCTCTCAACAGAACATTTTCCCAGGCTCAGCCAAGCCTTCAAATGCTAATGAAGGTGATCAGCTGAAACATTCACACCTAGCTTCAGCAGAGAGCTCTTTGCCCCACCCCAGTCATTCGACAGATATATAAACCCATTTTCCTATTTCCAACAGACCTCACTACCTCTGAGGATGCTTGCCATAGATGCAGGTGAAACGTCAGGAGAAATGCCTCTGGAACATGGCCCTATAGCCCGAAAAAAACCTACAAGAATCTAGTGATTCCAGCCATGAAAGCCTTCGACAATACATTAAAATAATATGGTTACACTATTTACAAGAACTAGGCTTCTATAACACAAACAAAGTTCTTTATAGGTCCTTCTTTGATCCATGCTGGGCTTCTTTCTTATGCAGATAAACAGCTTCGCTCTCAGAGCCTCCTCTCACACTGAAATTACACAGGAGCTTCACACAGTAGCTTTTTACACACAGCAGCCTTTATACTGAAGCTTTACACATGAAGCTTTACACACAAGGTCTTCAACCTGGAGCTTCTCTCACCAAAGCTCCTCACACTCTGCCTTCTCATAGACTAAGGCCTACCTCACACTGTGAGGCCTACCTCACAACAGAGGCTTCTCTCACAGATTAAGCCTACCTCACACTGTGAGAGCTTCTTTCAGACTGAGACCTTTCACCTTCTGAGGTTTACCTCAGACTGATGGCTACTAAACTACAAGTGCATCTGCTTATATAGGACTGCAACTTTTGACGAGTAATTGCATCAATTTAACCCTTTCAGTGCTTGAATCACATTTTTGTAATTAAAAAATATCTAGTTAATTTTTAATATTTCTGACATGTTGGAATTCATTGGTGTCAGGGAAACAAAGAATGAGAAAAAAAGAATGCAAAATACACTCACTTGAATTCATTTACTTACTTTTATTCCAGTTTGACTGGAATCTTGTTGGTTAATCACAAGAATAGACCCGTTAAATAAATTGCTGAAAGTTGAGTCAACATGTTGGTAAATCCAGTTCATTCAATGACTCTACTCTTGTTGGCACCACAATATACTCTTTTGTTTCAATCTCCCCAGTTTTGTTTTAATCTCCCTGGTTCTGGACATTTAGATGGATTATGGATTAACTCATTACCTCAACCAGAATCCTTTCTTCCAATATCTTCAGCCTCCTTCTTCTGGGGTAAATCTTCTTCTCAATAAATGGGCATGAGTCTTAATTATAAAGAACTGATCAAGGAAATATTTATTCAAGGATTCACAGGGTTTGATGGCTATTCTGTCTTCCTTTAAATGTTATTACATTTGACTTTAGTTAACACAAATACTTGTAACAATTTTCAACATAACTCTCAGTATGGCTTTTACTTCCACCAGACTGGTTTTAAAATTATTTCACTGCAAAGTATCTTTCTTTTCTTAACTGACAATTCAATGCACTGGTTTGCCTTCTTCTCCCTTCTGCGATCCGCACTGAAGTTATAGATACTACTAGGTTTTCTTTTCCCCTTAGCTCACGAGCTAATTGCTAATTTATACAGGTCCAAATTGACTCTCTATTCTGGTGTATTTGGAAACCAAACCAAGGGATTTAAGTCTTCAGCTGAAGACTTAAATCCCTTGGTTTGGTTTCCAAACACACCAGAATATCACAACATCAATAAACACCAGAACTAACTTTCCTCTTTGGCTTCCTCACCAAAGACTGACTCCCTCTTTCTCCCAGTGGCAGTTAGCTCCACCCACTTTGACTTTCTGACTCATCTCATTTTGTTACATTCCTACAACAGGCTCCATCACTATGGCAACCACAGCAAATGTTAGCCTGCCCCTATCATATCACGACGTCAATAAACACATTTAAAACATACATTATAATTAGCAATTTTGTTACACAAAGTGTCTCTGTATCCTGAAATTCTCTGAAAATTTTGGTGGGTCATCATTGTTTGATAATTCAGAAAGGTTCAAAAACTACCACCCATTATGTTGTTATTTGTGACATAGTCAAACAGGAGAGCATGTTTTATTTAGAAGAACTACAGTAAACACTAGGGCTGGGCGGTTTCGTTTTGTAATTTTGTAATTTGTTAAAAATTCATTATTTTTTTTATAACGAAGCGATATTGAACCATTCAGGAGCATCTAAAAAACGAAACGAATTTTTCAATTCGTTTTGTAATTGCTTCATATTCATTTCGTATTCGTTTCGAAATCGTTTCGAAATCATTTCGTTATTATTTCCGCATGTCTGGGGCAAGTTTTATAGCTGTTGTTTGTTTAATCAGTAAAAAAAAATTATAAATATCACACCAACAGTCAACAACAGAGGGAGAGGGAAGCTTCAAAAGTTCCCCCTGTCCCATATGGAGGTTTTTTTAGCGTATTGCGTGGTTGCGTCCACCATTAATGAATCGATTCGTATTCGTTTTGTATTCGTTTCGTATTGTTTCGTAATTTTATGAAATTTCGTAAATATCGAACTTTTTTAAAGAAAAATTTCGGAATTCTTTTAAATATCGAAACGCAAAAACCCCCAAAAAACGAATTGAGTTTAGAAACAAATTTTTCCGTGGTTGCCCAGCCCTAGTAAACACATCTTTAATCTCAAAGCACGGACATATTTCAATGTAATTTAATGCAGTCTAAGACTAGAATGTGAAATTAGTGTTATAATCTGTGTATTAAAAGTTAGAAGACTGAGAATGTAGAAAACATCATCAGTGTGGAAGTATTAACTATCACATTTTCACGGTTGGGAATGGGTGCTGTTTACTTTTAAACTTCTGTAATTTAAAGAGAACATTGATGATTTACAAGGATGTTTTAAAAATATTTTTATAATTAGATATTTATACACAGTGATTTCTGTTAAATGTTGGGCTTTAATTAGGTGTTCAGCTTCTATGAGAGAGCTTTTTAATAAGATTTTGAACTCATTTGCTGAGACATCTATTAGAAGTGACTTTGTAATTAATTGTCTATCAGGGAGAAAAGATGGATGAGTAAAAGATGAAAAAAAAACAGTGCCTGGTTATTAGTGTTTCTTTCAAAGTGTTACATGTTTCATGATGACATCAAGATATTTTGGCTGGTTCCTTTCCTGTCTAAAACAAAAATGACACAAAAATGTTTGACAATGTGTTGAGGTTGTGCTGTGAGGCTCTAATTGAACTAACTTTAGAAATCTGTGCTCATAAAATGTTGAGTGAGCTAGTGGAAAATAAGGATATATCATTAATAATATGTATTATATCAAACTGACATACTATTTGTTGTAGGGTTGGATAGGTTTGTTCAGAAGAGCCTAAAAGTCATAAAAAACTTCCAACTTTAGACTTCAGAAGCAGTTTTGAAACATGCAGGAAAGGTCGGAGGGACAAATCCAAATGTGAACCTCTTACCTTTTTTTTCAGCAATATTCCATAATGTTTGGATGTCTCCCAAGGTTATCTTATTCCTTCCTTCTCCGCTTTCCCTCCTCTTCTTGTGCCTCTCCCTTGGCTTGTACAAAATCATCAGTACATTCATTGAAGAATACATTAACATGCCAGTAAAGCCAGAAACCAAGCTGGGAGAATCCGATGTCGTAAAAATTCCAAAAATCCTTTCCATATTGCTGCTATCCTCTTGTCGAATGCCTGGCCCCAGAGCCAGGTCTTCAATTGTCTCCTGAAGGATAGGAGTGAGGTGGCCAACCTGATGTCCTTAGGGAGAGAGTTACACAGTTGGGGGGGGGGGCACTGCTGAGAAGGCCCCGTCTCTCATCCCCACAAACTGCATTTGTGAGAGTGGGGCCTCTCCTGACGATCTTAAGCTACATGATGGTTCATAGCAGGAGATATGTTCGGACAGGTAATCTGGGCCAGAACTGTTTAGGGCTTTAAGAGTTAAAACCAGCACTTTGAATTGTGCTTGGAAGGTGATTGGTAGCGAGTGGAGCTGGCACAACAACAGAGTAGTATGCTCCCTGTACGCCACTTCAGTTAACAACCTGGCTGCTGACCGTTGGACTATTTGAAGCTTATATGTATTTGAATAGCTCTTAGTTTCATATATCAACATTCCCAAGCAACATTATGCAGTTTTCACAGCTGGGAACAATATGTCTGCAGTGCCTAGGTGAAAGCATTGTTGCTGTAACCTCTAGGCATGCTGGCTGACATGATATCTCCTGATAACAAGGTCAGAGAGTGGTCTGTGAGAATAGGTTTAATGAAAAAAAGTAGCAGTCCTATTACTAGTGTTGTTACCCTGAAGGACTCACAAAGCCCAGTCTTAGCCTGTGTTTTTGTTGTTTTAAATATTTGTGTTCAATTGTTGAATAGTATCATCTGAAGTTTGGGAACTGAGAGTCTTCAATAGGATTTTTATTTATTTATTTCAATTACTTATACCCCGCCCTTCTCACCCCCGAGGGGGGACTCAGGGCAGCTTACAAACAAAGGTACAATTCGATGCCTGAATCAATAAACAAACAATACATAAAAAACGATTTAAACAGTTAACAAGTTAAAAACATTAGTTCATAATAAAATAGCAAAACAATCTCATGCTCAGTGTTCAGAGTTCCGTATGTCCATTCCATTCCATTCGCCCATGTTTATCGTCAGATCTTCCCTTAGCTGCCAGAATGTCCAAAAGCTTGGTCCCATATCCAGGTCTTCAGTTTTTTTCCTGAATGCCAAAAGGGAGGTCACTGATCTATATATTTCAGAATTAATATCAAGAAAGCAGTGATACAGTTTGGGATTGTTTTTTTTAGGTGCAGTGAGTGATTGAATGTGGGTGAATGAATTCAGGCTAGCAAGGAAATGGAATATTGGTTCATAGGAAAACTAGGCTATGATTGGCATTATTCTGGATGTAACTTCACTACACTTGAAACACTGCATAAGCATCTTGGAAGACCGCTTGAATTCAACTCTACTCCTAGGAAATCAGGCTGGAAAGCCTTTACTAAGGTTGGATTATAGTGCCAAGATGCATTACTTTCTAAAGAAAATAAATGTGGCCAGAATTATTGATGCCTTCATTACTTCCCTGTGATCCTACTGGCACCTAATAACTAAAGATAGTATAACAGGCTTCAAATATGGAGACATATGCTATATGTATATATGTGTTATACACACACACACCCCAAAGATATACAACCTAGGTTCTTCTTCAATGCTCATTTATGATATGTTAATCATTTTTGAGCTGTAACATTGACAGAGAAGCATCTGCCAGGAAATCATGTATAACTAAATTCCTCTTGACTGAACTTTGGTCCTCAGATAATTCTGCCATTCCAGGCTTTGTTCACTGAACTGTTGGTGGTCATATTACAGTCTGCTTACACAGGTATTTATCATGAATTTTCCTAGCTTGTATCTATATGATATCTCACCAATTATGGCTGTTAGGAGTTCCAAAAATCAAAAATGTATGATATACTTTAGAATGGATTTAATTTACTACTCAGAAACCTTCTCTAATAAGTTAGAACTGCACTGCCTTTCATGTATTCAGTCATAGCAGATGCCTTCCAGCATGAAGCTCTACCCTGAAGACTTAAAAAGAGGTGAAATGTTGCTGCTCACTCATGTAGGTCCAATGAATTTAAAGGTATTGCATTAGCAGTGGCCTGATCTGCTTGGCTGAACAAGAAACGTATCGGAACAACATCTGGTCTTTGAGTGGAAATAGATCTGAGGCTGAAACTGATAAGGCATACATTTATAAAACATATTAATTGGTTAGGATGTCTGACACATCTGATCACAGTGAATTCTGATGCAACTTAGTACAATCAATACTTCTCAGATTTTGGTGGAAATTTAGCTGATGGCTCAGTTTTTGTTCTTTGCAAATGTTCCAATGCAGTTTTCATCTCAGAGTATGAGAACCGTTTTAAAAACCTCATTTTTGAGTGAAAATGCAAGCATCTCTGCAAATTATTTTTAAACTGAAATTTCAAGCAGAAATAAAATTGAACATGGAGAGGAAATAGACCAAGCAATCTATCCTTGGTATTTGGTGTTTCACTCTCGTTTCGTCATATTTATAGTCTATTTAGCCAAATCATGTCACAAAACAATAACGAAAAAGCTGCAATGCATTTAACAGTCAAGAACGGAAGGCAATAAGAAATTATAAAAAACAGAACAGCATTGAGACCACAAAATATCACCTGGGAAGTTTAAAAGGAAAATGTCAGTTGGAAATTGCTAACATCCTGGAAGTAAATACATTTTATTGTATCATTTAGAAGCCCAGGAGGGTCTCCAAGAAAAGAATGGTGTGACAATTGGTAAAACAGTCTATCCGTGGTGACTTCTCACCAGATCCACTGATAATGAGACAGAGGACAGTTCCAGACAGCACTTTATCATGGGCTTTAAGGAGGGGCAAAAATATCCCAGGACTTCAGGAGAAGTCCACATACATACCTGTTGGTCCCAGGATTTCTGCCTCCGTTGTCCAGACGTCATGTTTTGTTCCAAGTTTTAGAGGCTCCCAAGATGGCCACCAGAGGCAGGACTTCCACTGGAAACCAGCAGTTTTTTAAAAAACATTGCAGGATGCGGATATGTGGGTGTGCGGATATATAGATATAAGATGGACCACAATAGTTCCGTTTTTTGTCCTGGCCACAAAAAATGTTCCCTAAAGATGGTTCATGAAGTATCTCCCACACTTACAAATCTCATGGGGTAGAACCACTACTGCCCAAGCCAGCAGTACACAAACAGCAACACACATTTTAAAGCCAGGAACAGAACTTTGTCATTATAAACTATTTTAGAGCCTGGTGGCCTGGCCATTTGTCTAGACAGATTTGGTTGTGTAATTGTGGCATCAACCAACAGGGTCCTGTATCTGTGTTACACTTGCTTTTTCGATTAGCCACCTGCATGACCTTGGCTATTAGTATTTACATTCCTCTCCAGCACATCCATGTCCCAACAGCCAGTAGTAAGTTTTTGCCATAAACTGAACACATGTTATCAGCATACACCCAATGAGGAACCAACATGAATAACCCGGCAACATCACCCTGTTGTTCCCTGGCACACCATGAGACCTGCCTACACAGATGGCCACAAAAAGGTCTGATTAATAATTATAGTAATGATGGCATTCTGTTCCTGGCTTGAAAATATCTGTTCCTGTTTCATTGTGTATTAATTACTGTGAAAGTACTTGTTGCACCCCAGGAACTTCATTTTTCTGCCACAAACTTCATTAAGCAGGTGAAGGATGAAGTTCCTCTTTCCAGGACTAAGTTTTTTTCTTCTACTCAAGGGTAACCTTCTTTATAGGAACTGACCAATCAGGAACAAGCATAAAAAATCCAGGAACAAACTAAGATAAAAAAAATCCCGTGATATCCAATTGCAGCAACACACAAACATGCAAAGATCCAGATATTCGGCTAAGAACCATGATATTCCCGCAACTGTAAATCTTCTGTTTTCTGCCTTTTGGTGCGATTGCTTCTGGGTTTAATGAGGGTGTCTGGCTACCCTCCTCATTGCTGTGGGTGCTCCTGAGATAAAGGTACTGTCTGGAAGGGCTCAGAGATAACAATCTGTAAGAAAGATACACTTGGACAAATTTCTCTGTAACTAAACAGCCCTTAAGATATCCTTTGTTAGGCCCCTTGCTGCTTTACAGACTGATGTCAGCACTTTAAGGCTACAGGTAGGAAACAGGGAAACTAATGTAGGTGGTATTAAAAATGAGGTCATGTTCTACAGTCTTTGGTTAAATGTTTAAAACCTTAGTAGCTGTGCTGGGGCTTATTAAAGAACCTTAAAAAAACTCCTTAACACCACTTTGCAGAAAACTACACTGAATGTAAAAAAAGAAGTAAGAATGAACTACTTCATTTTTTTCCAGATTTGGGATATTAGAAAGCATTTCCCACTGGAAGAAAGAGCACTGCAATTGATTCAAAAATGTCTTCAATTAATCAGGCAGCACAAATACAAACACACAGAGAAACCTATTTATAATTTTCCAGCATTATAAAATAACAGATGATAAATTCCATCTTTGAAAGTGCATTTCCCCTCTTCATATTCAAGGAACAGAGTGAACTCACTGATTGGATTCTTTAAAAAGCGGAGAGAAATGATGCAGGGGAATAATCCAAGCAGGAGAAACATGGAGTAAACCTAACCCACTTACAGATTTTGCCTTGTAGCCTTTTATTCTGCCTGATCTCATGCAATTTGATTGGATAGCTGTGATTCATTCATTTTTTTAAAAGTGATAGCTCTGGAAACTTTGTCCTTTATTTCATTCTATACTCCTAAAAACTGATGGTTATTATATAACATGGTGGTGTAGACGTGAAGTGAGGAAAAAGTTATCTGTCCTCTTTCCTTCACGTATGTGATCATTGTCACATTGGTTAACAATTCCATCACATTTCCAAGAAAAAAAAGCCTGAGGAGTTTTAACATAGGGACAAAAGGTTTCACTGTTCAAGAAAAGGAGGGTTGGAAGAAGTGTGGGTAGGGAGAAGATGACACTCTTTCCAACCTTGTAATTTAACCCAAACCAGAAGGTAATTTGGAGGAATTACAACACTTATCAAATGCATCCTTTTCACAAATTTGCATGTTTGTTTATAGTCCTAAAAGGAGAAAAGTCACTTATTTTAAAAGATCATCTAATACTCATTCAAGCAAGAATTTTAAATGCAATTTATGTATTGTTTGCACTTCAAACCCTGCCCTACCCCCTGATCAGTGTAAAAAAAAACCCAGTAAAATATATTGCATAAAAACCTAAACAACCACCAGTGCACAGTAAAACCAGGAGTGGGAAAAAACACAGTAAAACAGAGTGAAGCAATCAGCAAAGTAAAAGAGTACTATGATTTAAACACCATCAGACATGTTTCAATTTGCCTTTTGAGTGAGATTCTTTAGCAACCACATTTAATAATATCCTGAAATAGAACTTACCATCTTGTAATTTTCACAGGAAGATTGGTATAAGTAGAAATCCCACTGATGTGGTTAACGATATTCCATTCTATAACTTGTAGTCTCAAGTTTATCCAGCTCCTTTCCCTGCCTTTTGTTGGATCAAGCTATCCATGCTCCCTACAGTCCATGCTGTTCATCTCCCAAAAAGATTGCAGAATATCTTTGATTAATGACTTAAATTCTTGCTTAATAATGTTGATTTTATGCAGTATGCAAGATATAAAGTACCTATTATACCAAATAAACCAGATAAGGAAACAATCTTACATTTATTTCAATGATTACAATGCTATGTTCTATGGAAATATCTGCTTTACGTAAACATATCAGCTTATTTATTTATTTATTATTTATTTATTTCTTGCATTTATTGACCGCCCCTCTCAGCCCGGGGGCGACTCGGGGCGGTGAACAACAACAATTGGGATTTTTTTAAATTTTTAATGAGAGAGATGGATGTGGGTTTTTACTTTCAGAATTCGGTAGAAGCAATTTATGAAAAACAAGAAGCCAAAATTATAATCAATGGACAGGAAACAGAGAAGATCCAGATAGAAAAAGGGACGAGACAGGGCTGCCCCCTTTCACCCCTAATATTTGTCCTATCATT
This sequence comes from Anolis sagrei, assembly GCF_037176765.1. Classification (NCBI taxonomy): domain Eukaryota; kingdom Metazoa; phylum Chordata; class Lepidosauria; order Squamata; family Anolidae; genus Anolis; species Anolis sagrei. The sequence continues at coordinate 123,540,301 of NC_090023.1, forward strand.
AGAAGTAATGCTGAAAAGAATAAGAGAAGAGAAGGCGTTAGAGGGTGCTAGAATACAAGGATTGGACTATAAATACAAAGCATTCGCTGACGATATAATTTGCATCATAGAAAACCCAAAAGAAAAAACAGGAATTTGGCTAGAAGAAATAAAAAAGTATGGTGAAGTGGCAGGGTTTAAAATAAATCTGGAAAAGACAAAAGCAATAATAAAAAATATCGGAGAAAGGGAAAAAGAAGAGATTAAAAGAAAATGGAATGTACAAATCGTTCCAAAAATAAAGTATCTAGGGATCCAGATAACGGCAAAAAATCTGCATCTTTTACAAAATAATTATTTAAATAAATGGAAAGAAATCAAAGAAGATTTGGAAAAATGGAAAAAATCAAACTTATCACTAATGGGGAGGATTGCAGCAATTAAGATGAAAATTTTACCGAAAATGATATTTTTATTTCAAAACTTACCCATAATTAGGAACATGAATTTGATTAAAAATTGGAACAGAGATATTTCAAAATTCATCTGGAACAACAAGAAACCAAGGATACACTATAAAAATTTAATAGAACAAAAAGAAAGAGGTGGATTGGCAGCCCCGGATTTAAAATCTTATTTTGAGGCCTGTGCCCTAACATGGGCCAGAGATTGGACGATGCTTAAGAAAAAGAAATTACTAACCCTCGAGGGAATAGATCTAAGAGCGGGGTGGCACCATTACATTTGGTATAAAGGGAAAGAAAAAGAAAAAAATTTTGGGAACCATTTCACAAGGTCTGCAATACTAAAAGTTTGGGAAAAATACAGATCAAAACTATACACCAGAACACCACTTTGGGTATCGCCCTTGGAGGCGACGCAAAGAAGATGTCTAGGATGGAATGACTGGCCCGTGTACAGGGAAATATTAAAAATTAGACAGGGAGAAACAGAAATAAAAGAACAACAGGAACTAGTCCTAATTGACAAAAATATAACATGGTTTCAATATTGGCAAATCAAAGAAAAATTTAAAGTAGATAGGAAATCAGGCTTTGCAAAGGGTAATGAATTTTGGGATAACATCATGGAAACAGAAAGGAAGTTGATAACTAAGCTATACAAAAAATTACTAGAATGGCACCTGGGACAAAAGGAAGAGAAAAACTACATGAGAAGATGGAGCGAAAACATACAAAGAAACATCAGGAAAGAAGAGTGGAAGGAAATTTGGAGAAAACGATTAAAGTATACGTACGCAATAGAGCTTAGGGAAAATTGGGTGAAAATGTCGCAAAGATGGTACCTAACCCCGAAAAAATTAGGCAGAATATACAATAATACCAGCACGGCCTGCTGGAAATGCAGGAGTAAAGAAGGGTCCTTCTTTCATACATGGTGGACATGTGATAAGGCGAAGATTTTTTGGAGGAAAATACACAAAGAAATTCAAAGTATGCTGAAAATACAGCTGCCACTAAAACCAGAGATCTTTCTACTTGGGATGTATGATAGAAAATTAGAAGAAAATAAGGACAAAATATTATTCCTGGCGTTGACAGCAGCAAGAATGTGCTACGCCAAAGTGTGGAGACAAGAAGAAATCCCGGAGATAAATGATTGGGTAACTAAAATGCTGGATATTAGGAATCTAGACAAGCTAACCTTTCTACTGCTAAAGAACAAAGAAACGAAAAGGAAAGAAACGGACTGGAGTGAAGTTACAGAATATCTAAAAAAGAAGAAAGAAGAAATAGTAATCTAAGAAATATAAAAATAGACTGAAGTACGTCAAAAAGAGGGAAAGAAGAAAAACAACAACACAAACTACAAAAAGACTGATAAGATTTTCCGAAGATACCAGGAGGTCAACTTTTAATTTCCTTGCTTTTTTTTTTTTCTTTCTTTCTTTCTTTTCTCTTTTGTCTTTTTTCTTGTTTTCTTTTTTCTCATTTCCCTCTTCCCTTTTTCTCTCTTATTTATTATTTGATTTTATTTTCTATGAAAATTTCAATAAAGAATATAAAAAAAAAAAAAACAACAAAGAAGACAGTGTACAGTGAATCAAGACGATACACACCAGACAAATACAACATAACATATACTTATACTAAAAATCCGCTTCGTCAAGTCCTGGGGTCATAGCCAAAATTCGTAGTCCTAGTTCCTTCCAGTGTCAATTCAATTACAGTCAGTTGAAGGCCAGCTCGAAGAGCCATGTTTTCAGGCCCCTACGAAAGGCCATCAAGGAGGGCGCCTGTCTAACTTCAACAGGGAGAGTGTTCCACAGCCGGGGGGCCACCACCGAGAAGGCCCGCTCCCTCGTCCCCGCCAGACGTGCCTGTGAGGCAGGCGGGACCGAGAGAAGGGCCTCCCCGGAAGATCTCAAGGCCCTCGTGGGCTCGTAGGCCGAGATGCGGTCTGCAAGGTATTTTGGGCCGGAACCGTTTAGGGCTTTGTAGGATAACACCAGCACCTTAAATTGGGCCCGGTAGCAGATCGGCACCCAGTGGAGCTGGGACAGCAGAGGCGTTGTATGCTCTCTGCGTCCAGCTCCCGTTAACAACATGGCTGCCGCGCGCTGGACTAGCTGAAGCTTCCGGGCCGTCTTCAAGGGCAGCCCCACGTAGAGAGCGTTGCAGTAGTCGAGGCGGGATGTGACCAAAGCATGTACCACCGTGGCCAAGTCAGACTTCCCAAGATACGGGCGCAGCTGGCGCACGAGCCTAAGCTGTGCAAATGCTCCCCTGGTCACCGCTGAAACCTGGGGCTCCAGGCTCAGCGATGAATACCACTTCATACCACTTTGACTAACATGGCTATTGCCTTCATCATAAAGAATCAGGGGACCTGTAGTTTGGTGATTCTTGGAATTCGTCAGAGAATTCCATGTATCTCATCAAATTCCAGGTTTCCTTATGTAAAATGTATGAACATATGTGCCTGGAGTTATATAATTTATGGTTAGCATGGCTAAAATAATTTGGAGCATGGTGATTTGGCTATGTTTTACATCCTTATTTCTCTTTCACATTGTCTTTGCCCTCTAAAACAAGTGGCGCTTCCTGCATAGAAGACAATTCTACCAGTGGTCACTTTGGGTGCCATCCCATCTCATTTTTAGATGTATAATTACTAGGAATTGAGACAAAGTCTTTGAGAGTTGGATTTCCTATAAAAATAAGCATTTTGTATCTCCCAAGGCTAACATTTGAAAAATTATACCCGTCATAATAAATAGAAAAATTCATGCACAACACATATATTGCAATTAAATATATACTTTTTCATATATCTATGCACAAATATATGCACATAGAATATCTTTTTCTCTAACTTGTTCTCTAACCCACTGTTTCTCCCTCCCTCTCTATACTTGCACACACACATCCATGCACACACATTTCTAAACTGACCATGAAAAGAAAAAAAAAGCCCTATCATGTGGTATAGAGCCATGACAGGAGGTAAATGCTGGTAGGAGTCTGAAAGAGACAAAAATTGAGTTGACATATTTTTTACATTCTAGGAGCCCAACATCTACAAAGTGTGAGTGTAAATGTGTCAAATAGATTGACACAAGCATGGATATCAAGCAAGGACATTTGTTAAGCAGACATGACGGGTAGCAGATTGCATCCAGTGGCAAGCTTGTATCACATGTGAAGAAATTAATTAACCCAGGCTAACCTTTGAAGAGCAAGGTTTGTAGAACAGAAATCCAGAAACACAATATGAAGGAGAATACCCTTCTCCTTATTTTAAGAAACGTTAAAGAATCCCTATAGAAATAAAGGCAATGCAAATAGAGAGGTCTCCATTACATTTTCCAGTTATGTGTTCAGAGATTTAAAAATCTATAATTTTTCAATGGTAGACACACTGTGCGTGTTAATATTTGCTGGAGGAATTAAATAATGGTGGCATGCCTGGCCTGCTGCCAACTTAGTATTGTAAGGTATCAACATTATCACTCAAGCCAAGGTGTTACTTTTGTGTTTTTGATCTTTTCAAGTACTTGGCACCAGTCACAGTGTTGATTGCAACAATGAACTGGCTGGCTCAGCTAACCTGCAACTGTGTTCCCTTTTCATTTGTCAGAAAAGGCACTTTAGAATGTTCATCCTATGTTGTACTTGATACATAAAAATGATGCTATTTTAAAATGTCTTTGAGCCAAATAAAGTAAGAGAAACAGGATTTATAGCAGACTTTTAAAAGAGGAAAAGGGGAGGATTGTAAATTATTTATAACAGGTGGAACAGAAATGCATATTTTCAGAAAATAAAAATAAAAATAATGGATATTTTTGGCCAGAAACCATGCCCACTAAAATTAAACATGCTGATGCAACAAAAAAGTCAAGGATATGAGTTATGATCTACAAATGTCTTTCTTCATAACTCGGTTCAACTGTCAGCTCACTGGTGGGTTGGGTTGTCAGTCATCTAGATAACCTCCAATTCACTGCAACGAATTTTAGCTTCCTCACTGGTTTCCAGTTAACACAACACAAAAGGTGCATAAAGAAAATCTCTTCCCATAGTAACTCACTCATTGTCAATGCCTATAAAGGCAGAACATTTTAATCCCCATGATCATGTCTTATAGCAGATCACGCACAGAATATAAGCATTATAGAGAATTTCCGCCTGCATAGTTGTAAGCAATATCACTAGGAGTGTAGTCACATTACACAATTATAAAATCTTGGTTAATGGAGATAATACCACCCTATGGAATCCTAGGATATATGTCTGCCTGAGATGCCTCCAGTTCTCTGCTAGAAAGCAGTATGTAGATCACTGGATTAGACTGGGCAATTAGACTAGATATATCAAAACTGATACTGTATACCTTTTTGTTTGAATTTCGTAAAGCTCAGAAGCCTCCCAAAGTCGGTTTCATTTTCAGCACAAGCAAGCGAAGCAAGACCAAAAAGGCTGCCATTCCTAATTACATGAATGGCCTCTTGCCATTAGGAGAGGGAAGCAGCAGGGAGAAAGCAGAGTTCTCAGGGAAAGAGAGTGAGAAAGCACAGAATTCTGGGAAATGTAGTTTGGGAAGGCGGAGAACCCTATGTCAGAGAATTAAAAAGGCCCTGCCGTAACCTACATTTCCCAGAATTCAGCTCAGTATCAGAACACCCCAATCAGGATAGAGGAGAGATTTGTCCCTCTGTAGCAGTAGCAGCAGTCAGCCAGACTTCCAATAAATCATTGAATCTGCAAAGAGGAGGACTGACTGATACTTCTAGTAATTATATCTCTGTGCTGGGCTGGGAAGAAATCATTAAATGTAAGTTCTATTGATTAATATGAGAGGCATTAAATAAGATAGCTGTTGTGGCTTTTTTTTAAAAAAATGTTTTTGTCAAAACTTTAGAGAATTCCCTAAAATTAGTAGATGTATTAATATTTCTGAAAATTGGGGTGAATGATCCCCTGATACCTTGTGTACAGAAAATTCAAGGAGGACTGATTAGGAAGGTCCACCCCAGGAGGCTATGGATGCTGATGGATTCCTGGCAGCTCTTGGGGATTTTCATGCCATTTGGTAGGTGTTTCTGTTGAAACTCTGGGAGACCTGTATGACACGGAGGTGGCCAGAGCAGTTGACACAATTGCTCTCAAGTGTCTCTTTTCACAACACAGAGCCAAATTAACTTTTTGATATAACAGGAAGCTGGTGGTGATGAAGCAAGTGAAACCGAGATTAGAATAGCATTGGTCCAACTAAGCACGGTCTAGAGCTCATTTAAGAGCCATTCCGCTGCAATGAAGGTGGCAGAATTTTTGTTATTGCTGCCAACATTGCATCTGCAAAGAACTGCTCAAGAGAATTGTTTCAAGTGGTCAGAGGATCCCTGCTCACCTGAGGATCCCTGACCATTCGGCAGCTCATTGTGAAGAATTTGCTAGGTTCTTTGCGGATAAATCTTCTCTGATCTGCTCTGATGTATGGAAGTATTAATGCAGTCTCTGTGAATGTAACTGAGGTGTCTCTTTGTCCTTGTTTAAATGGATTCCTTTCAACTTGTTCAGCCCAAGGACGTGAACGAGATCTTGGGAGGAATGAGACCAACTCCCTGTTCTCTGGACCCTTGCCCATCCTGGCTTATAAAATTGGCTGGGGGAGGGGGGTTGGCAGAGTGAGTGAAGGTGCTGATGAATGCCTTCTTGACCCAAGGCATAATGCTGATTAGATTCAAGGAGGCAGTAGTAAGACTGCTATTAAAGAAACCAGGACTTGATCCCACTCAACTGATCAACTATTAAAGCATTGTCCAATCTTCCCTTTTGGGCAAGGTTTCAGAGAAGGTGGTGGCCTCACAACTCCAAAGTTTCTTGGATGAAACCAATTATCTGGATCCATCTCAATCTGGAACTGAAATAGCACTGGTTGCCTTGGTGGATGATCTACAAAGAAACCTAGATAGGGGGGAGTGTGTCCCTGCTGTATCTCCTGGACCTCTCAGAGGTTTTCTATACCATCAGCCATGGTATCCTTCTGGGCCATTTCTCCATGATGGGGTCTGGGAGCATTGTTTTGCAATGGTTCCAGTCCTTCCTGGAGAGGCAGACCCAGATGGTGGAGCTGGGGGACTCCTGTTTGACTCCCTGGTCTGTGACCTGTGGAGTCCCACAGGGTCCAATTCTGTCCATTATGCTTTTTAACATTTACATGAAATCGCTGGGATAAAATGAAGGCAGTGTCTAGGATACTCTTCGGTCAAGAACATAATAACTTAAAAAAGCAAAAAAGGAGGCAGAAGAAAAAAAATAGAGATTAAAATCAAGGAATATGATAGACTAGACTGAGTTGCACAAAATTAACAGCAAAGAGGAAATATTTTTTAGAGAGATTGAAAAGGCACAGAGATTTGATTTATTTAAACAGAGTATTTTGAGTATAGCAATAGAAAATCTAAATTATTAAGTAAACCAACACAAACTAGGAAACAAATAAAATCTAATAACTGTTAAAGATAGGGGTGGAAAACAATGCATGAGAATGGATTATAATATACTAATCTTTCAATTTTATCAGAATTTATTTACAGCAAATGAATGCCCCAGAAAGGAAATTGAATATATAGATAAACATTGGAAAGTAAAGATCCAAGAATCAGACAAATTAATTATGAAATAAGCAATATCAGAGAAAGAGATTGAAAAAACTATAAATAATTTAAAACCCAGAAAAACCCCCAGAAAGGATGGATTGGGACCGAAATATTACAAAAAATATAAAGTGTTATTGATACCTAAATTAAAAGATTTATATAACAGAATAATAAAAGGAGAAAAGATTCCACTATCATGGGAACTATCACTGATCACTTTAATTTTTAATTACTCAAAGGAAGGTTAAAGGAGAGAACGTAATATTAAAAAGCACAATAAACGATATCTATAAATTATTAATAATGGATGAACAAGAACAAGACCACTTGGGGGAAGTATGTGAAGCAGAGTTAGGAAAAAATGCCCAATCAAGAATGGGCAAGGATATGAAGTATGTGATGTGATATATATATATATATATATATATATATATATATTCTGTCCATAAGACTTAAGGAAAATTATTATGGAGTAAAGAGATGGTACTTAGCCCCCATTAGATTAAATCAGAAAGATTAAAAAAAATCAAATCAGTGTTGCAGAGGCTGTTGGGAAATAGGCTCACATTTTCATATGCGGTGGCCCTGTAAAATTATACAATATTTTGGGAATGGGTATTTAAAGATATAACAACAATGTTAAGAATAGAGATAGAGAATGCACCAAGAATCAGCATTATTACTTATGCATGACAATATAATTCCCTCACAAGAGGAGAGAAAATTGGTCTCTTAGCTACTAAGGGCAGTAAAATTGCTAATAACAAAAAAAAAACATGGAAAGAAAGGAAATTCAATTAGAAGAATGGTCCAGGGAAATTTGGAAATTAGCTATTAATGACAAGTTGACTTGCAATATTAAAGTTAAAACAGGAATATGAAAACAAAGAGTTTTTGGATATTTCGGGGAAAATATATTGAGTATATCTTTAATGAGGGAAAGAGGTACAAGGCTGGTGAAGGGGGCACAAAAGTAGGGTAAGGAGGGAGGGGAAAAGATATAATAACAACAATACATGTATAGGTAAATAAAACATGAGTAGTAGAGGTTTATGTAGTATAAGTTGTATGGGGGGAAAGTTAAAAACTGATAAGAAGTATGCTCAAAGGTATTTTTGATTCTTTTTTTTACTGTTTTTAGTACTACCACTATTATAATAGTTGTTGTATTTTTTTAAAAAATATTGTTTATAAAAACTCTGAAAATTCCCCAAAACTCTGTGGATACGCAAAATGTTCTGACACTTGATTGGCTAACAATGATCAATGTGTTCTACCATTGTAACAAGTTTCACCCCAATATCTGTACAAATAAGGGGGAAAGGAGACCTGGAAGTTTCCCCATTTGCACAATAGCTATAACAAAAAGTAATGAAATTTTGTTACTCTTGTTATAATAATGAAATTTTCACTAGTGATACTTTAGAAACACTTTAGAAACAAAATGCCATCACCCCCTAATTTTGTAATGAGTTTTTAAACTTTTTTCATTGATTGCGCAGCCCTGTTAATTACATTTTCACACCTTTCACACATGTTGCAAAGAAGCAGAAGTGATGCTCTCTGGGTCATTTAGAGGAGACTTAATTATTTTAAACATTTATATTTCACCCTTCTCACCCCGAAGGGGATTTGGGGCAGAGCATAACATAAAAACAGCAAACATTAATACCTGGACATAAATAGACTGTACATACACATAAACTATCTCAACATTAAACTGGCATGAATTTAAACAACACTAGCCACAGAGTATAGAAATCAGCATATGAACAATGCTGTCATAGTATTGATCATATGATGGTGGGGGGGGGGGGAGCATTGCATAGCAGCTCAAGTCCCCCTTCTGCTGATAACACTGACATGAATCTGAGTATGCATGTGCACACACAAACACATGTATACACGTTTAACTTGCCAAGCCATTTTTGCTTTCATTAGATGTTGTGCCAGACTAGACTTGCATTGTCATCTTAAAAGTTAATTTTAAGTTAAGTACAATGGTAATGCTGTTATTTCCTCTGTAGGTTGCAACTCCTTAGATAAGAAAGTTCATGGATTATATTACAAAAGATGATCCAGCATTATAATCATGGGCCCAATGATGCAGTTAGCAGCAGCTCTTCAAGAGGTTTTACTTATTTCCTAATAATATATGTTCAGTGGTGCAATAAAGCATTACTATGGCCTGATTAGTCAATGATCTGGAACTAACTCTGCAAGGACAGTGTATGCAAGAGCTGCTGCTTTTCACTTTTACCACCAGCAGCCATCACACCCCAAAGCAGATGCTATTATGGTACCATGAGACAATCATGACTAATACTTGCATATATTATCACTTGAAATGGACTTTATAGTGTCCATTTCACTGTAAAGGGGAGATTATGTATATTAAATAGGGTTGGTGGAAAGTTCTATTTGGCTCACTTTTTGTTACAAAATTTCTCAACTTCAGATTCTAAAGATTTGAATCTGCGGTTTTATTTAGTTCTTTGTAACTAGTGCTAGAATTCCTGGATATTCCGCTATACTTTTAGGCTTAACAAATGCATAACCAGTGAATACTATCTGATCATTTTCATAGTGAGAGTAGCTGTACCCAGCCCAGCAGGATGCAGAAGTGAACTACTTTGGTGGTGCCCAATTGGGTTCTTAAAGCACACGGATTGTCCTGACAAAGGCCTGGGGCAGAGAATAGATGTTTAATCATTCCTGGTGACCCCTCCATCCTCCTATTTCTCACAAATGATCAGACCATCAATCTGTCTCCTACACAATATGTCTGGTTACCTTGGGTCTAACTAAATATTTTATCCCATATTTTTGTCTAGCCTGTACTGTATTCAGGGAAATTGGATAATTGACTTTGAGTTACATCTTAGATAGGTGGTCAGCTTGGTGAGAGAAAGTCAGATTTAAGTTGAATATCTGTTGGCACCAATTTGGTGAAGGAAAGGTTTCTGGAAGTACTTCTGTAGATCACAGGACTGGGAGAGTGGAAATTGAGACAATTCTTAAGCCTGGTCTGGGGAACATTCTACTTTAAGTAATGAGATAGGACAGGGAAGGGGAGTGTCTTCAGGTTCACCTTACATTGTAAATCAGTCCAGAGAGCAATCCAGGGTATTGAGTTGCCCTTGGATATCAGTTGTTTCATCTAGGTAAAGATGAGGAGAGGGATCAAGGACCTGTACTAATTTACCCCTCCTTTTATATTTAACAGGTTGAAGTGAGTTATAGATTTTAATAGGCTAAAAAAGTGGTCCTATTCAACCCAATACCTGTATCAGGTCTTGTTATTCCCACTGTGGGTCAGCAACTGGATTTTGCCAGCGTAGTTAGCTATGCATTGGTTTGCTTTAAAAACTTCTGTGGTTCATTAATGATTACAGCTGATTGCAATGTATATGTTTCCTCATGAATTTGATGGAAATAACTTACTTTTTGAAAAATAATAATCACAGTGAAAGAAATTGAAACTGACAGGTTCTTCTCTCTCGAGTATTTGCTGTTATTATCCCTATTGTTTACCAACACTGTTACTTATTTAAATTGTTACATGGGATGGGAAAGAAGACCAATAATTTGCATGCTTAACTAATAAACTGGATCTGCCTTAGTATTGATTGGTTGTTGGCACTTTGTTCCCTTCCACTGAACAGGCAAATATTCTTCTATTGTTTCCCCTAGGCTCTAATCAATGCTGTGGAAATACATATACAGCACAAGTTCAGTGTTCTATCAGCATTGCCTCTAGGTTGCTGATCCACCTTTTGCACTTAATGGACCATAACCATCACAGAAAAGTAAGAGAAAGCCAATTAAAAATATAAAAATGTAGAAATCCTACTTGCAGGCTGAAACAATTGGGTGCTCTAAATGCTTTGCTGATTCTAGACCTCAAGCTGTTCATCCGCTCTTTGTAAAATGCAGAATTGTCAGAATTATCTGTTGAGTGATGAGTTCTGTGACAGTCTCAACACCTAAAGTTCCCTTTAAAGAAGGAGGCTATGAAGTTGCTGAAGGCCAACCAGGATTTAGTTCTCTGAACATTCTCTTGAAGCAGTAAAGGTTGCACAAGATATACATAAATTGCTCTGAGTTCTTTCCTCTTTACTTGAAGACATGACAATAAAACTCCTCAGCAGCTTGTGAAATGGTTGGTTATAGGAATGGAAATTCCCTAAATAATATTACCTTCAGAACAATGTGGAGTATTTGGCATGTTAGACCTTGAGTGTTTTAAAAATGAAATAGCTAAATGCTTCCTGAGTCAATTTTGAAATGTCTTATTAACTCAGTGCTCATAAATCCTTTCTAAAGTATTACAATGGAATAGTGCAGCAATTTGCATACAATTAATAAATCTTCAACCAGACTCAGCTTCCTACTCAGTAAAGCATACTAAAACTTTGATTTTCTAAAAGGCACATTGTATCTTAATAAAATAATTAGAAATGCAAAGTGCTTCGGTTGCATCCAAACAAGTGCACACAAAATTTTAGTGGTGTATTTCTCTCTGTGTCTCCTTTCCTCCCTGTGTTTGCCTGGAAGAGATTACAACTGACATACGAGGGGTATTTTTAAAGTAAAGTCTGTTTTGTTGTAGACACTAGTAGTTCGCGCGCATACCGCAACGAGCACGTGCGTCGTGTACCGGCATGCCTCGGGAACAACTGTGCTCAGTTTCTGCTCTGTAGCTAACCTGTACGGTTCTGTTCTGTGCTTTAAAAATGTTTAAGACTATCAACTCACCCTCCGCATGTGAGGTTTGTTCAGTGATATGGTTTTTGTCAGCAAGGAACCTGTCTGCTGCAAAAATTCATCGACAGATTTGTGAAGTGTACGGTGATACTGTTATGAGTGAAAGCAAAGTGCGTTAGTGGGTACGACAATTCAAAGATGGCTGTGACAATGTCCATGATGAGGACCGCTCCGGTCTCCCTTCTTTGATTACAGACGATTTGATTTGATCGCACACTCAAATCTTTGGTTTTTGTGGTCCTCTGTTAGGAGTTTCAGGACCCAACGGGAGCACAGTTTCCTAAACTTTAGGTGTTCAGAAACAATGTTGTAAAGCACTGATCTCGACACATCAGGAAATTTGTTTGAGAGACCTGTTACTGTGAAGTGCCTGTTCTCACGAATCCTCGCTTCAACTGATGCCACCAAATCGTCTGTAATCAAAGAAGGGAGACCGGAGCAGTCCTCATCATGGATGTTGTCATGGCCATCTTTGAATTGTCGTACCCACTTATGCACTTTACTTAAACATGGTCTCAAACATTTTTAAAGCACAGAACAGAACTGTATAGGTTAGCTACAGAGTGGAAACTGAGCACAGTTGTTCCCGAGGCATTCCAGTACACGACGCATGCGCTCGTTGCGGTATGCGCACCAACTACTAGTGTCTACAACAAAACGGACCTTACTTAAAAAATACCCCTCATATAAACACTAAAAAGCTAATCTGGAGTTGAAACCTGTTTTCTTCCCAAGCCTAGCAGAGTCATCAAATCTCTTGGACTGGAGTATGTATTGAGTCACTATTCAACAATTCATTCAATAGTTCTTCTTTAGTTGGATGCAAGCAATAGGGTTTCAACAATGCCATTCAATAATGGTTGAATTCATGAATGCTACTAAGTATGCCTGGGCTAACAGTGGTAGATGTGTCCTCAAAGTGTGATCATGTTCATCCTGATAGCCCTAAAAGTAATGAGAAGCGCACCCCCCCCCACTCCCATTGCCGCCAACGGACGAGATTTTTGGCTGCAGATCAAAAATGGCTATTTGGCTACCCACCCGTTTTTAGGAGGCACATGAACATCTTCTGAAATTTGGCCAACAGAAATTAATTGAAGTTCAGCCGAAATGCACAAACCTACTCCCCAGCTATCTACTGGGCACAAGCACCTTGACTTTCAAGCTACTCCAGGTCATATTTACAGCAGGCTAAATTGTCCAGTGTAGACATGGCCCTAGACTGTGCATTTAATATGTTAACAATATGATTTAAATGGGAGAGGAATTTAGAATCCATTGCTTTTGTCTAGATTAGCAATAAAATGTGTGTGGTTCTTTAGGCTCCCAGCATCCCTCAAATAATAGACTACACCGGTTAATTGTGCTGGAAATTGTACTTCAACAATATCTAGAACTTTACTACATCCTAAGCTCTATGAATGCAGTCAATGAAATCATTCCAAGCTACACAACACTTCTGTGGATTCTTAGTAATTTAACGCATAATGTTTTTAATATAAAGAATTTTGGGCAGTAATGTATATATGTATATGGGCATATTAAACAACTTTCCCTATGCATGTTTGATCAATTGTGCTAGTCCTCTCATTAGGCAGAGTCAGGCAGAGTGAGACCTCAGGCAACATATTTTAGATAAAATAAAAGAGTAGCATTTTCACCATTTGTGCTGTTACCGTTCTACTTTTTTTGTGCCTATGACAAAAAAAGCACTTGTTTGATGTTCTCCCAAAGGTGCCAGACTATTTTGGCTGGCTTGGGCATTTTACTCCTTGACTTAAATGTGTGAGAGTGAAGAATTTTCTGTTTCACTTCAGATAGTAAAATGTATTTGACTAAACTTGAATATTTTCTTCTTTATACTACTTATTCCTCAGCTCCGCCTCACCATTATTTTATTTCGTGAGAAATTTTTTTTCATGATATCAAACTGAGAGTGATATCATTTGCTACCATAACTGTCTTTCCTTAATTTCTTTAATTTCATTATCAGACACTTTCATCAACATCTGTATATGTATTTTGCTCATTGGCTCATTTGTTCATTCTTACAGCATCTCATCTGCAGTTTTAGTCTAGGTTATCTCTTGATCAGAATGAAAGAAAAAGCCCACTTAGAAAGATAATGAAATAGATTAATTATATTATATCTGCTATGGTATCATTTGATTTAATAATGTGTTATTATTTTCAATGTAGATGTAGATTTGTTTTTTGGGATCTGGGTGGTTTGGTATTTTGTCTTTCTCCAGTCTCTTTTCAGCATTGAATGCTTGCCAACATTTGTTGTAAACTTCCCTGAGTCCTTTTGGAAAGTGGTTCTTAAATTGTGGGCTGCGGACTACCTGTGAGCTGCAAGGATGAAAATCTGATCTGCAAACCTCCTTCCTCTTTATTTAATTTATTTAATTTGCTTTATTTCAGCTCCTTTCACATCGCCTGCCACTCCTTCCCTGTCACAGACCATGGCATATGTTCTGTATCAGAAACCAAATCTGAAGTTGACCAAAAACTTTTGCTCTTAATGTTGGAGAGTGGTCCCTGGTCAAAGTGGTCCCTGGTCAAAAAAAGGTTGGGAACTACTTCCTTGGGGAGATAGGGTGGAAAATAAATAAAGATGATGATGACAATGATGATGATAATATTGCAAATTACAGCATTTCATTTTGGTTGGGATTCTAAACATTTAATTCAATTAGTGTATTATTAAAAGTAATTCCAATGTTCCAGAATTAAACTCATTAAAATCTCCCATTTAAATGGAAAAGAAAAGGTTTTAATGTTGTATTGGCTTTTCATATTGCAGGTTTCTACGATGCCCCTTAATATCAGTGTTGCAGATACTTTTAGAAGGCTACATGTGTGCTACAAACCAGCCTAATAAACATAATTTGGTTTCTGATTTTTCTCCTGACAGTGAAAATCAGTACCTTCCCTTGGAGCACCTTCTAGTTGCAGGTAAAGAATGTCAGTTTTGAGTCCCCCAACACTCCTCCTTACAAATAATGAAGGCCTTTTTTTATCTTTTCTACTTGCTCATCCCCATTTCCCAGGAAATAAAATCTTACACCTATAATAAACACATTTCAAAGCAACTTTTACAGCTTCTCTTTCTATTCTGAGAGCACTCCTTTGTACATTAGCTCTGAGCAGTAATGTGTAGATCCATAGAGGTCTCTGCGTTCTGATAAATGATTTGGTGATCTCATTTCCCAGGACAATACATACTTATTGCGGGGGAAGGGGGGTTATAAAACTGCACTAGCAGATTGGTCTGCACAGTCAGTTGATTTCTCTATTACTTATATAATGGATGCCATAAATTGTAAATTGCAATCATTGTAGAATGTGGAAGATACAATGAATCTGGAGCCTTCAGATACTTGCAAGATAAAACCACAGTATAAGCTGCTCATTATTTTTATCATATTGTTTAACCATAAATATTTTCTTAACTCGGTATATGCAAATCTATACAGCCAACATCAACACCTTCTCAACTCTGTATGCAGTCCTTTCCTAATTCCATTATAGAGGGAAGGTCATTATTGGATAAGATCCATTCCTTTTTTGCTTTTCTCCCACCCCTCAAATTTATGAAATTTTAAAGTGCACATGAAAACATTTCCCTGCTGAGGAAAAATTAAGAAAGCTATGTTTTGTACACACTTCCTTTTAAATACACTTCTTTTCTATTCAAATAAATACAGCTCTCCCAACACATCCTGATATGTCCACACAATATAAGGATTCTGGAGCCAAACTATTCCTGATGGGAATTGAATGTTAACACATGATTCCCACCCTTGCCAAAATCAAGTTCCTACAGCAGACCCATTGATTGTTTTTCAGTTTTGATTTATTTAATATAATCTCCTTCACAATCAACATAGAAAATATTCAGAAAAAAGAAAGACTTACCAAGTGGGGAGGAGGGCAAGGAAAGAAAGATATATAAATACATATATGTGTAGAACTAAAACTAATCTAGAATGAAAACATCATACTAGACACATAACTTTAAAAAAATCCAACAAAGTAATATCCTAAGCACTAATTCAATAAAATGACAATATAAAGGAATTCTGATCCCCCATTCTAAACTGTAATGAAAACAAAAATGTTCTACCATTAGAGATGTAAGTAAATAAACTTATTAAGGTTACTATTAACTAAAATGCCAACTTCAGATTCTCCTATCTCCCTTAGTTTTACACCTATTGGGGAGAAACTCACTACAATGGTAGAACACATTTACCACTCTTGGTCCACCAAGTTTCACTTATCCACAGACATTTGGGGATTTTTTTTTATAAACAACATTTTTTAACAATAAAGAAAAAATGTTCCTAGTTTGAAAGTATTATTTCCTATTTAACTGCATAGTCCTTACTTTGAAAGTACTGGTTCTACACCAGGATCTTTGTTTTTGGCCAAAAAGTTTATTAAATGGGTGGATGATGATATTAAATTGGTGGACTGGAGACTATAACAAAATGTGTTATAACACAATGTCCCTCACACAAAAACAAAGTTTTTGCAGTTTAATAAACTTTTGCCATGACACATATAATCAGGAAATGACACATATAATTCAGAAACAAAAAACATAATTTATTGGAACTCTGGTTGGCTATGGAGCAGCAAATCTTACTGATGCTGAGGAGTGTACTGCATTCTGGGAAAGGTAGTTTAGGGCAGGGCCTTTTGAATTTTCTAGCATAGGACTCCTCCCTTCCCAAAATTTTCCCAGAGTTCTGTGCCCAGAAAACTGCTCCCTGTGTTCCTCTCTCCTAATGGCGAGAGGCCATTAATTTACAGAGGAAAGGCAAGACAGGCACAAAGGCAGTCTTTTTGGCTTTGTTTTTCAAGCTTTGCTTTCTTGCACTGAATATGAAACTGACTTTTGCAAAACTAAAATGAAAAAGTATAGGGTAAGTATCAATTTCTTAACTTTTGTTGTGGACCTGCGTGTGTGACGGGGCGAGTTTCTCTCTAAGGCAGCTCTGTCCCCTTGAAATAGTTCAGCTGGAGCTATTTCCAACTAAGTTGGCTTCCCTTTGGTGAGGGTGGCAAAAAGCTTCCCTGCGCTATCTGTGAGAGTTTGTAAATCAAATTCTTCCTATCAACTTTCTTCACTGTCCATCATTCACAACCATAGAAGAAAAGTACAATGGCATGTCAGTTCTAACCTTATTATTCAATGATAAAGGTTTACACTTCAGGATTTGGTCTGGTGCCATCAAAGCTCTCCTTCCAGCTGTATCTTCTCAACATGATAGATGTACAAATCAATAAACCTATGACTACAACAGCAAGGATAGTATTGACAAAAAAGTGGAAAATAACTGAAGTACCTTCCATCTATGATTGGCTACTGAAATTAAGAGAAGGCACAGAAATTGACAAATTAACTAGAATAGTGAAGGAGAACTCTCTAAACAAGGTGTGGAAAAGTGCGAGAAAGTAAACAAACATTTTAAGGAATAAGTAGTTTCTGTAAACAAAAATAAGCATTGGGTATTTAAGTTTGAAACATTATTTTTAAAATATTGTTTTATTAATTATTTGACACAAACAATCTAATATACAATCAAAAAATATACTTTCAAAAATAATGAAACACGTCTACATCTGTATTCAAATGGCAACTTGTGCAAAATAAGCATAACATACTTTACCATTCACTCAAATTCAATACAATTTCAAAGCAAAATACTTGCAAACTATTACTAACTAGAATTATTGGTTACTATGTTTTTAATTACTGCGATATCATGGTGTGTTTAGATATATTTTGAAATTCTCTTGATCATGAAGATATATTCCCTGCCTTGCAAGGAGTTTTTAAAAAAAATTACATTAGGATTTTTCCATATTATATGGGGGGGGGGGGGAGAGAAGCAGCTGGTGGCACTATTGCTATTATCCAGCTGGAAACAGTTTATCCTAAAACATAGATTTGAAACATTCTTAAATGATTTTTGACAACAGTTGGAGTTATCTACTATCTGTACATCTTCATTTACTTATTTGCTCTATTTGAACATTGTGCCACAAATTTTGGGTTGTTCTATCAAGACAATTGGGAGCTGCTCCTTAACAAAGGCAAACAATTAAATTGATTTTTATAGGTAACTTAAGGAGGAATTTAACATGATAAGAGAGATTCAAACACAAAGGTTGCAATGAAAGTAGTTTTGTTCAGAATGATGTAAAGATGATATCAATGCAATGAAAAATACCTATAAATACATTTTGATAATAAAGTCTGAGGAAAAGCCAGTTATAAATATCAAAGTAGTTCTGCATATTTTCTAAATTATTTTTAAGGTAACTGAATTCTCTCCATATTTATATAATTTGCTTTCTCCTAAAAGCCAATCAGACATTCATCATCCAACAGAAATGTGAAGTTCTGTAGGCCATAACAAAATTATTGAAGTTTTTGATAACTTTGAAGGATTTTTGCAAGCCATCTTTCAGGTCACACATGAAGAATAACAATACAGATTTTCACCAGCAAATGTGCTTGTTAAAAATGCAAAATGTTTCCCTTTTTGCATAAGTCTTGTTTACAGACAAAAGAATTATGTTTCTCGCTGCCCTGAAATTATTGGATTTTAAGCAGGTAATGAATTCTCTCAAACCACTTTTTTGCAGGTAATTAACAAGCTGGATAATCTGCCAGAAACAGGCTTTAGTACCTCTGGGTGCTAGTAAATAGCAGGCATTCCTAATCCTGTGCAGTGCTGAAAATGAAAATAATGAATACAAAAATTAGTATGCCGATCTCACCATGATGCATTTAATGATTTGCAAACAACAAGTCATCATACAAGGGCAAAGGATTTTTCATTTGCTTGTAGGCAAAATTGAGTTTTGAGAAAAATGTGAGTTTAAGAAGATCTGGTAGAAACCTATGTTCTGGAAAATACAGAAAAAAGATAATACATGCATGGTGGTTTAGAATTACTGAAGTGAATATACATGCCCTATCCAGAGCTTTTAAAAGTGCTTTAATTGTACTTTAATTGTTGTGTAATTTTTTCACAAATTGTCACCTATCCTCAATATGTTTTGCACAAAAACATTTCTGACTGTTCATCACACTTTCACTTTTTTGTGGACTAAGAATTAAATTATAGCTTGTTGCTTGTAAAGGAATCTGCAACAGATACCATTTTAGCAGTTCACTACAGCTTGCCATCTAACGAAATGTCTTGAAACATGGTACATGCATGGGAGAAACTTCAGATTTAAAACACACAACGGTTCACTCTTTATAATGGGGATTTAAATATTTTAAAATGTCATGTGGGTGAGATAGAGTTCTAATATGAGGGAATATTTCAATCTTCTCCAATCCAACATAGTTAAACCCCTGCTAGATATGCTTACCATGTACCAGTGAATCCAGTTTTTATCCCTGCCTAGTCCTATTCCACACTATATACTCTACAAATTTTGAAAAAAATTAAGTTTCCCTTTTAAAAAATATAGTCAGTTCTTGATTGCCTCAGTAATATAGAAGAATAATAGAATAATGAATATTGCACATTCAAGTTGTATAATGTATTTAGTGGCTTCAACAGTGGGAATTTCAGATTAACCCCTCACAATTTAATGAAAAGATGACATTTTCAAAATGATAGCCATTCTAGTGTGTTGCCATAAAATAACTCCTTTAAGAACAATAGATTTGTTTTAGTGTGAATTCAATGAGCACAGTGCCTGATGCCTCACAATCCTGTATAAAAGCTTTGCAGCTATATACACTAGTCTTGCACATTTTGGATGAACCTTGAGGCATTTCTGCTATCCGGATTTTGGGGGAGGGGGAAGTTTTGCTTTTGCACACCTTCCAAAGAAGGGCAGGTGCCTGAATGGGCGTTTTTGACCTGCAGCTAGAAAATGTGGATAGATCTGGCCTATTGGTGGCAATGGGGGGGGGGGCTTCATGGGCTCCCCTTCCTGTCATTTTCAGAGCTATAGGGATGAAAATGTCCACACTTAGAGAACACATCTACCACCACTGGCCCACCAAGTTTCATAATATTTGGCTCATCCTTGGATTTTTAGGATTTTTTTCTTTCTTGAAATAAAATCTCCTTTAAAAATTTCCAAAAAGGTATCCCCAGCTGGCCCCACACTGTAACTTCTTCAGGAGCAGCAGCAGGGCACCATTCCTTCCTGCCAAATGTTGAAGATGCACTTCCACATCACACAACACACCCACTATTACACTTTGTTTACTAATAAAAAAACAATAGCAAGTTCTTCCAAATCTTTTGCAGTTTGCATTTTTTGTTCTCACAACATACTTGAAGAGGCCAGCAGCCCATCATTTGCAAGCAAGCAGGCAGGCAGCATGTTCCCTTATTAGAAAAACACTCCTAAATGATCCAGAAATTATTAGGTATTGTAGTAAGTTTACATAAATTGGTAGGTTTTCTGAGAATGGGGCTTTGCTGTTTGCTGTAATTCCAATACTTATTAATAACAATAATCTTTTAAAAGTACCACTTTGATATAAAAGAGTAGTGAGGAGAGATAAGAGAAGAAGCAAAAGGCTTTTGTAGAGGCTAAAGGGTAACTCAAAGCTTGGAGCCACCCTAAAAGAAATGCACACCCACAAATGCTGCACACCCACCCACCCATCTGCACTTTCATACTCCCAGTCCCACTAAATAAAGAATCTGGAAAATAAAGGAAAATCAAAAAGATTCAATACTAGAGAGAGGTCAAGCCAAGCCAAAAGCTAAAGCTGAGAGTGAGCAGTGGCAAGACAATCTGACTGAAGCACTTCTCTCTAGAGCCAGGACACAACTGAGCAATGGAGACACTCACCCCCATTAAATAGAGACAGCTTGCTTAAGACACATCACAGCTGTTTCTTCTGCTATGATTGGCCCAACAGGCAGGGCTCACGGGGGAACCCTATGCGAGTATGCAGCAGACTGTGTTGTGTGATCCTGAATAGAGCAGAAGTTACCTGGGGCCGGCAGCCATGTGGTCCAGCTCTGTTGAAAAAAAAATGGTGGTGGAGTCCTTGCTGTTGGGGGGTCTGAAGAAGTCAAACAAGCCAAAGGGGCTTAAGGAAAATGGCAAAAAATGAATCCATGCACAAGTCTAATACATAAATATGTACATGCATACACATTACAACATATATGTTTACTTGACAGGATGTAGACAGTGGATGTATTAGAAAATCTGCAGAATTCATAATGATGTCAATCACATTAACATATCCCAGTAGTTTCAAATGGATTTGTTATCAAATACTCCTCTGTGATATACTGGAGCTTTCAAGTACAGTAGTTTCTCAACATTTCCCCATTTGACGTTTCCCACAATGTAAAGTGGCATTAAGCATAAAGAGTAAGTGGCCTGCTGTGTGTTATGCAAGAAAAGACAAAGCAAAACAAGAATCAACAAATAGAGGAATAATACGATTATGATGAAGATTAATTCCTGTACTCATCATACACCATAGAAGAACTGAATTCAAACTAACTGTTTCATTTTCTCGAATTAGAAAAAAAGGGATTCACTGGCTAAATTCTACACAACACAACATAAACATGCCAAACAGATAAAGTAATGTATATATACTACTTTATATTCTGCCTTTTTCCTGGGACAGAATCCACTAAAACACTAACAACATCAGACATAAGGGTCTGGTTATAAATATAAAGAAATGCATTTCACAAAGGTAAACATTTGTGAAGAGAAAAAAGGAAAACATTATGAAGAATGAATGATAGAAAAAGATTGTGAAAAGGTTGTCAGCACTACTCCTCTCCCTCCCAGCTCTCCACTACAATCCAGTGAGTGTTGAAATTGTAGAATACTTTTTTTCTTGTTAAAATACTTCTTGTTTGTTTCTGCTTTTTCTGAATGTACAGTCATTGGAAAGCCCTTGGTGAAACATGCCCCGGGTTAAAATGTGAAACTGTCAGTCTCTGTGAATTAATCACTGTTGTTTTCCTAAGGTTAGATAGCTTATTCTAAAAGTTGTGATTTTTTAAAAAGAAAAGAAGCATTTGTGGTGATTACATATGCAACATCAATCTTTCTTACCTGACAGCACTTAATTACCATTGTATGATTATCTGTCCTCTTCTTTTTAATTATCACACTCTTACACACTGCTGTGTCATTTTCCTCCTAATTAGTTTTATTTGAAAAAAAGCTAATGATGTGCTTCTTGTTTTCCTACTCTGAGTATGCAATTAACACTGATCTAGAGAGAACTGAAACTAATACTGGAGTGGCTAATGATGATGTCAGAAAATAGCTAGTTCATGCATTCCAAGTGACCAAACAAATTATTTGGTGGCCTGCTCTTGTGTTTCTTTTTCAGCCCTTTGAATATAATTAAGTTAGTGCAACTCAATCCTTTGTGAAGAATCTATGTGCAATCTTTCAGACTCAAATTTGGTGGTAATTCACCAAAGTGGTCCTTGTTATGCTTATTCTCTCTATTTATTCATGCATCTCATCATGAGAGCATTGCATGATAATTAAAACTTAAAGGTGTTTAAATTAACCAGCTAACTGTATGACAAGCTTGCTCTTTCCCATTATGATAGAATATTGCAAACAAGCTGGCTTCTCTTTTTAAGATGATAGGATCTCTATCTTCTGAAAAAATCCAAAGCAAGGTGTACAAAATTTTATACTGTCTAGGTCCTACCAACATGGAATGAAAATAAATGAAATCAGGGGCACATCTACAATGACCACTCAATATGGATTGAAGGCATCTCAAAATGTGATGTTTGAATTATGCACAATACAAATATATACAGGACTATGCTTTAAACTAGGATAAGCAAAATTATGAGATACTCCAAAATAGACCCTGTAAAGCATATCATATGGTGAAACTGATTAAGGCACTCCAGTGATCCACATATGTACATTGGGGTGGGGGGTTAAAAATAAACACAAATTCTTCACAGCAGTGAAACGACAGTTACTATGGAACTCAGTTGGAGCCTAACTTTCTGCTTGCTAATCAAAGCCCTTCCTTCTCGTGTCTCCACTTTAGAGGTGGAGTGCAATGGAGGAAGGACAGAAGTCAGTGATATCATCGTCATGCTGGAGGTCTTTTAGGATGAGGCTGAGACAATTGATGCCACAGGGAAGCCAGAGCCAGGGCAGAAGCCAAGGAAGACATCAACCCTGAAGATACCCAGGAAGTTAACACTTGGCCCTGGGGTCAACCAAGGGTATGTGTGGGCACCACACAACAAACTATTACCATAGTGTCCCAGGTCTTGGTGATGTTACCCCCCCCCCCCCCCGGCTAGTCAGGGAGCTAACATAATTGGCAGTACTTCTATTGTTTAGATGCCAGAATTGGTTCACCAATTTTGGGGTGTGGCTAATTGGCCTTCTGCTCACAGGCTTAAATCAGTCCAGCACATAAATCTAGAGGGATAACATTATCAATGGTACCAAGCAGATGTTGAGAAGACCAGCAGAACTGACCAAGCTATCTAGTTCTCAGCAAAACAAGCAGAGAGAGTTTATATCTCTAGGAACATACCATGATGCAATAGAATCAAGGTATATATGGCTGAACTGGATAGATTTTACTATCCTCTATTCCTTTTCTTCTCATCTGGCAGACTATCTTGAAGCACTTTGAGATTTAAGCTAATTGTTAGTATATTCAGCTAGCAAAGAGATTCTTCAGAAGGTATTGCTTTCCAGTTCCCAAATAGAGCAATATTATATTTTAGTATAATGACTGCCAGGTGGGGTTAGTGGGAACAGTTTTAGGTCTATTTTTGTATATGAAATGCTCATTATAAAAAGGAAAAGGAAGGTACTAAGAACACACTATTAAAGAGTATCATTAAAATATTATTTTTGGGTAATAGGCAATGAATAATATAAGTGATCCTTTCCTTTAGTTCAGCAAGTAACTTGAATACATCACCTTCAAAAATATTATTTTAAATCCTGCTTTCAAAACAAATGCATGGATAACCAAATTATCTATAATTATCTGGTTTGACTTTAAGAAACAACTACAGTATGTTTCAGCACTGCAGATGAATGGACTCAACACTTCTGAATCTGGACTGAATTCATTATATGAAAGCTGAAAGCTGCAAGCATTGTCCCATCCTTTCTGATAAAGTAAAAAGAAGTTTTGTCGTGTATGGATAATGTGCTTCCACCTACCCAACAGCAACATGATTTGAATCCAGCTGAGACCTCAGAGATCCGTTTAGTTTATTATTGAATCCTGTGGTTACCCTCTCTTATACAGACAGCTGTGCCGCTGGGGCAATACATATACAATAATGTCTGGTCTTTAAATATATGTGGCTATGATATTAATGGCCCCGAGAAAGCTTGTGTATTGTTTAAAAGCTGCAGTCAAATGATTTCTGTTTATTCCTTTTCTAATGTATTTGCTTTTTGGAAAATTGAGAGGGACAAGCAAATGGTTACAGTGTGGATTCATTTACTCTTCTGAAAGATTAAAGATGTTCTGATTACTTGATTTTTTTTACCAACAATTAGGAAGCAATTTCCTGTGAAAAGTGTTTTCACTCAATCCAAGTAGCAGCAGGTAATGTGTAGCTGGGACCCTGGTGCAGATTTACTCATAAAACATCATACTGGGATGTCAGTTCTGGGAATTAGAAAAGAAAGAAAAATACACTTCTTGCTAGTGATGCCTTCTTTTATAATTGTGTCATTCTGCATTATTTCTGTTCATCCTACAGCTATATTTATTTATTTATGAATGTCTTCCCATTAAGGCTATATTTGCTTCATTGGCTCATTTGTTTTTATACAGCTCAGTTAATGTTTATCCAACATAACCAGGAAATCAAAGCAGTGTCAATAGTTACTAAATTTAATGAGATTACCTGGAACACATGGTGTAGATAGACCTACTTTGGGAAAAAGTTGTTTTTATTGATATTGTGCTTTTTAGTTCATAATATTTAGTTCAATGTTGTTGTTGTTTTTAATTTTAAAAGTGCAATTAAAGATTTGGAGGATTTAGAAAAGAATAATAGTGCTTGGGAATTGGTTATTAATTTGTTTTCTTTTTACCCGTGTAGAAAATACATTGTCTCCCAAACATTTTGCAATGATGCTAGCCAATTGTAAAGGTTGTACACCAATTGTACAGGGCTACCACCAGTTTGCGAAGTCTGCATGCACCAGTTGTACAGTTGTGCTAGTTGCGAAGGTGCTGCAATTCCAACAACAGACAGGGTATAGGGTTTTTTTAACTTTAAAAAACCCACCCTCTGTCACCAAATGTAAAGACTGTTCTTAAATTCTGCTACCAATTATACAGGTGTGGATGATTATAGATGTAATTCAGGTATCTGCCACCAACGTGAGGTATTGCCGGTGAGAACTAGTTCCCCAGACGCAGATAGATGGAGATGACACAGTCTTCAAACAAAAGTTAATAAGTTTATTTTGTACAAAGCGTATGGCTGCAGGCTGTTAGTTTACTTGGAATAACTTAGAGAACTTTGAATGTAACTTGGTTTGTAATACAGTTCACACTTCTGGATGATACAACTTGTAATTGACTTTTACTGTGGTGAAACACTTTCTTAAACAATGTTTCCTGAGGTGAATAGCCTTCTGATTTGATCCTTTCTTGATCAAACCCCAGATCTCTAGTTCTTTCCTAACTAGTGATCTAAACAAGCTTCCCTTAGTCCTCTCTGACTAATGAAACTAATTAGGTTTCCCCCTTCAGCCTTCCCAGACTGAAGAAACCTCTGGCTATTCACAAACACTGCTTCTCTACTTCCCACTCTCTCTCTCAACTGCTAACTCCCACTCCAATCCCCAACTGACTGCTTCTTTTCAAAACGCAGATAACATTTTCTTGCTAGGCTCTGCCCACTTCTCTCTCTCTCCTGCCTGGTCTCCTTGGCAACCTCCTGTGGATACAACCAGTTAACTCTAGCTTTCAGGTACTGTTACCAAAACAAATGTATTCTAACAGTTAAACATATACATAGTTTCAATAACTTCTGTACACATGTCTTACCCTAGCAGGAATAGGTCGTGGTTAGTTGAGCTCACCTGGAAGAAAGGATAATTTGGAATGGTTTGTGTCCCCAGACTAAATATTCCAAAAGATCTACATTGGAAGAAGTCCAAATTGAATTCATTGCCTAATCAACCTAAGTTGTAATAGTCTATATTTAGAAATATAAAATTAGGCATGAAGATACATGAGAGGCAACCACCAATTTTTTTTATTTATTTATTTACTACATTTATATGCCACCCTTCTCACCCCAAAGGGGACTCATCTTGAGGTACTCATCTTGATTTAAGATCTTTTGTTTTGATCTCTAAACCTGATATTCCATGATTCCTGGTACACTTGTTTCCTATCTCAGATAGCCAGAAAACAAAATGTTTTACTATTTCTATTTCTCTGGATTCTTGTTTGCTTTAATTTCTATTCCAGGTCAGAACAGAAACAAGCAGGCAAGACTAAGTTATGCATTGTACCACAGCTACTTTAGTAACATATAACTACATGCAAATTCTGCAAAGATAAACCAACGTGTGGAGAATGTATACCGAGGAGGGCCAGAGAAGAAAATTTTCTCCAGACCATCCTTTCTTGCATTGTCTTCTTAGATGGAGAGGACAGTTGCCATTAGTATCCCCTATCCAGGCTTGCCAGCTTCTGGTGGGTGCCAACACACACTGCATATTGCCTCCCATTTCCTAACCACAGGTTGCAGTGTATTAAGAAACAGGAATCTAGAGAAATCATTCACCTAAAAGATGCTTTCAAAAGCTCATCAATCCTTTAAAATTTCTTAATACAGCACAGAAATTATTTTCTAGATTAACATTTACATAGTGGCCACAGATTATGTAGCTACATAGAACTTAAAAATCTGCACTTAGTAGGGAACAATATAAATAAAAAGAACAACCTTGAGGAGAATAAGAATTTCTATTGACTTCCCAACAGATGGCTAACATGGTCATGGTAGGAGAGTGAGAAGTCACGAGGTAAAGAAGCTGAATGGCAGCGAGCACAAAACTAGACCCTGCTAGTTTTGTCCAATTACCAAGAGTGGGCTAGTATGAAAGAAGCTATTGCCATTTTCCAGTCAAAAAAAGTTCTTTCCTTGACCAAGCTATTCTAATGAATGATTGAACAGTATTGCATGTGGAAATTGAAATAAGTGAAACCAAAATATGGGTCTGAATTAGGGCCATTTTATTAATACATTATAAAACTTTGCATATGTAAGGGGTTCAAATCTCTCAGGATTCTATGTCCTTCTTGGATGTCGTGCCTGCTTTCATGGGCAGGCACAATTAAGAGAGACCAGGAATAAATTAATTCCACCCTGATCCCTATAGTTTCATTTCCTTAGGTGGGGAAGAGAGCTTACCAGTGGATGTGAAAGGAGACTGCATTGTATTTTCCATATTTCTCTCCTCACACTACAGATTCCTAGAGGGTGGGACTCTAGGTTGAGTCAGTACCTAAAAGATGCCTCCCAGGAACCAACCATTCCTTTAAATTTCCCTGTACTGCAAAACATCCCCATCATAAAAGAGGGAGTGAGGCGCTGATTCCTTCTTCCCCACCCTGCAGTGGAATAATTCTTGCAGTGCCCTTTGCAATTCAGACAGGGATATGTCATTGCCAACACACTTTTAAAATTTAGCAGTGATATAAGCAAAGAAAAAACATTCATATAATTATTTCACACATTTTTACAAAGATGACCTAGAAAGTCTGTAATAGCACCACAGATTATCTGATGATGTCATAATTGAACAGGTCTTTCACTTTTCCCATTAAAGTTTCTTAGTGTATCTATATAGTTTCATAGTTTCAGCCCTTATGAAAAGAAATTTTTGGGAAAATTTTTGGAAAAAAAATATTTATGATAAATACCCTCTTTTCTTTTAGGTGACATCTTCAATATAATAGTTTAAATTCTGGATACTGAATAGGTTTCTATCTGCCAGCCCTTTAGCTGTGTGTGACAACTCTGTCTCTTGCAGATATGGTAAAATATGAGGTGCTTGGAGCTATTACTGAACAAAGTTCTGTCATCCTTCAACTCATTCTCGGCACAAACTTCCTGCTGGATGCTTTCATTTGGAAAGGAGGGTGTCGGCACCTTTCTTCTGTTCTGCCTCAGGTCTCCAGTGCCTTGAGAGCAAGTATTATTGTATCCCTTTCTTTCCACTGTAACTTCCCCAGTGGAAATATGAAGGCAGAGAGGAGCTGAGAGAATCACATAGAGCGAAAGGTGACAGGGTTAAAAATGAAAGGAATATCACTGCAATACAGAAGCTTAAAAGCTGTTGTGCTGAAATGAAAGCAATACCAGTTTGACCAAGTAATACTTTGCTGTAATGTCATAGTCGTTTCCTCTTAATTTAGTTTTCTACTCGAAAACAGGAATGGTTGCTTACCGATATACAAGACTTAAGCATTTCACAGCAAAATGGATCAGACAAATAACAACAGCAAACCTAAACCATGAACAGAAAATTGTATCCTAAAGTCACATAAATATAACATTTATTAGCAAATCCATTAGAGAGCTAAACTTTGCAGCATGGTATGGTCTATCTCAGCTTCACTTCACATAGTAAAAAAATATATATAATAAGAGTAACATAATAGGATGTTGTATACCTGAATTGCAATGAACTGTGTTTTCTATGTCCAACTTTTAAAGTGACAAAACTGTAATATGCCACTGTGTTTTAAAATCACAAATCAAAATTATATATAATTCCAGTTAGAGAAATGTTAACAAATGTCCATGGTGTTCATGCTATTTAAGACCAAGCCTTCTTGGATAAATCAAAATCCTCATGATCAAGGTTCTTTGCAAGAATACCAATGACAAATATATGACCCATGACTACTAGGGCTGGGCGGTTTCATTTCGTAATTTTGTAATTCGTTAAAAATTCGTTATTTTTTTTTATAACGAAGCAATAACGAACCATTCAGGAGCAACTAAAAAACGAAATGAATTTTTTAATTTGTTTCGTAATTGTTTCGAATTTGTTTTGTATTCATTTCGTTATCGTTTTGAAATCGTTTCGTTATTATTTCCGCATGTCTGGGGCAAGTTTTATAGTTGTTGTTTGTTTAATCAGTGAAAAAAATTATAAATATCACACCAACAGTCAACAACAGAGGGAGAGGGAAGCTTCAGAAGTTCCCCCTGTCCCATTTGGAGGTTTTTTAGCATATTTCGCGGTCGCATCCGCCATTAACGAATCGATTCGTAATTGTTTCGTAATTGTTTTGTAATTTACGAAATTTCGTAAATATCGAACTTTTTTAAAGAAAAAATTCGGAATTCTTTTAAAAAACGAAACGCAAAAAACCCCTAAAAACTAATCGATTTTAGAAACAAATTTTTCCGTGGTTGCCCAGCCCTACAGGCTACATTACACCAACAAGGCTCTAGGTATTTAACTAAACTGAACAATGGTATTCTAACTAATTAGTGTTCACCAATGATATAAGGGATATACCATATTTACTTGAATCCAATGCTCACCATTTTGGGTTCCCAAACTCAGGGTGCACATTTGATTAACATAATATGATAATAATAGTGCTGAGCTAAAGCAAAAAGGGAAACTACTTCAGGAGTGCCTGGAGCTCCTATTAAAGTTAAAGTGGATCAATTCTACAGCATAGATGCACCCAGGCCAGTAGCCAGGATTTTGATTCGGGGGTAGCTGAGTTTGATTCGGGGGGGGGGGGCTGAGTCTACCCTAGCAAACCTTTTATATCGTTACCCCAATACCCCCATGCAATAGGATATATTGAACATGGTGATCAGATCATGATATGAATAAACATAACAGTTTAAATAATGTACCAGTAAGACCTTTTCGCAGCACACCATGAGAATTTCGGGAGAGGGGGCTGAAGCCCCCAAAGCCCCCCCCCCCCCCGGCTACATGCCTGGATGCACCCCAATGTTTTCTTTTCCATTGTTGAAAGCTTTGTTGTTCTAACAAATTTGTTTTTAAAGAAGAAATTATAAGCATCCAGCCACTTCAATCCGCACCTTTTTTTGGTCCAAATTACAAATAGGACACTTTTTGTTGCTGTGCTTTACATTTGCCAGAAAATACTTCTTCTTCTTTTTTGGCTTCAAGGTTTTGAAAATTGAGGTGCACATTAGATTTGATGCCACATTAGACTCAAATAAACACAGATATTCTGTTAGGGTTGAGACAGAGGGCTTATTTTCTTTAGATATACAATAATATAGGTAAAACATTTCTAGGTATAAATACAAGTCACAGCACAAGGAATATTTCTACTAAAATAATAATCTCCAAAGGAGAAGTGCTCCCTCTCTCTCTCCCTCTCTCTCTCTAAATTTATTAGGATTACAGTTTGGGAGCAGAGAATTAAACCCCACTCTCTAAGCACTTAATTCAAACCATGATGACTCAGGTTGCCAAGCCTATTTAATTTTAAAAATATTAATTGGATATAATACATGTCATTGCTAGTTATTTAATTTCTGACATTAGAGATGGAGAGAATATTTGAATGTGGTTGAAAATGTGCTTTTTGAGCATTGAGACAATTTTTAAAATATTTAATGCATTTTAATATTTTATTCATATATACAACAGCAATAAAATGCAATTTAAAAATCCTGCTTTTATCTCATTGTCCACCCTTCACCCAACTATAGACATATACAAACTACTTCCCTGTAATGATCTTACTAATAAATTATCTACTCAATAGTCTATTTGTAATGAATAAAGATATCTTTGTTTATGTTATTCTTGCCCATTAAGACAAATAATTACAAAAGTTTTTTTTTTCCCTGCTAGGCAAATATTTGAAGTTTTGTATATTTTTAAAATATTTTTCACGTTTTAGGACTTTTGATAAAGCAAAAGAAAAGGATTTATCCATACAGGAGCCCCTGGTGGCACAATGGGTTAAACCCTTGTGCCAGCAGGATTGCAGATTGACAAATCAGCTGTTTGAATCTGGAGAGAGCAAGTTGAGCTCCCTTTATCACCTCTCTATATGAGGACATGAAAGAAGCCTCCCACAAAAATGGCAAAACATTAAACATCTGGGTGTCCCCTCGACAACGTCCTTGCAGAGGCCCAATTCTCTCATACCAGAAGTGACTTATAGTTTTTCAAGTTACTCCTGACATGAAAAGCAAATGCACACACAAAAAGGCATATTTTGGATTTAGTACAATGTTGAGCCCAAAAGAAAAGGATTCATCGCTGAGCCTGGAACCCCAGGTCTCAGCGGTGGCCGGGAGAGCTTTTGCACAATTAAAACTTGTGCACCAGTTGCGCCCGTACCTTGGGAAGCCGGATCTGGCCACAGTGGTCCACGCTCTTGTTATATCCCGAATAGATTACTGCAACACACTCTACGTGGGGTTGCCTTTGAAGACTGTTCAGAAACTTCAATTAGTCTAGCGGGCGGCAGCCAGATTACTCACTGGAGCATCATACAGGGAGCATACTACCCCACCGTTATGTCAGCTCCACTGGCTGCCGATCCAGTTCTGAGCACAATTCAAAGTGCTGGTTTTGACCTACAAAACCCTATACGGCTCCGGTCCAGCGTATCTGTCTGAACGCATCTCCCTCTACGTCCCACCTCGGAGTTTGAGATCATCTGGGGAGGCCCTGCTCTCGACCCCATCCCTATCACAAGTGAGGTTGGTGGGGACGAGGAGCAGGGCCTTCTCGGTGGTGGCTCCTCACCTGTGGAATTCACTCCTTGGGGAAATCAGGTCATCAACATCCCTCCTCTCCTTCAGAAGGAAATTGAAAACATGGTTGTGGGACCAGGCGTTCGGACAATCTAACAGTGAGACAAGGACAATTGACAACTAGAATTGATAGGAATTGATGATGGGGAATTGAATTTATGGACTCTGAGATGGCGAACGCTGAACGCTAAGTTCAGTGCTGAGATCAGGGGGTGAAAAGGAGCCTATTTCCATGTAAATAAACATTTTTCAGTCACTGGGTCTTTAAGTAATGTATTAAAATTAACCTTTTTGAGTACTAGTTATAATATATTATAATTGTATCAAAAGGTTGCTTCAGAATAGGTTGATACAGTATACAATGAAAGAAAAACTCAGTAATTGAAAGCATAGCTTAGAAATAAGCTGAATTACAAAGAGGACTGCTATAAAATGATGTGCAGATGGTATTTCACAACTAAACAACTTTCTAAAATATGTAAGAGTTTTGGGATTGTGATCAACATTTAGGGATATTTTTATCTTATGTGGTAGACTTATGATAAGGCAAAGAAGTAATAGATGCAGTTCCACTAGACCCTGGAGGATATTTTAAGAATGGTATAAAAGTATCTCCATTTTCATTGCAGGTACTATCAAAGGTACTATATATTTAAATAGTGTCTGCCACCATTATGTGCACCCCTTGAGTTTGATCTGCTTAGTGGCATTCATAGTAAAAACAGAACTGGCAAAGTGACTGATACTTTACAGGATAGAAGCAAATAAGGACTGATTTGTTATTATTTATTATTTATTATTAACTGCATTTCTGTACCGCTTTTCTCACCCCTGGGGAGGACTAAAAGCGGTTTACAACATAATAAATGGCAAATTCAATGCCTCACATATATACATAAATATCACATATCCAAATCAATAACATATGACTGTAGATTAAAAAAAAACATTAAGACTATAAAAGCATCAAGCATAGGCATAAGTGTGAAACATATTATTGCTGCAATTAACAGTGTAGACCCCTTCTCTTCCCCTCCCCCCCAACTCTCTCTCTATAGTGTTTCAGCCATTCTTTTTATAGGATTCTTGATGTACATCTGATCTACAATGCATATTAGGAACCACTGATGCACACTGGACACTCTTGCTATTATCTTGACAGTTTATGTAACTGAATTTCCTAACATCTCTGCTACTTAATTAAGTTCATGCTATTTTACATTGAGTTATTCTAATAATAATTACTTGCAGAAAACCCACTGCATTGGGGGGGGGGGTCTTTTCACTCTAACAAAGGGGCAAAAACACCTTACAGTGCTTGCTCACTTTTTCATATTGAATCTAGTTATGTTGAGATGTCCTTTCTCACTAGGAATGAGAGCACTAATCTTTTTACATTTCTAATGGGGATTGTATGGATTATCTTCCTTTGCTTCTCACCCTTGAACGAGAGAGGAAGCCCTCACTTTCAAATAATGGTGAGACCAGAAGCAGCCCCTTTTTTCTATCTACTGAATAATTTATCTTGCTCTACCTGAAGAGTTTACCTTGTTTTTTTTGTCATATTCATAAATATTTATCATACTGACCAAATTGTAAGACTACAAAATAACAAGATCATTGAACTGACTCAAAATGTACCACAAATGTGATGTGCTCTTTATAAAAAAATGAAAAAATCTAATGCAACAATGTTTTACACACACGTACATTGTTGCCATTAAGAGCTATAGTATTGCAGTCCTTACAGCATTCCCTGTTGCCATTACAATTCTTTAGTTTAGTTGGATATATAACAGAAGGCTTTTATACAACTTTAAATAGAAATAAAGCATGTAATACCAAAAAAGCATGCATACTATTCAGTGTAATGCAATAATGATGATGATGATGATGATGATGATGATGATGATATTTATTTATACTCCACTTTATCTCTCCCGAAGTACAGTGAAGCGGTCCACATTTCTCTGAAATCCCAAGTCTAAATGCAACTGTTCATTCTAGTTGAGTATGCCATTGAATCAAGTCACTGGATCAATGGAACTTACATGAGTGTTGATTTACCCAGTTAGTATTGATCTGATGAGTCTATCCAGTTGGGACCAACAATTGGATTTAGGCCATAGAAGTTGTGGAGAAGGCTACTATAATATCACAGAAATAATACATTATGACTTTTTGACATGTTCAGTCTAGATAATTGATACTACTATGAAATTGAATATTTTTTAAAAACTTTTGCCACTTTGCTGTAATATAGCTATAGAGTTTCAAGCAATATAGTAAATATAACAAATGATAAAATGCCTTTAAAAAGTCAGAAGTTTCAGTGCTTCCTAGAGGCAGCAGTATGTACTACTCAGAGTGAATTATAATGGGGAGGAAGTATTTTTTTTAAAAAAAACTGGGAAAGTCATGGAAACTTTTCAAATCTCCAAAGGAATTCTCAGATTATAAGCAATAGGTTACTCAGAAAAGAAAAGAAATTAGTAGACAATAACAATATTTCTAAACATTGTTGGAAAAGTGGTTGGAGAGGTATTTAATATCATACATCTAAAGCAGGAGGAGAAAAGGGGGTGGAATATGTGACTGTATTCTAAAAGTTTAACTTTTTTTCTTGTGTTAGGAGCAACTTGAGAAACTGTAAGTCACTTCTGGTGTGAAAGAATTGGCCATCTGCAAGGACATTGCCCAGGGCACACCCGGATGTTTTGATGGTTTACCATTCTTGTGGGAGGCTTCTCTTATGTTCCCGCATAGGGAGCTGGAGTTGATAAATAGAGTTCAAGCCGCTCTCCCCGAATTCAAATTGCTGATCTGTCAGTCAGCAGTCTGGCCAGCACAAGAGTTTAATCCATTGCACCACCAGGGGATCCATAAAAGTTTAATACTGTGTATCAACATTGTGTGGAACTCAGAGACATGTTTAATTGAAATAATTCTAAATAGCAGGTATTTCAGATTTTTTCTCTCTCTCAGATTTCAGGTTGATGAATCAGAAACAGGAGACATCAGAGTCTTTGTATCTATCATCTCCCTACTTTATAAGCATCCCATTAAGTCTTGGGTGGGAGTTATCAAGGCCAGGGATAGCTTATGAGCTGTTGGTCCTATATCACTCTCAGGTGGCATGGAAATCATATTGTTGAATGATTTCAGTTACTGCAAGCACCATGGGTTCAGAAGGCCAGCATGTTTTGATTTTTTAGAAAGGCAGATTAGATGTAGATGGTTAGAAGGCAAAAGCAGAGGTTTATTCTCACTGATTAGTGAGGATGTCAGTGGAGAAAGCACTCCAAAGTACTGACATACCACAATTGCAAATACAGAGCATTTTTATTTGGTTTAACAGCTATTCAAGAAACATGTACCAGTCCTGATTGGTTCAGAAAATGTCCAGCTAGCATCTGTATCCTGAATGGATCAGGACTCCCATCAGATGTCTTTGCTGATTGGCTCTTTGTATGTTCAAACTGTCATTGGAACATTTAAGGTTTTAGTCCATTAAAGGTTCAACTCTGTGAGGGGTGCAATTAGAAGGAATGTGGTGTGGCAATATGCAATGAGTGTTTGATGGACTTAATTGGTTGGTTCTGGTTAGCACCAGGGGCAGCTCAACCCATTACGCAAAGTAAGCATTTGCAGTATAGTTGATTTTGCCCAGGGGCACTCTTGAGATGCTCTTAGGGGAAAATAGAACTTGACATATGCGAGTTGTAGTTACTGGGATGTATAGTTCACCTACAATCAAAGAGCATGCTGAACTCTACCAATGATGGAATTGAACCAAATATGGCACACAGAACTCCCACGACGAACAGAAAATATATATCAGTGATTGGTTGGAGGGAGGCGACAAAATACTGTTTGCTTACTGTTAAAAATTACCCAGGGCCACCTCTGGTTGGCACAGTAAAGTTAATTCAGTGTACACCGTGGATATTTGGGGAGGATTATCGTCTCAATAAATGGGTGCGGAATTATTCCCACAGATAACTCTAATATAATCAATGGAAGCAGGAAATGGACCCAGGGAGTCTGTCATGAATTTATGTTTTGTTTCCTCTCGTATCTCTCAGTTCATTGTGAGAGGATTATGGAAATTGAATGAGGGGTCTTGGTGTGTTGGAGCAGCATTCCGAAGAGTAATTTATGGCAAAAAAAATGTTATGAGGAAAAGGTGTATGTGCTTGTCAAGTCTGGTGAAACAGCATCCAGAATTTCATATATTTCATTTATTTTATAATTTGAGGGTATTTTATTTATTCTGTTTATTTATAACCTGATTTTTCTCTCCAATTGGAGACTCAAAGCAGGAATGATTTCTTGATATAAATATGGTATATGTCATGGTTTGGTTTGTGTATGGAAAGATTGAGTAGGAAGGTTGTCTAATATTTAGATTTTCTGCCTCATGCCAGACCAAACCTATATAGTGGTTATCAACAACACTGTGGTGGTGGATTCTTCAAGAAATCTTTGTCCACATGTCTGCCATCTTGCTCATTTGATTGCATTTCATTCTGAATCCACAATTGTAATTCTGGAGAATTTTAGGAGAAAATATTAACACAATTCTACTAAAATATAAGAACTAAATTGTCATTATGGTATACTGTGGTCTTACATCTGTTTTATGTTAGTGTGAATTATATTCTTATATACAAGTTTACCAATTAATTTTGCCTTTAATTAAGCTAAAATTTCCAGAAAGAACTCCTATGCCAAATCCTATTTACATCTACTGTCAAAAATGCATGATAGCTATTCTTTCACATGTGTTTAATAAATTTCAGTTCATTTTGAACAAATAGCTTCATTCAAGAGGTCTCTTGGCAAACAAAGGAGGTAGGAAGAGGGATTTTGTCTCTCAACAAGAAGAGAGGAGGAAAGACACAACATCTCCTCCTTTTCCTATTCAAAGAAAAAGAGTTAACAATAAAGAGTGATGTCAGCTCATAAATCAAATCTCCTTTACAATTGGAAAAGAAATTGAGAACCCATCTGGAAACTTTCCCAATTTTTCTTGGTTAAACATTCACACTGCAATTACAGACATGAGAGAGAAAAACAGCAACCAATTGGTTCAATGGCAACCCAGATTAAGTGTTAAATACTTGTCTGAATAAAAAAAACTATTTTTCCTAATTTGGAGAAAGACCACAGAGAAGAAAGAATTTCCAGAACTTGAAATAAACCACTGAAAAGGTACCCATCAACCATGTCTTTTATGGCTGCAGGTACAAAACAAGGATTATCCTTGAAGATCCTCAACCCCTTTATGTTGGGGAAGTTGATCTTTCAAACATTTGACACCCAAATTACTTGTAGTTCAGGAACAGCACTTTACATTGCTCCCAGAAATGGTTTGGTGGAGAATAGCCCTTTTTGAATAAGTGACAAGGTTATTTTGGCCATATGTGTTTAGATTGACCAAAAGTGGAAATTGAATGGAGATAAATGAGAATCCATTGGATACCTTAAATTGAAAAGAAGACTGGCAACTTAAGTGATGATGGACTTGAATGTGGGAAGGGAAGAGACCTTTAGAACCTGTCCAGGGTAGCCTCATTTTAAAGTCTTGGGGGGTGTGTGACCTTCTGTTCTTCTCTCTTGTAGGTGTTTTCTAGTCAGGAAAGGTCAAAAGTATCCCATTGAGTTCAATGGGAAAGACTCCTGACTAAATGCACTTTGGATTACAAACTAATAACAGAGTTCCTCACTTAAAACAGGAATGCCAGTCAAATGATATGAAGAAAAGGTCTGGAAAGAAAAACAACCCAATCCTCTGATCCCTACTGCTAAAAGAAAATCTAGCATTCCAGTAAAGGCTACTGGTGCTGTAGAAGTACATTATTTCTTCATTTGTAAGACGCCATCAATTGTAAGATGCACCCTAATTTCGATACCACCACAACCACCAAAAATACATAAGATACATCTGCAATTCTAAGATGTATCCCTCTTTAAAAGATATTTATATGGAGTGAGACAGTTCTGACCTTATAAGAAAGGCCATGAATTTGTCCCACATTGGGGTGAATGCACGGGCTCCCAGCAGGAGGCATGGAGAAGCTGCCACTCTATATCAAGCATCACCCACTTTACCTTTCTTCGTATTCCATGGCAGGAAGTGTCACCACCCGTTTTCCCCCATTGAAGGGAAGGCAACACAGGAAGGCTCCCGTGTTGTTGCAGGTGCTGCTTTGCCTCCCTTTTTGGCACAGAGCCCAGTCAGAATTCCCTTTACTTTGTGTGAAGGGCTCCATGCCAAAAAGGGAGGTGAAGCGACGTACAATGAGCAATTTGGCCCATCTGAAGAGATGTTCAGAATTGAGAAGATACAGTAATGAACTTTGATTCCAGTTTCTCAATCATGGTTCAATGCCATAGGATTATTGGAATTTTACTTTCACATGATCTTTAGTCTTCCCTGTCAAAGAGTACTGGTGTCTCATCAAACTACAAACCCCAGGATTCTGCAATATTGAGCCGTGACACTCATGTCAAAGTGCATTCATTCTATAGTGTACATCAGCATTCAAAACTTATGCAGTATAAAGTTTTGTATCCTTTATCTAGCAAAGGGTAGGGGTCAAGAAATTAGGCTTGTTTACATAATTTTTGTCTGGATTGTGTCATTTTTATTTTTATATTATTTTGCTCCTATAGTTCTAGCATTTTGAAGATCCTACATAATTTTATTTAAATGGGGAAACTCAAAAATAGACCTTCTATAATTGTATTATTTGCCTTCCCTTTCAATTTCCTCACTTGAGTCACATTTGTAATTGCTTCATGTGCAGGTACGCAAGTTTACCTCACCTCATTTTTTACTTGTTAAGAACAAATTGCTCAAATAATACTTGTAGACTCTGTTCTTGTACAGGTTTTAACCTGATTTCTTTTCCCCATGGTGTGCTTCCATTTGGATTTATGCTTGCCAGTAATTATTTCCAATTTTAGCCATAGCTTATCAGACGTAATTGCTATTTCCTTTTTACTTTACCTTTTCTGACGTAAGCTCTACTGCCTACTTACTGAGACATTACACTGAACTACTATGGACCTTTGGTAGTTCTCTTCTTCATATTCCTTCAGAAATCAAGCACCACCAATCATTTATTCCCAATTTTAACTGCTACTTATAACTGTCAACGTGTCTTCAAGGCTTTTGCATGCTCCAGCCTACTCATTCTTTGGCCCACTCTTACATTATTTTTTCTCAGTGTGAAAAATTCACTTGATTTTATATGACTTCATTGAGATTACAGGAAGCTATTAGTGAAGTGCCACCTAAAAACCATTACAGACACCAGTTTGATCTTTCATGTCATTTTTGCTTTCTTATCACTAGAATGATGTATGACTGCTGATAAAAGTATATTAAATTTAAAACTACTTGATAACTAATCGTGAATTGCAGAGTCACAAATGGTAGTAGAGAAAATAATTCATTGCCAAAGAATTATGCCATTCACTTTTCTATCTGAACAGAAGGGCTCTTGCTTCTGGTAATCATTTTGAATATTTCATAGTGTTGAATCATATATCATGGAGGGCCTTGTGGACATCTTTAATTCCATAAGGCTTGCTATCCAGACAGGGTTATTTGGGCTGGGACATAAATTTGTGACAATAAAAAGAAAACTAGAAATAAGAGGTACTTATCAGTATTCATGGAATCACACACTACATATCTAAGAAGTCTTAAGAAGTCTCACTGAATTCAATGGAACCTACTTGCAGGTAAGAATATACATTAAAACAGGTATTGCTAAAGTATATTAGTTCCCCTCCATTGCCAAATAATATAATTCTTCTTAGCCTTTAGCCTCTAACTTATCTTGAAAGGTCGGCTGGAAAGAGCTGACTATCCACCTCATCACATTACCTTGGGAAATGTGCTATCCTAAGCTAAAGCTGATTTTAAAGGCCACTGTTTAGTGGGTGTCTACAATGTGCTTCACATTCTATGGAGTGGATTTTGTTGTTCAATGTGGTTTAGACTTCCTTACACCATAGTACATTCAGGTGCTTATTTGGGATTTTCCAACAACTTTGTTTGATGCACTTTAATCTCCTTACTGTGAACTGCAGCACTCTTTAGTTATGTGCGTCGAGTAGCCTAGCCACCATAGTTTAAAGCAATGGTTCCTAAATTTATTTGGCCTACCCCCTGGAAATCATTTTTTCTAAATCTTCTCTTCTTTCTTTAATGCTTTCACCGCCCCCTTACAGCTATTCATCGCCCCCAAATGCACCTGTGGTCATTACCCCCCCCCCCCCCCCGATCATTGCAGCGCCCACCAGGGGGCAGTAATGCCCACTTTGGGAATCATTGTTATAAAACTAGCTCCAAACTGCATAATATGGCCAATGTAGATTAACATGTAGGCCCCTTCCACACAGTTGAATAAAATCCCACATTTTTTTGCTTTGAACTGGAATATATGGCACTGTGGATTCAGATAAACCAGTTCAAAACAGTATTATGGGATTTTCTGCCTTTAGATTTTGGGTTATATGGCTGTGTGGATTTAATGGAGTCATGGGCAGAGACTAAATTTCCCAGCATATTATTTCATTCAGGGTATCTTTATTTTATTTCCCATCTTGCTATATCACATTTGAAATATGTCATAAATGACTTTGACTTAGGCGATTCCTCATAGTCTGAGGATGATGGTCCTCCAAGAGTAGTGTCCTGGCGGTGGGTCCATAGGTGACTGTGGAGCCCTATTCTTGATCTGTATCTTCTCCCACAGTGAGGGCATTGGTTTCCAGGTGGAAGGTGGTCCCAGTCGGGGTTGGCTTGACGTGCCTTCCTCTTGTCACATTTCTCTCTTTCGCCAGTTAGTGCCTCTTCAAATTCTTCAGCACTGCTCGTCACAGCTGACTTCCAGCTGCAGTGCTCAAGGGCCAGGGCTTCCCAGTTCTCAGTGTCTATGCCAGAGTTTTTAAGGTTGGCTTTGAGCCCAACTTTCAATCTCTTTTCCTGTCCTCCAACATTCCGCTTTCCATTCTTGAGTTCAGAGTAGAGCAACTGCTTAGGGAGACGGCGGTCAGGCATCCAGACAATGTGGATGGTCCAGCAAAGTTGATAGTGGAGGACCATCGCTTCAATGCTGGTGGTCATTGCTTCTTCCAGCACACTGGCATTTGTCCGCTTGTCTTCCCAATAGATTTGCAGGATTTTTCAGAGGCAGCGCTGATGGAATCGTTCCAGGAGTTGCATGTGACGTCTGTAGACAGTCCACGTCTCATAGGCGTATAGCAGGGTTGGGAGGACAATAGCTTTATAAACAAGCACCTTGGTATCCCTACAGATGTCCCAGTCCTCAAACACT
Organism: Anolis sagrei; assembly: GCF_037176765.1. Taxonomy (NCBI): domain Eukaryota; kingdom Metazoa; phylum Chordata; class Lepidosauria; order Squamata; family Anolidae; genus Anolis; species Anolis sagrei. The sequence continues at coordinate 123,581,334 of NC_090023.1, forward strand.
CTCTGCTTCATTTGGAAAAAAGCTGCACTCACAGAGCTCAGGGAGTGTTGTATTTCGGTGTCAATGTTGACTTTTGTGGAGAGGTGAGGTGGCTGTCAAGGTAGCTGAATTGATCAACATTTTCTAATGTTACACCATTTAGTTGTATTTCCTGCATTGGAAAGAGATTGGCTGGTGACTGCTGGAAGAGCACTTTGGTTTTCTCGATGTTTAATGACAGGCTGAGTTTCTTATAAGCTTCTGTGAAGGTGTTTAGAGTGGCTTGTAGGTCTTCTTCTGAATGTGCACAAGCAACGTTGTCATCAGCATACTAGAGTTATATAACAGATGTTGTAGCCTTGGTTTTGGCTTTCAGTCTGCTGAGGTTAAATAGCTTGCCATCTGCCCGATAGATGATTTCCATTCCGGTGGGAAGCTTCCCATCAACAAGATGAAGTATCATAGCGATGACGATGGAAAATAAGGATGGGGTAATAACACATCCCTGTTTTACACTTGATTCCACCTTAAATGGGTCACGTTGAGAGCCATTTGTCAGAGTTTTATGTTATGTAGATCATTTCTTAAGTGAAAAATGGATAAGTGGTTGCAGGAATCATGTCCAGTCATTGTATGACCAGCACCTGTGAGAGCTTAGCTACTACAAATTGAGAGAAGAAACAGAGGAGAGTAGAGACGAGAGTGGAGAGAAGAGAAAGAGAAAGAGAAAGAGAAAGAGAAAGAGAAAGAGAAAGAGAAAGAGAAAGAGAAAGAGAAAGAGAAAGAGAAAGAGAAAGAGAAAGAGAAAGAGAAAGAGAAAGAGAAAGAGAAGGAGAAGAGCATGAACAAAGAATGCTGATGCTGGTGATGAGAGCAATAGATTCCTGTAAAAGCTCAAGGAAGGTTTGCTGGAGTATTGGGATGGACTGAAACTGTTATTTGTTACTGTGGCATAAACATTTACTTTATTTGAAGAAAGTTTGTCTTCTGTGGATTGCATTATTTTCTCAACGGGGCGCAGCTTCCAAGAAGGTGGTTTGAATGTTTGAATACAACTCCAGCTATAAAGCAGCAACACCATAGCTGCGACATGGGTTATGGGCCCAGCTGCGCCAGCCGTACCAGCAGTGCCAGCAGTTCCAGCAGCCCTGTCTAGGAGCATTTCTGTAAAGACTGTTTGGTGGTTGTGTTTGTTGAAAGAAAAGATTGGAAGACATGTCTCAGAGCGGGAGTGGTGGTTTGCCACTGGAGAGACTGAATTCTTCCAACTACTCATCGTGGGCAGTAAAGTTAAAGTATTTTCTCATCAGAGAGAACTTATGGGACATTGTTGAGAATCCTCCAGGAGCTGGGGCGAATGCTGCGGAACTGAGAAATGATGAGAAATGTAAAGCAAATATTATTCTCGCTGTGGAAGATAGTCAACTCACATATTTGAGGAATGCTACAACAGCGAAAGAATGCTGGGAGCATCTGCGGAGTGTGTACCAGTCGGAAACACCCGGGATTAAAATCATCTTGACAAGACGTCTTTATAATTTAAAGTTAAAAAGGGGAGACAGTGTTTTTGAGCATTTGCAAAAGTTGAGAAATTTATTTGTGGAGCTGGAGGACAGGCAAATGACTTTTACTGAGACCCACAAGGCATTTATTTTGTTATCATCATTGGACCAAAGTTGGGATAATTTTGCTTATGCTATGCAAAATGTGCCTGAAGAGGACTTAACCTTGGATTATGTTTCAGCCAGGCTGATTGAACAGGAGAAGCGTTTGGAGTTTGTTAGAGAAACATCAGCTGAGCATGATAAAGGAAAGGACTGTGTTAAAAATGTTGGTGAGAAAACAGCATCTGTGTTTTTTGTAAAAAGATGTTTTGAATGTGAAAGCACCAAACATTTAGCAAGGGACTGTCCACAAAGAAGAAAGAAGAAAGAAGAAGAAAGAAGGCGAGGCTTTCAGCAAAGAAAGAGTTTGGACTACTCAAGAGGAGGAGCATACTCAAGTGTAAATACTTTGTGTAAAGTTAAAGGACTGAGCAAGAATATTTGGTTGTTAGATTCTGGTAGTGCTGAGCATTGTGTAAATGATATAGAGTTGTTAAGTGATACTTGTAAAACTAAAATTGAACATGTGATATTGGCTGATGGAACTTTAGCCAAATGCAGCATGCAAGGAACTGCCTTTATCCCAAGTTTGGGAAGAAGTTTTCATGAGGTATTATTAGTTCCAAATTTAGAGTACTGCCTAGTGAGTGCAGCTAGTCTTTGTTTGCAAGGTTATAAAATAAACCTGGATGATAAAGGTTGTGAGGTAGTGAAAGATGATAAACTGTGTGCTAAGGGGAAATTAGTGAACAAAGTTTATGTTTTGAATGATAAGGAAAATGTGTTAAATGTGTCTAGGACAGAAAACAAGCCTTTACATCAAGATTGTGTGCACTACATGCATCGTGTACTTGGGCATTGTAGTTTTCCTTATTTACAGAAACTGGCTACAGTTACAGATTTAAATTTAAAACAGTGTAACAAGTTTTTGGATTGTGCAGTTTGTTCAAGATCTAAGTTGAAAAGGCATCCTATAGCTAAAAAGAGTTTTAAAACTACCAAAAGACCTTTTGAGCTTATACATTTGGATCTGGCAGGACCCTTTGCTCCAAGTGAGGGGGGCACAAAGTACATTTTGGTAATTGTGGATGATTTCACGAGATTTTGTTATTGTATATTGTTGAAATCAAAGCACCAAGTGTTTGGCAAGTTTAGAGAGTGGCTTGCAATGATAGAAAGAAAATTTTCTTGTAAGTTAGGATGCATGAGAACAGACAGAGGTGGTGAATTCATGAGCAATCAGTTTCAACAATGGTTAAGAGAAAAAGGAATTTGTCATGAGAAAACTAATCCCTATTCTCCTGCTGAGAATGGAGTAGCAGAGAGAAAGATAGGAGTATTAAAAGTAATGATGAATAGCATGTTGGATGATGCCAAAGCACCTAGAAAATTGTGGGCTGAAGCCATTTTGACTGCCACGCATGTTATAAATAGGACATGGAGTTCATGTGTAAATGAAACACCATTTTGTATGTTATACAAAAGAAAGCCAAACCTGAAATATCTGAGAATTTTTGGAAGCTATGCCAATGTCCTAATTCCTAGTCAGTTGCGAAGAAAGGGGCAAAAGAAGTGGCAGAGATTAAGGTTCATTGGATATGAAGAAAAGACCAAAGGGTACAGATTCTATGCAGGTTTCAATAAAGTGGTAATATCTAGGAATGCTAATTTTGAAAAACATGCAGGTTGGGAGTATATTCACCAAAATAATGAAGTGTTTGTTGATCATTACAGGAAAGCTCCAAAGGCTACAGAGAAAGGTACTGAAGTATGGTTGCCAGTAGATAACAGGCAAGAAGAAAATAATCAAGAGGTCAATATTGAAAGAGAAGTGAGATCAGTTTCTGAGTCCAATATGCCAGAAATAGCACAAGACCAGGAACAAACTGAGACTTCTGAATTACCTGGTACAAGCAATGAAGCAGCTAGATCCATGACTGGAGTAAAAAGGGAACATCAATCTAGCAGTGATGAAGAAGATAAAAAAGTAGAAATGATTGAAATTCCTAGGAGGTCAAAAAGAACAAATATAGGGGTACCTCCAGACAGGTTCGTGGTGCAAGGTGTTTTTACATAAGAAAAATGGTTTGAGTTTGGTAAAAGAAAAAGAAAACTAAACAGATAAGTGTTTTCTGTATACCTGTATGTAAAGTTATGTAAATGTGATATGATTTGCTGTGTATGTGTAATATTTTGTATTGAGTTTTCCACTTAAGAAAGGAAAGGGGTGTCAGAGTTTTATGTTATGTAGATCATTTCTTAAGTGAAAAATGGATAAGTGGTTGCAGGAATCATGTCCAGTCATTGTATGACCAGCACCTGTGAGAGCTTAGCTACTACAAATTGAGAGAAGAAACAGAGGAGAGTAGAGACGAGAATGGAGAGGAGTGGAGAGAAGGAGAAGGAGAAGGAGAAGGAGAAGGAGAAGGAGAAGGAGGAGGAGGAGGAGGAGGAGGAGGAGGAGGAGGAGGAGGAGGAGGAGGAGGAGGAGGAGGAGAAGGAGGAGGAGGAGGAGGAGGAGGAGGAGGAGGAGGAGGAGGAGGAGGAGGAGGAGAAGGAGGAGGAGAAGGAGAAGGAGAAGGAGAAGGAGAAGGAGAAGGAGGAGGAGAAGGAGGAGGAGAAGGAGAAGGAGAAGGAGAAGGAGAAGGAGAAGGAGAAGGAGAAGGAGAAGGAGAAGGAGAAGGAGAAGGAGAAGGAGAAGGAGAAGGAGAAGGAGAAGGAGAAGGAGAAGGAGAAGGAGAAGGAGAAGGAGAAGGAGAAGGAGAAGGAGAAGGAGAAGGAGAAGGAGAAGGAGAAGGAGAAGGAGAAGGAGAAGGAGAAGGAGAAGGAGAAGAGCATGAACAAAGAATGCTGATGCTGGTGATGAGAGCAATAGATTCCTGTAAAAGCTCAAGGAAGGTTTGCTGGAGTATTGGGATGGACTGAAACTGTTATTTGTTACTGTGGCATAAACATTTACTTTATTTGAAGAAAGTTTGTCTTCTGTGGATTGCATTATTTTCTCAACGGGGCGCAGCTTCCAAGAAGGTGGTTTGAATGTTTGAATACAACTCCAGCTATAAAGCAGCAACACCATAGATGCGACACCATTGCTGTCCAAGACTGTTGCCATCATGACATCATGGAGGAGCTGCATGTCATAAATACAGCATAAATACAGCAGTTACAAAAACCCCACTAAGATAATACAAAGGAACACAGAAATAGTAACATTTAAACACAATCAAAGACATTAAAACATTATTGATTAGAAGCAATTCAAGAGTACATCAGTAAAAAAAAGTAAGCACCATCTCTAAAATATCCATCTTTAGCAGGATTCTTGGAATATGAAGAATCATCTGATCTTGACTCAGTCATGGCTCAGTTGTCTCTTTCTTCATTCTACTTTCTGGGACAAATTGTCCATAACTTCAGTTGAAACCTCAGTTGAAAAGGTTTTCAGCTAGCAAGTGATAGGTATAGATAACCCATCCAGTCCAGAAAGCTGCTGCAAGTCCAGTGATGTTTAGATGAGTAGTGTGTGGTCTGTGTCATTATCCTGTGGGTTTTTTTTAAATATTAATGCCACTGCAAATATGTTTACAGCAGCACTCTGGAATTCAATCAGAACAGTTAGAAACTACTTCCTGTAGAAAGAGCGAACACTGATTGCAATAAATTTTGTCTACCCAGTTAAGCAAAAACATGGATGCGCTGTCTAATTATTTGCCTTAATTTTTGCCTTACATCAGGCATCTGGTAGGCAGTTAGGAATTGTGGGAATTGGAGTCCAAAACACCTGGAGGGCCAAAGTTTTCCCATGCCTGATATAGATTCTGCCCAATCTGTCTGTACACATGTAACAAACACCAGGATCACTGGAGTTTCCTGGAAGCTCTGGAATAACATGTGGTTCTTCCTGTGCCAGATTAATGTCTGGAAGCAGCCTGTATCCTGCAGAACCAGCCGTGTGGCATATATACTGTTTGCTGCAGGTTCAATATGAGTTTGTTTTATTTGGCCCAGGCAGACATAGCCTCAGAGGAGAGGGATACCTGAAGAAATTAGCATTCCCAGAACATGAATGCATACACTTTAGACATGCTTAGTGGTTTGTGTGCTCAAAGCAAGTGTTGTTAACAAGCTGCAAGCGCTCAAGCAGGACTACATTCTTCTTTTTCACACAAACTGCATTTCTCCGGCCAAAAAGTAAACCCCTTATGTAACCAAGATTATGATATGGAAAAGTTATCAGCTCTTAAGCAATCAACAGTGCATTGCACATACCCAAGGTTTTGTATAGGCCCAAAGTGTCTTTTTATACCTGTCTTCTCCCTCCCTCCCTGCTCTGTCTCTGTATGCTTCCTGCACATGATGACTAAGTTCAAATACGAGGGCTCCTTTATAGATATACAAATCATTAAAATAAAATGCCTTTAATCTAATCAATCAAAAGCTGTGTATTTCTGAATGCGCTTTGTACATTTTGTAACATAGTAACATTTTGTAACATGAGATATAACCATGGATTTGTACTTCACCCCCTCACTATTTATACTTCAACTCCTCACTATGGCCTTTTAATGTGCCTCAAACCAGTTATATCAGAATGTCCCTTGCTCCATTTAGAACAACAACGCATATGCTTCCTAATACCAGCAAATTAATGAGACTACTTAAACTCAAGCATTCTGGCAGTCTATTGTCTACTTTGAAGAGAATCAACTATCCCCCAGAATTGCATCAAAAGGCAATTTTGGCTAATTATTCTGTGAATATTGAAATGTTAGCTCTGCCCCCATGGGCACTTGCATTAAACTGTGGCTGGTAATGGTTTTGAATGCAAAATGACTTGGCATATTGTGTACGTTTGTGGGAGTTCGTCATTAAAATTATATGAAACTGTTAAGCTACGCTGTCTCCCATGCTATTTCCCTGCTTCATCATCATATTATTTTCTTTTACAAGATTATAAAACATGAGCTACAGTTTTCATATGTGCATTTTATTTTATAGCCAATATGTTGAAATATTTTCCACTGTAACAGAGGAATATCTGCAACCCAGTTTCTTGCTTCCCTCCCCTTAAATATTATGTCTTTACAGACAGAGAGCTATATTGATATTGATAATCAAAATTTTCTTTTTAAAAAGTCTTCTTTAAAAAGTGTGGCCTGGTCTAATATTACATTTACAAATCTCTTCATCTGAAGGCTTGTCAGTTATTAATTATTTTATCTGCCTCTATTGTTTCTTTACTAGTAACTGAAGTCATCTTTCAATTGTTCAAAAATCTTTTTTGGACTTGCATTAAAAGAAAACCTCAGACAGTATAACATGAGCCAACAAGTAAACATTTCTTGTTTTGGGGTTTTGTTTTATTTTACTTATTATAATAAAATATTTTAGGGACATTTTGTAACTCTCCCACCTTACTGGGACATTATATCAGTGTTTTAGGTTTTCTTTTTCAAAGGGAATATTTAGATTTTAAAAACTGAAAAAAAGAAAAAAATGAATGAATAGTTTTACATTTTTACTTCTCATAACTGCAGGGGTACTACAACTATGTTTTAAATGAGTCTATGCAACATGGAATATTTCAAAGTTACTCTGAATCACAGTAATGAGTTGAATTATAAACTGTACTAAGCAATATTGATAATTTCTATTTTCAAAAAAGCAGTTTTAAAGATATTAATTTGGTTCCCTCTCCCCAAGGTATGTAAGACTGTGAATAGGTCAAAGGAATGAATAGTTTTATGCATATTAAATTATCCATCATGCAGAGAGGAACTTAAGTTGGCCAAGTCACTGTTTAGAATGACTGCATTTCCCTTTATTTACCTGTTTGGACTCCAAGATCATTTGAAGAGCCCTCTCTCTGTGCCATCATTTTCACTTTCTCACATCTGTGAATTAGGGTGGTTCCAGATAATGGTAAAGTCTGTTTCAACCCAGGTTGTTTTTTTTTTAAAGGGTTGTGGTGTACTGTAGTCCACACTCCACCCCAAAGGCCCATGATTTCTACAGGTGTTGTCTACATGTCATCCTGGTACCTACTGGGAGAAGAGAGAGACAGCACCACTCCCCCCCCCCAAAAAAAAGCCTTTTAAAAATAAAAGAACTTAGCCGGCTGCCATTGGCATGGTTCCTGAACCACAGGAATAATGTGCCAGGAGAAAGGGGTGGGCAGCAGCAATTTTCCTCCTCCCTCCCTTTCTCCTGGTACGTCATTCCTATGTGCCAGTAAAGCATTGACACCATGCTTATGGCAGTTGGGTAAGTTCTTTTATTTTTAAAAGGTGTTTTTTGGGGGGAGGGGTTAGAGCCCTCTTGCATTTCCCAGGCCTGATTCTGCCCAGAAAATGCAAGACAGCTGTGCAGATGGCCCCTTCAGAAGTCCCAGGACTTCTGATTAGCCAGTGCAGACAGCAGCCATAGTGGGTTAGCTCCATGCCTTTCAAGAAGGCATGGAAAAAAACCCACTAACAAATTAATTCACTACAAATCAGAGATTTCCTGCTTCATGGTGAATGAATTTGTTTTTACATGGGGATTTTCTACACCCCACTTAAAAAGGCAGGAATTCCCATTTTAAAGTGCTGTCATGATGCACCCTTAGAAATAAGGGAGAGCACCATCATTTTCTCTCCTGTGTCAGGTAAAAACCATTCTGTTCAATCAAGCCTTTTACAAATGGGTGAGGTTTGGGATGTTAATACTATGATTTTAGAAAGGATTTATGTTGTTTTTAAATTGTATGTTGATATTTTGAATGTTCAATATTTTAATTTACATTTTCAGTTTTTTAATCATACATTTATATTTTTTTCTGATTTTTGCATTACTTTTAAGTTGTATTTTTAAAAATGTTGGTCGCTACCTTGAATTCTATTATTGGTAGAAAAGTGAGATAATAATCATATTAACTTCTTCACATTCATTGAGGTTAGGAGCACAAAAAACCCACAAAAGTAGGAAAACTGTGAATCAAGGAACCCAATCATAGAATCCCACAGGAGGCCATGCAAATGCCTAGAGAAGCATTATCTGTACGACCCTCTAGGTCCTCCAGCATGATTTCAGGTGGAAGAGCCACACTGCAGGATCCAGAGATTCCTAGAGAGAACACATCAGTTAATCCTCAAAAGTCAAACTTGCACATCTGGATGGCTTTGTATTTATTGGATATCCGGAGTATATTTTGTTGTATTATTATTTCTTTTTGAAGCAAACTTCATGTATCTTTCTAAACATTCGAAATATGTTGAAGTGGTTTTATCTATTTATTGATCTCTTCCTCACATATTAGTAGGATTTGAAAAGAGCCTCGACAAACCTCAACCCAAACACTTAAAAAAAAGGTTTCACTTACCTGCAATTGGATATCTTGTGCTACATGTTTTAGCCCAGAGCAAAATTTTATGATCAAGTTATAAACCTGCATACCTAGATATTTATAAGGAAAATTGCGATTCAGCTTTAGTTCTATATATATATGTGACTACATAGCCATAATTTAACATTCTTTTCTTTCACAATTTAATAACTATGTGTCCTTAAGGGAAGAAAAGAAGAAGAAAAAACCTTCCTCCAGACAATTAATTGCACTGACCATTTTCTTTTTACCGATTTTCTATTTTCTTGTTAAAATCCCTTATGATATCCTTTCCAAAATATCAAAATAAACTGTAAGCTATTTCTGATGTTCCTGAGATGATGATGCTAAATGATGCCTTGCAGACTTTCATATGCACAGGATTTCAGCTTGATGGCAGCCTTCATGTGCTACTTTCACTGGGGTGTACTTTCATGGGGGGGGGGGGGGTATTTGAAGGCCTCTGTGATGGTGGCCAGAGTTAGTTGGGGCCAGTTGACTTCACTAACCTCAGTCACATGGCAGGGGCAGAATGACATGCTATTTAAGGCCGAATGGCTCTTCACCATTCCTCCTTCAATTTTTGAAGTGATCCACTCTCCCACCCTATGGCCAATGGGTATAAGCTGGTCACATAAGGGTTGGATAGGGATTTATTCCTCCAGGGTTTGTTTTTTTTTTTGCCTACCCCCACTGTTTTGACTGGGTGTGGTCATCATCATAGGCTATCACTCATGGCTGAGTATGATTGCCTTCCAAGTCTAGGGTCTTGGTGATGGGCCTGTAGGTGACTATAGAGCTCTATTCTTGATCCACATGTTATTTCACAGTGAGGATATTGATTTTCAGATTGAAGGTATACTTAGCAAGGGCTGGCTTGACATGCCTTCTCCTTGACACATTTCTCCCTTTCACCCTCCATTTGTAGCTCTTCAAATTCCATAGCACTGTTGGTAACAGCTGATCTCAAGTTAGAATGCTCAAGAGGCAGGGCTTCCCGGTTCTCGGTAGACACCGAGAACCGGTTTTTAAGGTTAGCTTTAAGCCCATCTTTAAACCTCTTTAAACCATTTGGCCAGTTCAGTAAAGTTGATGGTACGGAATTACTGCTACAGTGTTGGTGATCTTTGCTTCTTCCAGCATGCTGACATTTGTCTGTCTGTCTTCCCAAGAGAATTGCAGGATTTTTCAGAGGCAACACTGATGGAGTTGTTACAGGCATATTACAGGGTTGGGAGGACATTAGCTTTATAAACAACCATCTTGGTATCCCTATGAATGTCCTGTTCCTCAAACACTCATTTGGAAAAAAGTTGCACTCGCAGAGCTCAGACGGTGTTGATGTTGACTTTTGTAGAGAGGTGGCTGCCAAGGTAGCAAAAATGGTCAACATTTTCTAATGCTACAACATTACATTGCATTTTTGGCATTACTGAGGGATTATTTGATGCCTGCTGATAGAGCAATTTGGTGTTCTCAGTGTTCAGTGAGAGGCAAAGCTTTATGTATGCTTCTGCAGATGTGGTTAGAGTGGCTAGTAAGTCTTCCTCTGAATGAGCACAGACTACATTATCATCAGCATATTGGAGTTCTGTAACAGATGTTGTTGTGACCTTGGTTTTGGCTTTCAGTCTGCTGAGGTTAAATAGCTTGCCATCTGTTTGATTAATTATTTCCACACAGGTAGGAATCTTCCTATTGACGAAGTGCAGCATCATAGTGACAAAGATGGAAAAATAAACTTAGGGCAATAACACATCCCTGTTTGACACATAACTCCACCTTAAATGGATCACTTTGGGAGCTACTGCTGCCCAAGATTGTTGCCATCATGTCATCATGGAGGAGCTGCAGCATGTTCATGAATGTATCATGTAACCCAATTTTTTGGAAGATGGTCCAGACACTGTGTCAAAATGCCTTTGCAAGGTCAATGAATTATTATTATTATTATTATTATTATTATTATTATTATTATTATTAACTTTATTTGTACCCCGCTAGCATCTCCCGAAGGACTCGATGCGGCTTACATAGGCCAAGGCCTCAAAAATACAACAATACAATACATAAAGCAAATTAAAAACAAACTAAAAACAGCTAAGCAGTATAAACAACAACAATAAAACAATACATCAAGACACTATAAAACTGGGCCGGGCCAGAGTAATGGGTACAAAATTAATTAAAAGTGCTGATGTGGCAGGAGGTATGTAGGATTATAAAGTAAGTGCAGTGTGCAGAGTGCAGCAATCTTAATTCTACTAAAGTGCTTCTAGGACCTGGTATTGGAGATTCCTAATCTGAGAAGACACATCGGAATAGCCAGGTCTTCAAAATCTTTCTGAAGACTGCCAATGTATGGACCTGTCTGATATCTTTTGGGAGGGCCTTCCAGAGTCGGGGAGCCACTACAGAGAAGGCCCCGTCTCGAGTCCCCACCAAGCGCGCTTGTGACGCAGGCGGGATCACGAGCAGGGCCTCCACAGATGACCAAAGCGATCGCGTGGGTTCGTAGACGGAGATGCGGTCACGAAGGTAGGGTGGTCGTTCAGGGCTTTGTAGGTAAGCACCTGCACCTTAAATTGGGCTCGGAAAATAAACGGCAGCCAGTGGAGCAACTTGAACAGGAGGGTTGACCTCTCTCTGTAATGAGCCCCAGTTAACATACTGGCTGCTGCCCGTTGGACCAGTTGGAATTTCCGAGCCGTTTTCAAGGGCAGCCCTACGTAGAGCGCATTGCAGTAATCCAACCTAGAGGTGACCAAGGCATGGACCACCCCAGCCAGATCAGCCTTCACGAGGTATGGTCGCAGCTGGCGCACAAGTCTCAATTGTGCAAAAGCCCTCCCGGACACCGCCGACGCCTGAGCCTCAAGCGTGAGTGATGAATCCAAGAGGACTCCCAGACTGTAGACCTGTGGCTTCAGGGGGAGTGTAACCCCATTCAACACAGGTTGCCACCCAAACCCCGATCCGGTTTACGATCAACCAGGAGGACCTCTGTCTTGTCGGGATTGATCTTCAGCTTGTTCCTCCTCATCCAGATAGACACAGTGGCCAGGCACTCATCCAGCACCCGAGAGGCCTCCTTGGAATTAGGTGGAAAAGAGTAGTAGAGTTGTGTGTCATCTGCGTAGAGATGGTACCCAACTCCAAAACTCCAGATGACCTCTCCCAGCGGTTTCATGTAGATGTTAAAAAGCATGGGAGACAGAATAAAGCCTTGCGGGACCCCAAAGGTCAAAGGCCAGGGATCCGAGCAGGCGTCTCCCAGCTTCACCATCTGGGTTCGTCCCTCCAGGAAGGACCGGAGCCACGACAAAACCGTGCCCCCAAGGCCCATCCCAGAGAGACGACCCAGAAGGATACCATGATCGATGGTATCGAAAGCCGCTGAGATGTACAAGAGAACCAACAGTCACACTCCCCCTGTCTAGCTCTCTACGGAGGACATCCACCAAGGTGACCAAGGCTGTCTCGATGCCGTGACCAGGCCTGAAATCAGACTGTGACTGATCTAGGTAGTTGATGTCATCCAAAAAGCCCTGGAGCTGGGAGGCGACCATCCGCTCCAGCACCTTGCCCAAAAAAGGGAGGTTGGAGATTGGTCTGTAATCGTTCAGCACCGTGGAGTCAAGGGAAGCCTTCTTGAGAAGTGGAAGAACCACAGCCTGCTTCAAAGTAGATGGAAAAATGAATGCCATGTACAAAGGTTGATCTTGTTCTCTGCATTTTTCTTGGAGTTGTCATGCAATAAAGATATCTACTGTTTCTCTGGAAAGGCAGAAGCCATTCTGGTGTCTTCTGAAATAGGTAGAAGACAGTTTGCAAGGATTCTTGCAAGTATTTTCCCAACAGAGTTTAGAAGGAAGATGCCTCAATAGTTTCCACAGTGTTCTTTCCCCGTTTGAAAAGGGTGATGATGGTGGTGTCTTTGATGTCTGCTTGGATTTTCTCAGTCACCCACACTTTTACAATGAGCTGGTGGAGTTGTTGTGTCAGTTTAGATCCATCTTCTTTAAAAACTTCAGCAGGGATCCCACCGGGTTTTTTTTTTTTTTAGTTGGCTGATGGTTTTGCTAACTTCTTCCAAACTAGGCAGTACTGTAAGCTCATCCCTGCTTTGTTGTTGTGAGATTTGCATGACAACTTTTTCAGCCACATTGGGGCTGTGGTTAAGGAGGTTATGGTAGTGCTCCTTCCAATGTAGTGCAATTGGGTGTGGTTATTGGCTTGTGGTGTAGTAACATTAAATAGGTTTCCCTGACATGGAGAATGTGAAATAGTCTTGGTAGACACTGTGGTACCCTCTTCAGGCAGCAATGGGTTGATCTCCATAACTGTTCCTATAGGTTTTGGGGTAGGGGCCTGAAAAAGGAAGCTACACTATTGAAAAACTATGAGGTTTGGGTGGGAGCACCCTCAGGGTGGTATTCTAGTGATGATTGGCCAAAAGGTGCAGCCAAAGTTTTTTGGGTGGCCTTCGGGATCTTTGATGGCTGTATGTCCTTGGGGGTGGTCAGAGGGAGTGACACTTGGCCCAGGGACAGTTCTTATAGAGTGGCTAATAAGCTGTGCATTACAGATCAAATCTCCTTAATGGTGTTTTTTTTTCCTTCACAGGTTATTCCAGAAGTTCTAAACTAATTAAAAGGTCAAGAAATGACCTATTTAGATCCATTTTTCTGTGTGTGTGTGGTCTTTTTATTTCAGGATGGGACTTCAATGGAGAAATGAAGGTTGAGAAGGAACATGCTAGCTATGTTTAGACATTTGAAAGGATGTCACATTGGGGAAGGGCCACATTCTAGAGACCAGGACCCAGAATAATGAATTCAAATTATACAGTAGGAAAAGAGAATCCATTTAACATTAGGAAAAATGTCTTCATTGTAAGAGCTATTAGAAAGTGCTGCATGTGAGTATAGTAGAGTCTCTGTCCTTGGAGATTTTTAAACAGAGGCTGGATGGCCATCTGTCAGAAATGCTATGAATGTGCTTTCCTGCATAGCAGGAGATTAGACAAGGTGACTCTTGTAGTCCCTTTTCCAACTTTTTGATTTTGTGATTCTAAGATTCCATTTTATTGTAATCTCACATCAATATAAATATGAAGCCTCCATCTATTTGTAAGGATATGTTATTTCCTTGTTTTCACAGGCTTTTTGTGGAATAAATAAGTCCTACTATGTTTTTCAAAGATAAAGGATTATGACATACTAGCCTCACAATAATCACATTATTGAAGCAAACAGGATCATACCAGTTTTTAAAAGGTCTCTATCATACATGTCAGCATTTGCACCATTATGCTGCTCTAACAACTATCATACTAACCTCTCCTTACTTCCCGTGTAGCCTTATCCAAGGAATGTGTGCCTATTTTCATTTTTACACAAACATTTATTTATTTATTTATTTAGTACACTTGTATACCGCTAATATCTCAGCCTAAAACGGCGACTCATTGCAGTTTACAACATTTAAAAACAACAATAATTCCGATTAAAAATATAAAACACATACATATACAATACACAGTATTGAGCCACCAATACAGAACAATGCATCTCTTAATTAAAATCATAATCCAATTTCGTTGTCTATGATTGCCAGTCCTTGATCAAAAACTTCATCGCATCGGATTAGCCGAATGCTTGCTCAAACATCCATGTTTTCAGTTTTTTCCGAAATGTCATCAGCGAGGTGGCTGATCTTATCTCTATAGGGAGGGCATTCCAAAGCCGCGGGGCCACCACAGAAAAGGCCCTGTCTCTCGTTCCCGCGAGCCGCACCTGTGAAGCAGGCGGGATGGAGAGAAGGGCCTCTCCCGAAGATCTTAGGGTCCTGGTGGGCTGATAGGCCGAGATACGTTCGGATAGATATGTAGGGCCAGAACCGTTTAGGGCTTTAAAGGCCAAAGCCAGCACTTTGAATTGGGTCCGGTAGCTAATCGGTAGCCAGTGGAGCTGGTACAGCAGAGGAGTTGTATGCTCCCTGCGCCCTGCTCCTGTTAATACCATGGCTGCCGCCCGTTGGACTAGTTGGAGCTTCCGGGCCATCTTCAAAGGCAACCCCACGTAGAGAGCGTTGCAGTAGTCAAGGCGGGATGTAACCAGAGCGTGGACTACCGTGGCCAAGTCAGACTTCCCAAGGTACGGTCGCAGTTGGCGCACGAGTCTTAACTGTGCGAATGCTCCCCTGGTCACCGCCGAAACCTGGGGATCCAGGCTCAGCGATGAGTCCAGGATCACACCCAAACTGCGAACCTGTGTCTTCAGGGGGAGTGCGACCCCGTCTAACACAGGCTGTAACCCTATACCCTGTTCGGCCCTGCGACTGACCAGGAGTACCTCTGTCTTGTCTGGATTCAATTTCAATTTGTTCGCCCCCATCCAGACCGTCACAGCGGCCAAGCACCGGTTCAGGACCTGGACAGCCTCCTTAGTAGCAGGTGGGAAGGAGTGACAGAGTTGGACATCATCTGCGTACAGATGACACCGCACCCCGAAACTCCGGATGATCTCGCCCAGCGGTTTCATGTAGATGTTAAACAACATGGGGGATAGTATTGAACCCTGAGGAACCCCACAAAACAAAGGTTGTGGGGTAGAACAGGAGTCCCCCAGTAACACCTTCTGAGACCGGCCCTCGAGGAATGACCGGAGCCACTGCAGAGCAGTACCTCCGAGACCCATTCCCGCGAGGCGTCCCAGAAGGATACCGTGGTCGACGGTATCGAAGGCCGCTGAGAGGTCGAGTAGCACCAACAGGGACACACTCCCCCTGTCAAGCTCCCGACGGAGATCATCCACTAAGGCGACCAAGGCTGTCTCGGTACCATGCCCCGGCCTAAAGCCAGACTGTGCCGGATCCAGATAATCCGTGTCTACCAAGAATGCCTGGAGTTGTGAGGCCACCACACGTTCCATGACTTTGCCCAAAAATGGGAGATTGGAAACAGGCCGATAGTTAACCAATTGAGTGGGGTCCAGTGATGGTTTCTTCAACAGCGGTTTTATCACAGCTTGCTTTAAGCTGGCTGGAAATATGCCTTCCCGGAGGGAGGCATTAACCACCACCTTAACCCACTCGGCCAATCCCCCTCTGGCCTCCTTTAGAAGCCAGGATGGGCAGGGGTCTAGGATGCATGTGGTAGGTCTCATTCCTCCAAGCACCTTGTCCACATCCTCGGTTTGAACTAATTGAAATGAATCCATCAAAATTGGACAAGCAGATTTGGCTCGCTCGGATCCGAACGCCACATGCCCTCTAGTTCCCTCTTCTTTCGCTTCAACGCCGCCAGCTCCTCAGTAAACCAAGGGGCTGGTTTAGTTCGGCTACTTGAGAGGGGACGTACTGGAGCGATCGTGTCTATTGCCCTAGTCATCTCCCCATTCCAGAGAGCGACCAGGGCATCAACAGGATCACCAACCGAGGTGGCGGGAAATTCCCCAAGAGCCATCAGGAATCCCTCCGGATCCATAAGCCTCCTGGGGCGGACCAATTTAATAGGTCCTCCACCTCTGCGGAGGTTAGGGGGTGCAGTAAGTCTAAAGCTGACCAGGTGGTGGTCGGTCCATGGCAACGGAGAGATGGATAACTCCTCAACACCGCCGCCTTCCTCCCATCCCTGACAGAAAACCAAGTCCAATGTATGTCCAGCACTGTGGGTGGGGCCAGATACTTGTTGGGACAGCCCCATGGTCGCCATGGTAGACATGAAGTCCTGAGCCGCTCCCGTTAGGGCAGCCTCGGCGTGGACATTGAAGTCCCCCAGCACAAGCAGCCGTTGGGACTCCAATGCCAGGTCCGAGACCACCCCCGCTAGCTCAGGTAGGGAGACTGTAGTGCAGCGAGGTGGACGGTACACTACCAGAATCCCTAATCTGTCCCGGTCACCCACCCTCAGGTGGACGCATTCAAAATTTGTTGACTGCGGGATGGGGGTCCTGGTCAGAAGAATGGAATCTCTGTAGACTACTGCAACCCCGCCTCCCCGCCCTCCGGATCTCGGTTGGTGCTGCACAGAGAACCCGGGTGGACAAAGCTGGGTCAAATTTACACCTCCCGCTTCGTCCAGCCAGGTCTCTGTGATGCACGCCAGATCTGCCCGTTCATCCAGGATTAAATCTTGGATGAAAGTTGTTTTGCCATTGACAGATCTGGTGTTCAACAGCACCACTTTCAATCCTGAGGGACCGCCAACCTGGTTACACCTACTTACCGTATCAGGAGACCGATTTGGAATTACTAATGTTGTTCCACGTTCCCTAGGCCGAATTAAAGGTCTCCCTTTCCCGTATCTCCCCTTCCCCACCACGACTTCTATGGGGGCTCCTCGGTTAACGGAAGCCGCTCCCTCCTCCATGACGCATTCAACACCTATAATAACAACCCAAGGATCATTGTAGATTGTTTGACATATTACAGTTCCAGTTTGCCATGGCTTTGCCTTCCAAGCGTTTCCCGTTCCTATTATATTATATTCGGGTCCCCCTGAGCTACTCCATTCCCTCTGACCCACATATACAATTAGCAACCAAATTAACAGGTGCCAAGGAGTGGATAATGACATGAGTAACAGTTGTTAAGCACAGTCAAGGGTTGGTTAAGGCTCTTGGAGTACAGATGGAGACTTATGTCAACACACACGATAGAATAACAATTAAAATGCGGTGGCTTGACAATTAACCCCGGAGTGTTTAAATAAAGTGCGTCATGGAGGCCTAATTCAACGCTAGATGTATCGAATCAGTTAAAGTGCTAGAGTTGGTTAAAGTGCCACAGAAAAAGTAATTTAAAGTGCTAATGGCATAAAGTGCTAAGATCACGCAATTAATGGAATGCTCCGCATACCCAACTGAACTGAGACAGCACAGTTGAGAAGGTGGTCATACAATCAGGGTTAGTTAGCACCATCAAAAGAGGTCAGCACAATTAAGATGATCAACACAGTTTACGATAGTGGTCAATACAATCAGAGATGATTAGCACACTCAAAAAATGGATTACAAGGTCAAAAGGATCAGCACAACAGACGGGTTAACAACGAACAGCACAGTTTGTCCAGGATTGGATCAGCGAGATGCAAGGTGGCAGCAATTTGGTCACAGGTGGCCGACTCAGTCTTCCGGAGGTGGTGGGCTCTAAGTTAACGGCCGCGATGGTGGGCGGCTCGCGCCTGATGGCGGGCAGACCACCCCTCCCCCCCTCACAGGATGACAATACTCTGCCGAGAGTTTTAGAAATCAACACAAGAATATAGGAGTCTCAATAGTCGGTCGGCACAGGGCTGCTGTAGGTACTCTTCCTAAGGCAAACTTGCCAGTAACAGGAGGTTGGAGAATGCAGTCAGCCAACCAGATGGAAATAATACAACTCGGTCAACACAAACTCGGTCAGCACAAATAGTCAGTCAGCCAGATGGAAATAATATAGCTCGGTCAACACAAACTTGGTCAGCACAAATAGTCAGCCAGATAGTACAACACAGACTCGGTCAACACAGTCACACAGCCTGATGATGACAACACAGTTCCATCAAAACAGGGCCGACTCAAGCCGGAGCCGATGAAGGCCGAACTGAACCAGCAGAGGGCCGGTGCGATGGAGGACGGGGGTCTCGAAGGTCGGGGGACGGGGGGTCTCAAAGGGCATCAGGACGCCGGAAAATACCGGAGTTGCAGCTGCGGGCGCCTCACTGCAGACGGGTCGCGGAGCAGGCCGGACCACGCATTAGGCCCCGGCTGCGACAGATGGAGGATCGCGGCCCGCCTCCTCTGGAAGACCAGGCGCGGCCGCGCGGCAGCAGGGACGCCGAGGTCGCGGCAGCTCGGCGCAGCAGGGCTTTTTGTGTTCACAAAAAGCAGCTACACAATAGTTCTCCAGGGAGCAACAACATAGGCCAACATCACGAGTAGAGCCTAGAAAGGCAGGCTGATAGCAAGGTGCAGCTGGGAGACAGAAGTTCTTAAAGCCTCCTTTCCTGGCTTGCTTTCTCACCAGTGTGGGGGAGATGCAGCCAGGACGCCGACCCTCTCCTGTTCTTGCAGGCAGGCTGATAGCAGGGTGTAGCTGGGAGACAGAAGTTCTTAAAGCCTCCTTTCCTGGCTTGCTTTCTCACCAGTGTGGGGGAGATGCAGCCAGGACGCTGACCCTCTCCTGTTCTTGCAGGCAGGCTGATAGCAGGGTGTAGCTGAGAGACAGAAGTTCTTAAAGCCTCCTTTCCTGGCTTGCTTTCTCACCAGTGTGGGGGTGATGCAGCCAGGACGCTGACCCTCTCCTGTTCTTGCAGGCAGGCTGATAGCAGGGTGTAGCTGGGAGACAGAAGTTCTTAAAGCCTCCTTTCCTGGCTTGCTTTCTCAACATAAAATAATAAAAATAATGTTAAAACCATCTAAAAGAGCATGTTTTTACTTTTAATTGGTCAGTTAACACTTGTTTGGCTGTAGCAATTTTGGACTGGACAGGGGAGGCATCTAATAGGCTTTTACTTATTCTGAAGGGTTGAGGTTTCTATTGCTGTAGAAATTACTAAATGGGAGAGAGATACTACTTTATTCTCTTTCCATGGTAGAGAGAGAGAATAAAGCACGGCCTAAAGAGAACAGTTAAGGAAAATCAGAAAGGTGCACACAAGCAAATGTGGGATTAAAATTTCCCCATGATCCCATGTATCAGTGATACATATGGACTTATCCCCTCCGTGACTCTTTATTATGTGATAATTTTTATCAATATCTTTTCAGATAATAGACATAATTAAACCTATTTTTGTTATATGTCTGAGATCCAGAAAAAATTCATTCTAGGACAACCAGCTTTAAAAAATATTCTATCAATATCTGAGCAACCTACATAAATTGGACTTTCAAAAGTAATTTATTTTTTATCTAATAATTTAAAATCTGTCTCCCATAAAACTGAGTTCTTCTTTTTTTTAAAAAAAATATCTCCAACTTTTTTCAGAGGAAGTGTGGAACCTAAACTGAAATGGTGGCTTATTGAAATGTAATTTCTCAGAAGATGTAGAAATGATTAAATCAAATGGCACATCTAGATTGTGGATATGAGGTGACTTGAAGTGGTCAGTTGTTAACAAAAGAAGATCAGGCTCTTAAAACTTTCAACAAAATGATTTTCAAGGATGACAACATGCTCTCCTGATTCACATTAATGATTGTGCTACTGCTATAACAGTGGAACAATTTTGTCAGGTTAGAATATGTCATCTTCAGGCAGGGTAGCAAAATCACCCACAATAAGTCAATAATAATAATAATAATAATAATAATAATAATCATCATCATCATCATCATCATCATCCATAATTTGAAGTCTTGTGAATCTTGCTTAATGACATAAATCATTTATTTCAAATGGCCTGCTTTCAGGGAACATAGAACTGTTTGTGACAGAATATTATGTGTTACAGAAGGTCATTTGGCAGTCACTCTTCTTAACATGCAACATGACAATAATCAGTGGGCCATCATAATTGGTCCATGTGAACTGAGAAAAGATGCACATAGCTCTGACTCTATATTTTTATATATATTTAAAGTCCAGCTTTAAATATAGTATCACTGAGTTGTTGTAGGGTTTTTTGGGCTGTATGGCCATGTTCTAGAGGCCTTCTCTCCTGATGTTTTGCCTCACTACCTCTGAGGATGCTTGCCATAGATGCAGGTGAAATGTCAGGAGAGAAGGCCTCTAGAACATGACCATGTAGCCCCAAAAACCCTACAACAACCCAGTGATTCCGACCATGAAAGCCTTCGACAATACATAGTATCACTGAGCTTTGTATTTCCTTGAATGACTAATACTCATAGGCTTCTAAAAAATCCCAATGTTTCTTAATCACTTCTACAATAGTACTGATACAATGATCTGGGGGGGGGGGGGGTTGCATGATGATAATGATAGGGATTTTTTTCTTGTAATTCCCCAATTTCCCTTTGAGCACAATCCAAATATTTATTTATACATTAACATTTATTTATGAAGCACACTTTTACTGTAATGGAAACATGTTTTATTATTCATTCCATCTGCAGGAACTATGTAGCCTTCAGGCAACTAGATTCTGATCCTAATAACAGTCCTTTGAATCTGATATGAAAACCACTACATAAATAAATGAAATGTGAAGATTAATATGCAGGAGACATCCAGGACTTTGCAGACATGACAAAAATCATAGTATCCATTTCCATTAATGCAAGCATTTATATTAAAGCAAATTATTAATCAAAATTACAATACAAAAAGGCAAAAACCTATAAATATTGAAATTAGAAAACCTTTATTAATTATACTAGATCATGCCATTGAAATTTCACTCTACAGTAAGACTAAGAAACATTAACAATTAATACAGATTATAGAAACTACAAAGCTAGAACCAGACAATGTTCAATACGTTTTCATTAAGAACAGCAATTTGTAAAGGACCCCAACCTCACTTTTGCCATTCTAAAAACAATGTAATAATCTGACCCACTTAACAATGTGATCACTTTTACTTTTAACATTTCAAAACTTTTGTTCTTTAGAAGTAAGCACTGTGTTTAAATCTTAAACTGGCAAATTTTCACACTAAAAAACAAACTAACAAACAAACCCAGTATTCTTCCAACATACCGTTTAGTGGGCACAGGTTCCCCAGCAACTTTATTAAATCTTACTTTTTCAATGGGATGCTATTTAAATGTAGTTAGTAAAAAATATGTCTCAAAGCTGACAAAATTGTTGTGCTGTGTGGTTAGGAATGGCTGACAGCTGAGCTCAGCATATATACCATATTTACAAGTCTAACACTCAACTTTTTTGGCTAAATTACATCTCTAAATTTAGGTGTGAATTAGATTTGGTAGCACATGGGCAAGAGATCCTAGCTGGCAACAGGAGGGAGAGGCAGTGGTAGCTATGAAAAGGTTGGTGGGAAGCTGATGGGGGCCATGAAAAGACTAGTGGGAAGGCCCCATGGAAGGGCATGGTTACCCACCAGCTTTTTTGTGGCCACCACTGCCTTGCATTACATTTGACAGCAGACCTACTTTTGTATAATGCACACCTTCAAAACTGAGAATTGCATTACATTCAATTGTGCATTATATTTGAGTAAATGTGGTATTATGTGTTATGAAGTTTGTTGCCTTGGTCATATTATTGGGAAGGTTATATCCTAAGTCCTCTCTTTTTAAAAGGAACCCCTCACAACTATCTGCTATAAGTGATTCAAGGAAAACCCAATCTAGACTACGTAGTGACAGGTTTTATGAGACCATGCACTAGTCTTATTTACCATTCCTTCTCAAACTGACAAAAGCATCAATTCAGCTAGCCAGAAATTGGTTTAAGTGAAAGTTGTACTATGCCTTCATGGGAGAAAAAGCCAGATCCAGATATTATTATAACCCTTGAGGTGCTTCTTAACAAAACTAATATTGAATTGACTCAATCTCATCAAAATCAAAGGTTACCCAAAGCAGGGCTCCATACAGCAATATAATTCCAAAAGAGGGGAGATTAGATTTTCCCCCAGCAGCAAACTTTAAGACATCCCCTTTAGATATTTATCTCA
This sequence comes from Anolis sagrei, assembly GCF_037176765.1. NCBI lineage: Eukaryota > Metazoa > Chordata > Lepidosauria > Squamata > Anolidae > Anolis > Anolis sagrei. The sequence goes on from NC_090023.1 coordinate 123,603,874, forward strand.
TTAACCTAAAATTAGAAGTTTATTCCAAAGTATTTATACATAGGGGCTTAATTGAATTTATGGCCATCTAAGGACCATTTATGAGTATATATTAACATTGAGATCAAGTGAGAGGGAAATTACTGTGAGTCTCTTAAGGCTTTATGTGATCAAAATAAATATTAAATAGGATAACTGCAAAACATTCCTTTTTTACTCCTGCCCCTCCCATTTATGGGACTATTTCAGAATACTATCTTGCTGTTATTAAATCTGACATCCATGACAAAAAAAAATAACATCATATTTGGTCTTTTAAAAGGTCTGCTGATATGACCTTGGAAACTGGAACCTTTCCTCAATAGAAGAAAACATTCTGCAAGAGCTTGATGGTGGCTTTCAGAGTTATTGGTGGCCATGTTTGGTGGCTGGACACATCAGATCCAGATTCCTAAAAGAAGAATGATTGCAGTTTGATACTTTGTAAACTACCATGGCTCAATGTTGTTGAACAATGGGAGCTGTAGTTTGGTGAGGCATCAACAATATTTGGCAGAGAAGGCTAAAGACTGTAAAACTGGGAATAAGTTGATACAAATGTTAAATAAAGTATACTGCTTCTGTTTTGATGTCTGCAGAAATCTTAAAACAAGGACCTGTATCAAAACTCTTCTTTACTCAGATATTTCCCCCTTTTATTTGTATAACTATCTTAATATATAAAAAGCTTCTGTGCGTCATGAGTAGGCTAAAAATAAGCAAACTAGGGAGCCCCTGGTGGCGCAGTGGGTTAAAGTGAGCTGCTGAGTTTGTTGACCGAAAGGTCGCAGGTTCGATTCTGGGGAGCGGCGTGAGCTTCCACTGTCAGTCCTAGCTTCTGCCAATCTAGCAGTTCGAAAACATGCAAATGTGAGTAGATCAATAGGCACTGCTCCGGCAGGAAGGTAACGGCGCTCCATGCAGTCATGCCGCCACATGACCGTGGAGGTGTCTATGGACAACACTGGCTCTTCGGCTTAGAAATGGAGATGAGCACCACGCCAAGAGTCAGACATGACTGGACTTAATGTCAGAGGACAAACTTTACCAACCTAATGGGGCCAACTGGCATCAAATTTGGTCTCCAAATGTCTCATGTCCCAAGGTATGACCAACAATTAAAAAAAACACTCCAAAAGTCAGTGAAAATAACTTTAAAATCTTAAAAGACCACACAGCGCATGCAGGCAAACAAAGCCATCCCCAACCATTCTTCCTCATCACTCATTCTGGTTTTGCCCCTCCCACCCAACACGTTCTGCTCCATGAGGGACACGAGTACCAGGATGGTGGCAAGCTACTGGGCCTCAAAATGTCCAGAAAGAGGAGGAAAAGAGGTGGGGGCAGAAAGAAGTCTTTTCAATCTGGGCTACAGAGGAGGAGAAGGGGGAGAGCAGGGAGGAGTAATGCACCTCTTGCCTCTCAGCCCTGGCACACACCGCTTTCTTTCAAGCTTCCCTCAAAAGATATGGAAGATACAGAGAAAGAGAGGGGGGAGAAAGAGAGAGGGAGAGGTGAGTACACACACATACGCAAACATACACACAGAGTGCCGAAAATGGTGCAAAAAGGCAGCATGTGGGGAGGGAGAGCAAAGGGCCTGCTGCCTCCCCCCACCCCACAGCTCTTTGATTGCAGATGAATTATAAATCCAATCAACTCCCAAATGTCAAGGTCTTCCCCAAACTCCACCAGTGTTCAAATTTGGGCATATTGAATATTCCTCCCATGTTTGGTCCAGATCCAAATGCTCTCCAAATGTAGGTGAACTTCTATTGTTGTTGTTGTTGTTGTTGTTAACCACAGTCTGAATGGCCACCTGTCAAGAGTGCTTTGGTTGTGTTTCTCCCTTAAGGCAGAAGGGGCAGGACTGGTTGGCCCTTGGAGGTCTCTTCCTACCCTAGGATTCTAATACTATTATTATTATTATTATTAACCACAGTCTGAATGGCCATCTGATAGGAGTGCTTTGGTTGTGCTTCTCCCTTATGGCAGAAGGGGCAGGTCTGGACGACCCCTGGTGGTCTCTTCCCTCCCCTTCCCATCCCATCTTCTGGGCTTGGTGTCACCCACTTGGTTAAGTGCTTAAGCCCTGCAGAGAGAGAGAGAATGATTGAGGGAGGAGGATGAGCCTGGGTGGGTCAAGACGACACTTGAGCATCCACAGAGTGCTTCCGGAGAGTGGTGCATGTTGGTGGGGATGGCTTTGTACTTTTGAGACCTTTTAAGAAGACAAAGGAAGAAGTACCCCTGTAGAATTACAGGCAGTCTTCAAGCTACGAACAAGATCCGTTTTCTAGGTTTGCTCTTCAGTTGCATTTGTATCTAAGGCCCCTTCCACACACCTGAATAAAATCCAGCACTAACAGCTTTCACATGGGATACATGGCAGTGTAGACTGAGGGTCCTTCCACACTTTGCTATAACCCAGAATATCAAGGCACAATAACCCACAATATCTACTTTAAACTGGGTTATCCAAGGACCCTTCCACACAGCCCTATATCCCAGAATATCAAGGCAGAAAATCCCACATTATTTCAGTGTGGACTCAGATAACCAAGCTCAAAGCAGATATTGTGGGATTTTCTACCTTGATAATTCAGGGGTATAGGACTGTGTGGAAGGAAGGAAAGAAAGAGGAAGAACAGGAAGGAAGCAGAAAAAGAAGAAAGGGAAAGGAAAAGGGGGGGAAAGAAAGGAAAGAGGTAGAGAAGGAAGGAAGGTAAGAGGGAGGGAAGGAAGGAGAAAAAGGAAGGAGAAAAAGAGAGGGAAGGTTGGCCACAGCAACGCGTGGCAGGTGCAGCTAGTATTTTAATATTGTTATAACTGAAAAGAGCTCTGGTATTGTCATGAAATTTATTTACAAATTCAAAAAGAAAAAGACATTGAATTATTTCCATTATATTGTTTATGCAGGTGGTAGCACAGCACAGATAATAATATGATCACATGTCTGTTCTTTGAAAGGTGTGAGTGCCAAGGCAAATTGATTCATTGCTCATGTTATGCACTGTCAGCATCTATTGTTATCTTTTCTCTTTGTCCATGTCATCTTGATTAATAGCATAAGTGGCATTTTGAACTTACAGCTTTCTCTCCTTTGCTAGTCATCTCAGAAGTTGCTTTGCACAAGTAATTTCTCTTCAGCGGACTTCAGTGTAATATATCTATGATTACTGAAAACTGACAGCTCAAGAATTCTCTATGGGGTTGTCTACACTGATGAAAAAAATCTATTTGGCATCACATTTTTCCATTCTGCATTGTCACGGCAATTACCCTGTTACTGTCACAGATATCATACATGTTGTGGTGAGATCTCCATAACCACCCCCTAACAAACTCACTTGTTGTTAGGGGGTGGGCCACATTTACAATCCTTTCTATTATTTTCACCTACATGGCTTTTGATGCTCTGTTTTCTTTTCTCCCATCACGTGTTAATACTGATATATTGATGTGTGAATATCCCCACACATAAACCTTCTTCTTTTAAAACAAACCTTGGAAAAAACAATTTCTTGGCAAGAATGTTCACTGCCCTTCAACTAGTTTCGCCCACCCACTAATTCTTCACCTCAACTACACATCTGGAGGGCCAACTTTGTGCCCATAAGTCCACAGTTTCTGTAAACCTTCATAGTAAAAGGCAAGGTTTGAAACCCAAATATATTGAAACCCAAGCAAATGAACAGCAAGCAAGTAATCACTAAGTGCACAATTTGTTCAAATTTCAGTCACCCCTGCTCCATTTTTTGGAAGCCTCCTAATTCAGCCAGGGAAAAATCTCTTTTACGGTTCGGCACCTGAAAAATCTGGGAAGACCCAGCCCATTGGCAGCAATGAGGAACTTAGGCTCACCTTTCTGTCATTTTTAGGACATCAGTCTTAAAAAACCACTATTTCTGGGATTGTTTCTCATATCTGTCAATTAGACCTGAGTTTAAGCATCGAACCTAAGAATCCACTGTTTTTAGCATCCTTTAATCTTTTTCAGCTAGCCCTGGGTTAAGGCATCAGGCTTAAGAAACCACTGTTTCTGGCATTCTTTCCTTTAATGTCCTTCACCTAGATCTAGGTTAACACATCAGGCTTAAGAAACCACCTTTTCTGGGATCCTTTCTGTAATATCCTTCAACTAGATATGGAAATGAATTGAATTCTCCCATGGGGACTCAAGGGAGTCAGGCTATCTCCTCCCTTCAGTAAATTATTATTATTATTATTATTATTATTATTATTATTATTATCTTTATTTGTACCCCGCTAACATCTCCCAAAGGACTCAGTGTGGCTTACAAAGGCCAAGGCCCTCAATAAACAACAACATAACAAATACACAATAAAACTCAAGCAAACCAATAAACATTAAGCAATGACAATAAAACATTAAACAATAACATCATAACGCAGTTAAAACTAGGCCCGGGCCAAATGTAATGAATAAAAATTAAAAGTGCTGGACATGACAGGTAAAATGTAAGGATTTTAGGGTAGGTGCGATGTGCAGGCAATCTTAAATCTCTAATAAAGTGCGTTTGGGACATGATGCTGGGAGTTTTCTATTCTGGAAAGGCACACTGAAACAGCCAGGTCTTCAAGCTCTTCCTAAAGACTGCCAAAGTTGAGGCTTGTCTGATGTCCTTGGGGAGAGAGTTCCAGAGTCGGGGGGCTACCACAGAGAAGGCCCTGTCCCTGGTCCCCACCAACCGCGCTTGCGACACAGGAGGGATCGTGAGCAGGGCCTCTCCAGATGAACGGAGTGATCATGTGGGTTCATATACAGAGATGCAGTCACGCAGGTAGGCAGGTCCCAAATCATTTAGGGCTTTGTGTCCAACACAGGTTGTCACCCTATACCCCGATCCAGTTTACGATCGACCAGGAGGACCTCTGTCTTGTCAGGATTGATCTTCAGCTTGTTCATCCTCATCCAGACAGTCACAACGGTCAGGCACTCGTCCAGCCCTCGAGGGGCTTCCTTGGAGTTTGGTGGAAAGGAGTAGTAGAGCTGTGTGTCATCTGCATAGAAATGGTACCCAACTCCAAAACTCCGGATGACCTCTCCCAGCAGTTTCATGTAGATGTTAAAAAGCATGGGAGACAGAATAGAGCCTTGCAGGACCCCACAGGTCAAAGGCCAAGGGTCCGAGCAGGCGTCTCCCAGCTTCACCATCTGGGATCGACCCTCCAGGAAGGACCGGAGCCACGACAAAACCGTGCCCCCGAGACCCATCCCAGAGAGACGACCCAGAAGGATACCATGGTTGATGGTATCAAAAGCCGCTGAGATGTCCAAGAGAACCAACAGAGTCACACTCCCCCTGTCCAGCTCCCTGCGGAGGTCATCCACCAAGGCGACCAAAGCTGTCTCGGTGCCGTGGCCAGGCCTGAAGCCAGACTGTGACTGATCCAGGTAATTGATGTCATCTAGAAAACCCTGGAGCTGGGAGGCGACCACCCGCTTCAGCACCTTGCCCAAAAAAGGGAGGTTGGAGATTGGTCTGTAATTGTTCAGCACTGTGGAGTCAAGGGAGACCTTTTTAAGGAGTGGTCGGACCACAGCCTGTTTTAGTCGAGATGGAAAAAAACCCTGCTCCAATGATGCATTAATGATCAATACAAACCAATCAATCAACCCATCCCTGGCTGATTTAATTAGCCAAGATGGGCAAGGGTCCAAAGCCAATGTGGTCGCCCTCACATCACCAAGGACTTCCTCCATGGTCTCAGGAAGAACAAGCCTAAAAGAATCCCACAAAATTGGACAAGCAGATGCCTCAATCACCTCTCCTGGCACTATGATGAAATTGGAGTCCAACACAAGGTATAAACCACCCCAATATTTAAATAAATGCCCCCAATGCTCTTTAACAGTCCATAAATGGAATTGCTAAAGGAAAAGATTGGAATTTAGTCCAAAACAAGATGCAAAGAGCTGTGAAGGCACTGAGATAGAACACAGAGCATGTGAACAGCTTTCTTATTTTAATTGGCTCAGGCAGGCAGCAGGACTCACAGCTGCCTCCCTCTCCCCACTCCACCCGTACTCCTCGTGTAACTGAAAGAAACCAGTTACACGAGGAAACCAAAAGTAGCTGTTTTTGGCAACCATGTGGTCTGTTGCAGCTGGGAAAAAAATAGTGGTGGCACCCATGCTGTTACAACTGGCCGAAATAGCCAAAACAGCCAGAGTCCGTTTTGAAAAACAGATCCTTGCACAGCCCTAGTAATCACAGATATTGTATGTCAGGATCAGAGTACCTATGTGATGAGTATGATTTTTAAAGTCCTTATAGACAAGTCCTCTGTCACTTTGAAATACTTACATTGGTTAAATAGTCTTCCAGTGTTGCCATTGTTAATATTTATGAACCCAATTCAGGAGCATAGAAAACATTGCCCCTTTGCGTTTATTTCTATTTCTTCTGCAACTCATATTATTATTGAAGAAAGATTTTCTCCCATTGTTTTGGGAAGAAGGCAAGATTAAACAATTACTCACACATTCAGTTAACAAAGAAGATATTCTTCCTATAGTTCTTTAGAGTTTTAGTGTCTCCTTCATTCTCTCTGAAGTCTTTTGTGTTACAATCTTGTGAGTTATGTTAGAATTGACCCAAAGTCAATGATCAAAACCACATTTCTGCAAATGTGAAGTAAACAATGTTTACCTATGTGCAGATCAAATTCTTTTATTTTCTGTTTATCTCAAGCCTAAATTTATAGTTACATTGCTGTGCTCACAGTTCTAGGAATGCCAAATCAAACTAGATATAAAATATAGATGAATATTTGTAAGTGGGAAGGATTGTGCACACTGCTTCCCCAATGTCCCCATGTTCACTTGCTCTCTCAGGTTTTTCATGCTCGTTGGGAAGGTCTCAATCAGTATAATACTCTCTCCATAATCAGAAAGCCTGTGAAAAGTTAAAATCAAAGGAAAAGCTAACATTTTAGGAATGTCTGAAATATGCAAATTACAGGGAATGTTGGTGGCCAAAGAGTAAGAGTGAGAAAACATATTATTTTCTGCCACCCCTACAATTATTTAACGTTCATGAGTACCCTAGCACTTTAAAATAATTATTCCTGATTTTCCATGGAATTATAAATACCCTGCCTGACTTACCAGGAAGGAAACCTGTGGCAGCAGGTGCTCCCCCCACCTGCCATCTTGAGCAAGGCTCCTTCTTCCCAGGGAGCCCTTTACGGAGTGTGCTCATGATGTGCACTTTCCTGGACAGCCAATCAGGGCCAGGTTCCTCCTTGCACTCTGACTGGTTGCAGCAGGAAGGCCAGAGGGTTACTCTCTTCCCTCTAGTCTGCCTGCTTTACATATAAGGAGGCATCCTGACTCTCCCAGCTTAGTTGTCTTCAAGCTCTCTCCACCTTCCATTTTGATGCTGTTATGGGTGATTGTTTCTTTCTTTGGGCCCTTCCTCACAGCCCTATATCCCAGAATATCAAGGAAGAAAATCCCACAATATCTGCTTTGAACTGTGTTATCTCAGGGCCTTTCCAGACAGGGCTTTATCCCAGGAGCAATCACATTTAAAAAACGTGAATGTTCCAGGGGCTCTGTCCACACACAGCCCAGAAAGCGTATGCTTTCTGGGGTTGGGTGTCCAGAAGTCCTTCTGGGACTGGCCCGGGAGGACATCGGGACACTCTAACTCCCCTTCCCATAAGAAAGGTATCACTATCATCCCACTAAAGTGGTGAAACATTTCTACTCAGATTGCCACTTGTGTGCAATGTTTTTCTCCACACTGCAAATTAATACTGCAGATTAAAACTCACCTATTTTGTTTAAATGGGGAAAATTCTGTATGCAGATAGACTGTAGGTAGAAAGACATTTCAAATGCCCCCCCCCCCAGCTTCTGCGATGATTGCAACAGTTAGATACTTATCATTTGTATCTATAAATTGATACTTGTATATATATTGAGTCTCCTTTAGCCAAAATGCTTGCAATCAGAAGATTTTCAGATTTTTCTGGATTTTGGGGTATCCATCTTTATATTTAAAGAAAAGACAATACCTATAGTATGTGAGAGCTTTCTGGAAGCATTAAAATGAATGAGTAGGAACACTTCAGAAACTGGAGATAACAGGTATGCAGAAACAATGGGCAAATGGTAGGTGAGGGAGTTTGCCCTATTTCCCTTCATGTTTCCTAATAAAAAAATTCCCTTAGGTGATTGGCCAGCAGAGTGGAACAGCAGGTCACCCAGTCTACTTTTCCACAGAAGATCCAGGCCAGTCACTAGCAGCACTGGTAGTTCTTCTCAGAAGCAGCTACAATGACAAAGAGGAGACAGAGATTGCCACAAGGAGGAGGATGGGGAGGTCAGACTTGGGCTCCTTTCTCCCGCTCCATTCTCTTCTCTTCAGTGCATTGTTCTGCTTTTACCTTTATCTCTTTTCAGCATGTGGAAAGTGCCTTCCCTAGTATCAATCTCATGCAAATAAGAGGATGGCGTGCTGGTGACTAAGCTTTTCAGGTTTTGGAAGTTTTCAGTTTGTGGAATTTCATATAACGGTGACTCAGTCTCTGTCTCTACCTCGTCTATATCAAGCAATCAATCTATCATTCATAATTTACAAGAACTTGCGGGGCAGGATTCCGACATCTACCCAGAGACAGTAAGAATCTCCAATTTCATACATAATCAGCACTGATAGTTGTTGGGAGAAGTTTTCTTATTTCCTGCAGAGTAATTAGTACTGTATATTTACCCAGATATTACTGTCAACAGCCTAAATACAACTGTTAGTCCCAACTTGGATAAGCCAGTGGAATCAGTGAAATTTGTCAGATAACATATATGTAAATTATATTGATTCAAAGGAGGTATTCTAGGGACAGAAAAATATTTGAAAATATTTTTAAAATGTTTGTATGTTAGGCAACTGTGATGAGAAGTATCCTGGACTGACAAGAACCTTTGCAGTTCAGAACTAATTCTGTACAAAATTAGTACATGTTTGTTTTGCACATAATTCAGCATTTTCTGAACAGGAAACAACCTTTTGATGTGTAAAATGATAATTCAATGCATAAATAAATATTAATTCCTGTTCTGCTATCTGCAAAGAAATCCTATTTTCTTAACAAATCAGTGCTGTGCAAATTTTATAGAGAATAAACCCATTACTACATTTTCTGTGCATAAAACTGCATTTTCTGTGCATGAATGAATATTTGTCCATTAAAATATTTTTACACACAAAAGTTTATGCAGAATTCTGCACAAAACAACCACATCCTTGGGGGAAAAAGTAAATTCTGAACTGCAAGTGATCGTGCCATTTTAAGGGCTTTCTCACAGCAAGAAGAAATGGTTGAAAATATTCATTGTTAAAACTGAGAACAAGCTCATGGAATATGTGTAGTCTGTCATATCTGGAATACAATTACCTGTAGTTAACCTCATGTTAACAACAATTCAGATGTTTGCACTGCATTTCAGGTGTTCAGAGCACTTTGTTTACATTATGTCAGTCATTTTTAGACCAGGAGTAGGAAACATAAACTCTTCAGATATTGTTGGACTAAAACTCCAAGTACTCCTTACCACAGAATATGCTGACTACTGACTACTGGTGATGGTGTGATTTTTAATCCAACAAACTCCAGAGGGATATATGATTTCTGCCTGTGTTTTTTTAAAAAGCTACAAGATGCTCAATATTGTTTTTGTCATGTGGCTAAATTCTTTGTAAATGAAACACAATTTGAAGCAGGGTCTTCTCCCTCTGACTCTTGGCCTCTTTACGCACACTTCATTAAAGCTCAGTAAATGGGCCAAAATACAGGAGGTAGGATGTTAGGGGAAAATTACAAAAAACCTCAAAGCACATGCACACAATTAACATTTGGGTTGATGAAGTATTTTTGCTCACACAGAGCACAAGGGAGAGTATGTCACTGCATTAGCCTAATTAGAAATAAGATGCTCAAGGGCAAACCACAAAAAAGCCAATTCTAGTTTGTTATTTAATAGAACAATTAATATAATAATATTGACTATAAAGGTCCTGTTTTTCTTAAATTACCAAATCATTAACCTTTCCATTGTAAGTGTTTTCCCACTTTCAAATTCATCTCAATTGCTGCTTTAAGATGATAATAAAAAATGCAAGTAAAACAAACTGAATGAATCAGGAAATATCTCTTTATCTGTATTTAAGCAAGTGTCTAAGGTTTTTAGGTTTTTTTAAGAACCAGAAACATTTGTATTTGCATCGGATATATTCAGTCAGGTTTTCAATAAAAAAGATTGTGCATCTGAGAAAAAATAATATACAACTATAGTAGCAGATAATGAGGCTAAGTTTTCCATCAATTTACAAAATGTCCACTTATGTATATAAGTCAACCTCATATATAAGATGAGAGTAGATTGTAGGGAAAAAATTATGGATTTTGACATTATCTGGGGATAATTAAAGGGTCATTTTATGGAAAGAGGAAAGAACAAATGCTCCCTGTAATTGTCAGCTGCCCCTAGCCACCACTACTGCCCAGACATTTGAAAGGGACAGAAGATAGAGGAGGTCAGTGCTTCCTTTATGTTCTTGAGGAACTAAGCTCTTATCTGTCATCACTACTCAGGGGATGGTTCCTTTATATAAATATATGAGAGTTAAGGTAGAGTACTCACATTGTCCTGTAGATATATGAACCCAGGTTTTGGGGCTGATTTTTAAACATTTCCCCCAGACTTATACATGACTAGACACGGTAATTTTAGAAGCCCTAAACAACTTGGGTCCAGTCTATGTGAAATCACATTTTCCCATGCAACCCTACCCGATTTTTCAGATATTAAGGAAAATCTGTCAGCCCTATCATGATTGGTGTGTATCAAAGAGGTTGACATTATTTTTTATTTTTCTAGGGTAGCTAGGCTGGTCACTCCCTATTCCATTTTCTATCTCCAGGAAAAACCTGGGTGTTTAGGAAGCCAGACTTTCTGACATAGAGATGATTTTTAATTGAAATGTGGTGACTTTGGTGTTTTAAGTTTATGTATTGTTATGAAGTAATGTTAAACTACTTTCAAAGCAATTTTAATTTACCCTATATACAGACTGGAAAATTGTAGCAAAAAATCTATTAAAAAAACACATGAGTCAACTTATCATGGTTCAATGTGAGTACTGTACCTGTATTATATTGGTTTTATTGTGAGCTGCTTTGAGTGTCTTTTTAGAGAGAAAATGCAGGATGCAAATATTGATAATAATACCTTAACTTATACAAGTATTTTTAAGTGCTCTCTCTCTATATATAGAGAGAGGGGGGGGGGCATCCTTTTCTCTGAGTAGAGGGGGGAAAGGCAAGAGCTTAATTTAATTTTTTTTTATTGTTAGCATTGAATTCTTGCTGTTAGCCGGTCTGAGTCCCTCTACGGAGGTAGAGAAGATCGGGATATAAAAGTTTTAAATAAATAATAAATAAAGTGGATACCTAGACATCTATCACCAAGAAGTCCACATTTTCATACCAACCTTGGACCCTACTGTTACCAATTAGACAAAATCAAACTAATAAAGAACCATAATCACAAAGTAAAGGTCTGCTCTCTTATGGGGTAGCAAGAAGGAGGTGGAAAATGTGGTCATTAGGTCCCTCAAAAATTTCTACCTACCCTAGTATGGTAGCCAGACAAACCCATGCTGAAACTTAAATGAGTGGGAGGGTGGGTATCAATAAAAAGCCTGAACTGAAACTAGAACTGCCTTTAGCCAAAATCCATGTGTGTCAATCATTTTATTAGGAGACTTTCCCAATAGAGGAGAAACAGTCAGTTGTTTCCATTATTTTCCCATAATTGGGAGGTGATAGCAAAAATGCTCTCCTCCATTAGGATGGGAAGGAGCAACATTCCTCTAAAGATTCAATGCTGTATCATGGCAGGAATTTCTTTTACAAATTCTTTCTGCTACTGGCTGCTGTATCTGTAACATCATATATTCATCCTTCCCTATTTTCTAGAACAGTTTTCAAACTGTTTTTAGAATTACACACTTTCTACATATTTCTGCAGGCATTCAAACAATGGCCATAGGAACACATTGTCTGTGCTTCAGGTTGACTATAATAATGGCTTTGATTATGCTGTGCATCCATAGTTCTAAGACTACCTTTGAAACTATGAGGACCTAAGCCTTATAAAAAGCTTCAATGCTCAGATTTTTCTGCCTATCTTTTTGATGGCTACATTAACAAGGAAACTAGGCATTTGATGTGTACTTTAATCCTATGTTTTCTAAACTGTCATCTCCGCCACAAATAGTGTGTGAAGCTATTTGAAGTGCTCTGCAGCAGACCTACCCCAGGAAGCTGGAATGATTTTCCATCTGTCTGTTCGTATGTTCCTGCAGGTTTTCTTCCATTTATTCCTACAGGAGATAAAATAGATGAAGAGACCTTAAATGCCATTTTGGATGTGAGCAGACAGAAATTTGAGACATAACAGTGGGGGAAATGGATGTCTACAAATATTTTAATAACTGTCTGTTTTTTCCAAAGATGCGTACATTGAAAATTTGTACTGTACATAAGTAAAAAAATAACTATGTTTAATTAGAATACATAATTTTAACCAGCTACTGTTAGGAACCCCCTCCTCACCACTCTCTCACACAAAACATAGTGGGAATAGAGTATGCTCAAATCATGCTGTGTATGTGTGTAATTTTGATGCATCTGTTGGAGTATTTGAGAACGGTTAAAATTGGATGACAATTAAATCCATGTTCCCTCCCAAAAGTCCCAGTATAGTTACATTTTAACTAAAAATGCAGAGATGAACCATTAGAGATCATTACTCTTTATTCTTCCTCTCTGTTTTTCATCTCTGTATGAGGGGACTAATTTAGGAAGAATTAACTCTTCCACATAATGTGTTAAATGGGTGAAATTTAAATCAGAGCCCTGTAAACATGCATAGGAGCAGCAGGAATGGGTTTTACATTGAATGCACACACTGCATTCAATGTAAAACGTAGCTGGACCTCCAAATACATTGTTTCTCAGGAACAGTTTTCCTCTCCCCAAGAAATGGGGAGAGAAAAAACATTTGTCTGCCTCACACGAGGCAGGGAGGAGTTCTGGAGGAACCCTCCAGAACATCCGGGGGCGTGGCCTGCTAGCACAGGCCAGGCCCTCCCAGGCTCATTCCGCGCCTGGAAGTTGGGGAGAGAGGTCACAGAGAAGAGCGAAGACAAGAAGTCTGAAGAGGTTCAGCAAAGAAGAGAAGAAAAGAGGTTAAGGGGATAAGAAGAGCATCTACAGGTCTGTACAGGGGTCCTGGGGGAGGGAGGCTTCACCCACCCACCCCCCTCCCGGACGAAGGCTGGGCCCTTCAGGGCCCTTCACGGAGGCCTTGGTTATGGCAAACAAGGGCACACGTGGCCAGGGGCCTGGAGCTGGGCGGCTTGGCAGCCGGCTAGCCGGCCATTGACATTCCCTGGCGCATGGTCACCATGGCCTAGGATTGGGCCCGGCCTCGAGCTACCTGGGGGTTCTGGCAATAGGGTTCGTGTTGAATTGGCGTCCGTCGCTGCCGGGGCCCGCAGCGTCAATTTTGGTCGCCGTCCGGGCCGTTGATGGGGCGGCTGCCATTTTAGGATAGGCCCAATTTCGTTTGCCACATGGGGCAAAATGAAAGTGAAAGGTATTTCAATTACTTTATGTTGGGCCGGATGCGTGTTATATGTAATAGGTATGATGTTAAATATACAACGTTACACAGGTAATAGGGGAGTTATACCCTTGGCTACAGAGGTTGCTGACCTAAGGTCGATAGTTCTTATTCGGGAGCGGAGTGAGCTCCCGATGTTAGCCACAGCTCCCAAAAAGAAAAAAAATGGATCAGGGAGAGAGCTCCTGCTGTTAGATCCAGCTTCTGATACCAATATATATATATATATATATATATATATATATATATATAATTTTAAATAGGATCAGAAGGGGAGCTCCTGCTGTTAGATCCAGCTTCTGATACCAATATATATATATATATATATATATATATAATTTTAAATAGGATCAGAAGGGGAGCTCCTGCTGTTTGATCCAGCTTCTGATAGCAAAAAAAAATGGAGCAGGGAGAGAGCTCCTGCTGTTAGATCCAGCTTTTGATACCCCCCCAAATAATATTATTATTTTAAATAGGATCAGAGGGGGAGCTCCTGCTGTTTGATCCAGCTTCTGATAACAAAAAAAAAATAGAGCAGGGAGAGAGCTCCTGCTGTTAGATCCAGCTTTTGATACCCCCAAAATAATATTATTATTTTAAATAGGATCAGAGGGGGAGCTCCTGCTGTTTGATCCAGCTTCTGATAGCAAAAAAAAAAATGGAGCAGGGAGAGAGCTCATGCTGTTAGATCCAGTTTTTGATACCTCCCAAATAATATTATTATTTTAAATAGGATCAGAGGGGGAGCTCCTGCTGTTTGATCCAGCTTCTGATAGCAAAAAAAATATATTATTTTAAATAGGATCAGAGGGGGAGCTCCTGCTGTTTGATCCAGCTTCTGATAGCAAAAAATAAAAATAAATAAATAAAAAAATATTATTTTAAATAGGATCAGAGGGGGAGCTCCTGCTGTTTGATCCAGCTTCTGATAGCAAAAAAAAAAGGAGCAGGGAGAGAGCTCCTGCTGTTAGATCCAGCTTCTGATACCCAAATAAATAAATAAATAGGACGTTAAATTAATAAACCCTAGCTTTAGGCTCGGGTCACGGGTGCAGCATTAAAAAAAAAAGAAAAAGGGAGAGCTCCAGATGTCAGCCCCAACTTATGATAGCCTCGCAGTGAGACTCAATGCACTTAAGCACCAAAAATGCAAATGTGAGTAGATCAATAGGCCCCAATGGTAGGCTCTGACCGCTGGGGTGCGGGAGAGCTCCTGATGTCAGCCTCAACCTGTTATAGCCTCACAGGGAGATGCAATGCACTTAAATCAACAATAAATGCAAGTGTGAGTAGTTCAATAGGCCCCAATGGTATGCTTTGACTACTTGGGTGCGAGAGAGCTCCTGAGGTCAGCCCCAATTTGTGATAGCCTCACATTGAGACTCAAGGCAAATGTGAAGAGATCAATAGGCCCATCGATAGGTTTTGACTGCTTGGGTGCGGGGTGAGCTCCTGATGTCAGCCCCAACTTGTGGTAACTCACAGCGAGGCTCAATGCAAAGGTGAGTTGATCAATATGCCCCGGGCTAGCCTGGGCTTACCTTGCGAAGGCACTTGAGAGCCCTGCCTTTAGGCTGAGCGGACGCAAGTAAATAGCGTATTAGTTGCTGGGACAGTGGGTCATCCGAGGGGGAGCTTAAGGTGAGCCTGAGAGCCACCACGTTATAACTATGCAAGAATCGGTGAGGCCCAGATTTAAGCATTTCTGCATTGCCCTAGGCATATATATATAGATAGGTGATAAAGTCATTGTCAACTTGTTTGATTGGTGCTTTTATACTTGTTGACACAGTCACTGGTTATTTTTCTTTCAGGATGGCGCCGAAGAAGAATGTGGGCGGCCCTAAAGGAAAGGGACCTGCCAAGAAGACTCCGGCGAAGCGTCCCCTCCCTCCTAATGAATCATCATCGGAGGAGGAGGACGTTTCAGCTGAAGAATTGAATGCTCTTTTGGCTAGGATGGACAAATTTGAGAGGGAGAGGGGGCTTTTAACGAGGGAGGTTGGACCGCGCCCTGCGCGGCAGGCTAGCAGGAAGCTAATGTTTGAAAATCTGCTCTCCCGCATGTCTGTTCTAGAGGCCGGCCGAGCAGCGGCGACACAAGAAGTTGATCAGAACAGCCAACCGGAGCCCAATCAGAGGGAACAAGAGCCCCCCGCCCCAACACCGCAGGCGGTCGTGGGTCAAGTGTCGACTGACAACCTAGCAATCACAACGCTGGCCAGCGCGGCCCCGGCTCTATCCCGGTCTCAACCGGTTAGCGCTGAGGTACAGCCTACGAAGAAAGCATCACCATCGGCTCCCACACCGGCTGATCCGGTCATGACACCTCCTTCGATGACACCGGCTGTGCCAGAACCGCCGACATCGGGTCAGTCTTCTATACAAGCCAGCGTCGTGGACAGGCCTTCGACACCCACAGGTAATAGCACCACACTGGTCTGGCCCTGGGGCCTGTGCCAGGCACATAACACTACACCTACTCTCCCGAGGGTGGCCCTGGTTACAACAGAAACTTCAGTTGCTAAGGCTAGTCCTCAAGTTCCTTCGGTTGCCCCTATAACCTTGGAAATGGCCAGGTCGGGGGATGACAACCAGTATTGGGGAACTGATAGATGGGTTTTGCCAATAGTTCCCACTGCAGCCTCATCATCGTTGGGGGCTCATTTATCTCAAGGAACCATAGACAAGATACTCAGAAACGAGTATATAGATATATTTTCATTATATTTTAGAGAGTTAAGTAAGAAGGAAAAAGAGGATTTGGATGAAGAACGTAAAGAGAAGCTAAAGAGAAGGCGGGTTGAGCAGAATTGGAAAAATTGGATAGCTTGTTATACCATATATGCATCCCTGCTAGTGGAAGCTCATCCTTACAGGGCCAAGGCCTTGTTTAAATATCAAAATATAATATATGGGGCATATGTCAATTACACGGGTCAGGCGTGGCTGGTTTACGATAGTCGCTTTCGTTCTGAGGCGGCCACGATGCCCAACAAGCGATGGGACCTCATCGACAGTCAATTGTGGATGGAGGTAATGAATACAACCAGAGCAGTTTCTGGTGAGAAGGCCGATAGCGGCCATACTATACAGAACACTAAAGAGAGTCAGCCCTTTAGGCAGGGAAGCACAACACAACAGCCGCAGAGACAAAAGAGTATGTGCTGGGAATACGCGGCCCAGGGAGCTTGCGCACGCGAGGACTGTAAATACCAGCACGCCTGTGCAATATGCCAGGGTAATCACGCAACCAAGCGTTGTTACAGGGGAAAACCTACTGGAATTGGGCCAAGAGGCGCCCAGTTCAATAGAAAGAACCCAGGACAGGTTAATGTTCCAAAAGGGCCCCAGCCCAATCAAGGTGGGTCCGCTTAATTGCTGGCTTAAAAGATACCCTGACAGAGCTGCAGCAAATTACTTGCCTCACGGCTTTACTACACATCGGTTTATGAGCGGGTTTTATAGCATGCAGCGGCGTTGACTGCATTTTTGAAGCTCTACGGGTGAGTGAAGGGGTGGCATTACCCAAGAACGATACCTCACAGAGGCCTGCATTGGGACGGTTTGTGCTCCCTTTGTTATTTGTTGCCAGGAGTGGTTTTTCCTCCTGATGCGTTGGTTATCCACCTCGGTGGTAACAATTTAGACCTGCTATGCAGGTAAAGCCCTCTTTCTGCAAGCACGGGCGGACATTCGAAGGATTTGTTGGTCATGGCCCAGGGTGCACGTCGTTTGGTCTGCTATCATACCTCGTCGCAAGTGCAGAGGCGACGTGGGAAGGCTTGAAAAAGCCAGAAAATGAGTGACTCTGGCCATGTGATTGTTCTGACCCATGGGCAGACAGTCGAAGGATTTGTGGGTCACGGCCCAGGGTGCACGTCGTTTGTTCCGCTATCATACCTTGTCGCAAGGACAGAGGCGACATGGGAAGGCTTGAGAGAGCCAGAAACGAGTGACTCGGGCCAGGTGATTGTTCTGATCCATCAGAGTGGTTGTTACATTGAGCACCCAAAGCATCACTCGTGACGACGAGAGGTTGTATCGGGGTGTTGGTGTACATCCTTCGGAATTGGGCAACCAACGATTTCGGTTAGATTTACAGGAAGATATTTTAGGGGTGTTAGAGGAATTGGTGGGGGATGGGGGCGAAATGGACATTTGCCCCCAATCCGTGGCGTAAATAGATAGGGAAATTCCTTTAGTCGGTGTGCACCTAGGGCACCCCTTTAAGGGGTGAAAGGCACTTAAGTAAAACACTCACCTACAGTTTAAAGGGGTGAGGTGTAGTTAATGGCCTTTAATGGGAAGGAGTCTCGATACAAGAGCTCTGGAAGAGACTCCTCATTCCTTTCCCTTGATGGTGATACGGTTTGATTACCGAAACCCAGGTGCTTCGCCCGGAAATTGTTATTATCGGGTAGTGATACTACCTGGGTTAGGTTACACCAGTTCCTTACACCCTTGAGTTAAGTTAAGAACTTAAATAGGTAACGTTAAATAAAAGTTGCCCAATTTGAATCCAAAGCATTGGTGTTGTGTCTTTTATTCTTGTGTGTTTCTTCGTGGGTTGGCAGACAACAGTTTTCCTCTCCCCAAGAAATGGGGAGAGAAAAAACATTTGTCTGCCTCACACGAGGCAGGGAGGAGTTCTGGAGGAACCCTCCAGAACATCCGGGGGCGTGGCCTGCTAGCACAGGCCAGGCCCTCCCAGGCTCATTCCGCGCCTGGAAGTTGGCCCACCACTCCCGCCCATTAACAGTATATCTTGCGGTTGCCTGCGGAACCGGGTGGGAATTTTTTCCTCTTCTTGTTTTATAGGGGGGGGGGGGGGTTTGCCTACCCTATACTGTTTAGGGGCTAGATAGAGGAAGTGGGCTACGCTTTAAATAGGCCAGGCGTAAATAGATAGGGAAATTCCTTTAGTCGGTGTGCACCTAGGGCACCCCTTTAAGGGGTGAAAGGCACTTAAGTAAAACACTCACCTACAGTTTAAAGGGGTGAGGTGTAGTTAATGGCCTTTAATGGGAAGGAGTCTCGATACAAGAGCTCTGGAAGAGACTCCTCATTCCTTTCCCTTGATGGTGATACGGTTTGATTACCGAAACCCAGGTGCTTCGCCCGGAAATTGTTATTATCGGGTAGTGATACTACCTGGGTTAGGTTACACCAGTTCCTTACACCCTTGAGTTAAGTTAAGAACTTAAATAGGTAACGTTAAATAAAAGTTGCCCAATTTGAATCCAAAGCATTGGTGTTGTGTCTTTTATTCTTGTGTGTTTCTTCGTGGGTTGGCAGACAATAGACAACACACATAGGATTGAACTGTCAGGATCCCATGTTTTTGCTTTTAGGTATGCTTAATCCTTTGATCGGTTGCAGCAATTACGAGTCATTTGGATATTTCAAGATATTGCAAAGAGATTTTGAATGGTATCAAGAAAATCTGAAATCACATACATTATGCATAAAGAATTCTTGGACTGACATTATTAGCTGTAGCCTTCCTTTTTCTTTTCTTTTGAGTATATGCCCCTAAGTTTGTTGCTGGTGTAATAAAGAGGCTTTTAGAACTTTTATTGCCCATGGACATTGAACGAAACTGTAGTTGGTTTTATTGACTGGAATGGACAAAGGCCACAAAAGATGAAGGGTGGGGAATTGATAACCCAGTCCATCTCTGGTACATGTCAGGTTCACAGGTATTCACTCATTACTTTAGTGCTGCTTTTCTGTCAAATAAAATGTACACACACAAACACACATTTCTATCCTGCAAATCCTTAAAAATGCATTTCCTTCTACTACTACTACTACTACTACTACTAATAATAATAATAATAATAATAATAATACCTTTATTTATTACCCCACCTTTTCTCCCCAAAGGGACTCAAGGTAGCTATGCACATGTATTTTCATGTACATTGCCCCATAAATATGCATGTATGTATATGTTGAGACCTTAAATGCTTATCCCTATAAGTATTTTTGCTGCACCTTAAGCATTGGAAGCAAAGAGTAACTGTGTTACAACATTTTCAATAGTCCATGTAGTGTAAATTAGGTCAAGCAGCTAAAAATATGGACTGAACAAACTTTCAGGATCCTTATTGGCAGGAGCCCCCTTTGACTCATGTCTGCTGCAGTGTTCGAAGAGAAACTTGCCTGTAAACACTGGCAAGTGATGTCATTGGAATTTAAACATTCTGAAATAGTTTTGCTGCCTCGCTGAAGGTGGCATGTCTAGATAAACTTCGGTCACTCTGACTGATAATGTGCAGTACCTGATTGTGAATTATCTTTTATTCCTACAGAGATTTGCATTCATTATAATTGCAGAATGCCAAAAGATTAAATTCTGAATCTCTTTCAGTGACATGTACATTTGATAGCATTATGCATTTGTGATTTAATGGTCTTGGGAAGCTTAAATTGTATTAAAGTTTTATTAACTGAGGATTTTCTCTGTGTAATTGAATAACTCCAAACACTCAAAGCTTACATGAATTAATGAAGATTAAAACCACACAATAAGTTACAAAGTGAGACTTAAATTTTACAGCAACTCTATACGACTTGCAATAAAGTTTAGGAAAAAGCAAGGTTGACAGGTCGCCATTTGTTCTATATTCCACTCTCATGTAAGCATTTCCAAAATGTCTTTTATTGGCGAGGGAGAGACATTTCTTATATGTAGTTATTTTAAGTTGGAAAATTTTTATCTACATGTCTATGTATAAGTAAGTAACCATTATTTAATATACAAGTCTCATTTTAAAGTCATTCTATAGTCCTAGTTCCATAGATTGTATTCAAATCATATTTTTGCTCTGCACAGTTATACACTAAGCTATATATATTATGCTGCTATTAACCAGCATTTGGAGTATTTCATGAAAAAAGTGAAATTGGTAAATTCTTCTATGTTGCATATTTCTAATTTGATGATCTAGTGCTATATTCCTTTTTTAAAATAATGTAATGTTTGTTTGTTTGTTTTAAACAAACCTTTGTGGAAAGATTTTTCTTACTTTGAACAAGAAATTAAAAGTAATTAAAAGTCCATCAGACCAAGTACTCTCTTCTTTGAGTTGTTCCAGGGTTTGAAGTAGGTCTGAAAAAGAAGTTTCATGGTGAGAACACTACACTTTATCTCAAATATTTATAAATGTATTGTGATGCTGTTTCTGTGAAGAAAGATGTGCACAAAGTCAGACCTAAAAATGCAAAACATTCAACATTGTGCAAAAACATACTTAAGGTAATAGTGTGCTGTTCACTAGTAGAAATTAATATCTCATACTCAAAAAACTATATATACAGGAAAGAACAAAAAGGGAATGTAAAGTATAAATTCTACCACTAAACTATAAACTAGGCTGAGAAACATTATTAATGCATCATCCTGTTTAAAAGAAACAGTAGTTAGACCACTGTTGAAGAAGCCCCTCCTGAACTCACTGAACCTTAATAATTAGACAAGTGTCCAATCTTCCTTTTTGGGACAAAATGATCAAGAAAACAACTACTCTCCAATGTCAGGTAGTCTTGGATGACCCATTTTAAACTGGCTTCAGAGAAGGATATGGAGTTGACACTGCTATTATTATTAGTAATATTACATGTAATATAAATATATAATTATAATATCATATAATTGCATTACATTATAATATTATAAAATATGTATATACAATATATTATATTATATTATTAGAATAGCGCAGGAGACAAGATGGAACTGTCCCCTGCCCCCCCCTTCATTCTGGCCTAGAGCGGCAGTTGGTGTGGGGGGAGGGGTCCCTGACTGATGACATAATTTGAACACAATTTACTAGTTAACGCCCTTCATAGTTCTCAAGATCTTACAACTAATAGTAGAGTACTTCATAGAATCATAGAAAAATAGAGTTGGAAGAGACCACATGGGTCATCTAGTCCAGACCTCGTACTATGAAAGGCTATGTCCCTGTTACTCAGGTCACATAGAAACAACGGAAACAACGGAACATGTGTTTCTGCAGTGCCTGTTTTATAGAGACATTCGATCTCATCTCATCTCACCACAGACAATTAAATACCCAGGACACTCTGGACAATTCTACGTAGCCCTGCTGCTCTCAGACACAAACTCAGCTATGACATACAGCCTTGCTAAGGTCTGCATGGCTGTGATAAAAATCCAGAGGACAATAATTGAAAGTCAGTCAAAAGACCTAAGCTTCACCTCTGGAATACAGATGGGAAATCAGATATAGGCTGATATTTATAGTGTTGGATAATATTTATAATTGATATTTATAATTGATATTTATAGTGGATATTTATAGTGTTGGGTTTTAATAACTACTTGTATGTGGTTTTTAGCCTAGATTTTAAATTTTGTTGAAGTTTGAAGCATATAACCCCTTGGATTTGACATGGATGTGCGGGACTGGGTCCCCCTGATATGATGTAGTCATCGACCATAATAAAGTTTACTACATAGTCCAATTCTCTGCCATGCAGGAAAAGCAGAATCAAAGTACCCCTAACAGATGGTCATCCATCCTCTGTTTAAAAAGCTTCCAAGGAAGAAGCTTCCATCACACTCTGGGGCAGAGAATTCCACTGCTGAATAGTTCTTACAGTCAGGAAGTTCTTCCTAATGTTCAGGTGGAATCTCTTTTCCTGTAATTTGAACCAATTGTTCCAAGTCCTAGTTTCCAGGGCAGCAGAAAACAAGCCTGCTCCCTCTTCTTCATGGAATCCTTTCTCATATTTATACACGGCTATATTGTATCCTCTCAAATTTCCCTTCTGCAGGCTAAAGACACCCAGGGTTATGAAAGATCAGGTAACATGCCCTTTACAAATCAAGCTTTGTGTAACTATAGAGGTGCTAAATTATCTGGAACATTTGAGGGCCAGGAGTATAAAAGTTTTACTGCCTATATCCTTAGGGGTTGTTTGATAATTTGTTCTTTCAAGCTCTCTAATTAGGATGCAGACTTTTGGCATGAGCGAGGTTGGTAAGGACTGCTCAGATTACTAATTTCTCCCCCATAGAAAAACCTGAGAACAGGAGATGTACAAAGGGTAGGAGACTGTCTTATTTAAGGGGTGTCAAAGTTTCTTATGTTTTCCTAGTTTGTTGTTGGTTCCATAATGTCTATGACTGTGTCTGATTTCTATAACTCTATTACTTTCTAACCTATTGCCTGGAGGATACTTCAAGACATGATACTCAGAAACCTGATTTAATCCTTCTTCCTAAGAATAAAACTTTTCTTAAACCGTTTAAGACTCAAGGTAATTCTGATTATTCTGCAAATACACAAGGTTCTTTTTTCTTTCACTGAAGATGGAGGAGAGAAAAGTGACTTTACTTTTAGTTACTCCTTTCCCTGGGAAAAGCAGAAGAGATGGTGCTGAAGTAGGAGAGTTACTGGATAGGAACAAGGAGCTCCTCTTTATCTAGTCATCCCCTCTTTGGGGCTTAGGACAAAAGAAAAGCTATGAAAGTGTTGTCAAAAAAAGGGAGCCCACCAGTATACTTTCCCCCCAAAACCTAGCTTCAGGAGACTCTCAGCATGGACTTGCAAAATTGCATAAAACACACTAGGGCAAATCTCATCTATTGAAAACAGATTGTTTTTTCACTATGTGTTTTGCCTCTTCAGTGTGTCTGCTTTTCTTTACTTTTATTCTTTTGTGTATCTATTTACTTAAGTCTGGCCCCATCTACACTGCCATATAATGCAGATTCAAATATGACACTGTAGATGGGGCCTAATTCACAGTATGTCTTAGAGCATAAATGAAGTCCATACAAAAATGCACAACAGCACATAATGTAAATTGAATTTTTTTACTCAGGTTTCACTTTATTTTCTTAAAATCTGTGCTTCTCTCAACTCCTTCCATTACAGAATTTTGTTTAGCTTTACTTGCTGTGCTTGTTGTGAATCACTTCAACTCTTAATTTAACAGACAATCTTAGTGCAGGTCTCAACATAAGAGGAAATGGTATCAAAAGCAGCATGGATTGACAGGACTATACTAGAGAAGGATGACAAAGAAGAGAAGCCCTAGAACTACATTTCTACAATTCAGAGGAACAAGGAGACCTAATGATTCAGATTTGGTTTCCCGATCAACCCAGACTGGATTAATACAGACCATGCTGAGACAGGATATGAAATCAAAAGTAGACATCAGCTTAAAATGTGTGTGTGTGTGTGTGTGTGTGTGTGTGTGTGTGCTTTTAAAACCCTATATTGAAACTTGATACCAAAAAAAATGTATAACTCTAATTACACAAGTTTCTTTAACATCCAACGTTTTTTGTTTTTGTATAAATGATAAGGAATTCAAAGTAAGTGAAGAGAATGCTTGATTCTGATATTTCAGCCAGAATCCAGCACTTCCTCAGTACTGTCTGTTTGTGGAGGATATGCTAGCATTATGCAACCATAACACTAACTACAAAGACTATGTAACACACATCACAAAGCAGCTCCACTGTCTAATGTATAACATTGTCATTTTTGCAATTCTTCTTTAATTGCAGTCAACAGACCATACCCATTGTACAATACTGAAATATTAGCCCTGTATGCATTGCACAAGATATGTATGAACATGCCATTAATGTGATGTCAGCTTTTGTGTCATAAATCCAATCAACACAAAGTAGCATGTTGCTACCTTCTAAAAGTTTATTGTCAATGCATTTTGAATTTCTATACAAAGCTTATAAATGTTATTATATTAAAATAGATTGATTTTAGTAAGGTTGAGGACTTCTTGGATGAGGTAAATGAATCTGACATTTAATTTAAGATCTATTTTTCTTTATTGAAGTAAATGAATCCTAAAGATAATCTCAACTCTATTTCTTTTCTTTGTATGAAAAAAATAACTGGCATTACCTGACATTAACAAAAATGCATGTCTCTTTGGGAGCCAAGAGAAACACAAACAGCCTATTTTCAGATGTTATCTTCCCTCATCCTTGTACTTGGTTAGGCTCTAGCGTAAGTACATAAAAGACAAACAAGGCAATAAATCAATGATGTCTTTGCTCTAAGCAGCATTGAGGAAATCAAGGAACCACGTGAACAGGATCTGTAATAAACCTCATGTTCCAGAACCTGTAAATACCTACCTGTAGAGCCCTGTTAGGCAACTACAATAAACTTTTCCCCCTGGCATCTCTCTAAGAGCAATGGGCTCGACTGATGTCAGTTACGCTGCTCAGAAGCTGCTATGCTCTATAAAGTCATCACTGCTGTGATACATTTGCAATAGATTTGCATTCTAAAAACCTCTTAGGAATGCTGATTAAATGCATACAGATGGCAATGCAAAGTGATTATCCAACATTTTACAGGATGTCACCTGCTTCCTCGACAGTTTTGCTAAGTTCTTGATTGGCCTCCTTGGCTTTTTTTAAAAAAAAGAAGAAGCACATTTAATGACATGTGAAATAGACTGATGGAAATAAAATGCTCCTTCCATTAAAGGCAATGGGGAAAATTTTAACAAACAAGTAACCATAGTCATTCAACAATCATTGGTAACACAAAGCAAGCCAAACCTGCAAACCAAAGCTTTTTCTCTTTCTTTTTAAGTGAGATTTATGAATATATTGATTGGAATTTCTGTAACTAAAATAGCATATGAACATTCAAGGGGGGAGAGAAAAGATAAAAGATACATTTTCAGACTACTCTAAAAAATCAAAAACCACTTAGATAGAGCTGGACCAAGATATTTTTGTTCCCTTTCGGTTCCATGTATAGAAGTCAGCCATTCTCCATTGAAGCCAGCAGCTGAACATTATATTTTTGCTGGCAACTACATGAACTTTGCCTAAAGTTTCTACTGGCAATTTAAATTATTATAAATCCTTGAGTTATCAAGGAGAATGAAAAAAAATCTCCATACTCACATTTACAAAAGTCTACTACTTTTGCTATCCAAAATAATGCTAGTTATTCCTTCCATGCAGCTAAAGCAAGTCAAACATTTTAGCTTTTCCTTGAATGCAAGGTATTTTACTTCAATGTAATTCTAATAGAATTTTTCTGTAATTTGTCAGCAAGTATGTGACTCTACAAGGCACTATGCTTCCTCATATTCTCCACAAATTATAAGTAGAATAGGTGAAAGATATTAACAGCAGGCATTTTCTAAATTTCATTTATCTTAGCACAATATCTTGAGAGTTGCAAAAATCGAGCATGACCCAGTAAAAATTAAACATTTCACAATAGAATTGGTTTGAAAGGTAATAAAATTCATCAAAAAAAAAAAAAAGAGAAGCTTCTCACATCAGAACCACCTGCACTCCAAACAACACAACAAGTACAACTTAGGAAGACATTCTGAACCATCTGGAAATCCCCATTTTCTACATCATGCCATTTAAGATGGCCCATGACCAGAGTCTTTTAAGGAACACTATTCATTGCAAAAGCAAATATGGGATGAGGAACATTCCTTCTCTTAATACTAGTAATTTTACTTAAGATTCCAAACAATGTTAACCCTTTCTCACATAAATGGGTGTGATTTGTGAACAAAGAAGTTATAAGTGAAACAAAATGTAAAACCTTGTAACAAAATGTGAGGTCTTTTGGTTCAAGGTTCTAGACACTTTTGTCTGAATTCACTCTGTTTCTCTTTTTTATATCACTTTCTCCTCTCTTTCTCTTGATCTACTCTACCCTGTCATTCAGCACTTCATATGCACCATATTTTTGAGTCATATTTCAGCTATCTTCTGATTTGACTTTTTCTTCATTTTAGGGGGGGGGGGGGACCCAAGTCCTTAGCACATTGGAGTGCATAGAATATGCAAGTTTATGCATAGAATATTCATTGTTTAAGTTAGACATTATTTGGATGTACAGAGCAATACCATTGTAATTGTAAATTCTGCACTAACTGTATTTCACTTGATACTGGTCTATACTGCATGTAACAGTTTATTCATCATTGACATTGTATATCTTTGTGTTTGAGGGTAAATAGTGCAGAAGTACCCCATATCTTAAGAAAATTGTGGTTTAATAGGTAAATTTGTGATATACTGAATTTAAA
The DNA here is from genome assembly GCF_037176765.1 of Anolis sagrei. Classification (NCBI taxonomy): domain Eukaryota; kingdom Metazoa; phylum Chordata; class Lepidosauria; order Squamata; family Anolidae; genus Anolis; species Anolis sagrei. Next base: position 123,630,707 of record NC_090023.1, read on the forward strand.
ATGAAAATTTGAAGCTATATTATTTTTATTATTCTCCACTATGCAATGGACACAAACCATATTCACAGTTCTTTAGATGAAGAATATTTTTAAAAATCCCTAAATTCAAGTACAATTATCAGAGTAGATCTGTTAGAACCTACATAGATTCATTGTGCTTAGTCTAGTTGGGATGATGATTATCAATCAATCAAATCATTTATTTCGGTCATTGACCAACACAGGAAATAGTCACATTTTCATACAAACTTGGTATGTTTGGTACATTAAAAATATAAATATAACTACTGAAGCACAATATGGGTGAGGGAGCAGAAGGGAAGGGGAAACAGGGTAATAACATACAATGCCCAGATCCATCACCAAATTGTAGATTCAGAGAAGAAGATTGCTGGACACACAATTAACTTTTGGGACTAGTCATTCCCTGACGGATTTTGTATGCTACTGCACAGAACTTTGCAACATTGTAGGTTGTAGCTGAATTAATATCTGCAAGTTTCATGGAGGTATAAAATTGTCCTGAATGGCCTGGATGCTTGTATAACAAAGGTAAGATAAGCCTGGCACGGATATCCCTGTAGAATGGGCACTGGAGGAGCACATGTTCTATTGTTTCTACATAACCCGAGTCACAGGGGCAGAGTCTCTCTGGGAAAGGGATCTTCTGGTAGCGGCCTTCGAGTACAGCTGATGGGAAAGCGTGGCATCAAGCCAGGGTGAAAGCCCTTTGATGAATGGGGACCTCTAAGTTTGTTAAATATTATTATTATTATTATTATTATTATTATTATTATTATCTTTATTTGTACCCTGCTAGCATCTCCAAAAGGATTCGATGCGGCTTACAACAGGCCGGAGCCCAATACAATACAACAACACAATACAACAATACAATACATAGCAAATAAAACAGTTGAAGCAGAAAACAATAGCAGTAACAATACAACAGAACATTATTAAAAACTGAGCCGGCCGTAGTAGGGTACAGGATTAAAAGTGCCATAGGGGAGGAAAGATATCTGCTGTCTTCATTGATAAGGAAGGTTGGAACCGAGGCCAGATCTAGTTGTCGCTCTGTGTCTGTGATACGTTGTTTCATCAGTGCTTTGGCTTGATTGTAATCCATAGCAAGTAGTAGACCTGGAGAAAATCCCAATGAGGAGATTTTTGATGCTACCGCCTGCTTCTATGTGGATTGGAAGTCATCCTTCAAGGTTAGTGGGGCAAGACCAAAGGGTGCACAGGATAGTCTGAGCCAGAGGTTGAGTATGGCCACCCACACCCTGGCCTCCACTCTCATAAAGCCCGTCTCTAGTCACAGGGTGGCATTAGAAACGCATTTAGGGACCTTCAAGGCCGATCTCAGAAACTTTGACTGAACCAGCTCTAATGGGGCAAAACTGGGGAAGGGGCCCAGCTGAGCACCATACAAGAGTTGGGCTAATGACTTGACTTCAAACAGCTTGAGCGCTGCCGGTGTGAAGTGGCCCCCTCTTGACTGAAGATATTTAAGAATGGCAATTGAGCTCCCCTGCGTGGTGTTGGATACTTGATCCCCATGAGCTCTTCTGCTACCATTATATTGGAAAACTACACCTAGATATTTGAAGGATGTAACTTGTTCAATTTTATGGCCAACTATGCTCCAAGAGTAAGTCCTGGGCCTATTAGTGAAAGCCATGATTTTGGTTTTATTGTAATTAAGTTGGAGCTGATCTGTGTTGCAATGTAGTATTAATGCTCTCAGAGCTCTTTTGAGCCCAATGGGTGTTCTAGAGAGTACAGCAGCATCATCTGCATAAAGCAGGATGGAGATGTGTCTTCCTGCCAGTTTTGGGGGGTGGAAGTCCATATTTTGAAGCTGGTCCACTATGGAGTTTATATAAAAGTTGAACAGCAAAGGGGCCAGGACGCAGCCTTGCTTGACACCCGGGATGATGATTAGAATGTGGTCAATCTGTATAGTAAAAATGATAGACAATGGTCAGTTATTTTCAGACTGTAGACATAAGCCTTAATTCTCTGAAGCATGCAATTTAAGCAAAATGGAAGTCAAGCTATGAGATTTGAAGAACTCTTTTGAAATTCAACTGTAAGAGATTTTCTTCTCCAGCAGGGATTTTAATGGTCTTTGGGGAGTTTGTGTTTGTATCATTTTCCCCCTCTTTTTGTGTTTGCCCAGACATTGGGTCATCCAAAACCCAGTGTTCAACATTCAAGAAATCTCTCTTTATAGAGAAATTACATCACTTGTTAGTGATTAATGCTGTGCTGCTATGTTGCCTCATTGGTGTTTTGTAAGGTGAGCCATAAAATCTAATATGGTATATGCTTGTAAGAATCAATAAAGTAACTACATAGCAATATATTTATCGGGGCTAGGAAGTTTCAATCTGATTGTTAATTAATTGCCTGCAGGGCAATAGACCAACACTTGCTAAAATGCATTGGACTCAAACACTTTAAGATCTCAGAGACTGCTGAGGGGGGAATAAAAATAATAAATAAAAGTAAGCATGTCAGCATGAAAACTTATCACTAACTTTTCCCCTTTCTTTTAAATGACTACATACTATAGTCAGCAGAACATAGACACTGCACTTTGGAGTGATCTTGATGTTTTATTATAAGTGACATCTTCTTTTATTCAGTCTAACATAAAGTAAAACCCTATAACTCAAGTAAAAGACACATTTCCATTTAGTTTGTTTGGCTTCCTAAGAACGCACAGGGAGCGTACAACCCCCCTGTTGTGTCAGCTCCACTGGCTGCCAGTCTGCTACTGAGCACAATTCAAAGTGCTGGCTTTAACCTATAAAGCCCTAGATGGTTTCAGCCCAGCTTACCTTACTGAATGTATCTCCCCCTATGAATCATATTGGAGATTGAGATAATCTGGAGAGGCCCTGTTCTCTGTCCCACCTACTTTGCAGGTGTGGTTGGTGGGGATGAGAGATGGAGCCTTTTTGGTTATGGCTCCACGGCTATGGAACTCCCTCCCCAGTGATATTTGATAAGCCCCTTCCCTCCTGACTTTCAGAAAAAAGGTAAAAACATGGCTTTGTGAGCAAGCTTTCAGCAACTAATAGAGTGCAATGGATGACTTGGATTTATATGTAATGATTATTGGAATGGCCTGGCCTTGATTGTGGATAAGATGATTTTATAGCTGTAAGTGGTGTTGTTTATGTTTTAATTGCTTTTAACCTTGTTTAGATTTTTAACTAAATGTTATTTAATTGTTGAATTGTTTAAGGCATTTATTTTATTTATGTATTTATTTTATTTGTATACCACTGTTCTCAGCCCTTAGGCGACTCACAGCGGTTCACAACAAGAACAGCAGAAATTCCATACCATAACACAGTATAAAAAGCAGTTAACATCATAACATATTATAGAAAAGTATACAATTAACAACAATATACAATTAACACCAATAGCCATTCGCTAGCGTCTCATCACTAAAAACATGATCCAGATCCATCATCTATTGTTCCAATCCTATGTTCATTACCTTCATTGCACTAATTATTTGAACGCCTGCTCAAACAACCAGGTTTTCATTTTTTTGCAGAATACCATTAATGATGGAGCTAGTCTAATGTCCGTGGGAAGGGCGTTCCACAGCCGCGGGGCCACCACCGAGAAGGCCCTATCTCTCGTCCCCGCCAGCCGTGCCTGTGAGGCAGGCGGGATCAAGAGCAGGGCCTCCCCGGAAGATCTCAAAGTCCTGGTGGGTTCATAGGCAGAGATGCGGTCGGATAGGTAGCTTGGGCTGGAACCATTTAGGGCTTTAAAGGCCAATGCCAGCACTTTGAATTGAGCCCGGTAGCAAATCGGTAGCCAGTGGAGTTGGCGCAGCAGGGGGGTTGTATGCTCCCTGCGCTCCGCTCCTGTTAGAATCATGGCTGCCGAGCGTTGGACTAGTTGAAGCTTCCGAGCCGTCTTCAAAGGCAGCCCCAAGTAGAGAGCGTTGCAGTAGTCTAAACGGGATGTAACCAGAGCATGGACTACCGTGGCCAAGTCAGACTTCCCATTGAATTTTCTTTTCTGTAAGCCAACTTGAGTCCGTTTCGGAGTCGAGAATGCCTGATATATAGTAATGAATGAATGAATGAACAGAAGTATGGTGCTAACATTAGTATAAGAACAAATATTTTCCTAGTCTACTCTTTCCAATAATGGCTATCTATGTAGTTGCCAATAGGAAGCACCACAAACAGGGGCTTGATGCACCAACATTATTCTGCTTATTCTCCACAAGAACTGATATACATATACCTAACATGTCTGGCATCCTAAGGTGCAGTTTAGGAGCCATCCAGAGAGATCCAAAACGTGGGACATTGGTTATGGAGAAGTGGCTATGTGCATCAGTGAGCTCATTGTTGAAAGAATGACCAGTCTTCTTATGGATCAGATCAGTCAGACTCAGTTGTAGAAAACAGATAAGATATATTATATTAAAAATGAGTTTTAAAAGAAATTTCTGAATTTTTTCTCATTCACAGCTCACATAATCCTACTCAGATCTACACCCAGCTTTGACTGCCTGAACTCTATTATATCTTTTCCTTCATATTTGAGATTATTTCAGATTCTAAAGAGAGATTAACACACTGAACTGCCTCTTCTTGCAAGTCTACTCACTGTTTTAGATGCTAAGTAACAAACATGAAGGTTTAACCAGCAACCATTGGGTTGAAACCCCAGAGAAAACAGGCAAACTGGAAAGGAAGCTAAGTAATGACAGTGTATCTACGAATCTTAGGTCTAACAGGCAACTGTTTGGTGTGAAAACATTTAAAAAATACATGTCCCAGTTGACCAAGCAGGAAGGAAAATATTTAAGGAGATTAAAGATTATTCTAGAAAAGGGTGGAAGACAACAGGAAGGCAAACAGAAAAGAAGATAGCTGATTCAAATATTTGCTCTGTTACCTTAGAGAAAAGCTATGGTACAATTGGGAATAGAGAATGCATAAAAGTTTATATGAATATCATGGTATAAGTCTGAATTATTATATCGGGTCTGGTGAACCTATGAATGTGATGAAAGCGCCATGATCTGTGAAATGTAATTTAAAATGAAAACTGAAAAGCATAGATGACACGAAAAAATGAGATCTATGTAACTGACATTAATGCTACATTGCCACAGAAATACTTATAAAACAAGTAAGAGATTAATGAAAGTAATTCCACCCAAGAATTTTGGCTATGATTGCTGGAGGATTTTGGAATTAGTCATTGTAATGATTAAGACCACCAAACATTATCCTCTATGCTCCAAATTCATAATTTGCCCTATCAGTTGCCCAGATAAATGTCTGAATCTGAAAGACACAAAATATTATGCTATGCATAATGAATTATTTATTAATTGTTTTGCTTCTGGATCTTAGCATAACACTACAGTTGTATTACTTTATTTCAAGATGAACAATATATTCTATGTTATGTTCTATGTTATCCATGCTGGCAACATAACTAGGAGCGTCTACAGACAACAGGCTGCTTGGCAAGGAAAAATGGAACAAGAGTACCTCCCCATGGCCAGAGTTGTGCATCACCTCCAGACAACGAAGATTAAAAGGGAAACCTTTGCCTTTGTTTGTGTATTGTATGTCATTGTTCACTGTAAAAAAGGCATTGAATGTTTGCCTATATATGATTATACGATAATTCGCTCTGAGTCCCCTTGGGGAAATAGAGCAGAATATAAATAAAGTGTTTTATTCTTATTGTTATTAAGGTAATATTCCACAATACATTTGTCACTCTTTAAAGTCTCCCCAAGACACCATGTTACAATATCTATTTTTTTGCTATTCACTTTCCATTTAAACCTCCTTCAGTTAGTCCTTATTGATATTTAAGTACTGTTTCTTCAATCAATTTGTGTCCTACTGATAGAGCAACATAATAAATGAGCAGATGAATGTTTTTTATGAAGTATTACTATCATGATAGATACCATACCATTATTAAAGTCAATAATACTTTAAAATTATCAAACTAATAAAATATTGGATGGGAAAGCCAAATTTTATGCAGACAAATAGTATAGTATAAGGAATGCTCCCATATATACTAGTCCTTTCACATTATGCCACATATTCTGTATATGTTAGAAGCAAAGAATCCAATTACATAGATTCAAGATTCTTGGCAGACTTGAATTCATATTACTATAGTCACCCTGAGATCTATGTCTTAGCCATATTTAAAACAGGGGTAGGGGCACTCCAATGATGTTGATTGGTGGCAGCTTTCATAATCTCCATCAATGTTTGGGGATTATAAAAGCTGCCACCAATCAACATTAAGGAAATCTATGTTATTATATGGCTATATTTTGCTTTAGCTGCATCTTATTTGGTTTGCAGTTTGATGTTTGATGAGGTACTTGCTTTAACCTTGAAGCAGTGAAAATGTATTATTGGAGGATTTAACAATGTACATATTCCGAGAGGGGGTCACTTGTGGCCCTACAGCAATTTTTGGACTGCATCTCTCCTCCCCGCAGTTGGCACTGCTGCTAGTGTTGATATAATTTGTTGTACAGTAACATCTGAAAAGTCACAACTGATTACTTCAAGAAAATTACCCAATATATAATGTTGCTTATTCAGAAGGAATTGTGACTGCGAGGACACATTTCTGCATTCAGCTATAAAATAAGAGCTCCAAACAAAAAAAAATGTTAATAAAACACTGGTATCTTCATTGATAGGCTAAAATTAGATGCACTTGGCTGGCCCCTGTTTAATAGTTAAAGGCATTATGTGATGAGCCAATGGGAAGGAAATCTTTGCATTCTTCATTATGTCTGCCTCAGAATGGGGCAGTGAGTCCTTAGAGGGAGTAAGAAAGGGACACTGTCACCAATGGAAAAATCAAAATAATGTAATAAAGTCTGACTTGAAAATGATTCACAGAAGGGGAATGTCTTAAGTGGCATAACAATGGTGCCATCTGTTGCTCCATAGAATCATTACCCTTTCTACGGCAGGAAAGATTTCAAATACCCTGCATCCATTATCATTATTACTACAGTTCCTCAGAAATTGTCACATCCATAATGAATTATTCTCCATCCCTGTCTACAGCTGTAAAAACAGAAAGCTTTGAACTCATCTGTGCTAATGAACCATTGTCTGTGGGGAAGCGTTGGGACAACCTTAGGGCAAATTCATGCTTTCTAACAGCTGGAGTGGGGAGAGGAGTTTCAGGGACCAAGTTAGAATCTGATGCATAATTAGTGATTTTTTTCTATCAGTTGAAAAATGGTGGAAGTTGTTACATTTTATGCTCTATAAATCATTACCAATGATTTTCTAGGAAATGAAGTAATCTTCAATTTTTTAATCCTTCATTTTTATTTGTATTGGGTTTAAAGAAATGTCTTTATCAACTATATCATTATAGTTATGATATAGACACCGTCCAATTTTTAAACACTTTAGAAGCTATTTTCCCCTACACCCTAAATATGTAATGAATATTAAAATATGTTTTCATTGATTTAATAAATCAGGGTGAAACTAAGTACTTTTGATCAAATAATAATAATAATAATAATTATTATTATTATTATTATTATTTGAAACAAAACAAGATGAGTTCACAGCAAACAAGATCACTCTGCTGGCTGTTGTATTGGAGCACATGTCGAGCACTTCTCAAGTGTCTAGGATGGTGTGATGTATCGGTGAATAATGCATGCAGATCCCAGTAAGGTGGCCTTTTGCAGTTGGGCAGATGGTAATTTTGTCAGCGCTGATTGTGTTTAAGTGCAGGCCAAGGTCTTTAGGCACTGCACCCAGTGTGCTGATCAACATTGGGACCACTTTCACTGGCTTGTGCCAGAATCTTTGCAGTTCGATCTTTAAATCCTCGTATCGTGTCAGCTTTTCTAGTTGTTTCTCTTCAATTCTGCTGTCATCTGGGATTGCAACGTCAACAATCCATACTTTGTTTTTTAACACAATCATGAAGTCAGGAGTATTGTGCTCCAAAACTCTCTCAGTCTGAATTCGGAAGTCCCGGAGTAGTTTGACGTGTTCAATAATAATAATAATAATAATAATAATAATAATAATAATTATTATTATTATTATTATTATTATTATTATTTACACCTTGCTTTATCTTCCTAAAGGGAACTCAAAGTGACTTGACATAAAACATTAGTATACAATTTAAAACTGCATACTAATGAAAAAAATAATAAAATAGAATGAAACACAACCAGCATTAAAAATACACAGTTAAAATTAATCAAAATAGTTAAAAACTACGGCACCCTCTGACTAGATCTTAAACACCTTAATCTTTAAAAGCCTGTCTGAATAAAAAGATTTAGCCTGCTGCCAAAAGGACAGCAGGGAGGGGGCCATTCCGGCTTCCCTGGGCAGGGAGTTCCAGAGTAATGAAGCAGTCACCAAAAAGACCCTCTCTATCATTCCCACCAACCGAGCTTGAAATGGAGGTGGGACTGAGAGAAGGTCTCAGGACCTGGGAAGGTTCATACAAATTTATTTATTTATATACAGTATTTATATCCAATCCTTCTCACCCTGCAGGGGACTCAGGGTGCATCACAATGCACACATACATGGCAAACTTTCAATGCCATAGACACACAACAAATATAGATAGAGACACAGAGGCTATATAACTTTCTAGCTTCATGAGGGTATGCTTTTGGAATTCCAGCCACCGGGAGAGCTGTTGCTTCACCAGCCACTTGTGACACCGATGGAGTACTTCCTCATTCTTTTGCACACTGTTGGAGAGCTTTTTTATGGCATAATTAATTAGTTACATTAGCCTTCCCGCAAAAGTAGTACTTAAATTTCCTACTTGACAGAGGCAACTCTCTTTTGGGCTGCAAAGGTCAACAGCAAGCTAGACAAATGGCCAGGAGCTCACTCTGTCCAACCTGGGCTGGCTTCGAACTCATGATCTCACTCCCAACCAGCTGTGCCACAACCCGGTCCTAGGGATGCAGTCAGTGAAATTCAAATCAATACCTTTAAAAACATCTTACTTTTAAAACAGCTTCCTAAATTCGACCTTTTTGTAACTGAATTCCAGGAAGAGCAGTTCTCCTGCTATATTCCCTAACATTTGGTGGGCTCACCCACTTACTGGATTGTGCAGTACCAAGGTCACAATGCTGATAAGTTGCCACATCCTGATTGCACAAAAAGTTTGGAATAGAGGCATTGTGCAATAAGAGTATCCATTGGTGTCAGCAGTGTGTGTGTGTGTGTGTGTGTTTGTGTATCTTTCAGAAATGTCAGAATTTTCCTTAAAATGTTTAAATTTCCCCCAAAATACATTTCAAAACACTTGTCTGTGCAAGAGGACCTATAATTGCCTTACATAGTATAGTCAGCAAACTGAAAAATGAATTAAAGCTTCATAGGGGATTTGGAAATTAGCAAAATGTGTCTCATTTCCAAGTAAGTTATTAGTGAAATACATGTGTGCCAGTCATCCCTATCATGATCCACCAGACTCCGTGTAAATCCTAGCATTTTGAAAATTAATCATTTCAAGCTCGACTATGACATCATTTCAAAAAATAAAGCTGGTTCTGAAAAGAACAAGTTTGCATCCTACTTTGAGGTTGGGAAATGGCTTGCGTTTCAAGTATAAGATTTTATTCACTTGTTAACAAAGGAAAAAAATGCCTATCTTAAACCCTGATATAATTTGCTTTTCTAATAAAAGAAAATGAGGAAGAAGCTTGTCTCCAACCCATTTGTACCTTTGTGTAGAAATGGAATTTGGATGATTATTTCCATTTTTGTAACCTTCATATCTCATGTCAAGCTATATTGATTCTTACTATTTTTACTATTCTTAGGTTGGCTATGTGCATTTTTGTTATGAGGATTGATCCAAGCTTCTTGCAGCAGAGGCTATTTCAGTTTTTATGTATTAAAAATAAATGTTGGCTGAGGGCTCCTTTTAAAAAAGAAATGCTTTCAAGATGATTATGTTTAATAATAACCAGTATGCTTGTAGCATGACAAACATAGCTTATATAAAAATGTTTGTATGACTGTTTATATCATGCCTCAATGCCACATTTAACACACTGAAATCAAACTGTTTCTGCTCCATGTTACAATAATTTGTACAGGAAACTTTAGGTTTGCTGGCATATCATATCCTTGGGACCAGTACACAGATTTTCATTTCTCTATCTCCAACAAAATACATCCTTTCTAGGCATTTTCTTGGCCCTCTAGTGTTACATTGAGAAATAATAAATATAATTGTAAAGTTTCACATGTAGGAAAGGTTTAGGAATAAAAGCAACTTGCAAGACTGTGAAAGTTTGGAACCAAAAGATATTTGAAGCTATGGGGAGGGTGTGACAAGAAAGATTCAAAGGTAACACAATCAAAGGTAACACAATCAAATATTTCCACACAGCACCAGCACCACCAGAGAAAGAGGGGATGTTTCGGCAAGCTCAATATGCAAAGAATGTATTCTTTAAAAATAGATTTAAACAATTGGAAAGTTAACTCTGTGTCTGGAACAATATAAGGAAAGGAGAACAACCTAACCAAGGCCTTCTAATCCAGAGTCAGAACTTTGGGAAATAGAATAAAATAAGGAGATTCTCTGGATTCTGGAGGTCTGAAAGTGATGTCAGCACAGCAAGGAGGCATAATCCCATCTTTTGATTCAGGTAAATTCTGCCCAAGATTGAATTGCTCTGGATTTGCAACTCTTCTTAAAACATCTCAGACTTAAGCATGACAACAGAGTTTCTCTTCAAATAAAGAGTGTCCACCTAGATTTCCTGGGGCATTACTTGGATTAGTCAAAGATGGTAACGGCACAGACAAGGACACACTTAAAATAATCATTACAGGACTGTTAGGCCACTCACACTGGCCCCATTTCCTATCAATGCTATTTCTGCCCATAATACATTGTTGCCAACTGGAGGTCCATATGTTGGAAGAGAAAAAACTTTGGAAAGTATTCAGTATTTCAGTAGTTTTATCCAATAGCATAAAAATTGTGATAGTAGGTAAGGTAGTACAGAGATTTTTCCTGTTGGTAGACAGGAAAAGAGATTTAAAGATAGGTTCAAAGCCAACTTCAAAACCTCTGGCATAGACACTGAGAACTGGGAAGCCCTGGCCCTTGAGCGCTCCAGCTGGAGGTCAGCTATGACCAGCAGTGCTGCAGAATTTGAAGAGGCACAAATGGAGGGTGAAAGAGAGAAATGTGCCAAGAGGAAGGCGCATCAAGCCAACTCTGACCGAGACCACATTCCACCTGGAAACCAATGCCCTCACTGCAGAAGAAGATGCAGATCAAGAATAGGGCTCCACAGTCACCTACGGACCCACCGCCAGGACACTGAACTTGGAGGACCATCATCCTCGGACTACGAGGGATCGTCTAAGTAAGTAAGTAAGTAAGTAAGTAAGACGTAAGTAAGAAAGAAGTACAGAGATGACTAGGAAAGGCTTTGACTAGCCAGTCTCTGAGACAGTTAAAAGTGGTTCTGTTTTGAAGCCTATATATGTACATCTCGGGGGGGGGGGGTACAGTTATGGCTATTTTATACTACATATGAGAACAACTTTTTCAAATATTTACATTTGTATGTCAGGGAGTGGAAAGTGCCATTCACTTCATTATTTTGAACAGCAAAGTATCTTTAGACATCTTTGTGCCAAACAACATTTCTATGTCCACTATTTTTTCTTAAGGATCAGCACTTGTAGCAACAAGTGGGAGAGACAAAAGAGAGGCTTCTTTGCTCCCTCTGCTTCTCCTTCCAGCCTCTCAGTCTTTCAGACTGAAATGCATCTTGATGGAATGCAGCATCTGTGGTTTTTCCAAGGATTGCTGCTATTAGAGGCATCCTTAAATGAATTATAGTCCCTTATACTATCGTACTGGGGCACAGAGTTCATCAAGACCCAATTCAAGAAAGAAAATCAGGTGCAAGCCAAATTATCATAGTTACCAGTTTATGCAGACTACAGACCACTACTTCAGATGCAAAGGGGGAGAGATGTTTTTGAAAATTTAACCTATTCCTGAAATAGAAGAAAAGTGTTAGCAACTTCACTGGTCCTGTTGTCTTATCAAAACCCATTTCTGTTTCCTTTGTTGTTGTTAGGAATTGGAAAATGTGCCATGGAATGTCATTTTAAGTAAAATATCAGTATATATAATTTGTAGCAGAATTCAGTTGCATTTTAGAGATGCAATCCCCACTTTGGTCTAGTTTCACTAGTTTTACAGAAGCTCTTTTTAATCCCCTCCTTTCAGATAAAAAGAGCATGTGGTGAATAATAATAGTGGTCCATTTTCCCAACTTCCTTCTTCCAGCAGTGGCTAATCCGATCGCTCAAAGAAGCTCACAAACACAACATGAAAGCAATACATCTTTCATACACTTCATCCAAGCATATGGTGAATTTGTATTCTGGTAATCCAGTAATCAGGTGTGTTACATTGGAATCATTGGTGGATTCACTATATGCATTTTGTATGCTATATTTAGCTAGAGCCTTGTCTATTTTATAATTCCAAAGACAGGCTATAAAAAGGTGTGAGTATATCATCAAGGATTTGAAAGCTGGTAATAATGATCCTGGGTATAATTCAGTGTTGTTGTTGACTTGGGCTGAAGGTTTTCATTGTTTGGTTTGTGGCTCATAAATAGATTATATTTACTTTTTAAATGATAGGTTTTCAATTGAGTGGGGCTAAAATGCTGAAGGAATATAGCAGCTAGAAAATTACACCTGACTTTAAAGATATGATGTATTACTGAAATGTCTGTGTTTTCTTACTTATAGTAGTAGGGACTGTACTGTGTTACTATAGTGCCATGTTTTCCTTTTAATTTTATTATATTCTATTGCTGCCTTACATTTAACATTGCATGTCTGTTCAATGTCTAACTGACATATCTACTATGCACTGCATTGTCAGTCTAAATCAATTATGATATTGTTGCTGCAGTTAAAAGAATGTATATAACCAATGCATATAAAATACCATCAATACATATTTAAAAACCATAATTTTAAAATAATTTAGCTTAAAATAATCTAGGTATTATCACCTGATATAGGATTTCTATTGTAAAAAAATAGAAGAAATATTTCCCAAATATAATTGGAGAGGCCTGACACTTTTAAAATATATATATAGAGAGAGCTTCCCCTTCCCATAAAGCAATGCACATATTTTAAATAGAGAAACTTTAAGAAAAACATTGTAAATAAAAATCTGCTTCTGAAAAATAAAACCCTGAATAAAACAAACATTTCTTTGTTTATTCTTCCATTACTTTAAAGGAAGTTACAGCAGAAAATGTGCTTTTGAAACAAATGGAAATGCTTTCCAAATGTTTATTACTCTGATCTTGCAGAGGAGCTGAATCAATTCCCAAACCTTCTGTTCCTCACAGAAAACTAAATGATAGAAGAAACTGCAATTTGAAAACAATATATAGCCTCACTGGAGTCATCTCAGAGTAACTATCCTGACATGTTTAAGAATTCAAGGGACTACTAACACTTCTTTTTTTCCTTCTAACAAAATGAAGCTATGTATGTTAACTTAATTGCAATTTATATTCCTTTTAGCATGGCTTACTCACAATTAAGTTACATAACATTTCCAAATTAAAGGTTACAGGAGTAAAATCTGCAACAGAAGGGAAGCACTTAAAGCATCAATATTTGAATGTTAAAATCAATAAAATATAAGAATATAAGAACCGAGGATCAAGCACACTGAGGATCAGGTTTAAATATATGTATTAATATAAAATGAAGAATCAACTACATAAAATATTTCTGCTTTTCACTTGTTTGCCTGTTCAATGGATTAATATGAGACTGAAAACAGTCAAAAGAGGTGTCAAGACCCAGGCAGACCAGCAAAGCAAACGGCACTGTAAGAGTTAAATGAAGGTCTTTAATGTCTATTAACAAAACAAAAGGAGGCTCTTAAAGTCAGAGTTGTAAACACAAAAGGCTTGCAGTCAGCAGGAATGTAAACAAACTGGTCTCAGTCAGTCTTTGCTGGCAAAAGGAAAGCAAGTCTAAACAGAAGCAGGCAGCTTGGATTCAGCAGTAAAACTCAGTTCGTTTCAAAGGCAAACAAAACAGCAAACAGCAATCCGCATGAAGAGCGGTCCAACGAAGTTTCCAGGGATTAGCAGAGGCGTAGTCAGGCAGTCCGAGGGTCAAGGCAAGGAAGACTCACGAGTCTGGTTCCGGCAGGGTTGTTCACACGATCAGGAAACACGAAGCTGCAAACAAGAGCTCAGGGCAGGAGTTAAACACAAGGCACACAGTAACGCAACACTTTGAACTCTGCGATCAGTTTGTCCCCAAACTGCTCCTTAAATCTCGTCAGAGTCGCTGGAGTCACTTTCAGCTGCGTCTAATTCCACAGGTGAATCCTGGCTGCGCCATTGTTGCCAGTCAGTACTTCGGGCTCCATCCTGCAAAGTATTATCTGCAACCCAAGTATCATTAAAACCCTGGAATTCATCACTAGACGTGGGAGCATTAATCACATCCATTACTTCTTGAACTTTAGTCCAGTCCAGCTCTTCCTCTTCGCTGTCAAACTCCCCACAATCAGCTATATCTCTAAGGCATTTAGCAACAGATCCCACATCGCTATTCGAGCTGCTGGCTACTCTCTTTACACCTCTGTAATCTTCCAGCTCCATTTCCTCACGAGTAAAACCCTCAAAATCCTCCTCATCCGTAGTCTCTAAGAACAAGTCTCTAATCCGTTTCAGCTGTTGCTGAGCTTCTTAATCCTCTAAACCACGTTTCCTTCTACTACTAGTAGTAGGTGCATGAGACAAACGCTGAGTCTCAACAAGAGGAAAGGAAGAATCACCATAGAAAGAGGTGAAACAAACCAGGATAATACTAATACCTAAACCTGGTAAAGATAAATTAGTATTACACTCTTATTGCCCTGTTTCGCTAATTAACCAAGACACAATATTTTCACAGCAATTTTGGCAAATAGATTTTTAAATAATTATTGAGGATTATATTAACCTGGACTAATGTGGGTTTGTTAAGGGAAGGCAAATGTCTGACTTGGTCCACAGATTGATAAACATTATAGAGAGTGCCAAGAATGAGAAAGCTCAGGTAGACATTATTGCATTGGATATATATAAAGCCTTTGATTAGGTGGGTTGAAATTCCTGATTAAAATTATGGTTTTGCAGAGGGCTTCCAGCATATATGTCGCAAGGCAAACCCGTTAAAGCACCAGACCAATATTAATTAAAGTACAGTTTATTAGTTAACAATAAAAAAGGAGCCAAAAATAACTCAAAAAGGCTCAAAGCACTTATTCTTCAGTGTGAAACATAAAATTACCCACAATTGGGCCAAAAAACAAAACCTAGAAAATAACCCAGATTAAACCAGAATATAATCCAGTTTAAACTTAAAGTTATGCAAACAGCAAGAAAAAGCACTCAAAACAAACGAAGGTCATCTCAGAACACAAAGGGTTGTCACAGCACACAGGAGTCATCAGAAGCACCAAGGTCATCCACCGTGAAGTCAGTCCAAAACGAAGTCGTCGTCCCAAAGAAGCAAGCATAGTAAATCCAATCCGGGTAGTAGAGGGAGAAGTCAGCATACACGAAAATCCAGTCCAGGTCTTACACAAAGCCAAAATGGAGAACGGCAGCTCAGCAGCTAATGCATAAAGAGCAACACAAGGCAATCCAGAGAAAACCCTCACAGTTCCAGCCCACCAAAGCCACGGATAATCCGGTTTAAACTTACATTCACAGAAGTCTTTCCAAACACGTCTTCCCAAACACAGCTCTCAGGAATAGATAACCATCAACACCTTGCTGACTGCAAGTAGTCCCCATTTCCCAACCACACTTTTATTTACAAATCTTCCTCGGAGCTGGAACTAGCCAACGCCCTGCCAACTCCCCTTGCAGCTGAAGCCCCTTGCCCCAATTCTTCCTCCGAACTGGAATCAGACACCGCCCCACCATTTCTCCTTCCACCTGAAGCCCCTTGCCAATCTCTCCAGTCTCTCCATCTTCTATCCAAACCCACAACTCCCCAAGTTTCAACCGGATCCCCAATGTGCCAATCCTCTCCTCCAGAGAAACCCACAAATGTATCACTACTTGTAGGCTCTTCACAGATGGCCTGAACCTCCCATACTTTAGTCCAATCCATTTCTTCATCCTCTGAACTTGCCATACCACTCTCATCAGTCTCAGACCCATTATTCCCTGCGAAGCCCACAAATGATTCATCATCACTGGATTCCATAAGTATTTCCCGGATCCGCTTTCTCTGTTGCTCCTCATCAGAGTCTTGCTCACAAGTAGTCTTTCTTCCCCTCCTAATACTCCCAGTAGTATCACTACTCGAAGACTCCATCACAACAATATAGTAGAACAAATATATTCAGAAAACAGGACTAAAGTCATAATTAACTATTCGAGTATTGAATGTTTTAGTATTAAGCAAGGAGTAAATCATGGTTGCCCTATTTCCTCGGTACTATTTATATTTGTTATGGAATTATTAGCCTCTGTAATCAGGAAAGATAAGGAGATACAGAGAATGGGAGTAGACAACAAAATCAAAATCAGCTTATTTGCAGATGATACGCTTTTGGCATTCAGGAATCCAGATAGGGCACTAGATCAGATAAATCTACATTGAAAACAGTTTGGGAAAAATAGCAGGTCTAATGATTAATTGTAAGAAAATAGAGGTAACAACAATAAACTTGAAGGGAAAAGTTACAGTTTAGATTAGAAGCAAAACTAAGTACTTGGAAGTCACAATACTAATGAAATGTCGATAGACTGTTTAGGGAATCCAGGAAAGACTACTGGAATATAAAAAATTCAATCTCTCATGGTTCAGCAGAATAGCTGTTTTTTTAAAATGAAAACATTATCTAAATTTAACTTCCTTTGTAGTATGTTACCCATTTAACTACCAGATGTTGATATCAAAAAAAAAAAATGGCAGAAATTATCAATGAATTTTGTAATGGAACTGGAAGGTCTAGACTATCAAGAGGTTTATGGTATATTCCTCAGAAATTAAGGAGATTAGGAAAACCAGAACTAAAAACCTACCATCAGACTTGAAACCTAAATTAATCTGGCAGGAACTGGAATGTGAATGTTGGCAAAGAGAATATGGGAAAATGTTTTTCATGTCAAAAAAAAAAAGGCAAAGCAATTAAGGGGTGTAAAAATAGCCTAGCAAAAGATGTTATGGAGACATGGGTTAAGTTTAAAAAAAAAAGATATTTCCACTATAAGTTGTTAATATATGTAAATAAAACTTTATATTAAAAAAAGAAAGAGGTGACCTGATCCTTCGGTGTCTGGATGTTTCCTTATTGACAAACATGCCCACTTGCAGTTTCAGATGTCTTTGGAGAATTGCAGTGTTATTGATCCAGGTAGGAGCTTCTAGAATTAGAGGAACTGGAGGAAGATAGCATTCTATCTGCAAACCACAAGGCAAATTATAACATGAAAACAGGTGTGACTTCAAAAGCAATAGCTTGGGGAAAGTTCTTCTATCAAGGACCATTTCTAGAGGAATAATAATTAAATCCACGCTATAGGAGCCTGGTTTGATTATTGAACTGTTGGCATAAAATAAGAACTACAAATTCAGCTAGTCTGTTGTAACTTTATTTTTCCATAGCTGGCATCTCATCCATGGCCTCTATTGCTTTGCTGAGCTATGCCATTGTGCTTTGCTAGGAATGCTGTAACTGCAATATTATGTGCCCAGAACTGCCACATCTGATGTTATGTGACAGTGCCAGATCCTGAGAATATCTCATATGAACAAGCAATCTCTGGCCACGTTCTGAACTGGTCACTTAGGACTTCATGCTATTAGTGGGGGGAAAGCATGGAAAAATGAACCAACTTCCTTCATTAGCTACTGCTGAGATCTGTCTTCTGGTATGTCCAGCTAGCCCATGACGTTTTCCCATCTTTTTCTTTCACTGTTTTGAGTTGGGTAACACCCATCTCTTAAAAATTAATTTTGTGCTTATTTCTGTGGAAACAGAGTCTCACTAGAAATGTCCTTACATCCTGGGATGGCTTCTGTGGGACCCTGTTTCTGAAGCACATGGAAACAGAGCCCAAACTGAGTCTGATGAGGTCAATAGACCTCCGATAAGAATTACCACATTGAAGAGGATAAAATTTTACTAAAGAAAGGCAAAAAAGTTAAGACAAAAGGGAGGAGGGATTGGAGGACTTGATTGAAAAAGAATTAAATTCCTTGCTAGTCAGGGGTTTAGATAGGAAAGGGAAATGATGAAAGTAGAGAAAGATTCAAAGAGAGGGCTTTATGACCTGAAGGGAAAGGATGGGGAGCACCAGAAGAGGGGGGCGTGATTTTGTGGGTAAATTGCTGTAATAAAAACAGATAAGACGTGTAGACAGAAAGATAAAGAAGCTGAGAGAAGTGTGAATGGGGAAAAGGGCTTGCATGCACATGTTTAGACATTTTAGAAACCTCTACTATAAAAGGGGTAAGTTGCATCTCAGCCCCATGGTACAATTTTCCTGTTGCACACCCAGTAGCTTTGCTCTGGCAGAATAAATCTATTGCATTTTAACCTCCTCATCTCTAGTGACTGATTTAAATGGATAGTAGGGGGTTTGGGTGAACCAAGACTCAACAATATATGCATTATTTTTTGCTCATGCTCAGTTTGTTTTTTTATTCATAACTCTGAAGTTTTATAAAATGCTAATCCTTGAAATGAATATTACTTATCTCAGTGTTCTGAGCAGGCTGGATGGAAACCTCTGATAGGCTTGGTAGTCCGGTAGGTAAAGTTATTTGCTGTATTTTTGCTTTCCTGAACAGTTCCAGGAATCATTCAGGATACTTACTTACTTACTTACTTACTTACTTAGACCATCCCTTGTTGGCCGAGTAGGATAGTCTTCCAGGATCAGAATTCTTGTTAGTCTGTTGGTGACTGTGGAGCCCTATTCTTGATCTGCATCTTCTTCCGCAATGAGGGCATTGGTTTCCAGGTGGAAGGCAGTCCTGGTCGGGGTTGGCTTGATGTGCCTTCCTTTTGGCACATTTCTCTCTTTCACCCTCCATTTGTGCCTCTTCAAATTCTGCAGCACTTCTGGTCACAGCTGACCTCCAGCTGGAGTGCTCAAGGGCCAGGGGTTCCCAGTTCTCAGTATCTATGCCAGAGTTTTTAAGGTTGGCTTTGAGCCCATCTTTAAAACTCTTTTCCTGTCCACGAACATTCCGTTTTCCATTCTTGAGTTCGGAGTAGAGCAATTGCTTTGGGAGACAGTGGTCGGGCATCCAGACAACGTGGCCGGTCCAGCGGAGTCGATGGTGGAGGACCATCGCTTCAATGCTGGTGGTCTTTGCTTCTTCCAGCACACTGACATTTGTCTGCCTGTCTTCCCAAGAGATTTGCAGGATTTTCTGGAGGCAGCACTGATGGAATCGTTCCTGGAGTTGCATGTGACGTCTGTAGACAGTCCACATTTCACAGGCATATAGGGGGTTGGGAGGACAATAGCTTTATAAACAAGCACCTTGGTATCCCTATGGATGTCCTGGTCCTCAAACACTCTCTGCTTCATTCAGAAAAATGCTGCTCTTGCAGAGCTCAGGTGGTGTTGTATTTCGGTGTCGATGTTGACTTTGGTAGAGAGGTGGCTGCCAAGGTAGCGGAAATGGTCAACATGTTCTAATGTTACACCATTAAGCTGTATCTCTGGCATTGGAAAGGGGTTGGCTGGTGACTGCTGGAACAGCACTTTGGTTTTCTCAATGTTCAATGGCAGGCCGAGCTTCTCTTATACTTCTGCATTTAGAGTGGCTTGTAGATCTTCTTCTGAATGCGCACAGACGACATTGTCATCAGCATACTGGAGTTCTATAACAGATGTTGTTGTAACCTTGGTTTTGGCTTTCAGTCTGCTGTGGTCAAACAGCTTGCCATCTGTCCGATAGATGATTTCCACTCCGGTGGGAAGCTTCCCATCAACAAGGTGAAGTATCATAGTGATGAAGATGGAGAATAAAGTTGGGGCAATAACACATCCATGTTTGACACCTGATCCCACCTTAAATGGGTCACTTTGGGAGCCACTGCTGTCCAGGACTATTGCCATCATGTCATCATGAAGGAACCGCAGGATGTTCACAAATTTGTTTGGGCACCCAATTTTTTGGAGGATGGTCCAGAGAGCACTCTGATTCACTGTGTCGAATGCCTTTGCAAGGTCATGTACAGAGGTTGATTTTGTTCCCTGCATTTTTCTTGGAGCTGTCGTGCAGTGTAGATCATGTCCACTGTTCCTCTGGAGGGACGGAAGCCATTCTGGGATTCCGGGAGGGTGTCTTCTGAGAGGGGTAGAAGGCGGTTTGCAAGGATTCTTGCGAGGATTTTCCTAGCGGAGGTTAGGAGGGAGATACCTCGATGTTTCCGCAATCTGTTCTTTCCCCCTTTTTTTGAAGAGGGTGATGATGGTGGCATCCTTGAAATCTGCTGGGATTTTCTCAGTCATCCACACTTTTTCTATGAGCTGGTGGAGTTGTTGTATCAGCTCAGGCCCTCCCTCTTTAAAGATTTCAGCTGGGATCCCATCAGGTCCACTGGCTTTGTTATTTTTTTTGTTGGCTGATGGCATTGCTGACTTCTTCCAAACTAGGCAGTGATGCAAGCTCATCTCTGGTTTGTTGTTGCGAGATTTGTGAGATAATCTCTTTGGCCACATTGGAGCTGTGGTTCAGGAGGCTTTGGTAGTGTTCTTTCCAATGCAGTGCAATTGATTTTTGGTCCTTCAGGAGTTTGGTTCCATCCAATGAGCAAAAAGGCTGAATGCCATGGTTTCTTGGTCTATAGATGACCTTTGTGGCTTTGAAAAATCCCTGAGCATCATGGGTATCTGCCAGGTGTTGGATTTCTTCAGCCTTCTTTGTCCACCAGATGTTCTTGAGTTCTCTTGTCCTTCTTTGGACCTCAACTTTTGTGCTGGCATAGATCTTTTTCTTAGAAGCACAGTTGATGTCTCTCTGCCATGTTTGGAAGGCTTTCCTTTTCTTGTCAATTAGCTGATGGATCTCGTTGTCATTTTCATCAAACCAATCTTGATGTTTCTTGGTTTGATATCCAATAGTTTCTTTGCAGGCTGTGATGATGGAGGTCGTCAGTTTGTTCCAATGTTTCTCAACATTTTTCGGGGTGTTCTGTGGGTAGATGGTCCTGTTTGGAGAAGGGCTCGTTTGGAGGGCTCCTGAAAGGCTTGGGATCTATAAAGAGATGGCAGATGGGAGGCTTGTATGCTTCTTTACATCTCTCCCAGTATCCAATTTGAGATCTAGAAGTCGATCCCAAGAAGGTACCTGACAAATACAGGATCATTCATTATTTTTCCCCACTCCTACATTTCAATATACTTACTTATTTTGTTGTTTTTGTTTTTCTATCTGTTGCTGTACTTATTATGAATAACCTTACTCTCTGCTTTTATCTCCCAAACACCAAGTTACTAAAGTGCTAGTGACAAACTCTAGATTATTTGTAACTATGTGGATCCTGCCCTTTCCCTCCCTTCCTTTCCTTTCCCTTTCCCTAGTGCTTCCTTCCATTGTTGTATATACTTTTCTTCAACTGAAAGAATTCATCAGAAAGTTAATTTAAGTTTAATAGAGACAAGATAGTCCCTACTCTTGGATTTACAATGTAAAAGAAACAAACTCACACACAACAAATAAGTTTACAGAATAAAGGAACCAAGTCTTGAAGTAGGAGTAATATGGTGAAATGGCAGTTCTTGAGCAGAGGTTTAAATCTGGGTCTCCTCATTTCAAACCTAGCATCATCAACCACAACTACTATCCAAATTTCAAAAGAGGCAGATTTGAATAACAAATGGATTTTACATTTTTGAAAAGACAATGGAGTTTGACAGGTGCTTCTATATGAGTGTATCTTGGTGCAATGTGACCTTTTCCACTGGACATGAAGTAACCTAATTAGAATGTGAAAAGGTTCCTAAATCACTAGAGAGGACCAAATGTCTGTGGAAAAGTTCTTCAAACTCATAAAAAAATTGCTTTGTCTATATATTGATACTAATGAAGAGGTTGTCAGTCAAAAGTAAAGCAAGGAAATCAAAAACTATTTGCATCATGGTAAGTATTAAAAAGGTAAACAATTTCAGATAGAAACACTTCACATATACAAGTAACTATATGATAGGTGGTATTCCCAGAACAATCATACCACTATTCTGAAAACAATTTGAGTGTCATTCCAGACAGGCCCAAAACGTAAGTCCTGTCTTGCTTTTACCTGAGGCATCAAAATGATGCCTCAAGGAGAAATGAATTAATTCAAAGAAAATTGGGTTTTCCCAGTTCACTCCATATTAATTAAACACCTAGAAAGATTCAGACCTTAAGCTAAGGTCTGGATCATTCCAGGTGTAGTCCATGTGGGGATTGACTCCTGGGACTGCGTCCACTGTCCCAGGGGTCAATCCCCACAGCCATCCTGGTTTCCAAAGGATGACACCCCCCTTTCCTACATCCCCCCAAACTTACCAGAGGAGACTGCTGACACTGCGGGCCCTTCTGTAGAGTACTTCTGATGCTTGAAAATGATGTATCAGGAAGGGTGAGGGAGAGGAGGGCCCCTCCCATCTTCTGACACATCATTTATAAGAGTCAGGAATACTGTACAGAGGGGCTTGCACTGCTGGCAAGCCCCTCTGGTAAGTTTTGGGAGGAAAATGTGGCTGGGAAGCTGGGGGTGGAGGGTGGTTGGATGGGAAAGCCTGGGGTTGGGGGAGAAGGTGGGGAGTGAAACCCAGGTTGAAGAAGCTTATTTTAACCCACTTCCTCCTGTTTTTTTTTTTTTTTTTTTTTTGGTTTAAGGGCCCTAAATGACAACTACAACATTTATTATTCAAGAACAAAGCACTACAGATAGTTGGGAAGTATGTGCCACAGATTTTGTTTTTTTAATAAGCTTACCAAATCCAAACTTCCTGGACTAAACACTGAAATGGATCTCCTTTGTCTCAGAAATCTATATGTTTCTGGACATTTAAAAAATGGGCATTTTTTCAAAAAAATATTTAAAATGCTAAAAATAATGTATGCATCATTAAACAGCACATACAAACATGATTAAGTGAATTGTGAATTTAATATATCTATTTGAAAACTACAAACAAAAATGCATGCTCCCTATGTCATAGAATTGGAAATAAGAAAACAAGAAGAAAAGCAAACTCACATTTTATGACAATAATTTCTTTTTGATTTTTTTCTTTGCTTGGTGGGCAGATCCCATGGTTAAGTGAAATATATGATCATGAATCTTTATTGATTTCTCTATTAAAATGCTCTCTGCAGAATTCTGATCTGTCTTACTGATATAGCCCATTGACGGGGCAAGGCTGAAACAGAGAAACTGAAACTGGAGTTGCTTCTCTTTCTTCTTGCTTGAGAAAAGTCAGGCTTGGTTTTTACTAGACCTGTGGCTGACTTCAAAAGATAGATGAGAGTGAAATTCTTGTGCTGCATTTAGACAAGACTGAACCGATAGTTAGCAGATTGTGCAAGCTGTGAGGGATAGAGGCACACATAATTAATTATCTGAGTAATTCAGTTTTACAGACTTGGTGCTTCTATAAATAGGATAGGTTCTACCTGATGGGAAACTGGAAACAATTCCTTCAAATTTAAAGCTGTCAACCTTCATTCATGACTTCATTATTTCAAGGCCTAGAATTCTACCAAACATTTCTTCATGATTTTCCTTTGAAGCATGCAACTTTTTCATCAGGCAATGGATGCTAGTAGCTTTGAAATCAATGAGTTAGTGAATTTGCTCTGAGTTTTATTCAGATTTTAAAGGATCTACTCAGCATGCTGATTTCTTTTTGTGGATAAGTTTGGGTAGTTCCATTATACTTCATGGATGTACCACTCTGTTGACAGGCATGTAGCGGGGGGGGGGGGGGCTTTGAGGGTTTCACCCCCCCCCCCCCGAAATTCTCATGGTGGTCTGTGAAAAGTCCTTATTGGTACATTATTTAAACTGTTATGTTTATTCATATCATGATCTGGTCACCATGCTCAATATATCTCATATTCATGGGGGTATTGGGGTAACAATACAAAAGGTTTGCTAGGGTAGACCCTCTTTCACTCAGACTCACCCCCCCCCCCCCCCGAATCAAAATCCTGGCTATTGGCCTGTCTGTTGAGTCATCGGCTTCTATTTCCATTATGCCAGTAATCCAAAATAAATGAAAATATGTCTACAACTTAGGGCCCTTCCACACAGCCCTAGATCCCAGAATATCAAGGCAGAAAATCCCACATTATCTGAGTGTGGACTCAGATAACCCAATTAAAAGCAGATATTGTGGGATTTTTTGCCTTTATCTTCTCGGATATAGGGATGTGTGGAAGGGCACTTTGAAACATTATGGAGTGTATCAGTGTATATATAACTCTACTTCTTGTCCCTGCAAGATATCCTCAGACTGGAGTTTTCAATAATTCAATAGAGTCTAAATACAATACAGGTAAAAATACAGACACAATGGAAGGTTATTCTGGGTTGCTGTGGTGGTGTTTATGGCCATGTCCCAGAAGCATTCTCTCCTGATGTTTCACCCATATCTTTGGCAAGCCATAGTTCCCAACATACCTCACAACCTCTGAGGATGCCTGCCATAAATTTGGGTGAAATATCAGGCGAGTATGCTTCTGGAACATGGCCATATAGCCCAGAAAGCTCACAACAACCCAGTGATTCTGGCCATTAAAGCCTTTGACAACACGAAAGTTATTCTGCTTTGAATTGTCATTTTCATATGTACCATTGCTTTCAAATATTATATATTTAGAGGCCACATGAGCTGAAAGATCACTCAGATACCTTAATATTTTAATCAACTGAAAATTGAGTTTCTTTCATGATAATTAATTTTTACAAAAGGAGTTTTTATCTCTCCCCCCACCCCCCCCCACCCCCACCCCCCGGCTGGGGTGCTCAGGCAAAGTAACATTTTTAAATTCAATCTATTTTGCAGATGTAATAAACTGACTTTAAATGGTATTTCCCGGGCCTGAAACAATATATGTGGAGAATTTGGGAAGAAATGCTTCTATGAATCCTAGAGTGTGCAGAGGACAATTTAAGTTTAACATAAAATAAAAACAAAATAGAAAGTCTTGGGTTCTTCAAACATATGGGAGTGAAGGGGACAGGGGACACCTGATTAAATTTTATTTATTCTGATTAATAAATGGCAATGGTACTAAGAGTAAGTTTGAACTGCCATGAGAAAGCACAGGCAATGAAACACGACAGGGCAATGAAACACAAGCAAGGAAACAGAAATCAGAAATAAATAGGCCCAGCAATAAACAGGCCATCACCTGATTTAGAGATGCGAAGAAGTCTGTGTAGCTCATGGACCTCACACAAGCAGGCAATAAAACTTTGGAGACAGCAGTCTTAGATGCAGGAATTAGAAATGCCATTTTGATGTAGGTTGATTTTGATCGATTGGGCCAAATTGAGGCTTTAAAAGGCCCGGATGGTATATTGATATATTGAATGACCATAATTGGGAAGTTGTACATTCCTGAACTGTTTTGATAAGCATCTAATAAAAGGTACCATGGGAGGATGAAAGGGGAATGGAAAGGAAGACAGCCTGGGAAAAAGTTTTTGGGAGGTATGAAATGTTCTTGGAAATCCTATAAAGCCCAACCGAGCTATTTCTCAGAGTGACATTTCCTTTTCATGCTGCCCGCAGATCTTTTTGTTTTTTTTTTGTTTTTTTTTCCCGTTTGTCTCTATTTACTTTTGCATCTCTTTTTTTTTTACAATTATTACATACTGTTGCATTTTATACATCAACCTCTTTAACATGTTGTTTTGTTGTTTTGCTTTGACATTTCCTCCCCTTTTCTCTTTTTTTCCCCTTTTTTCACCTCTGTGCTCCCCTCCACCTGTCTCAAGCCACATTTTTTACATTTCATCTGTCCAAAATTTCATTTCTTCTTGTGACGGTAATTTTCCTTCCTTATTTTTTAATCCATTTACCACAAATTTACCCCATATAGCATCAAAATCACTTTGTTTCCATATACCTTTTTTAACCTTTAATATACATGTCAGTTTATCATTTAATGCCATTTTCCATGCTTCCTTGTACCACTCCTCTATTCGTATATTCATTTCTTTTTTCCAATTCCTTGCTATGAGCAGTCTTGCTATAGTTAGTAAGTTTGTTATCGCTTCTTTATCCTCCTTTTTCAGTTGCTTATTGGTATATAATGATAATAAGGCTATACTAGGACTTTTGTCTATTTTCATATTCATTATGCTTTCTATTTCTCTAAATACTTTCTCCCAAAAATTATTTACATATTTACATTGCCACCACATATGTATATATGTTCCTGGTTCTTTACATCCTCTCCAACAATTTGTTGAATTGTTTTTATTCATATATGCTATTCTTACCGGTGTTAAGTACCACTTCCATATTAACTTGTAATAATTTTCTTTAACACGTATCGATAGGTTTTTTAAATGTCTTTGTCCCCATAACTGTTGCCCCTCTATTTCACTTATTTTTATCCCTAAATCCTCTTCCCAAATCTCCTTAAGGGTACTCTTTTTCGTTTTCCCATCCTTCATTTCAATTAGTATCTTATAGATTTTGCTAATTATACCTCTCAAGTTTTCGTGCTCTTCTACTGCCCTTCCCTTCTGTATTATTTGTTCAAATTGATTGAGTTGGTTTCCGTTTCTATTATTTTTTTTTCCAGTTTATTAACCATTGTTCTAGTTGTATACAATGAAACCATGATAATTTTATTTCTTTAAACTCTTCCAACATCCATTCCCTCTTCATTTCCGCCTTCATCCAATCCCCTATTCTATCTAAATTTATTTCCCTTACCTTTTTATCCATTGCTTTTTTTAAATTTTTTGGGAATTTCTTTTCCATCACTATTGGGGTTATAATTGATCCTTCCTTTATTAACCTCCCCTTGTATTTATTCCATACTTTCAGTATGTTGCTCAGCATTGGGTTTCTAATTTCCCTCAGTTCTTTTCTAGTAAGTTGTTTAAAAAATATATTCCAAGTTTCATCTTCCACTTTTCCTGATTCATTACTAAGCCAATCTATTCCCTCTTTTTTAACCATTCCTTCTATAACCAAATTTAATCTACTTGCTTCATAATATTTTTTTATATTAGGTAGTGCTAGTCCACCCTCCTTTTGCGATCTATACCATAACTGTTTATTTAGCCTATTTCTTTTACTTCCATTGCAGTACTTATTAATCATTTGTTGCCATCTAATTAGCTCTTCTTCTGTAATTTGAAGTGGTAACATTCTAAATATAAAATTTATCTTTGGAAGTATTTTCATTTTTACTAATGCTATTCTTCCAAACCAGGATAAATGTATACCTTCGTACTCTATTAACTTTTTCTGAACTTCTTTTCTTAAAGTTACTACATTTACTTCCTCTATCTCTTTTAAATCCTTAGTTATTATTACTCCCAAGTATTTTAATTTATTCTTAATTCTTATTCCCATTTTTCTCTGCTCTATAAATTTTTTTTCTTCTTCTCTTGTATAATTGAGTAGCATCATTTCTGACTTATTCCAATTAACTTGTAATCCCGTTGCTTTCCCAAATATCTCCAAATGTTCTTTTATTCTATCTATTTTCTCCGCTATATTTTCTATAAATAACAATGTATCGTCAGCGAATAAGCTCACCTTCTGTTTCTCCTTTTTTCCTAATCCTTCTAAATTTTTATCGTTCCTTATATTATTAGCAAAAAGTTCTATCACCATAGCAAATAATATCGGGGACAAAGGGCACCCTTGTCTAGTTCCTCTAGTCACTTTTATTTCGTTTGTCACTCCATCATTTATAGTTATCACTGCTGAATTCTTTGAATAAAATTGTTTTAGTACTCCTTTTATTTTATTTCCCATTCCAAATTTATTCACTATTTCCCCTAGTGTCTCCCATTCCACACAATCGAACGCTTTAAAAATGTCTAATGATAGTATCCCTGCTTTTCCCTTCCCCTCTTTAACCCAATGAATTTTATTTAGTGCTCTCCCTATCAAATTTGACATTTGTCTTCCTTTTATAAACCCACACTGATCTTCTTTTATGTACTTATACATACATTTATTCATTCTGTTAGCTAATATCGCGGACAATATCTTTGCATCCTGGTTTATTAATGATATGGGCCTGTATGACCCTGGGTCTGTTAAGTCTTTGTCAGGTTTGGGTATTAATATTATTAATGATCTCCTCCATGAATCGGGTATTTTATCTCCCTTCATTATTCCATTATACAATTCCAATAATTTTGGGGTTAAAACTTCTCTAAAGCTTTTATAATATTCTGTCCCTAGACCATCCAGGCCTGGGGCTTTCCCTACTTTTAATTTATTAATGACTTCCTCTATTTCTTTTTTCTTAATAGGTTGGTCCAATAGCTCTTTATCTTTCTCCTCCAGCTTACTCTCCCAATTTTCTTCCACGTATTTCCTGATTGCCTCTATGGGACATGCTTTAGTTTGATATAGATTTTTATAAAATTCCTCAAATACTTTCAATTTTTCTTTCATAGCGCTACATAATTTACCTGTTTTATCTTTTATCGTGTTTATCATTCCTTCCATTTTCTTTTTCTGTGTTGATTTGGCTAGGATCTTTGAATTCCTATCACTAAACTCAAAATATTCCCTCCTTAAATAAATTAAATTTTCTTGTACTTCGTCTATTTCCATTTTATCCAATTCCTCTTTTTTTGCTCTTAACCTAGCATAAATTCGTATATCTCTCTTTATTACATATGCTTTTTCAATCTCTTCTATTTCTCTTTCTAGATTCCTTTTCCTTTCTTCTTGCCTTCTTTTTAAGTTAATTGTCTCTTTTATACATAACCCTCTGGTCACTGCTTTCATAGTATCCCATAGGACTCCTTTTGTCACCCCCTTTTCGTTGAAGCCCCATATTTCTTGCCATTCTGCTTGCACTTTATCTACTATCTCTTTATGATTTAGTATTCTTGTGTTTAACCTCCACCTTTTCATTTTATCATAATCACATTTCAACGCAATCTCAATTGAAACCAAAGCGTGATCCGAAATCTTAATCATACCTATATCAGCATTTAGCACTTTACTTGTCATGTTCTTGGAGACAAAAATATAATCAATTCTTGTATACACCTTGTGTACCGATGAATAATATGTATATCTACTTTCATTCCCTTTTACCAATCTCCACACATCCTTTAATTGCCATTTATTCATTACTCTGCTTAAATCCGTTGTTTCAATATTTCTAGCTTTTGATGCTATCGTAGTTTTATCCTTCTTCAAGTCCATACAGCAATTACAATCTCCTCCAAATATTACATTTTGTTGATGATAATTCTCTATTTGCTCTAACACTTTTTCATAAAATTCTTGCTGTTTCACATTTGGTGCGTATACATTTACTAATACATATTTTTCCTCCCCTATTTCCCCATATATTATTATATATCTTCCCTCTTCATCTTTCAATACCTTGTTTATGACAAAATTGCATTTCTTTGCTATTATTATTGCTACTCCTCTTGACTTTGATGACCCAAAAGATGTTTCATAGTTCCTTATCCAGCTCGACTTTAGCTCACTCGAGCCCCGTTTATTTTGATGTGTTTCCTGTAGGAAGATGGCGTCCGCCGCGTCCTTCTTCAGTAGAGATTCAATCCGCCTTCTCTTAATTACCGTCCCCAGTCCCCTCGTGTTCAGCGTTGAAATTCTTAATTTATGGGACATCATTTCCCTTTCCCTTTAAAAGCTTCTTTGTGGCTTGAAACAACGTGAACCCTTGACCCTTTCCCTCCCCTACCCTTAGTCCCCATTTCCCCCTCCCCCCCAATCCCCCCGCTTCCCTCTTTCCCCCCTTCCTCCCCTTCCAATCTTCGGGACTTCTCGTCCCAATCATGGCCCCCGGCCTTCCCAATTGGGGAGGGGGGGGTGAAGTCATCCTGTGGCCCAGAGTCTCCCTCCCCCCGAGTGCTCATTTTAGATAAAAAATAAAAAAAGCGTTGTTGCAGTGTTTAATTTCTTCTTACAGCTCGATTCCTCCAACGGCACCAATTAATTCCTCCATTTCTCCTCCATCCGGATCCTTTTCCTCCTCCTCCTTCCGGTCTCTTTCTTGTCTTCTTACTATTCCAAGCTCCTCCAGTAATTGATAACCTTGTTCCAGTGAATCTATTCTGTATCTCTTGCCTTTCCATTGGAACTTAAGAAAGATAGGGTATCCCCAGGTATACAAAATTCCAGCTTTCATTAACTGAATCGTGATAGGTTTCATTGAGTATCTCCAATTCTTGGTTTCTGGGCAGTAGTCGTTAAATATCTCCAATTTTGAATCACCCATCTTTAGGTAATCAGGATTCTTCTTAAGTATTTTCATCAGGTCTTCCTTCTTTGCAAAATTGTGGAATCGAATTATTATATTTCTGGGTGTTATTTTATTTCTTCCAGCCGGGAGGCGATGAGCTCTCTCTATATCCAATTCTGACCAGTTCAATACCGGCGTAATCTTTTGCAGCCACTTCAGGATTTCAGCTTTCAGGTCTTCTTTTTTGTTCCCTTCTGGGTAATTTTTAATTATTGCATTATTCCTTCTTTGATTGTCTTGCATATAAACAAACTTTCTTTCCATATCTGAAAGTCTATTTTCATTTTGTTGTGTTTGCCGTTTAAGTACAAGTTGTTCCTGTTTGTTTTTTTCAATTTCTGCTTTATTCGTTTGTATTTCTCCATGTATTGTTTTCAAGGTTTCTTGTATTGCCTGGAATTTTTTATCTGAACTTTTTCGTTCCATATCTAATTCTGATTTCATTTCTTTAGCACTGGTCAGGATATCTTGTTTTAATAGCTGAGTCTCACTTTTGATCAGATCTGCTATTTTATTTAACATTTGACTATTGCTCATTTCTTTCTCTGATTTCCCCAGTTCTTCCCTCTCACTTCTTCCTTCTGATCCAACTGGTTTTGCAGTTAGACATGGCATTGATGTTGAAGCTCCGCTCCCTGATTGGGGAGGGGTCCGTTTTAGCTGATTTCCCTTTTGAAGGGGAGGGCTGCGTCTAACTGCACTCATGTCTTTAGGAAGCTGAGGAGCCTGGGGAGCTTCAAGATTTTCCAACCTGTTCAATCCAGTAAGCCTTACAAGCCTTGCAAGAGATCTGTCCGAGGGCTTGGTACGTTCCCACAGAGGGTTTTTTGGAGTCTCTCTTGGTGTGTCTTTCCCTTGGTGTGTCTTCCTACTCCTACTCATTCAGTCCATTCAATCATTCAGCACAGTCCAAAAATTTCCAACCTGATATGTCTGTATCACTTGCAGCTTTTCCCTTATACCGAGGGGTTTGCTTTAACTGATAATAATAACTCACTCCTTCTTCATAGGAAAGGCATGCTTTTGATCATTGCTTTGGACATTGCTTTTGCCTTCCAAATCATTTAATCCAGTCTCTCCAAAAGTTTTTCTTTAAGTAGGAGAGCTTATGACGCACTTGAATTAATAGGTTAGTTTCACTTTCGGCCGGAGCGGCCAGCCAACTATCCAGAGTTCATAAATCAAAAGCAATTAAACGGTAGTAATTTACCTTTAGACTCCTCTTTTTTCAGCTCCTTAGACACACCACACTTTCGCCTCTTTTCCAGTCCATAAAGAGAAATCCTTGATCCATTTATCACTGCATTCTGATCTTTTTGCACGGGAGCTACCAGGGAGACGTCTTCTACTCGACCATGGTGGCTCCTCCCCCGATCTTTTTGTTTTTCAAAATAAAGTCTGTTGTATTTTTTTATCTCCTCGCCTCTGAAACCTCATTTCTGAAACCAGAAACAATTTTCCCACCCCAGCTTACATTAATTAATTTTTTGTAAGACCAACAATGAAAAGGCTATCCAGTAACTGCTGGCAACCAAATATAGTAACCCTAAATGAACAACCCATCACCATTGTATGGAAGAAGCTGGATGCAGATCC
Source organism: Anolis sagrei (assembly GCF_037176765.1). NCBI lineage: Eukaryota > Metazoa > Chordata > Lepidosauria > Squamata > Anolidae > Anolis > Anolis sagrei. Next base: position 123,662,914 of record NC_090023.1, read on the forward strand.
TTACATAGCAGTCCTCTACTGATTCCAAGTTGCCAAGAGGTTGTGTATATTGTGATCAGGGGATCACAATATAGAAACTCAACATTTGTGTGCAAGATTCTTTACTTTACTTACTGCTGTATTAGATTCTCTGATTTGAGGTCTGTTTACTCCTATCCTTTGTTTTTTTTAAAAAAAACTGAGTGCCATCTATGAGCTCTTCAGGAAAGGAAGCCAGGTCCTTTCCACTTGTGACCTAACAAATGTATGCTTATGCACTGTTGCAAAATGAAGCAATAGTTCTGTATCAGTAGTTCCATAGTAATTTATTCAATGTATAAAAAAGAACTGAAATTGCCATGTGTTCTAGAAATCTGCATAGTCTTATAGTTCAAGAAACCTGTAGTATGCTTGTTAGCACTTGCTGTCTGGGATATAGTTCTTTATGACCCATGATGAAAAATGACCTGCATTGACCCAAATGCATCATGTACACTGAGGAAAAAATCATTAGTTTATTATGAAATGAAGTTAAATTTCCCCCTCTCTCTGAGAGAGAGAGAGAGAGAGAGAGGAAGGGTGTCTTCTTATCTAATTGTGCAGTGTCTCCTTAGATGCCTTTAATCATAATCTGGTAGTGCTATTAGCCCAGTAGTTTATTTTGCTGTTAAAACACATTTTGACTAAGTGGCAATAATAGACTGCAGGAATGATAAGAATGCCCTTTAGGAAGTGCAAAGGAGCCAAAAGAAGAGTAATTGGAAGGGAAATTCTTCATGACAAAATTATGCCATAAAACTCACTCTGGCTGCAGTGCTGAATTTTAAAGCCATTTCATCCTAAAGAAGAACAAACAAACAAAATCTCTGAAAGGAGCAAGTCAGAGGAGCTCTAGCACTTGAGGCAAACATTTCAATTTCTAAATTTATGTATCAATCAATCACAGTTCTCAGTCTTTCCTCAATGTCACCTGTAGCTTCTGGTTTGTGGCATTAACAAGGGCCTCTGGCAATACCAATGCTGCCTCTATCTTTGCACAATTTGTAAATTAAAAGATTATCATCTTCAGAGTTTATCCTCTATGTCCAGCCTGCACCTGGGTGACTTTCTAAAGTTTTATTTCCCATAAAGTTGCATAACTTTCAGGTAATTCAGTGGGAAATAAACAACTGTTCAATAATCCATGAGCAAATTGGTATATTCCTCCTGTTTACCCATCTCAAAGGATGTGTGTGGTGTGTGTGTGTCCAGGAAGAAGAAATCCGAGTGTCATAGGGAGAAGTAGTCATAAGGGCATAATATCATAACATAGGTGCCAATTAATTTTTGGGGGGTATTATGACTGGTCAGAGATGGCACTTACATCATGCACATTAACTTTCGGACTTATTTTTTTTTAAAGGAAGCTAGAGAAATCCATAAAACATCTCTCTACCCCATCAATTACCCATGTTAACAAAACTGAGCCAACCAGGATAATATTAGCAAAAGTGTGAAAGACCAAAGAAATTCCAACAACGGAACAATTGATAATAAAAATAATGGATATAATAAACATGGATATACTGACACAAGGAATTTCACATAGTTACTCGAAGCCCCAAAAAACCAATTGGGAATTAGTGTTAGACTTCATAAAAGGGAAAAACAAAGAGATGCATATGATAGACTTTTAATGGAAATCCAAGATCTATATCAACAAATAGACGGCGAATGACACAAGCAAGGAAACAAATGTATATGTATATGCTGTAGGATAAGTATTTATATGGACAAATAATCAGAATAACATATTATATGTACAAATCTACTAATGTACGGAATTGTAGCAATATGAGTACCACCCTGGAGGAACCTGGAAGTATCTGATCAACCCCACTCCCTACCCCAGTTTTCCCTACCTTTTCCTCTCTCTCCTCTCTTCCCCTTCCCCTTTTCTTCCCCACACTTCCCTCCACCCCCAACCTTCCCACAGTGTCCACCTCCCCTGCATTTTTAATGTAAATTTGTAAAATAAAAATCAATAAAAATATTTATAAAAAAAACTGAGCCAACCACATTTCAATGAAGAATGTATTAAAATCACCAAGGGAGGAGAGAGAAAAACAGCAAGAGGTTCATACATTTTCTTTAATTATGCAGTTGTGATTGACCACAGAGGGCTAGATGGAATTTGGTCTTCTTTGCAGAAATAGTATTTTCTGTGTGTAAAATGTTGTTTTCTGAGAAGGAAATATAGCATTCTAAACAAACAAATGAACAAACAATAGTACACTCACATCTTGCACAGTTCAGGAAACTTTTAATGAACATTCCTAACACTCATAAAACACATTGTTTTAATAGTAGTGATATATAATGATATTTCAGTTGGAGCCCCTGGTAGTGCAATGGGTTAAACCCTTATGCTGGCAGGACTGCTGACCAAAAGGTTGGCGGGTCATATGTGGGGAGTGGGATGAGCTTCTGTCTGTAAGCTCCAGCTTCTCATTCGGGGATATGGGAGAAATCTCCCACAGGATGGGAAAACATCCGGGTGTCCCCTGGGCAACATTCTTGCAGATGGCCAATTCTTTCACACCAGAAGTGACTGGCAGTTTCTCAAGTCATTCCTGACATGGAAAAAAATATTTCAGTCAGGTTATAATGTTGCACACTTATTTGCTTCTCTTCAAATCCTTCCTCCCATACATCTGCTGATCACATGGTAACTGATTACTCCCATATCAGTGGAGTTGTTTTAATCTGAATATCAAAGGAATAGTGGTGATGATGATGATAATAATGTTCATTTATAACCCACTTTTTTCTTCACAAGAAGGTTCAAAGTGGCTATGCAAAGTGAAGATGCTGAATGTATTTCAGTAACAGAATTCAGTAATCTCTTTTAAAATTTAAACTGAAACCCAAAGTAATTATGAGTTCCTCAGTGATATGGCACCCACCATTGCTCAGATCAGAAGAACAGCACCACTTCTAGTTGTGCATGCTTAATATCCAAGCAATATATATATATATATATATATATATATATATATATATGTCTGTTAATATGAAAATAAATGAAGTTGTTAGTGTAAGACACACAGTATACAAAATTGAAGTATTTTTGAAAGGATTTTAAAACTCAAACAGACATCAAAGTACAAACCGAATTCTGCCAAATGTAGAGAATTCAAAAGCTCTCACATTGTGCTATTGAATGGGATGGATCCCTCCCCTAAACACACACACACAGTATAGAAAAACTATTGAAAGGCTTAGAAATGAACACAGTTTAGACAGAAACACAGAATGGAAGCTGAATTATGTTTCTAGGCCCACATCCTTTGGGGAATGATTTTATCTCACTTGCTTCCCTCTCAGAATCACAAGAAAAATACTGCTGAGATTATTTAATATCCATGCAAAAACATTGGAAGGGTTTTTAACATTTGACTTGAACAGATTCCTTCATGCTTTGTGAAAGCAGTGCACCATAATCCTCCTGCATGCCTCCATAATTTGCTCTTTTGAAGCCCAATTTAATTCCCATTATAGCCAATGGGAAACATTGCATCAGTGCTAATGAACTTTATGCCCAAGTAGTAACATCTTGCTTTACCATTCCCATGCCAGGAAAACAGACTTCCATGAATGAGAAACAATATTTGCTTGATATAAAGATGCCCCCAGAGAAAAGAATTCGGGAATGGAAAAAAGTAAGTTGGCCAATATTCAACATTATTTAGTCAAACTGCTAGTAAGTGTCTTGTTTAAAAAACCTCAGAATTTATTTAATCACTTTTTTAAAAAAAACAAAAAAAAAACAAAAAACCATCACTTCAACACTGGTACTTTGGCATGCTAGCAACAGCCATGCATATCTTTAGATTTCTTTATCTATTGCTGGACATTCAAATGGAATTGACCTCCCCTACAAAAATATGGGTTGAGTTGTTTATAAACTGATTCCTCTAGTGGCAGTGTTTGTGGCATTTTTTTTGTCTTTGTGGGAAAATACCAAATATTCATATGAAAACATACCAAAATCTCCTGCTATTATATATAATTGTGTAGTAAAATAGTGTCTCTTATCCTTATATAAAATGGCAAAATCAAGGTTTGCCCTTTCAGTTTTTAAAAATATTATCAGGTTGTGGATGGTTTTATATATGGAATCAAAATCTGTGGACATGGAGGACCATCTGTGCTATAGATTCAAGTGTTTGACTATTGCTCAGCCAGTTCCATGTGACTTTGAGTGATCCATCCATCCATGTTCATCATTGCAATTAGTGATGACTTCTATGATTAAATGGCCTTTTGAGATACAGTATTACAGTAGACTTGAGTTTATTGAGGTTCTCTGATTTCCAATATGAAGTTCATTCTGATTAATGACTATGAGGTCTGTTTGGCTCTTTTTCAAAAAGTGCCTCTATTTACATGTATTTTATTCTTTAAAAAGAGCATTAACTGTCATTGATTAAAGTTTACTTGTAAATCTACACTTCTTAAATGGGCAAGAAAAATGAAATTCACAAGCTGGGAAATATATGGATTACATGCCATAAATTGTGCTAGTGTCTGCAATTAAATTAACCCTGAAATAATATGTGGAGCAACATTCCAAATTAAATACTCAAGCATTGGCATCTCTGATATCATTCTTATTTTGGAAGTGGAACATCCAATCTTTACAGTTTGCATGTTTCAAAATTCATGCTCCTGTTGCAGACAACTACTAGACAAATGAGAACTAAACATTATTGGTGGATAGTTTTCAGCTGTGACACCAGATATTTTTTTATTATTTTTAAAATATTTTGCTGTGTTGCACTGAAGTTTAGTTGTGCTAAATAAGGTTTCTGGGGATTATAATCTAACAATATCTCATGTCTATATCTCTAAGTTGTTTCTATTTATGCATCAATCTAGGTGTTCAGCTACAATATGAACATGTCAGCTCAATCTTTTTATTTACTGACTAAACCCAATTATATATCAAGCAATACTGGCAACGTGTATTCCAGAGGCTGCTTGAAACACACAGGTCTGTATTTGTGGCTGTTGGTCCCCCCTGACTCTCCTGTACAGCTTTTGTTTCCAGGGGGGAAATAAAGACGATGAATTGACACTTCTGAAAGGCTCTGGAAGCAGAAATTTACCTTTAAAATGTATTACTGGGTTTTTCTGTACAGTTTAACATTTCTGAATGTTATTTCACCTCTCAAAAACCAGAGATGGACCTTTGCTTTCTTTTCTTAATTTTTTAAAAGTGTTTTGTCATCCTATGATTCCTGCGAAAGATTATGTGAAGAACTCTATCTGCCCCACCTATAGAAGGGCTTACTACAGATGAAAGTGGTTGCTATATTTACTGGACACTTCCAATTACTTTAAGATGTTGTAAGCATGGTAGTATTGGCTATTCTCAGTTTCTATCCTTATCTGAAACATTTTAGGATAGAAATGTTTTGGATTTAATTTTGTGGGAGGTATTTTTGAATATTTGTGTCTACATAATCAGATAACAGAGATGGGGCCCCTGTCTAAACATGGAAATAATGTATATTTCATATATAACTTATACACATATCCTGAAGTTAATTATATACACAATATTTTGGATAATTTTATACATGAAACAGAGTTTATGCACACTAAACAACCAAAACACAAGGGTGTTCCTATCTCAGCCGCCCATGTGGATGTTTTTAGAGCATTTGGGATTGCAGATTTCCAGATGAGATATGTTAAACTTGTATAACATAGATCAGGAGTTCCCAATTTTTTTCAGCCATGGAGCCCTTTTTGAAGCCAAAGTTCTCATGGATTACCAAGAAATGTCTAGTGTTCAGTTCTATCTGTCTATGATCTATGAGGCGTATTATAAACAATACATATACAGAAGTATGAATATTAAGATATATATAAGGTATATATATATGATTAGAGGAAACAATAGTAAAAAAGAACTGGAGACAATATTATTCATTATTTAAATCTACAAAATGATATAACAACTATTTAAGATGTGTTCACCTGAGGGTGGGAAACCGTGATAGCTTGGGGATTCTGCTGGTGTACCACCCACCCCGTGACTCAGCAGTTTCCCGGCCTGAGCTAGCAGATGTGGTCTCCAATTCGGCCTTGGTTTCCCAGTGCTTGTTTGTGCTGGGAGACTTCAACATCCATGCTGAGACTTCCTTAACAGGGGCAGCTCAGGACTTCATGGTCCCCATGACAACCATGGGGCTATCACAAGTCATATCTGAGCCCACCCACCAGGCTGGACACACACTCGACTTGGTTTTTGTGGCGGACGATGGAATGGTCAGAGTGGAAGAGCAAAACATCTTGCCATTTTCATGGTCTGACCATCACCTGATCAGCGTTAGACTTACTGTGACCACAAACCTTTGCAGGGGTGGAGGATCAACTAAGATGATCTGCCCCAGGAGACTGATGGATCCAGAAGGATTCCTGAGGAATCTTGGGGCTCTTCCTGCCATGGAGCCTGGCGATCATGTTGACACTCTGGTCAATTGCTATAATAGTGAGATGGCCAGCGTGACAGACTTGATCGCTCCCAAACGCCCCCTATCATTGCGTAGAGACACCCCGTCTCCTTGGTTCTCTGGGGGAGTTGGCTGTGATGAAGCGCACTAGAAGGAGGCTAGAGTGCAAATGGAGGAAATTGCAGGATGTATCTGATCAAGCATGGACTACGGCCTCACTTAGGGCCTATTCCGTGACTATACGGGAAGCCAGGGAGGCCTTCACGACTGCCCGTATAGCGTCTGCATCTAATAGATCTTTGGAGTTGTTTTGGTTGGTTGGGGAACTTCTTCACCCTCCTGAGGTGGAGGAGACCTTCGACGACCCGAGAACTCGGTGCTGCGAATTTGCGCAGCAATTTGCAGACAAAGTTGCTCAGATATGTCTTCAGTTGGACTCCAGTTTGGTCGCAGTTCCAAGAGAGGTGACCGAGGCATCTGCTTGTCCAGTTTTGTGGGATTCCTTCTGGCTTGTTCGTCCTGAGGACATGGAGGTGGTCCTTAGGGCAGTGAGAGCTACTACATCGGCTCTGAACCCTTGCACATCTTGGCTAATTAAATCGCCCAAGGATAGTCTGATTGATTGGTTTATGTTAATCATGAATACATCGTTGGAGCAAGGAATTTTTCCATCAGGCTTAAAACAGGCTGTGGTCAAACCACTCCTGAAAAAGACTTCCCTTGATTCCACGGTCTTGAATAACTATAGACCAATCTTAAACCTCCCTTTTCTGGGCAAGGTGTTGGAGCGGGTGGTCGCTGCTCAGCTCCAGGGCTTCCTGGATGACATCAACTACCTGGATCAGTCACAGTCTGGCTTCAGACCTGGCCATGGCACTGAGACAGCTTTGGTCACCTTGGTGGATGATCTCCGCAGGGAGCTGGACAGGGAGAGTGTGACCCTGTTGGTTCTCTTGGACATCTCAGCGGCTTTTGATACCATCAATCATGGTATCCTTCTGGGACGCCTCTCCGGGATGGGCCTTGGAGGTACAGCTTTGTTGTGGCTCCAGTCCCTCCTGGAGGGTTGATCCCAGATGGTGAAGCTGGGAGACACCTGCTCGGACCCCTGGCCTTTGACCTGTGGGGTCCCGCAAGGCTCCATTTTGTCTCCCATGCTTTTTAACATTTACATGAAACTGCTTGGTGAGGTCATCCGGGGTTTTGGAGTTGGGTGCCATCTCTATGCAGATGACACACAACTCTACAACTCTTTTCCACCTAACTCCAAGGAAGCCCCTCGAGTGCTAGATTTGTGCCTGACCGCTGTGGCTGTCTGGATGAGGATGAACAAGCTGAAGATTAATCCCGACAAGACAGAGGTCCTCCTGGTCGATCGCAAACCAGACCGGGGTATAGGGTGGCAACCTGTGCTGGACGGGGTTGCACTCCCCCTGAAGTCGCAGGTCCACAGTTTGGGGGTCCTCCTTGATTCTTCTCTTACATTTGAGGCTCAGGTGTTGGTGGTGGCCGGGAGGGCCATTGCACAATTAAGACTCGTGCGCCAAATGCGACCGTACCTCAGGAAGGCGGATCTGGCCAAAGTGGGCCATGCCTTAGTCACCTCTAGACTGGATTACTGCAATGCACTCTACGTGGGGCTGCAATTGAAAACGGCCCGGAAATTTCAGATGGTCAGGTTGTTAACTGAGGCACTTTACAAGGAGCGGTCAACCCTCCAGTTCAAGGAGCTCCACTGGCTGCCATTCATTTACCGGACCCAATTCAAGGTGCAGGTTCTTACCTACAAAGCCCTGAACGGTTTGGGACCCACCTATCTGTGTGACCGCATCTCTGTATACGAACCCACACAATCCCTCATCCGGGGAGGCCCTCCTCTCTATCCCACCAGTATCGCAGGCGCGGTTGGTGGGGACGAGAGAGAGGGCCTTTTTGGTGGTGGCCCCTCGACTCTGGAACTCACTCCCTAAAGACATCTGACAGGCTCCAACTTTGGCAGTCTTTAGGAGGAGCTTGAAGGCGTGGTTGTTCCAGTGTGCCTTCCTGGAATAATGATCCCATAGCACTTTGTCCTCCAAAGCACTTTAATTTTTTTTAGGTCTCCTTGTATGCCCTTCCACAAATGCCACTATCACCTTTTCGTCCATGTCCCAGCATTATTTCCATTTGAACTTTACTTTTGGCCTTCCCGCTGCTTTTAATTGCGTGTTGTCTTATTGATAATGTTGCATATTTTATTGTCTATGTTTTTATTTTAATTGCTTGTACTGTTGTTGTTATTGCTTGTATTGTTGTATTTGGGCTCGGCCTCATGTAAACCGCACCAAGTCCCTTGGGGAGATGGTAGCGGGGTACAAATAAAGTGTTGTTGTTTTTTTTATTATTATTATTATTATTATTATTATTATTATTAAGTTATTTGAAAAATGTTACAATGATGCATGTACACCAGAAGTTAATGTGAACAATGTGCTTGCTTCTTGTGGCAGTTTGTCAGAGTTTAGTGGAGATTCCCTGAAATATCCCTTCTCGTCATGTCTTCTTTTACTGCCTGGAGCTCCCTGATTATTATTGTTCCCCTGGCTAATTATGGTCCAGCTCAGTTTTCTTTCAAACTTCCCCTCTCTCCTTTCCTCTCTCTTCTACCTTTCAAACACATTCACCACCTTACTAAGTTGCTTGACTAGGCAGCACCTTGTCCCAGTTCCATTCCTGTGATCTCTGCTGGCAGTTTCTGAGGTCAGAGCACTCATCTTTTCTGTTTTTGTACAGCGACCTACTTCTGCCAACCAATCTGCTCTGAGGGACAGCCCCAGGGCAGCCACACATTGGATGTATCACATGTCTGGCAGCCTGCTTCATGGAGATGAGAAAAGGGGATGGGGAGGATGAAGAAAAGGAGGAGGAAAGCAGCACAAGATCGTCTGATGCAGAGCACCTCACAAGCACACACATTGGGAACCCTTGACATAGATTATTGCTGTTTGCATATGATAGAAAACTTAATATAACTGGAAATTATTCACTCTTCCAAGTCTGCAACATAGGACCAGCAGCAATAGCATCCCTGTGGGACAATCTATATCCCTACCAACCATTGGTTTCATAAACATTAGGAACATTACAGGTTTTCCTGGTTAACTGAATTAAAATGGTGAAAAGCATTGCAGTCTAGTGTCCAGATCTGATGCACTGCATTCCAAGAAAAGAAGGATGTTGACCAGCAAGGTTGCAGTCCACTAAGATGACCAAGTAGGAGAAAGACTGAGAAAATACCTTGCTGTGAGCCTCCCAGATCTGCATAGAGCCAGTGTTTACATCAAACTATATAGTAAAACACACTTTCTATCTTTATTGTAGTCCCTTTGTCTACAAGAAAACAATTTTTGGACATGACATTTTAGTTATCTTTATGAAATCCTAGCAGTTATATAATTTTTGTTAATTCTTCCCAATTCAATCATGTCGCATTTCTAATAGTTGCTTTGTAAGATTATATGTACTGTAAGTGAATTCTTTTCAACTAGCCCATTGCATGTTACACTTGCCATGATGTTTTTGATAAGGGAAGACATCAGGCTAGAGTGGAATGCTCCATTCCATTCCCTCAGGCAATGCATTTTCTCCTTTTGTCTTCTATAACTGATATCTCCATTTCCAAGGGTGAGAGTGAGAGTGACCTTGTTCATTCATTTTCTCTGAATATAGATGTAAGAGTTCTTGTTTCTAGTGGCATTACAAGACCACATAGTTGATTCTGTTTGATCTACACAGAACTTGACACTCATTGAATGTAATATGAAGAGAACTAACAGTTTACAATTTGCCTTTGAAGATACTCAGATAACTCTCTTATTAGCAATGAAACACTTGTAATTTGTCTAAGAAAACTGCCCACTAACTTCAGTGGAACCCCTTCAATATACATGTTTAAGAGAATTTAGAATCATGCGACTCTGAAGTGCCACATGACTATTATGACTGTACTAATATCACAGTTTATATATACATCTGCAGTTCTTTTCAGACCACATAGAAATAAAGGTCAATAAATTGAGATTTTCAGCTTACTTAATTTAAAAAGTGGATTCTGTGTTCTACTATATAGAGTTAAAGATAATTTAGGCTATTACAGTGACCTCCTAATTGCTAGATTGTCATCTAAAAAGCCATGTTAAAGGGGTGCTCTCACTTAGCTATCATGTAGCTGCTTTCTCCAGAATTCTGGAAAATATAGTTTAGATAATCTGAGGACCTCTCTGACTGGGAATTCCAAAGACCCTGCCCTAAACTACATTTCCAAGAATTCTGCAGGAGACAGTCACGTGATAGTAAAGGAGGAATGCAACTTTTGGACAATAATGTAATATCATCCATAGTTTGCCAGATATGGCTGCCAAGGAGTATTCCTCAATCAATGTCTCCATTCATTCCCCTGATGTACAGAGTAATATCTAGCTCACAGACCAGTAGACATATCTCTAGTTCTTCAACTAAGGTATTAATCTTTGTTTTATCCACTTTTGTGCAGGATTAAGTATAGTGTTGAAAAAAATGTTTTCAAGAAACAGTGTCATCTATATTACAAATTCATCTGTGCTTCAGGTCATTTCCTTTTGCTATTGTGTGTATTATAACTGAAGCATCTATCTGAGTGTGTAAATATAGCATGCTTATGATATATTTGCATATCTAAAAGTGAAAAAGTTGAAGGACAAAAATATTCAAGTAGGCTGTCTATATTTTTTTATTTCTCTAATAATTTCATGAACATAAATGCAATTAATTTGAGCAATAGTATTCATACTTGTATCATATACAGATTTATTAACACTTCCTTGGTGATTTATATAAAAGATAGATTATTACAATTATTTAGAACAGTGGGTTTAATCATGATTCTCTTGTTTTGCTGTCCACAATTGTATATCACAAAACACTGCATAGGGTTCTGGATAAAAAATAAATAAAAATATTGCTCTTACATAATGAGTGGATCTCCCAGTTCCAAGCAGCTTCATCTCAATAATACTGCATGAAAGACCCTTATTGGACTGTGAAGCCTGTGAAGCCATCTTCTAGACAGGTCAAGTCACCATTTCAAATTACTAGAGTTAGATTGTCCTAAACTATTTAGCAGGAGTAGATAAAGTATGGCCCCGGGCACACAAATGAACCCTTTGACTCCCCAGATTCCTCCTACCAAGTGAATTGCCTCTTCTCATCATAGAATGATAAGATCATAGATCACTTAAAAAGTTTTAAGTGCTCTACAAAAAAGGAGAGACCACTCCTCCCAAGGCAATGTTTTCCACTGCAGAACAGCTTTTATCATCAGGAAGTCTTACCAGATGTCCATAAATCCTGCCACTCAATTGTGATTTAACTCCATTGTTACATTCCCTTGTCTCTGATATAGACAAAATAAAGTTGGTTCCATTTTCTACATAACACTGATATGTCTTCCAGTGTTTAAATGTAGCTATCATATGACTTCTCAATCCTCTTTTCTCCAAGCTAAACACATCCAGCTTTCTCAACTATTCCTCATAGGGCTTAGTTTCCACAGATTCCAAGAGAGATTTCAGATAGTCCTTGAGCTGTTTAACATCAAAATTAACAAATACTAGTTTTGTCAAAAACAGAAATGGACTTCCAGCTACTTATAATTTTGTTTGTGATTGTTTTGGCATGTTCCTATTATGTAGGAAAGATCTATTGGGATGAGTCCAATTATATGCTTCCTTGCATTGATGTTATAGTGTATCCTATCCTAAAAGAAAGTAGGAGATCAACACAAGAAGACAGAACCTTATTTACTTCACAAACCAACAATATGGCTATCCCTGCTCATTTCCCTTAGTTTGTGGCCTTGGTGCTTCTCATGGCTGCACTGCAAAATTACTTTTTATAGAAGTGTTCATTTTCTCTTACACAGCAACATTTCTGAGGAACGATCTGGGCAGGCACATAATTGTTCATTGTAAAATATTATTGCATAGGTGCATCTGCACTTTGACACCAATTTAATTGCTATGGCTTAATGCTATGGAATCATGGCTAATGGCTCTCATTTAAGAATGACCTTAAATAACAAATATTTTCAATCAGTTTTTTTAAAAATCGCTAACAATGGGGAAAAGAAAACTTTAGATTGGAAGTGATTAATGAAGAGTAAGATCATTTTTAGAAACTGTTAAATTCTTATCATGTTGATATTTGTGGAAGCAGTCCTTTAAGCCTCTGTGTCCAGAGACTTTGTATCTTTGTGCCCTAATAGTAGCACCTTGAATGGGGCCAATGACTTGCTGAAAGCAAAAAAAAAAAAATCAATATAGGTGCCATGTGCTCACTGCCTTCTCAACACTCAGGCAGCAATCTCTGGTGCTAACAGTAGAACCCCCTTCATGTTTATTATTATTATATTGTTACCTACAGAAATAGAGCAAAGGAAATGTTATATGATGCATTCTGGGACTCCTAAGATAGTTCTTGCAATTTTCTCTGTACCAATTCAGTCATAAAAAGCAACACTAAACTGGACAACTAAATCTCCAAATTCTGTCACTAAATTTTAGTGAGAGAAAGAAACATAGTGGTAGAATACATGTTATGTTTGCTGAAAATACAGAAAGTATTTTCCAAGTAGGACTTGAAACTTGTCTGAAACTCAGTCCCTCAGTGACATGCCTAGCATATTTGAAAACTGGAGCTGATCATTTTCTAAACCCCATTCCTCTATACAACACAATTATTTTCAGTAACAATCATAGACACAATATATCCATGAAACACATAATGAAAATGACTCGGAGTTTCAGTCCAACAACATCTGGAGGGCTCAATGATATTGCTAACCCAGCACACATACATCAATCTATTTCCACCATTAATAAATGAGTGTTGATTTCAGTAAACATATAGTTGATAGGATGGGCTGAGAGCTGATGTGAAATATGATCAGAACTGTGGCAGCTGTTCAATACAACACACAAATTTTGTGAGCAGGAAGGATGGCAAAGTGAAACTGGTTGGTGAAAGAAAAATCTGGTTGTGTACAAAGATTGCATGGAAGGCAGGAAAATATCAAGCAATGTAGTTATGGACAACCAGATGGACTGTCTGAAGCATAGGAATCTGTAAAGGAAATCAGGTAGTAGAAATTAGTAACTAGATTATAGTAATTAGTAATTAGATTATAGACTTGTGCCAAAGAAAGCAGAGCTGGAGCTATGTAATGGAAGGAAGCATAGCTTTAACAAATTAAGGATGTTAGCTGTACATCATTTTATGAACCCACTCACTGTCTTTATATAATTTACCCATTATTTGAGAATTAGACTCAAATGTTCTTGTTTCATCTTGAGATTCTTTACATTAGATAGCAAAACTTAATTACACAGGACATAACAATAATTTGAATTTCCTCCAAGATAAGTAGTGCAAATACAATTGCCTAATGTTAACTTCCCACTCTATACTAGCTATAGTAGATGTACATTTTCACTTGAGAATTGTAGTGCTTTTGAGGCTGAATTGAAGCAGTTATATAAAAAGAAAACATTTTTGAAGAGTGTTTGTTGAATCATAAAGCACTCAAAATTACAGTTTACATAGACTGCCAGGCCAAATCAGTTTTCAAAGGAGCATAAAACATCATAGTGACATTCTGAGTGTTCTTTTAGACTCCAATCAATCAACATGTATTTCTGCTTGGAAAGAAATGTCTCTGAAATGAAACTTTTCAAATAAAATCATTATAGAACAACTACATTCTATAAAGTAGAACCTTTAATCATATAGGTTTGCTTTAAAATTTAGGAAAGAGTTTTGTTTTATATTCTGAAATTCTGTCTTGGTCAATATGCCTTAGCTTCCATTCCTTATCCTAATGACTAAAGAGGTGCTGAGTAAACAATTGTATAGTTCAGAAAGGAAAGCTTGAAAGAAGTGATTTCTCTCTAGGGATGTGAAAACCTTTCTCTTCGGTTTTTCCTGCAATTATAAGACACTTTTAAGGATTTCCCAAATGCTTCCATTTTAAAAAGAAAAATCAAAGATCTTCTCAAAGGGTTTCCAAGTCTTGCTTAGAAATCCCTCAAAATAATCTGAAACCGTCCAAATTAAATAGGCACACTAATTTCCACCAAGAAGACATTCATGTTCCACCTGCCTGATGTACATTAAAGATGAAGTGCTTATCAAGGGGGAAAGAGTTAATATTACAAATATGGAAAAATATGCAAGGATTCAAATCCTAGACTTTTTAGATATTCATGGGTTCCAAAACTGGTCATAGCACTATTAAATATATATATATATAGACATCCTTAAAAACAAAGAACTGCAATGATAAAAAGGTTTTGTTTTTGTTTTTGTTTTAAAAAGAAAGAAACAAACTACCATATGTAAAAATAGTACTCTAAAATGAGGTAGAATGATTTTCAAAGATTAAAAACAACAATAAAGGTATATGCAGCACATACATCCCATTATAAGAGTCCCCTGCTGATCCTTTTTGTTATGAAATATATATAAAAAAATCCTTCAACATAATCCTCATTGTTCCTATTTGCAAGATAAATCTAATACAGATGTGTGTATTTTATTTTTTTCCTGGATTGTTGGTCTCTTCCATCAAGTAAATTGAACTTAGATCCCTAAAACAATTATGCTGCATGTGAGGCCATGTTCTGGAGAGGTCAAAGCCACCATTTCAAATTACTAGAGTTAGAAAATCTCACATAACCCATACAATTTCCAGTGTTATTGTTTGTTCAAAATGTTGAGAAAACATTGACTGACCAATGTGTTATGCAATGGCTTATAAATATTTCCTATGACTTATGAAAGAAAAAGGCAATATTAAAACAACATTTGAACAGAATATTGGAATAATTAGCAGGAAATCATTTTCAACAGTTTCCTTCACAAGCAACCATGTTCCATATTCCTAATTTGCTGCAAAGTATATGTCAACAGCATTTCTCCTGTAGCATCCGAAAGGGACATTTCTAGGCAGTCCAAACATTAGCTCTACCAAAGCCAAACCGTTCCATTTGTGTTCTTTAACTTCCATTAAAATGTGTTAGTTGCATCTTAAATAAAAGGAAAATTTGCACTTTTGCTAAAAGTGATTTCTCACTCATCTATCTTTTATTCACCAAATATAACTTTGTAGATTTGAAGTCCCTCTGTTATCAAAGTTGGGAACACAACAGAAGTCGTTATTACCATTTTGTAAGTTTAGCAAAATTGCTTCTCAACATCTTCTCTCTCAACAGCAGAGCTTAAAATATTACTTTTTTATTACAACTTCTAGAATTAGTTAACATGGACATGCATTCTGGGGATTCTGAGAGTTATACATCAAGGCTAACTTATTTGAGTTTTTCTTGAGAACTGGAAGATGTTATCATTGTTGTTATTTGTATCTGCTCATAAATAAGTCTCATTGAATTAAATCATATTTGTGCCCAAGCAAGTATGTATAGGATTTCAGAGTGAGGCATCAGATTTAAATTGCTTTTAGGATATTTTTTAATATAGCTTTAGTAAATAACCTTTTTCTATGTGCCACTTTTTTCTTTATAACTGTTGTCATAGCATGACTGCCAATGCTTGCTAAACTGCTTGAGACTTCTTTGAGGGATATCTTCTTTGGAAATATAGTCACCCTATATTTCATCTTGGAGGAATTGTGATTTAATTTTGGAAAGGAAAAAAACAACAATCCTGACCTTTTCCAGACCCACTGTCACTTGTAATTGAGGTTAAATTAGCAGAAACACTTCAATAAATCCTAACAAATGAGAAGTGGCTACCTTCCCAAAGTAACAAGTGCAAGTGCCAAAAGGTCAAGAAAGGATGGATCCTAATCTCAATTTGTATCTTGGGAAATGCTGTAGAATTAGGAAATCAGGTGTTTGGACAACGCTTGCTTGTCAGCAGGATATAAATTGAAACAGGCCACAGATGGATGCCAGAATACATTACAGCACTGTTGGGTCTCATCAGTCAATATCTGTTATATTTCACAGTACCTGGAGCTTAATTATTCTGTGTGAAAGGAGATCGAAAATCAGTACATCACAAGCAGCTAAGCATGAGGAGCCAAATTCAAAGGAGATACAATTGAACTAAAACGCAATTAAGCACAGTGGTTACTGTAACTTCTATAGGTATGAATTAAAAGGTATTCAGGTCAGGGGAATTTATATGACCATAAGTGTACACAGAACAAGGAGATGGGGAGAATCAAAGCAGTGTTGCAAAACTTTTGAGGTGTGTTGTCAGTGCTATTGTTGTAGCAGGGAATCACACTCATACCTCATCTGTAATTCACCTGGAAAGCTCAAGATACATACATAAAATTTTAATGTTTTAATGCTGATTCTTTGAGAAGGGTTAGTTAGGCTTAAAGGGTGATTGTAAAGTGTGTCTAGCTTTCAATTGTTGCTATTTTTGAATTGTTGCAGCACAATTAAAACTGCTGGCTTTAGCCTATAAAGCCCGAAATGATTCCAGCCCAGTTTACCTGTCTGAATGTATCTCTCAGAGGTTAAGATCATCCAGAGAGGCCCTGCTCTCAGTCCCACCTCCCTTGCAGGTGCTACTGGTGGGGGTGGCAGACAGGGTCTTCTCAGTGGTGGCTTCTCAACTATTGAACTCCCTCTCCAATGAAATTAGACTAGTGTCCTCCCTCCTGGCCTTCAGAAAAAAGTAAAAACTTGGCTATAGGAACAAGCCTTTTGGCAGTAAGCAATACAAGGGATGATCAGGGATTATGTGAAATTGTTATTTGACATTTGAAGCAGCCTTAGACCATGATTTCTGGATTATGAGATTTTAATGTTTATATTAATATGTTTTAACTGCATGTTTTAATTATGTAAATGTTGTCATGTTTTTAATGATCTAATTGATAGTTATATGTTATTTACTGCTATATGTTAGGTTTTATATATATGTGAGGCATTCAATTTTGCCATAAATATTTTAGAAATCACTTTGAGACTCCACTCCCCCCCCCCCCCCACGGTGAGAGAAGCGGTATACAAGTGGAGCAAATAAATAAATAAATATTGCGGGGAGTGGTTTACTCTGAATTTTAGACCATGCTTTAAACCAGAGAGCTGAACCTATTTGGGGGGAATAGCATTCAGCACCTTGCATAGCTCCTTCTCCAGTTTGTCTCAGTAGGACTTTTCAGTTGTAGAGCCCTGTTTGTAGAATTATTCTGCTAGAGTAGCTCACTTAGGGTGCATCTACACTGAAGAATAAATGTAGTTTGACACCACTTTAGTTACCATGGTTCAGTGATATGGAACCATGGGAATTGCTATTTTACAAGGTCTTCAGTCTTCTCTGCCAAAGAGCAGTGCCTGGTAGCCCACTATGGCCTTGCTAAATATTTGTAACTTTGCAATACACTGTGATGTACAAAAATAGTGTAATTTATTCCAAAATGGAGAAAAAGAATCAAATATATCCATGACATAAATCCCAGAAGGGGTTCATGCACAAATATAAAATATCAGATGTTGAATTTTAAATTGCATTTTTTATTTTATATAAGATTGGGATAAACCTAAAATGTGAGAATCTGAGATCTTGCCTTGGTCCAGTGGGAGATAATGCAGAAATGTGAATTCCTGGAATAGACTGACTTCAACTGGCATTGATGAGTTAATCAATCTTATGTTTGATGGAAACTCACTCCGCAGGCTGTATGTTTTATCTCCCAGAAGCTGAATCCAAAACGTTCATGTTTTTCACAATAACTACATTTTCAGTTTCTTGGACACAATGCAACACCACTGAGCACTTGTATATAAGGAAATTGGATATGCAGTCAAAATCTATACCTTTCTCACCACAACAACTTTCAGAAACAGGGGCAAATGATAGCTTCTCTTTTGGAAAACACTCCTTTGACTTTTTGCTTATGAAATGTAATGCACACATAGTCAACCCAGCAAAATACATTGGAGAATAGACAAAATACCAAACTGTGTGGTGGTGATTTTAGTTTCATACTAGGTCCCCACCTACGCTGCTATATAATGCAGTTTGAAACTGCATTATACAAGTGTACTCTGATCATTAACACAGTTATTTATTCACAGTATTTGTATACTACTAGGGCTCTAGAAAACTAGGATTTGGCCATAAAAACCCACTGGATTACCTTGGGGTAATAAATCTCTTACAGTCTCAGAGGAAGGCCAAGGCCAAGGGATTGTTATCATTTGAATATGTGGTTAGAATTCTCAATGAAATGTGAAACCCCACACAATTAGTGTTATTGAGTAATGACAGCGTCATACGGGGTTACTTTCAGCAGCATGTGATGGATCTTCTATAGTTTATGACAGAGCCCACTAGCTCCCATTCCATGATGAACTACGTTCAGCGTGGGTTCATTGTAAAACTATAAAAGATCTGGCATATGCCGTGGTGGCAGCAACACAGGAGGGTTCCCGTGCTAAATTTGAATCAACAGGGGGAAGCTGGGTTATGTGAGGCATGGGGCTACAGGTCCCCCCCCCCCTGCCAGGCACCACCAGATTCACCATGATGTGTGGTGATTCCAGTCGCCAATCTGATAAAGTCATAACTTGCATCCATAATATTCAAGTGAAAACTTAAATATTTTGAATTCTGACCTATGGACCCAGCTACAAAGTTTGGGTAAGAGGGGGCTGTATTCTCTAAGATTTTAGGTGGAAGGATACTTTAAAAAAAAGAAAAAAAGTGAATGGGAGAGAAATTGGTAGATTCATTAATCTTGCACCATGGCTTGTTTCAGCAGTAACTTAACCATTTTCGAACATCTATTCTAACATGTTGGCACTGAAATGGATATGCCATTTCTTGCTACTCCTTGGGGAACTTCTCACCTGACGTGTGGCAGGGAGAAGCAACCTGTAGGTATATACTGAATACTAGGGTAGATAGGACATTGTTTTGTTTCAGTTAAGTTTTGGAGAATTTGCAAATATTTCATATACAAGATGGAAATAATGTAGATTTTAAAACAAAAACAACAAATAAATATGGAGATAATTAAAACTAGAAAAACTTCCCATCTCAGTATAAAACATAGATTGAGATGGAAATCTGCTTCTCAGTGAAATCAGGTTCCCACACCTCACCCACGCTCACACACACTTCTAGACTATATCACTTTACTCAATGGACTAAGTTCACATGACTCTATTTTCTACCAAAAAAGTAATTTGCCTGACCACAAAACCATAACATGGCAAGGAAGAGTATGTTGGGTTACAACACAAAGAGAAGAGAAATCTGTAAACTTTTGAAAATGGAGACATTGACTTTCCTATTCCAAACATTGCTTAGCTATACAATACCCTAAGGACAATTCCCAAGTTTGCCCTACTAATAGCCCCGGATTTCTTTTTAAACTTCTAGTTCATTTTAAAAAAAATACCTTAACTTTATCAATTTTAATTAATGAAATGATCTAGATTAAAAATGTTTTATAATTGAATAGTGAATAAGGAGTGCAATTATTGGCTAATACAATCAGCCACTGCACTCTGCAGTTCTTTCCCCATGTTAAACTCTAACATCCTAAAAATGTATGCCGATTCAATTTAATAAAGATGTAATGATATTAAAGTTGCTCACAGCTGAATTGAGCTTCTGATGCATTTGCTAGAACAGACTGCTATGCTTTCATGTGTGACTAAAATCAATGAAGCAGCTATGAAGGAAGATACGAATCTACATTTGTTAGCTTTCCCTTCCATGGCTGATGGAATAAACAATTATAGGAATCTGTCGAAATAGAAACAGCAAGCATTTTGCATTCAGAATTACTTAAGGGAGGCTTTTCTTGACAACATTTTAGATGAATGTCCTTACATAATTCCTTCTCAGCCAATTGTACCCTCTTTGGGTTATTGTTTCTCCTGTTTCTTGATGTAATGGTACAAAAGAACCCATTTGTTTCCTAAGGAATTTCTAATATCCAAAACATAGAGCAGTGGATCACATTTCTCTGGAGATGCAAACTAGTGTTTTGTTTCAAAGGAATGAAGCATATGCACATCTAATGGGAAGGTGAAGCTAATGTAACCTAGCGTGCATCTACACTGTACAATGAGTGTGGTTTGACTCAACTTTAACTACTATAGCTCAATGCTATGGGAATGTGGGAGTTGTAGCTTGCAGAGGCCCCAACACTTTTTGGTAGAGAAGGCTTAGACCAGTGGTTCTCAACCTGTGGGTCCCAGGTATTTTGGCCTACAACTCCCAGTTTACCAGCTGTTAGGATTTCTGGGAGTTGATGGCCAAAACATCTGGGAACCCATAGTTTGAAAACCACTGGCCTAGACCATGTAAAACTACAACATTTGTGACCCAATATAATTGAACCATGACAGTTGAAGTCATGTCAAGTAGCATTCGTTTTAGAGATATTAAAAACATTTTCCCCTCATGATATTCAGGGCTCAAATATTTTCTGATTTTGAAAATTAATCCTGCTTTTATTTTATTTATTTTTTGTTGCTTTGCATAGAGAAAGAAATTAACACAATAAAGTGGTCATACATCTGTAATGGAGAACAGTGGTATCTACTATCTAGTAATTTGTGGAACTGGTTGAAGGGAAGCAGACAGCAGGTGAACACAGAAGTCAAAAGGGAGCACAATGGTGGAGCCAAGGATAAATTACCCACCATTCCTATCTTCCAAACACTCAAAATACAAAAATAATCCATTAGCAATTCCCTTTCCACATTCAATACCACAGGTACAAAACATTAAACACCTTTCCATATGTTTTGCACTAACTTGAAATCACAGAATCATAGGCATTTGTAGTTATTCAGTCCAACACTCTGCTGCGGATACAGGGAACCCACAGCTAAAACCTCTCTGTTTACACTAAAATAAAAATGTCAATACATTATTACAAAATAAAATTAAAATGACTAATAAATATATATTTCACTAACCATGATTTTAAAATTCAAACTGTTCATTGTTTAAATTAAATTAATTAAAAATTAATATTGCTAAGAAATCTAATCACAGTATTTCTTAACTCTGACTTCAAAACAATGACAATTTGATTCTGCTGCTTTTGATTTCATTCTTTGTGGTTGACCTTTCCACCACCATTGTAATATCCTGCCCTGGTTCCTAAGCAGAAGATGTTGAATCCTGTAGCCAATTTTCTGCTGATATTTAGGAACTCTGACACCTGATGTGCTTGACCTAGGTGACAATTGATTCCAGAATGGGATTTGTTTCCACATCATATTAAATTGAGAACCTTTCCACCAGTGCTGCTACCAATAGCACAATCTTTTTTCTTTACAGAAATACACAATCACTCATGATAGAAAAGCAGTGCCAATTGGAGGGTGAGAAGAAGTAGAAACAAGGCAAATAGCATCAAGATAAATACTGAAAGCATAATTATGAATAATAAATATTGCCCAGATATGACAAAGAGATGGAAATATTTAGGGGATAGAATTGGTGCAAAAATATACCTGAAAAGAAGTGTCAAATGATGAAATCCTATAGGACGACTTAAACTGACAATTTGAACATAATGTGCCAGCTAGAATTGTGGTTCAGAAAAGGTAAGATTGGATTTTAGATGATTTAATTCAAGTGGACAGTAGAACTGGAAACAAAGTAATGAAAATAACATTGCGAGACTTACAAATTGATATTCAGCAACTCTGGGAAAACAAAACCAGTAACTGTGGATCCAGTGATCATAGATGTTTTGGAAAGAAAAAATAAACTGACAAAACATTTGAATATTGTCACTATTGATAGTATCACAATAGAACAGTTTGAAAATGTGATATGTTTGAGATAATTCCATGATACCTGACAATACCTTACTGATTTTTATGTATATTCCTGAATGCGAAAAATACTCCCTGACTTCTGAATATAGTATATATCCTTTCTAAATGCTCAGAAAATCTCCAGAACTTTAGAATGGTTGAAACAGGGTCCTGTTTACAAAGAAACAGAAAATAGTGGCTGAGCAGCTGCTTTTTGGCACTTTGGGACAAAAAGGATATATATTTGCAGCACCAAAATCCCCTTTCCTCTCTTGTAAAAATGAATACACATTTGTAAAAACAGGCAAAATCATTTTTTCACATGCAACACATTCTGAACAAATATTTTAAACAGCAGTAATTATGTTTTCATTGTGGCCAGAAGAATCTACACCTTCATTCATGTCCAAATTATATGTCTGTCTTTGTATGCATTCTTATAGCTGTGTTAAATATTTTCTTCATTTTTGTAAGATAGTACAATTACTAGCTTACTAGGTACAACATAGCAAGTTATTCCAATTAAATATAGTCTATGGTCTCCACTCCATGACAGATTCATTGATTCTCTAGCCAAGTTTAACTGTACAAATGTATCTCCTCTTACGAACTAGCTCAGACACTAAGATCATCCAGGGAGGCCCTGTTCTCGGTCCTACCTCCTTCACAAGTGGGGCTGGTGGGGACGAGAGAGAGGGCCTTCTCTATGGTGGCCCCTTGGTTGTGGGACTTCCTCCCTGTTGGGAATCAGCCTGTGTTTGTGTTCCAGGATCATGATGCTTATGATGAGAGTAATGACAGTGCCAAGGCTGAGGCTGTGGTGCAAATTGAGATGGTTTGGTCAGTGATTTTCATACAGACAATCACAGAGAGGCCCCAGTGCAAAGGGCAGTTTTTCATGAGAATATTCCTACTGAGCCTAGGGATGATGGTTTACTCCCTCTTTCTGTGAGCTCTCACGATTTGGATTTGGAAAACAATCTGACACCTGTAAATTTTAATGAGCAGCCAGCTAGGGAATTGAAGGATAGGCAGCTGGAGATCAGCCAGGATCGACAGCAAACTCAGTGTTTACGTTGCTCCGAAAGGCTTTGTCAGATAAGGGGCAAATGTGTGGGGAAAGCAAAACCAATTTCTGGGTTTTGGAATATAAGGTTTGCTTCAAGGGAAAACCTGTTAGATCAGGTATCATTTGGAAATCAAGTTCATGTGCCATGGAAATCCTGTTCATGGGGTCTTGTTCGTGTGAAGAATTTTAGCCTTTTGGATTGCCTTTGCTTTCTCTTGATTCCTGACTGGATAAACACTGCCTTGGAACTGCTTTTTATCTTGTGTGGACATTGCCTTGTGTTACTGCATTTTATTGACTTATTATTTTTTGGAACCTTCTTATTTCCTTACAAGCATTTATTTTTACTGGCTAATTACTAAGCTACAATAAAAGAGAATTTGTTTCTTCACTTATTGTGTGGTGTGTTTTAAAGTCAGGGGGCTTTTTCCTGACCCGAAGTGCAACACTCCCTAGTGAAATCAGATTAGCCCCCTCCCTCCTAGCCTTCAGAAGAAGATTAAAAAACCTGGCTCTTGGAGCAAGTTTTTTAAAAAACAGGGCAGTGCAGCAATCCTAATATGCAATTTTAATATGAAATATGTGCAATTGACCACAGAATGGCCTTAGACTTTGACCCCTGGATGGTGTGTTTTAACCTTGATTGTATTTTAATCTTGTTATTGTGTTAGTAATTTTAACCTAAATCATTTAAAGTCAATTTTGTATGTTTTGAGACACTGTGTAGGTGCCATTTGTAAGCCGCCATGCATCTTCCTCAGGGTAGAGATAAGGCAGGAAATAAATAAGGTAAATAAATAAATAACTCGAGGAAAGAAAAAGGTGATAATGAACCTCTATGATTAAATAACACTTGAACCTTTGATATGTTATTTGATACCTACATTATGTTCAGATATCAGCAGTGGTTTAATACAATTCGTACATGAGGTATATTTCCTTTCTAGAATTCAATAAGACCTCGGATTCATCCTTACTCTTAGGCAGAGTGAAAAATCTCTGCAAAATAATATATACTTGGTGGAGGGAGCAACTGTAGTCCCTTGACTGTTCATTCTGTGTTTCCTGGATAATATAGTAATCCCCTCTTTTGAAGGAAGAGTTTTTTATTCACCCTGCTAATCTTTTTCTTCTACATTGACCTGCTGACCAATATTGGCCCTAGCATGAAGTAGAGATGGGACCAAAAGTACCAGTAGAGAGAATAAGACAACTATCCCAGGCATCCATTTTTCAATGTCAGGAAAGGACAGCAATTTTTTACCAAATTTATTTCATTGCTCATGGAAGGAGAATGCAGTCTCCAGATTTATCACCACCTCATTTACCAAAACCACTTGACTGGAATTGCACTCCAATCATGGGAGTAAAATGTCTTTACTCAATCTTAATTTGGCTACATGTGAGATAAAATCTGGTATCTGAAATTTGCGGGTTTTCACAACATTGGTCCTAGTTTTTCAAAACAATGTATTGACTATTGGCCATCAAAATCTCTGACAGTCTTCTGGTTTTCTGAAAAAGATTATCACTCTTTTTTAATCTGCTGGTTAATTCTCAAAGGATTCTTCAGTATATCTCCAGGTTTGTATTTCCTTTGTTGTTGTTCTTTTTTTTTTCTATTGTAGCTCTTGGCATTGTTCTATATTCTGACAAGCCATTTGCCCTATTTCATCTAAAGAAACTCAAAATGAGAAGTTAACTCATGACATCCTTCCCTGAGAATTAACTGAAATTAGCTGGGACTAATCATGTTGCAACTAAGATACATAAAAGAACCTTGTCACTGTCAGCTCAGATCCAAAAACCATATGTTTGGGAAGGCATGGACCCCAATGTCTCACTTTATTTTCAATTATTCTGAATCTCATCTACCATTTACATATCCATTTCTCCAGTTTGGAAATATATTTTCTTTTCATTGTCCTCTACCACTGAGCCATGGTTATGTTTAATAGTAATAAGTGCAATAAAAAGGCAATTTCAAAAGTGCATGGAAAGCATTGGCAAGAACTGAACAAATTTCCCTGTGTTTAAATGGCGCAGAATGATTACTCAAAAGATATGTGTGCTTCGGGTCTAATACTATATGGTCATTTCTCTTGGGCTTATACAGCTCCTGTATTAATTCCATTTCTACACATTTGACAATACTAAAATGTCATTTTGATCCCCACCTGGCTCATCCCACATATTACAGTATAAGAAACTATATGTCTAAATTGTTCTACACTCCCCTTGTGTGCATATTCCTCCAAATTATCCTTCTAAATTGTCTCTGTTGGGTCATGAAAAATCATTTCAAAACTACAATGTTGTATTAAGTGAAGCCTGGAACAGCTTTTTCGTAGTGCTCTTTGAGGAGCTATTGTTCTTCCACTCTCTCCATGAAACACATTAATTTGATCAATAAAGTGTTAATTCTTATCTTAATCCCTGAGCATTAACAAGTGCCTCTGATGACTGACAGGCTGCATGAACAGAACACCAGCATATTTTGCTGATCACAAATCAATCCATTTATTTCACTGGCAGACCAGGAATTCACAAATCATGTGAAGTCTCTTTTCATCTATCTCCACCAAAGACCTGCTAGATACTGAGTATTACCCTCAAGTCTTATGATCTAGTATCTTCCCTCCAGTCAATAGCTTGAGTGTCAATAGCCCTGGTTAGATTTTGATTCAACTTACTGACCAGGGCTTCAAAAGGATCGTCAATGATGCCAACCATAGAACCATTTAAGGCCTCCTGGGATCTCAATGGATCCATTAGCTTTTGAGGGCAGACTATGAAAACCATGATTTTGCTTCCCTAGTTAGCAAAAGATCTATGGTTATGATGGTGACAATTCTAAAAATGAATGATAATTAATAATCATTTACATTGTTTTGATGCAAATATAGAGCAATGTTTTTATTTGCAACAGATAAAAATAGATACTATTATCCAAATGTTCACACAGATTATGTGTTATGGGTGACAGGCCAGTCTTCCCAAACCTACACACCTGTCAAATGAAGATAGTGCATGCAGGATATATATCAGCCAACATATGGAGAAGGAGAAGTAATTTACCATCAGGAAAAAAGATAACCCCAATGATGGCATGACCTTGAATTTAATAAGAAAATACCTCTACATGTTTAAACCATTTTGGTCCTTTGCAATTATAATGTTTATATTGCACTGAATACTGAAGTTAAGCTTACACTACAATATTTACATCTCCAGAAAGGAGGCAACATAAATTACACGTTCCAAGGACAAGGAAATCAAAATGGGTGATTTATCTTCCACAACAAGATTTTTTGTCTCCTTCTGTAATGTCCAGAATGATTTATATTTCCTCCAACCTGTCAAATCACCTGGTAGCATTATAGAAAAACCTTTGGAATTTTAAATAATGGAGTGAAATACTGTACTATAGCTCCATATGGCTCTGACTTTTACTAATTTCATTTGACTTGATGTCTCATCACACTCATTCATTCATTGTGCCATAAATGAATGCTTAGATGGCCTTCATTACCATGGGTGCTAATTGATATAAAGAGCTTTGTCTGTCTCATTTGATCTGCTATGTTTGTTTTCATACACGTGAGTCATCAATTGATGTTGAAGTCATTGAAACAAGAACTCACTTTAGATCATTTTCATGTTGTCATTTTATAAAAAGAAGTATCCTTGAACCAAGTGGGAGGTTTATCAGAAGAAATCACTACATAAAATGACCTTAGGATTTTATCACCATTTATTTATCAAGGACTGTCTTTCTTTGAGGAGATGCTGTTGGGCATAGAGTTTAAGAATCCACAACACGGATATTGTATAAACAGTTATAATATCAATGTAATTAATCTAATGTAATTGAGCTAATTTTCAAAGACAAGCTCTATGTTCTCATAATCAAATTTTATATCTTATTTCTTCAGTTTCTGTGGAGGCACAGTCATACTGCTGCTGTTTCTAGGGGCTGATTTTTCTTCCATCAATGGGACAGACACATGTGGGAAACATCTTAATTGTCCAACCATGAAATCAATTTGGGGCCGCATGTGTCACTTATAAATTGTCACTATCCTTTCTTTTGGCCTCTTTGAAACTCCCTCTGCTTAGTCATCTTAGCTGATGGTCAGTACAAGCTTTAGCTGTTCACTAGGCTTGTTTGATCCAAAAAAATGGTTCAATACTCATTTAGGATGTAGGGGGCGCTGGCAATTCGATTTTGAAATGATTTCTGAAATTTTCTTGAAAAAAAGATCAGAAATATCAGAAATCCGAATCGCTTCGTTAATGGAAGGTGCCCTCCAGAACCATTAAGTAACTTTGGCAAAGCCAGAAAGCCTAAACAAACAGTTTTAAAATCTCACAGTTTCTTCTAATGATAGTACCATGATAAATGATGGAGTTAATGTATTATGATAGTACCCAGACAGCACTGATAAAAAGATCAAACTACATCCTGGATCTCTTCCTCATTACCTCTAGCATGTTTTCATCTTTTAAAGTGATTAGATCCCCATTTTCTCTTCCCTGGCGGTGAGCTGCGATGCAGAGGGATGAGGTGGGCATGGCTAAGCACAGCTCTTCTTGAAGGCAGCTGGGGCGTGGCCTTCAAGAAGAGCTATGCTTAGCCACACCCACCTCATCCCTCTGAATTGCAGTTCGCCGCTGGGGAAGGAAAACCTTGAGATTTAAAAACTATTAGTTTTAAAATCTTGCAGTTTCCCTTCCCTGGTGGCAAGCTGCAATTCAGAGGGACGAGGTGGGTGTGGCTAACCACAGCTCTTCTTGAAGGCCGCTAGGGGAATGGCCTTCAAGAAGAGCTGTGCTTAGCCACGCCCACCTCATCCCTCTGCATCGCAGCTCGCCACCAGGGAAGGGAAACCGCGAGATTTTAAAACCGTTTGTTAGGCTTTGCCAATAGTGCTTAATGGTCTTAAAATGAAAATTACTGTGGGAGACATCCAAAAATAATTCCGAACAATGGGTAAGTGGTTTAAATTCGGAATTGCTCCTCCCACTATTCCTGCATGGCTCGAAATTGGTTCAAAAGGAAATTTAATCTGAATTAATTCTGATTTTAGAAGCTTCTGAACGAACTCGAACAAGCCTACTGTTCCCTAGAGGGAGCTGTGTAGAATTTGGACCTGTCAATGAAAAGCAGATTTAGAAAACCAAAACCTTCAACATTGAGTTGTTGAAGGATTTAATGGCTGGAATCATTGGGTTGCTGTGAGTTTTCCGAGCTGTATGGCCATGTTCCAGAATTATTCTCTCCTAGCATTTCACCCACATCTATGGCATGCATCCTTGGAGATTGTGAGGTATATTGGAAACTAAGCAAGGGAGTTTTATAGATCTGTGGAAGGTCCAGGGTGAGAGAAAGAACTCTTGTCTGTTGGAGGCAAGTGTGAATGTTGCAATTAATCACCTTGATTAGCATTGCAAAACCTTGCAGCTTAAAGTCCTGGCTGATTCCTGCCTAGGGGAATCCTTTGTTGGGAGGTATTACCTGGCCCTGATTGTTTCATGCCTGGAATTCCCCTGTTTTCAGAGTGTTGTTCTTTATTTACTGTCCTGATTTTAGAGATATATTTTAATACTGGTAACCAGATTTTGTTCATTTTCATGGTTTCCTCCTTTCTGGTGAAATTGTCCATATGCTTGTCAATTTCAATGGCTTCTCTATGTAGTCTGACATGGTGGTTGTTAGAGTAGTCCAGCATTTCTGTGTTGATTTCATGTTAAAGTTTTCATTTCCGCTCTCAGTCGAACACTGGGAGAGACTGAACATGCAAATGACTTGATTAAGCAGTCCATTTCAGCTCTCAAATTCCAGATGGAAAATTAATATTTATGTATTTCATTTTTAAAATGCTTTTTCATCCAGAATGGCAACAATTATATTTTTGCTTTTTTTCATTTCACGTGTGACCATGTCTAACTCCAATGCTAATGCAATGTGATTAATAGAATCCATTTTGACTTTGTTGAAAAACTGAGCATCCAAATATACAGATGAATTCATTCTCACAGTTTCTGTATCAGGCTCTGTTGTTGTTGTTTACCTTCAAATCTATTCTGACTTATGATGATCCTAATGCAAAGTTATCACAGAGTATCTTTTGTCAAGATTTGTTCAGAGGAATCTTGCTTTTATTATTTTTTTTCTGGGGATTAGAGATTGTGATTTGTTTATGATCATCCAGTAACTGAGTGGAGATGTTCAATTCACTAGAGTCATATTCCAATGCCCAAATAACACATTGTACATAAAGATGTTTCTCACTAGGCCAGACTGGAGTCATGATTCAAAGTCCACCAGAACCTTAACATGATTGATAAGACTTCTGTAATCCCTGTTCATCATTTTGCTTCCAACTCTATTTCTAGACTCTCATGTTTGTTGATAGAACAAAGTGTGAGTCCTCACTGGTAGAAAGGTGGGGTATAAATAAAGTTAATAATAGTGAGTCTTTTCTCCCAAACAGTTGAAATTTTGATCCTGAAATTGTGGGTCTGCCAACAAATAAGTCATGGTCATTGATAACTTCATGCATGCTTGTTGATATGGTAGTATCTCACAATGGGTCCTAGTGTAGATGACATAAAAGGTATGCAGCAGTGAACTCTAGTAGTTAGCTACACTGCCATGTACTCAGTTCTGTAGTAAAAAAAACAAAAAAAACAAAATAATTTCTATAGAACAACATAGATAATCTGAAGACATAGCATACCTTTAAGTTTTCAAATATGAAAACCAGGACATAGCTGACAAAACAACTTCATAGTGCTGTTAATATGGCAAACTTTATTGATGAGAAAGGATGCACAAGCTGGCTACTGCAGTTTTCTTTTTCCTGAGCCTACTGAGAGGGGCAATATTTCATCATATTATGGTCCGTGACTGAAATAATTTTATTCATTCAAGATTCCACCCACTCTGCCCTCATTGGAGGAAAACTATATTTCCACTTTGAAATTTACAGTAATTGAAATAAGCTAAAGGCAAAGAGTGGAAGGAGGGAACAGAAACTGGGATATTTTAAAAGCAGCTGAAAGTGTAGAATAACAGAAGATAAAATAAAACTATCTTGTCAAATTGGGACAGTTGTAGGGTATGACACAGTTAGGAATATCAACCTGAGTAATAAAGTGTGAAAAATCTCTCGAAGGTCTGTCATGGTTATGTAACACAAGGGCACACATTTATTACTTTTCAGAAGTTAAAATGTTACAATGCAACTTCGGATATTAAGATTGGTCAGGGAAGTCCTGCTCTTGGTCCCATTGCTTTCACAGGCGGGATTCGTGAGGATGAGATACAGGGCCTTCTTGATGGTGGTCCCTCGGCTGTGGAACTCCCCAGTAAGATTAAATTGGCCCCCTCCCTCCTGATTTTCAGGATGATACTTAAAACTTGGTTATGCATGCAGGCATTTGGCAAATAATAGCATTTTAGTATAAAACCTAAATGAAGCTGATAAATAGCAACAATGGGAATGATAAAATGTTATTATTCTCTATGTTTTATGTGATGATGTTTTTTACGTATATTGTTTTAACGGTTTAATTCATATTTATATGTTCTTGATTTTAGTTAATGTTATATGTTGTTTTTATATGCATGTATATTGGCAGCATTGAATTTTGCCATGTTGTACACCGCTCTGAGTCCCCCTCGAGGTGAGAGAGAGCGGTATAGAAATACAGTAAATAAATAAAATAAATAAACTGTATGTGATGTAGCACATTGCAGGTTTACAATTACAAGGACTTTAGTTAAAGTACATAGTGTATAACAAAATTTAATAACCATTATCTCTAATACTGTGGAATAATTGTTTGATATCTACTGTGATACCTGCAATAAAATTATGTAACATCAATTGTTATTTATATTGTTTCCTTACATTTATATATTGTACGGTATGTAGTTATGGAAAGAAGAATGACAAATTTTCTTATCCTTGATGGGAAAGAGTCTCTCTCTTTCACTCTCTCTCAAAATATCAAATCTCTCCATGAGAAACAAAAAAACTTGCAAAAATTCTTGCATTTGGGAACTTTTTGGTGAAAAATCTGCATATAATTGTGAAATACAATTTTTTTGGTGCAAATTGATTTTTGGCAACTTTGTTTTACAGGAAATGTGAAAGAATGTACAAAAATCCTCATAATCTCTAACACCAGGGAGAAAATCTTTGATCTTGCCTGTCTGGAAATATTAGGTGGAGCATTTTTGTGATCTTTGAAAATTCAAAATGTCACTAACTAATTGTTCAAGGCCTTGTGTCATTATAAAGTGATCACCACTAGATGTCAGGTTTCAAAGAAGAGAGTTAAATACATTTACTATTCATAGACATAATTTTGATTGTATAAATTTATTTCACAGAGAAGCATCATAATCTAATCTAATCAGAAGGGAAGGCAGTTGACTAACAGTCAACATATGAAGACAACCATTGGAAAAATATGAAGAGAGTTCATTGGTGATGGTGGTGTTGGGCAAAGAGCAGAGGAAGTTGTAGATACTGTATATCAAGAATCATGTGTATTGACGTAGAAAACGTGACTGAGCTTTTTAAAAAACCGAGCATGAGTGCCAGTATTTCATCATGTGCAAAACATTCCTTTAAAGAAATAAGCATAAAATAAAGGATTATACCATGTGATATACCAAAGAGGTTGTGGTGCTCCTGAAAAACATGGTGTGTCATGGCATATTATTTCCTAGATTCTGTTGTACCCCACTCCTAGAATCATAGAATCATAGAATCAAAGAGTTGGAAGAGACCTCATGGGCCATCCAGTCCAACCCCCTGCCAAGAAGCAGGAATATTGCATTCAAATCACCCCTGACAGATGGCCATCCAGCCTCTGTTTAAAAGCTTCCAAAGAAGGAGCCTCCACCACACTCCGGGGCAGAGAGTTCCACTGCTGAACGGCTCTCACAGTCAGGAAGTTCTTCCTAATGTTCAGATGGAATCTCCTTTCTTGTAGTTTGAAGCCATTGTTCCGTGTCCTAGTCTCCAAGGAAGCAGAAAACAAGCTTGCTCCCTCCTCCCTGTGGCTTCCTCTCACATATTTATACATGGCTATCATATCTCCTCTCAGCCTTCTCTTCTTCAGGCTAAACATGCCCAGTTCCCTAAGCCGCTCCTCATAGGGCTTGTTCTCCAGACCCTGGAGAACCCCAGATCCTCTCTCTCTTCCTCTCTTATTCAAGAGTCCCCTTCGATGGAGTGTTACCTTGTCATGGTGAGGAGGTTTGCGTCTTCCAATGAACCCACAGGCATAACCGTCTGAGTCATGTACTCCCAGGAGAGGTGCAAGGGAGGTTCCAGACCAAGCACAATCCAAAGAACTCAAGACCTTAATGGTAGATCAGGTGGAAGATAACATGGTACATGTTACAACGGCTGCAACAGTTTGAGAAACTACCATTGTCATAATAACCATGCTACTGGGACCCTCACTCTGTGAAGACTATGTGTTGATCAGTTATGCATCAACCTTTACACATTTTAAAAAAACTCATGCACAGGTGTCTTTCAAGAGAAATAAAACCCTTGGAAGTCCATCATACTCGAACAAGGGATTGCCTAAATAAGTAAAATGAGTGTTGTCCTCCAGTTTTTTTCATACCTCTTCTGGAAATTCTATCCAAAGCACATGGATCAAGGCCAAAAGAAAATCATTCCCCATCTTACAGGTTTCATCCAGTATCAGGTATTAGCCCAGGGCATACAACTTCTATTAAAATGGGGATAAGGCTGATTACTATAAGTTTTCATAGTATTTTGAAGACTGTATGTTGTGAAGTTGTTTTTAAAAGAAAAAGAAGGAAAATAAAGGCAGTACCTGGACAGTACCCATAATAGCAAAATCTATGTTGAGTATCCCTTATCTAAAATGTTTGAGACCAGAAGTGTTGTTTTTTTTTGGGGGGGGGAGGGGGGGATTTTCAAATACTTGTATTTGTACATATGCATATAAAGGGACTGAAAACACAACATTCATTTATATTTCACATACTTTATAATTACATACACACAATATTGTAAATTATTTTGTGTATAAAACAAAGTTTGTTTGCATTGAACAACTAGAAAGCAAGCACGTCACTAAGTCAATAATATAGATGATTTTGGATTTTGGAGTATTTTGATATTGGAATTCCAGATGAGGTATTCTCAACCTGTATAAATGCTACAATATTGCCTATATTGTTAAATGTTGTAAACATTGAGCCTCTGTGTCATTGAAATTGTACAAAACATTACAATTACAGACCAGAAATTCCAACTGTATCTGAGTATAAATGACCTTCCCCAAAAACCTCAAGCGCTTTGACAACAATCATTAAAATAATAACATTGGGATAATATTTCCTTCCAACTTTGAAGCAACCGATATTGACTAATTTGATACACGCACAGAGAGAGAAAGCTTACAGGTGACATTTGCTGCCTAGTTAAATTTCTGGCAAATTATTTTTTAATAGGAAAATACCAGTTGCCCAGAGGGGAGAAAGTTGCACTAATATAAAGGCAACTGTGATTGCTTATTGACGAAAATGAATAGCAGTGTTGGTGCAATTACATTGTTACTTTGTTCTGCATTCCCACAAAGGCCAGACATTCCATATTTATTACTAAACATTCAGAGGGACTTGAATGCTATTTTGAGAAATATAAAATGAATCAGTGTGTGAAAAAACATTTTGTTTTATGTAACAAAACTTTCTTTACTCTTACGGATTCATCTGAAGAGGTTACCCCAAATATTTCACTTTGCAACCTTTCCAGCTTAACTTGAGTTGAAATGGATATGGTCCTGCCAAAGATATACCAGTCAAAATTTTAGTGGGAAAGAGTTTAGTATGTCTATTTAATTGTCTTTTTGAAATGGATGACCTCGGTAAATCCTTGAGAAACGTATATGGAACATTCCTTGAGCCACTCGGGTATTATCTGCAGGTTTAGAAATAGCCAAGACTACAAAACACTCCTGATATAAAACAAAATTATACGAATAATTAATGGATGTCAATGAGGAATTTCAAACAGCCATTATCCCACCCACTCATCCCCACTGGCTAAAAGGCTTTTATATCACAACATGATGACCTGCTAACGTACAATTTTTCATTACACACTTTGGATCTATTTCTTCTCTGGGCATATAATGGGGTGTGGCTAGGCCTGTGGCTATCATATTTCCATTCTGTTCTTTCTACAAATTGTCAGGCCAAGCGTATTTGTTCCCAACTCACTTTACATTTTAAAACAGGAAGAAAATATTATCTCATAATCTATATTCTGCAATACAAATTTTTAAAGGTCTCTGGATTGCTCCATGATGTGTTGTGAACAACTCATACACTTAGGCTTCACGTAAGCATTTTACCAATATTTGTGTCCATAACACATTTTGCAGGGGGTATATTCATATTCTCATTCAACATAACTATCACAACAACTATGATCATTACACTGGCAGACAAGAGTTCAACGTGTTAACTAATCCAAGTTAGATGAAAGTATACCCTTCACCGTTGAAGGTAGTAATGGGAGAAATTACTACAGGAATTCTCAGAGTGGTATAATTTTCTACGCTGTTTGGGGGATGGATCAACAGAATGGAGTGATAAGGTTTTGTGGATCGTAAGATGTCCCACTACTCTTCCCAAACCACCCCATTTGTTGGTCCCAAAACTGGAATTTTCAAGTTCACATATTTCATTGCGATACTATATAAACTTGATAATATCTCAACTTGTGGCTCGCCACTTTCATTTTAGGAATGAAAGAGAAAATGTTGCTTCTAATTCCGGATGAGACTCCATTGTGGCAATTACTGATCCAAATACCTTAAACTGGTCAAAATAAACAAAACTATCATGTGTAAAATCAAATTAAATATATTATTATCTTAGCTTAGTTTATTCTGTGTTCTGAAAGAAACTATGGTAAAAACAGTTGGAATGGAATGTATGCATTCTTATCATATATGGTAATAACTATTCCAATCTGAATGTTATTTTAAAAGTAGTGCTCAGAGATATTTAGAGGTTTTTCTATTGTGTCTTAATGAGACAGTAGCAAAACACTGTAAAAATATCATATTAAGGGGGTATTGCTATTCATTATCACATTGAATAACACCTTATCCTGTGAGCAGTTGCATTAATGTAAAAAATCTCTGAAGTTGAAAATATGTATTGCACTTTAGTCCATTAATAGAAATAATGTTGTGCACCTCTTCCATTAGTTAAATAAAATTCTTGGAATTGATAACCTGTTACCACACAGAGAGAGGAACATTGAAACTTCAATTAACTTGAGCTTTACACATATTTTGTTCTAGAAATAAAATGTGTGTGTTGTGTGGGTGGGAATACAGCTAAAAGAATAAAAATGACAGACTTTTTTCTTCAAAAAACAAAAGAAAAACAAAAAAATAAAAACAAATCATAGCCAGGATTTAAAGGACCTGAGTAACCAATATGATCTTCAAGTGGTAATTAGGGTGGTGGTGGCGGCAGTGTGTTTTTCTTTTGATGCTGAACTTCCTTCTCTGGAAATTAAGCTTCACCTTCTTTCCAAAAAGTGCAAGAAAAAAAGTTTTCAAAAAGTGTATGTTTTCAAAAACTGTTTGTTGTAATTTTTATGTGGGAAGAGATAGTTTCTACTTTTGTTTCTTGCTATTTTGTACACAGAAAAATAAATGTATGAATATTTAAAGCCATGTGAATTCTCCTTTTAATGTTTTCAGCCCCTTTTAATATTTTTATTAGAACTTAAACAATTCAAAGTAAAAAAAGACAAGGACAAGGGGAAATGCATGGGGAAGGAATATTTAAGATAGGAATTATTTATTTATTTATTTATTTATTTGATGCATTTATTAACCGCCATTCTCAGCCCTTTAGGGCGACTCATGGCGGTGTACACACATATAAAAGACAATTTACAAAGAGGCAATTACAACAACATATAAACTACATAACAATTACAAAAACTACACTAAAAATCCGCTTCGTCTCATAGTGGAATCATAACCAATCTCATATTCCTTGTTCCATTCCAGTCATCTTTACCACATTGTTATAGCACTTAATTAAATGCCTTCTCGAACAGCCATGTCTTGAGGCTTTTTCGGAAGGACATGAGGGAGGGCGCCTGTCTGATGTCTGCAGGGAGAGTGTTCCACAGCCGGGGGGCCACCACCGAGAAGGCCCTCTCCCTCGTCCCCGCCAAACGTGCCTGTGAGGCAGGCGGGATCGAGAGAAGGGCCTCCCCAGACGATCTCAAGGTCCTCGTGGGCTCGTAGGCCAAGATGCGGCCCGAAAGGTATTTTGGGCCGGAACCGTTTAGGGCTTTGTAGGCCAAAACCAGCACCTTAAATTGGGTCCGGTAGCAAATCGGCAGCCAATGGAGCTGGGACAACAAGGGCGTTGTGTGCTCCCTGCCACCCGCTCCAGTTAGTAACATGGCTGCCACGCGCTGAACCAGCTGAAGCTTCCGGGCCGTCTTCAAGAGCAGCCCCACGTAGAGAGCGTTGCAGTAGTCAAGGCGGGATGTGACCAGAGCGTGTACCACCGTGGCCAAGTCAGACTTCCCGAGATACGGGCGCAGCTGGCGCACGAGCCTGAGCTGTGCAAATGCTCCCCTGGTCACCGCTGACACCTGGGGATCCAGGCTCAACGATGAGTCCAGGGTCACACCCAAGCTGCGAACCTGCGCCTTCAAGGGGAGTGCGACCCCATCCAGCACAGGCTGTAACCCTATACCCCGTTCGGCCTTGCGACTGACCAGGAGTACCTCTGTCTTGTCTGGATTTAATTTCAGTTTGTTCACCCTCATCCAGACCGTTACAGCGGCCAGGCACCGGTTCAGGACCTCGACAGCCTCCTTAGTAGCAGGTGGGAAGGAGTGACAGAGTTGGACATCATCTGCGTACAGATGACACCGCACCCCGAAACTCCGGATGATCTCACCCAGCGGCTTCATGTAGATATTAAACAGCATGGGGGACAGGATGGAACCCTGTGGAACCCCACAAGTCAAAGGTTGTGGTGTAGAACAGGAGTCCCCCAATAACACCTTCTGGGTGCAGCCCTCCAGGAATGACTGGAGCCACTGCAAAGCAATGCCCCCAAGGCCCATTTCCGCAAGGCGCCCCAGAAGGATACCGTGGTCGACGGTATCGAAGGCCGCTGAGAGGTCCAGGAGCACCAACAGGGACACACTCCCCCTGTCTAGCTCCCGGCGCAGATCATCCACTAAGGCGACCAAGACCGTCTCGGTACCATGTCCCGGTCTGAAACCAGACTGTGCCGGATCCAGATAATCCGTGTCTCTCAAGAATACCTGGAGTTGTGAGGCCACCACGCTTTCCATGACTTTGCCCAAAAAGGGGAGATTGGAAACAGGCCGAAAGTTGTCCAATTTAGTGGGGTCCAGTGATGGTTTCTTCAACAGCGGCTTTATAATAGCCTGTTTTAGGCTCGCTGGAATCTTGCCTTCCCGAAGGGAGGCATTCACCACCACTGTTACCCACTCAGCCAATCCCCCTCTGGCCTCCCTTAGAAGCCAGGATGGGCAGGGGTCTAGGATGGACGTGGTGGGCCTCATTCCTCCAAGTATCTTGTCCACATCCTCGGGTTTCACAAACTGAAAAGAATCCATCAAAATAGGACAAGCAGGTGCTCTTGTTACATCCTCGGAGACTGCATTTAACGCGGCGTCCAGCTCAGAACGGATCAAGGCGACTTTGTCTGCAAAGAACCGAGCAAATGCTTCACAGCGCGTGACCGAATTGTCAGGGCTCCCGCCTGAGGTGGCGGGAGTTAAAAGACCTCTGACAATCCGAAACAACTCCACCGGACGGTTCTTTGCAGACGCAATAGTGGCCGCAAAGAAGGTTTTCTTTGCGGCCTTTATTGCCGCGGCATATGCCCTAAGAAAGGACACAAACCGTGCTCGATTTGACTCGCTCGGATCCGAGCGCCACACGCTCTCTAGTTCCCTCTTCCTTCGCTTCATCACTGCCAGCTCCTCAGTAAACCAAGGGGCTGGTTTAGCTCGGCTACTTGAGAGGGGACGTTCCGGAGCAATCATGTCAATAGCCCTGGCCATCTCCCCATTCCAGAGAGCGACCAAGGCTTTGACATGGTCACCTACCGAGGTGGCGGGAAAATCCCCAAGAGCTGTCAGGAATCCATTCGGATCCATAAGCCTCCTGGGGCGGACCATCTTAATGGGTCCTCCACCTTTGCAGAGGTTAGGGGGCGCAGTGAGCCTAAATCTGATCAGGAAGTGGTCGGTCCATGGCAATGGAGAGATGGACAACTCCTCCACACCGCCACCCTGTTCCCATCCCTGGCAGAAAACCAGGTCCAATGTGTGTCCAGCGCAGTGGGTGGGGCCAGATATTTGTTGGGACAGCCCCATGGTTGCGATGGCAGACATGAAGTCCTGAGCCGCACCTGTGAGGGTCGCCTCGGCATGGATATTGAAGTCTCCCAGCACAAGGAGCTGTTGAGACTCCAACGCCAGGCTCGAGACCACCCCCGCTAGCTCAGGTAGGGAGACTGTAGTGCAGCGAGGTGGACGGTACACTAGCAGAATCCCTATTCTGTCCCGGTCACCCACCCTCAGGTAGACGCATTCAAAATTTGTGGTCTGCGGGATGGGACACCTGGTCAGATGGATGGAATCTCTATAGACCACTGCGACCCCGCCTCCCCGCCCTCCGGATCTCGGTTGGTGCTGCACGGAGAAGCCTGGAGGACAGAGCTGGGTCAGATTTACTCCTCCAGCTTCATCCAGCCAGGTCTCCGTGATGCATGCCAGATCTGCCCGCTCGTCCAGGATTAGGTCCTGGATCCAGGTCGTTTTTCCATTGACAGATCTGGCGTTCAACAGCACCACCTTCAGTCCAGAGGGTCCGCTCACCTGGTTACACCAATTTACCTTAGGAGACCGATTTGGAATTGTTAATGTGGATAAATGGTCCGAATTTAGCCGAATTTGAGGTCTCCTTTTCCTGCATCTCCTCCTTCCCACCACGACCTCTATGGGGGCCCCTCGGCTAGTGGAACACCTCCACTCCTCCGTGCCGCAGTTCATGACCAAGGTCTTAGTCTCCGTTTCACCAGCTGTTTGGAATGTTGGCGTTTTTTCTTGCCAGTTGCTTTGGTCTTCTTTATCCCCCCTCCCCTCCTCATTGTTCTTCACAGGCTCCAGCCCACTTCCTCCCCTGCCCCTTTCACCAGTCAATAATATCAGGGACAGTATACATAGAAGGGTGGGGGACCACATAGGTGAAAGCAGTACACTTCAGTAGATGGCAGTGATACAAGTGGTAAACGTTCAGCCGCGAAAGTAGGATGGTACCTAAAGTGCTAGAATCTTAAAGTGCAACAGTAGTAACTCCACGGCTACGAGCCACTAGGGCGATTCATAAGGTGCAGGATCTTAAAGTGCAACAGAAACTCAAAAACTGGCCCTCAATACTACTAAAGTGCGGCAGGAGGGATCGGGGAAGGGGTAAAGTGCAAAGACGGTTGGCAACAGAGGCAGGCGCCTTAAGGTGCTATATTATGCTCTTATTACCACATTAGCAGCAAAGGTAGAAAGGAACTGTAACGTGCAATGTTCGCAATATGTAAACACAGTAATTAAAGAGATTGGCAGTTGGCAAAAATGCTATGATTCAGATGTAAACTATCGACGACTGATGTAGAGATAGCGGATGGTCCTCCGGAGGTGGTCAACACAGAGAGGCGACTGATGGAAACTCTATAACAGCAGCTATGTCCAAAAATGATTCCAGCCAACCAGCGATGGACTTATAGTCTCAATGTGGTGGTATCCTTTAGCTATGAATAGCTCAGCAGATGGAAAAGCTGGCGCGTTGGTAAGAAGGCCCGATGGAAAGTAGTCCAGGGCAGCCAAGCTGGATGGAAGGATTCAGGACCCCTGTGGCAGGAGCAGCAGCAGTCTGAGACTAGGCCAAGGCAGGTGCAACACAGCTTTATAGTCCCTCCCTCCTTGGAGGATTGCTGAGTCACACCCAGTTGGAAAGGGCCTGGGGCTTCTCCTACTCACAAGTAGTCCAGGGCAGCCAAGCTGGATGGAAGGATTCAGGACCCCTGTGGCAGGAGCAGCAGCAGTCTGAGACTAGGCCAAGGCAGGTGCAACACAGCTTTATAGTCCCTCCCTCCTTGGAGGATTGCTGAGTCACACCCAGTTGGAAAGGGCCTGGGGCTTCTCCTACTCACAAGTAGTCCAGGGCAGCCAAGCTGGATGGAAGGATTCAGGACCCCTGTGGCAGGAGCAGCAGC
The DNA here is from genome assembly GCF_037176765.1 of Anolis sagrei. NCBI lineage: Eukaryota > Metazoa > Chordata > Lepidosauria > Squamata > Anolidae > Anolis > Anolis sagrei. The sequence goes on from NC_090023.1 coordinate 123,703,672, forward strand.
AGTCTGAGACTAGGCCAAGGCAGGTGCAACACAGCTTTATAGTCACTCCCTCCTTGGAGGATTGCTGAGTCGCACCCAGTTGGAAAGGGCCTGGGGCTTCTCCTACTCACAAGTAGTCCAGGGCAGCCAAGCTGGATGGAAGGATTCAGGACCCCTGTGGCAGGAGCAGCAGCAGTCTGAGACTTATTACTATGTTCATATACATAGGAATGCAATTACTTTTCAAATTTCTTCTCCAAGGTAACAATGACTAATTTCAGCAATTTCAGGCTTACCCAGTCAATTCTAAACTGAATTTTAACCTGCATTTTATTAATATTGGTGTTGATCTTTGTTGTATGTCTTTTGATATATGCATTTTATTGGTACTGCATTTGTTTGTCTGTTTTAACCATGTTGTACCCTGCCTCAAGCCATAGGGAGAGATGAGTAATAAATTATTATTATTGTATAATTATCATCATCATGCTACAAAAACATATTCATAATTCATACAGTTTTTGAAGCCTATTTGCATTTGAATTTATTTTGTGAAATCCCAGGTTATAAGGATGAACTTGCTCAGGATCACCAAATGAGTCTCATAGTCAAACCCGCATTTTGGACCTTAGGAGAGCTGATTTCCAAAAAATGAAGGAAACGCTGAGCGGCATTCCATGGACACAGATACTAAAAGACAAGGGAGTTACGGATGGATGGGAATTTCTCAAGAGTGAAATACTCAAGACGCAATTGCAAACCATGCCAACAAAGAGAAAAAATAGGACAAGTGCAAAGAAGCCAGAATGGATGTCCAAAGAACTTCTAACTGTGCTAAGACACAAAAGACACATGCACAAGAAGTGGAAAAAGGGAGAAATCACCAAAGAAGAATTCAAACAATTAGCCAACACCTGTAGGGAAAAGGTCCACAAGGCTAAAGCACAAAATGAGCTCAGGCTTGCCAGGGACATTAAAAACAATAAAAAGGGCTTCTATTCTTGTGTCAGTAGAAAAAGGAAAAACAAGGAGGCGATAGGACCTCTTCGCGGAGAAGATGGGGCAATGCTGACAGGGGATAGGGAAAAGGCAGAACTACTTAATGCCTTCTTTGCCTCGGTCTTCTCACAAAAAGAGAGTCTTCAACCTCAGCAAGATGGAGTGGATGAGGGATTGGAGGACATCCAACCCCAAATTGGGAAAGAAGTCGTCCAGGAATACCTGGCCGCTCTTAATGAGTTCAAGTCCCCAGGGCCAGATCAACTACACCCCAGAGTATTGAAGGAACTAGCGGAAGTCATTTCGGAACCATTGGCAACCATCTTTGAGAGTTCTTGGAGAACGGGAGAAGTTCCAGCAGATTGGAGGAGGGCCAATGTGGTCCCAATCTTCAAGAAGGAAAAAAAGGATGACCCAAACAACTACCGTCCGGTCAGCCTCACGTCGATACCGGGCAAGATTTTGGAAAAGATTGTTAAGGAAGCGGTCTGCAAACACTTAGAAACAAATGCAGTCATCGCTAATAGTCAACATGGATTTATCAAAAACAAGTCATGCCAGACTAATCTGATCTCTTTCTTCGATAGAGTTACAAGCTGGGTACATGCGGGGAATGCAGTGGATGTAGCGTACCTGGATTTCAGTAAGGCCTTCGACAAGGTCCCCCATGACCTTCTGGCAAGGAAACTAGTCCAATGTGGGCTAGGCAAAACTACGGTGAGGTGGATCTGTAATTGGTTAAGTGGACGAACACAGAGAGTGCTCACTAATGCTTCCTCCTCATCTTGGAAAGAAGTGACAAGTGGAGTGCCGCAGGGTTCCGTCCTGGGCCCGGTCCTGTTCAACATCTTTATTAATGACTTAGATGAAGGGCTAGAAGGCATGATCATCAAGTTTGCAGACAACACCAAATTGGGAGGGATAGCCAATAGTCCAGAGGACAGGAGCAGAATTCAAAACGATCTTGACAGATTAGAGAGATGGGCCAAAACTAACAAAATGAAGTTCAACAGTGACAAATGCAAGATACTCCACTTTGGCAGAAAAAATGAAATGCAAAGATACAGAATGGGGGACGCCTGGCTCGAGAGCAGTACGTGTGAAAAAGATCTTGGAGTCCTCGTGGACAACAAGTTAAACATGAGCCAACAATGTGATGTGGCGGCAAAAAAAGCCAATGGGATTTTGGCCTGCATCAATAGGAGCATAGTGTCTAGATCTAAGGAAGTAATGCTACCCCTCTATTCTGCTTTAGTTAGACCACATCTGGAATATTGTGTCCAATTCTGGGCACCACAGTTCAAGAGAGATATTGACAAGCTGGAATGTGTCCAGAGGAGGGCGACTAAAATGATCAAGGATCTGGAGAACAAGCCCTATGAGGAGCGGCTTGGGGAACTGGGCATGTTTAGCCTGAAGAAGAGAAGGCTGAGAGGAGATATGATAGCCATGTATAAATATGTGAGAGGAAGCCACAGGGAGGAGGGAGCAAGCTTGTTTTCTGCTTCCTTGGAGACTAGGACGCGGAACAATGGCTTCAAACTACAAGAGAGGAGATTCCATCTGAACATTAGGAAGAACTTCCTGACTGTGAGAGCCGTTCAGCAGTGGAACTCTCTGCCCCGGAGTGTGGTGGAGGCTCCTTCTTTGGAAGCTTTTAAACAGAGGCTGGATGGCCATCTGTCAGGGGTGATTTGAATGCGATATTCCTGCTTCTTGGCAGGGGGTTGGACTGGATGGCCCATGAGGTCTCTTCCAACTCTTTGATTCTATGATTCTATGATAGCTCAGTAGGAATTTGGCCATGGACTTCTCAGATCAAAAGCATAAAAAATATAGTGGGTTGCTGTGAGTTTTCTGGGCTATATGGCCATGTTCCAGAAGCATTATCTCCTGATGTTTTGTCCACATCTATGACAGGCATTCTCAGAGGTTGTGAGGTCTGTTGTAAACTAGGCAAGTGAGGTTTGGTGGTCCCTATGTAGACTTGTTCACAGCTGCATGGTATATTGTAGACCCCTGCAAAGGTGAGAGGATCTCTCTTGTCCTTTGTTGAACATAGCATTTGTTGGATTTTCTTAGTGGGTCTGTAGATAATTTGTAAGTTGTGTTTGTTCATCAGCTTCCCTATGCAGTCTGTGGTTCCCTTGATGTATGGTAAGAACACTTTTCTTCTGAGTGGATCTTTGTCTTTACTCTCATGGCTTGTTCTTGCAGTTCCTCTGATGTATGCCTGTAGAGCCCAGTTTAGGTGCTTCAGTGTACCTTGAAAGAGATGGGGCCACATGGGGACCTCCAAACACAGTGCACAAACATGAATCAAGGAACATGAAAGGCACTGCATACTAATTAAACCAGAGAAATCAGCCATAGCAGGGCACTCAGTGAACCAACCTGGACACAGCATATTATCTGAGAACACAAAAATGCTGGATCACTCTAACAACCACCATGTCAGACTACACAGAGAAGCCACTGAAATCCACAAGCATGTGGACAATTTCAACAGAAAGGAGGAAACCATGAAAATGAACTAAATCTGGTTACCAGCATTAAAAAAAATGCTGAAATCAGGACAGCAAATAAAGAACAACACTAAAAAAATGGGAATTCCAGATATGAAACAATCAGGGCCAGATAACATTTTCCAACAAAGGATTCCCCTAGACAGAAATCAGCCAGGCCTTGAAACTGCAAGGTTTTATAATACTAATCAAGGTGATTAATTGCAACATTCACTCTAGCTTCAAAGAGACAAGAGTTCTTTCTCCCGTCCTGGACATTCCACAGATGTATAGTATAAACCTCACTAAACTTGTTTCCAATATACCTCACAACCTCTGAGGATGCATGCCATAGATATGGGTGAAACATCAGGAGAGAATGCTTCTGGAACATGGCCATACAGGTCAAAAAACTTTCAGCAACCCAGGTGTTTTTGTTTTTTTGTTCATGTCAGGAGTGACTTGAGAAACTGCAAGTCGCTTCTGGTGTGAGAGAACTGGCTGTCTACAAGGACATAGCCTAGGGGATGCCCAGATGTTTTGATGTTTTTGCCATCCTTGTAGGAGGCTTCCCTCATGTTCCCATATGAGGAGCTGGAGCTGATAGAGAAAGCTCATCCACCCTCTTCAGTCCTGCTGGCACAGGGGTTTAACCCACTGTACCACCGGGGGCTCCAGCAACCAAGTGATTATAGCCATGAAAGTCTTTGGCAACACATTCATACAAAAATTGTAATTTGCTTGCTGTGGGTCAAGAACAGCCATATTAGACTGGATTGTTATGCAAAAAATATTGTGGCACAGTTGAGGCTGAGAGGTAAAAATTCGTAATATGAACTATTATAGACTTAAGTCTACTGCATCAGATGCATTCCATGAATTTGATAATGTTAGAGAAGCACCTATTTGTCAGATTAGGGTACTGAGGGACTGTAAGAAAGGAATGGATTGAAAAGTAGAATCAACTTTATTTAGCTTACAAATGCATTTTGGCATAAATAACATACTACGTATCACTTTTGAATGTGTACAAAGGTTGAATTGGCATGCATTATTTATACAAAAGTAAAGTACAATGAAAAAAACTTTAATATTTTTACTGAGATGTGCTAACATTGTATATCTTCACTTTTAAAAGTAGTTGTCTTTCAGTTGATATGGAAAAGTATTTGATAAAACAACTAGACAACACTGAAGTAAACATAGACACAGCTCTGCATTTTCTTAGGAAAACAATACTCATCCTTTCTTTCAAAACAAAGCACTTTTACAAACATCTCTACTTGTCAGAACTATACAAATAGAATGCTACAGTTCAGAAGAGTAATCATACATTTAAAAATAGTGAAAAACAAATCTCCCATTATCTCAATGAGGAGGGTTTAAGGAGGGGTTAAGAGAACTCATGAACACAATAATCTTGAGTATTTTGTCACAAAAGAAAGAGTGTGATGCACTCACTCAAGAGCAAACCCCATTTTTACTTGAACCTCCCCCAACATTAGCAGGTAATTAATTTAAAACTGTGAAGTTTTCTGTGTTTATTCATGAAAGAGCATCTCAAAAGGTGAGATTAACAAGACAGCTCATTATTCTTGAACTCCTAAAATCCATTACAACACTGGCCTTGGTTTCTCCATGCACAGAGCCATAGAGATAGTTGGAGTAATACCGATGGGTTGATAGAGAAAGGTGAGGAGGGGGACAGAGAAAGAGAAACAGGAGTGAGCAAGTGATTTTTTGTTTGTTTCTTTATTCTCTGTCACCTCACTTTGCAAGCATGCATGCTCATGGAAGGAGTCTGAAGTGAGGCACCATAAGAATTGACAAAAATTTAAATCTTGCAAAATTCAAAAACATATTATATTAATTCAAGAAAGGGTCCACTTTTTATAGGCAAGTATTGATACAACTTACGTACATGAATGTAACCAGCCCGAAGTGAGGTAGAGCAGACCCTTTGTGAAATCAATTAAACTTGTCTGTAATTTCCAATAACTGAAAGAGTGTGGCATCCAAAAGTGGGTTTTCAAAATGCATAGGAAGCCTGTAGGCTTAAGTCTAAGGAACCTTATGCTACCAATTTCTTTCTCTCACTCTCAAAGATGCAACAAGATACTTTATAGTTGTTTTTGTTTTTTTCTTTTCTTCTTTATATGAATCATTTATTCATGCCTTCAGTTTTTTTCTCAAGACATGACCAATATCTCTCACCCATAAGTGCATTTAGTAGCATCCTTATAAAATCTGAGCACTGATTTGACTTTCTACTAAAAGACACCTTCAGCAGAAAGGGGACTAGTAGCGTGCAAAATTTCTCCTTTCATTTTTTCATCCATTGCCCCCTTCTTGGCCACTGATATTTCTGTTCAGACATTAGTAAAGGTAATGTTTTTCAATGCAGATGTTTGCAAAGTTTTCTTACGTCTATTGCTATCTCCAATGTACTTAACTATATATTAAATTATTCATTCCAGAACCAGTTTAAAGTAAATTAATACACAAACACTGTGCTTTAAAAATGCAGTTTCCTTAATTGCACAATAGACTGCATACCTTTTAGAGAATGTTATTTTATTTATGTATTAACAGATCAATTGAAAATAGTCTCAAATGTGTTTCTTATTTGGAATTCTCTTTTGCAACAGCAAATATCCACAGACACACATATTTCTATTTAATTCTTGTACTATATAATTTTGGTATTCTAAAATTATATAAAAAGTTTCTACTGATAGAACTCCTAATATCACATCATATTACTATCTCAAAACGTGTTGATGTCTGAAGTGAAAGAAAGAACAAATATGTTCACCTTCCCCCTTGACTGGTTAAGCTCCATAATGTCTTTGAAGCAACAAAAAATGGGGAAAAAAAGGGTTTTCTGGAAATAAAAATATAATTACAACTAATTATTTGCTGCTTGTTCATGGCACACACATCTCCGGCAAATGTTCGAGTTGGCCCAAAAGAAATGGTTGTTTTATGTCAGTAAAGTGATTCTTCACTAGCTAAACAGAAAAATCATAAGAGCAATGCAGACTCTCTAAAGCCTTTAGAAAGTGCCATTAATATTAGAATTCAAATACCCCTTTCCATTAAAGATGAGGAGAAGAGTCAAAACTATTGAAAATATGTTAAGAAACCCTGATGAGAAGAATATTGGACTGATGAATCTTTGCAATTCAGGACTTATTCTGTGCAAAACTCATATGTGGTTGTTTTGCTCATAAAACAACCTCCTCTGTGCAGGAAATAGCATTTTCTGTGCTTAAAATATTTCTGTGGGGAAAAATAGCCTTTTGTGCACCACGATGACATGTAAATTTTGCAGTGGAATTAATATCAAATTGAGCTTTGAAACTTTCATAGTTTTCAAGGGCTTTCTCACAGTGGGAAGAAAATTGTTAAATTAATTGCTTTCTTGGAGAAGAAAGTTAGTGAAGAATTATATCCCTTCTTTCCATTTTGTGTTAGATGAGTTTCAGAGACAAGTGCTAGTTGCAAGCAATATGTTCAACCACTGCAGAGAATATGAAACACTGAATAATAGTGATGACATTTCAGACAAGATTTGTAGTTTTGATACACTGGGAGATACAGGTGCATTTGTTAAGCCTGGAATTTAAATGTCTGAAACTGTATGCAAGCAGCAGCAGATGAAAACTGCCAACATAAACAATGAAATTATATGAGCACCAGGGAGCATCCACAGAAGAATGTGAGTAATTCCCAGAGATTGCATCTTAGTAGCCCCAATAACCTATCTGTACCATGACATATTTCTTTATTACAATCACTTTTACTTTTCAAAGAGAAAAGTCCCTCTTTCCATCTCACTTATTTGGATGTAAACACCATTTCAAATAAATTCTCCCTGCAATTTTAATAATGCTTATTATTAAAAGCAATATTATTTCCCTATCCATAAATGTGGATGTTATAATTAACCTTAGATTAACTATATGATTGTCCCAGAGTGCTTAGAATTATTATTATTATTATTATTATTATTATTATTATCTTTATTTATACCCCGCTAACATCTCCCGAAGGACTCGATGCGGCTAACAAAGGCCAAGGCCCTCAATAAAACAACAGCATAACAAATACATAATAAAACTCATAAAGCAACCAAAAAACATTAAGCAGTAACAGTAAAACAATAAAATAATACACCATGACACATTTAAAAACTAGGGCTGGGCCAAATGTAATGGGTAAAGTTAAAAGTGCTGAACATGACAGGTGAAATGTAAGGATTCTAGGGTAGGTGCGATGTGCAAGCAATCTTAAATCTCTAATAAAGTGCGTCTGGGACATGATGCTGGGAGTTTCCTATTCTGGAAAGGCACACTGGAACAGCCAGGTCTTCAAGCCTTTCCTAAAGACTGCCAACGTTGGGGCTTGTCTGATGTCCTTGGGGAGGGTGTTCCAGAGTCAGGGGGCTACCACAGAGAAGGCCCTGTCCCTCATTCCCACCAAGTATGCTTGCGACGCAGGTGGGATCGCAAGCAGGGCCTCTCCAGATGAACGGAGGGAATGTGTGGGTTCATATACGGAGATGCAGTCATGCAGGTAGGCAGGCCCCAAACCATTTAGGGCTTTGTAGGTGAGCACCTGCACCTTGAATTGGGACCGGAAAATGAACGGCAGCCAATGGAGCTTTTTAACAGGAGGGTTGACCTCTCTCTGTAAGGAGCACCAGTTAGCAACCTGGCTTCCGCCCGTTGGACCAGCTGAAATTTCTGAGCCGTTTTCAAGGGCAGCCCCACGTAGAGCGCATTACAGTAGACCAATCTAGAGGTGACCAAGGCATGGACCACCCCAGCCAGATCAGCCTTTACAAGGTATGGTCGCAGTTGGCGCACGAGTCTCAATTGTGCAAAATCCCTCCCAGTCACCGCTGATGCCTGAGACTCAAGCATAAGTGATGAATCCAAGAGGACCCCCAAACTGCGGACCTGTGACTTCAGGGGGAGTGTAGCCCCGTCTAGCACAGGTTGCCACCCTATATCCCGATCCGTTTTATGATTGACCAGGAGGACCTCTGTCTTGTCGGGATTGATCTTCAGCTTGTTCATCCTCATCCAGACAGCCATAGCGGCCAGGCACTCATCCAGCACCCGAGGGGCTTCCTTGGAATTAGGTGGAAAGGAGTAGTAGAGTTGTGTCTGTGAGAGACGTTCAGCAGTGGAACTCTCTGCCTCTGAGAGTGGTAGAGGCTCCTTCTTTGGAAGCTTTTAAACAGAGGCTGGATGGCCATATGTTGCTAGGTAAACTATCCATTTGTGATATCATTGAATTGGCGATTGCTAGATGGATTGGCTGTTGCTAGGTGAAGTAGTCCTTTGGGATGTAATTTTGAAAGAACAGTGACATGTGTATGAAAGGGGGAGAGGGACGAAGTAAAGAGCCACAAAGAGAGCCATGTTGCCATGGAGTTATTGTGAGGTAGGTCTTGTTGTATGTCAGCCTGTTCAGCATGTGATTGTGGCTGATGTTCATGCTGATGTTCTTGATGAGTATGGGGACGATGTTCCTGATGGTGGATCTGGGCCTGTTGACATTGGGGAAGAGGGTTTGCTTGGACCTGAGTTACATTCAGATGAGAGGCCTGACCTGTGTCAGGAAGATTCACATGGTCACATTCTTGAGAGATTTCCTTCACAGCTTTTCTCAGAGCAACTGTCTGAAAATGATTTGTCAGGTGCAGATGTTAATGAGGGAGAAGATAATGAAGGCTTGGACAGAAAGAAAAGTTTTAGTAAACAGAAACAAAGTCTTCAGAGACTGAGATGATCAGTTTGTCTACAGCAAAAGAGAGATAACTAATAGGCTTGGGCGGTTTCGTTCGTTAATTTCGTAATTCGTTATTAATTCGTATTTAAATTAGCTTACGATCCAATATTGAGCCATGCAGGAATAGTGTGAGGAGTAAATTAGATGCGAAACAATTTTTTCGATTTATTTCGTAATTATTTTGTAATTATTTTGTAATTATTTTGGCATGTCTAGTGCAAGTTTTATAGTTGTTGTTTGTTTTATCACACCAACAGTCAACAACAGAGTGAGAGGGAAGCTTCAGAAGTTCCCCCTGTCCCATTTGGAGGTTTTTTTAGCATATTGCGCAATTGCGTCCACCATTAACAAATCGATTCGTAATTATACGAAATTTCGTATATTTCGAAATTTTTAAAAGAAAAATTTCGGAATTATTAAAAAAAACGAAACGCAAGGGCCCCCTAAAAACAAAACGAGTTTAGAACCAATTTTTTGCGTGGTTACCCAAGCCTAATAACTAACCTTTATCTGGTGGGAAGATCAAGAGAAATGCTTTCCTTTCAGTTTTGGGATCTGAAAAAGCTTTATAATGATTCATGGGAGAAAGTTGCATCAGTCAGGTCAACATTGTTATTTTATCATAGCCTTGCTTTCAAGTGCTCTTAGTTTCATGTACCAAGTTTTTTTTTTTTGCCAATATTATGATTTGTTTATGAGATTTCTCTGCTGTCTTGTTTCATGAATTCAAGTGACTACTTTCACTGATTTTTATGTACTCATGGATCTTGTTTTCCTTTGAAGCTTATGGACTATTTTTTATACTAGACCTTTACTGTTTTCTTTCTTTCTTTTTTTACTCCTTTGCTTACATGTATTCTTCAAAAAACTGCTTGCTGATTTTACCAAGCTGGTGTGATGTTTAAGGTCAGAGGTGTTTCTCCTCTGATGTATGACAGGTCCTCTCAGAGCTGAAGAAGGGAGAATGGAGAGGAGAAAGGAGGAAGGAAGGAAGAAAGGAAGGGAGGGAGGGAAAGAGGAAAGTACAGAACAGTGGCCCTCTTGGACAACACTAGTATATTCCGGTGTATAAGACGACTCGGCATGTAAGACAACCCCCACATTTTCCAGTTAAAATATAGAATTTGGGATATACTCACTGTACAAGACCACCCCTCTTCCGTAGCTGGCTCTTAGGCTTAGAAATAGAGATGACCACCAACCCCCAGAGTTGGACAAGACTGCACTTAATGTCAGGGGAAAACATTTACCTTACCTAGAGTGAGCCCAGGGCCAGGTCCAACGTCATTTCCCCAACAGCAACAACAATAATAGAACCCTAGAGTTGGATGGGACTCCAATGGCCAGTCTAACCCTAATTCTGCCAAGCAGAAACACACATCGGGATGATAGGTGGCCATCCTTCTTTGCTTAATAACAACCATAATAACAACCACAGGAATTGCTTGTTTTCTGCTTCCCTAGAGACTAGGATGCAATGGAACAATGGCTTCAAACTACAAGAAAGGAGATTCCATCTGAACATTAGGGAGAACTTCCTGACTGTGAGAGACGTTCAGCAGTGGAACTCTCTGCCTTGGAGAGTGGTAGAGGCTCCTTTGGAAGCTTTTAAACAGAGGCTGGATGGCCATATGTTGGGGAGTGCTTTGAATGCAATTTTCCTGCTTCTTGTCAGAATGGGGTTGGACTGGATGGCCCATGAGGTCTTTTCCAACTCTATGATTCTATTATTCAAAGCAGGGACATCTCCGGCCCATCCTCTGTTCAGATATCAGCCACCAAGGAAATGCCTTAAATCAAGAAATAGCTTACTAAGATCTACAGAGATACTCACAGGGATACCTCAGGAAGCAAGAGTCCAAAAGTGGCAGGCTAAAACCCAGAGCCTCGATCCATGGCTGATACCAAATGAGAAACTCCCTCCTGGGCACAAGGAAGACTGGGTGACTTGGAAGGCACTGAACAGACTGTGCTCTGGCACCACGAGATTCAGAGCCAATCTTAAGAAATGGGGCCACAAAGTGGAGACCACGACATGAGAGTGTGGAGAAGAGCAAACCACGAACCACCTACTACAATGCAGCCTGAGCCTTATAGGAGTTGTAGGTACTGGGATGTATAGTTCACCTGCCATCTAAGAGCACTTTGAACTCCACTACTTATGGACCTGGAACTAACTTGGCACACAGAACCCTTATGACCAACAAAAATGCTGGAAGTCTTTGGAGGGATTTATAGGAGTCATAGTTCGCCTACATCCAGAGCACCCGAACAACAATAGATCTGGACCAAACTTGGTATACAACCCCAATATACCAGATTTGAATACTGGTGCATTTTGAGGGGAATTGGTCTGGGCATTTTGGAGTTTTATATACTGGGATTTATAGTTCACCTGCAATGAGCACTCTGAACTCCACCAAAGAAGGATTTGGAACTAATTTGGCACACAAAGCCCCCATGGCCAGAAAAAAATACTGGAGGCCTTTGGGGAAAAATTCACCTTGATTAGGGGGAGTTGTAGTTCACCTACATCCAGAGAGTACTGTGAATCCAAACACTGATGGATCTGACCAAACTTGGCACACATACCTGATATGCCTGAGGAGGAGGAAGGGAGGAGGGCAGAGGGAGGGAGGGGGCGAGGAGGAGGAAATGCAGGCTTCACTACCAAGCCGGCAGTGTGGTAGCCTACTGGACTGATGGTGAATACAGCCCAGTAGGCTACCATGCTGCCGGCTTGGTAGCGAAGCCTGCCGCTTCTCCTCCTCGTTCCCTCCCTCCGCCCTCCTCTTCCTCAGACTCCACCACATGGGGATGCCAAGGGTGAGGGAGACGAGGTAAAAATGATCTGACAAACTTTATACCAGGGTACAAGATGACTCCCCACTTCTGAGATGATTTTCCTGGCTTAGAAAGTTGTCTTGTACCCCGGAATATACACTACTTTATATTACTATGGTGCCATGCTGCTCTCTTGCTGCAAAATCAATTTTTAAGTTATGTGGCAGCTCAAAGGCTATGTTTTGCTGTCTTCAATCCAGTTCATCAGGATATATTGTTGTTACCCTTTAACAACCTTGAAACCAATATTGTTATCCCTACACTATGATGGTAGTGATATCAAAGGTGGCTTTCAAAATTCAGAAGAAAGGGGAAATATTTAAATATTGAACTTCCTAGTCTGTATCGCACACTAATACAATACAACAGCTCTCAGAACTCACACAAGCTCTAATAAAGGAAATTGGCATAGTACCATTATTTCCAATGCTTTTAATGATCATAACATAATTATTCAAGAAAATTAATTTCAGAACAATAGGACTTTAAAGATTGTGTGATTAATCTCTACTTCACTAACCTGTGGTCTTCTACTGTGTTACACATCTCTAGAAAAGTGAGAAGATATATTCTACACATCTTGTATATACTTTGGGAAATAACTTTTCAGAACTCTGTTTGAGTCAGCATTCTGTAACTGTCTATTGAAGATTGATTGAAACACTCTAAGTCTATTTCAGTATTGTCTTGAGGAGAATAAATGGGAGGTGGCCAGTGATTAAGCAACTGTCCTTGTCAAACCATCTATATTCTACTGTTTTGACCTGGGTCCAACCATTTTCCTCAAATTTCTCCTTACCATATCTAGGATTTTCACCTCTGCAGCCTTAAAACATTGGAAAGATACAGCTGAGTTGAAATCTATTATCGGCTCAGTGGAGTGTAGCTGTCCTCCAGGTGTACAAATGTCAACATAGCAAAGCTTCTTCCTTGAAGAGGGAGAGATAAATTGTAATTATCTACTCTCAGAACAGTAGCATCAAGGTCAGTGAAGCTGGGAGTAAAACTGTGATAAACTAACAAAACAGCCTGTCTTTTCACAATGAATTTTACCCTTGGCATCTCTTGTAGGGCATTCACCAGATGTGTTGCATATGGTCACAAATGAAGCAATATTTTTATTTGTAGTGTGGCAAAGGCACCATGGCCAAGGAACCCAATGTCAGGTTGTCCCTAAAAGGACAATCAGAATTCAGACTATTAATCATAACAGTGGTAAATTCTAATCAAAGTAAACTATATCACAAGAGTAATGTTAATTCAGCTCACATTCTGTCTTTCTTAAATATGTATTAAAATTGTTCAACAGTTACATCAATCCATAACTGGTCTGCTAAATCTTTCTTTATACAGAAAGATTATAATATATAGAATCATAGAATCATAGAGTTGGAAGAGATCTAATGGGCCATCCAGTCCAACCCCCTGTCAAGAAGCAGGAATATTGCATTTAAAGCATCCCTGACAGACTGCCAGCTAGCCTCTGTTTAAAAACCTCTAAATAAGGAGCCTCCACCACACTCCAGGGCAGAGAGTTCCACTGCTGAATGGCTCTCACAGTCAGGAAGTTCTTCCTCATGTTCAGATGGAATCTCCTTTCTTGTAGTTTGAAGCCATTGTTCTGCGTATCCAAGGAAGCAGAAAACAAGCTTGCTCCCTCCTCCCTGTGACTTCCTCTCACATATTTATACATGGCTATAATATCTCCTCTCAGCCTTCTCTTCCTCAGGCTAAACATGCCCAGCTCCTTAAGTCGCTCCTCATAGGGCTTGTTATCCAGACCCTTGATCATTTTAGTCCACAAGGACTCCAAGATCTTTTTCACACATAATGCTCTTGAGCCAGGTATTCCACATTCTATATCTTTGCATTTCGTTTTTCCTGCCAAAGTTGAGTATCTTGCATTTGTCACTGTTGAACTTCATTTTGTTAGTTTTAGCCCATCTCTCTAATCTGTCAAGATCGTTTTGAATTCTGTCCTGTCCTCTGGAGTATTGGCTATCCCTCCCAATTTGGTGTCGTCTGCAAACTTGATGATCATGCCTTCTAGCCCTTTGTCTAAGTCATTAATAAAGATGTTGAACAGGACCAAGCCCTGGACAGAACCCTGCGGCACTCCGCTCATCACTTCTTTCCAGGATGAAAAGGAAGCATTGGTAAGCACCCTCTGGGTTCGTCCATTTAACCAATTACTGATCCACCTAACCGTAGTTTTGCCTAGCCCACATTGGACTAGTTTGTTTGCCAGAAGATCATAAGGGACCTTGTCAAAGGCCTTACTGAAATCCAGGTATGCTACATCCACTGCATTCCCCACATCTATCCAGCTTGTAACTCTATCGAAAAAAGAGATCAGATTAGTCTGGCATGACTTGTTTTTGATAAATCCATGTTGACTATTAGCGATAACCGCATTTGTTTCTAAGTGTTTGCAGACCACTTCCTTAACAATTTTTTCCAGAATCTTGCCTGGTATCAACGTGAGGCTGACCGAATGGTAATTGTTTGGGTCATCCTTTTTTCCCTTCTTGAAGATTGGGACCACATTGGCCCTCTTCCAATCTGCTGGAACATCTCCCGTTCTCCAAGAACTCTTTTTTTTATAAATAATCTTTATTAGTTTTAATTTTAGTTACAAAATACACAATACAAAAAACAGTACGTAAAAACACTTAGGGAGAGAAAGGGGGAGGGGGAAAGGGGGGGTAAAGGGGGAGGAGACGGTGTGAGGGGGGTGGTTAGGTAAGTGCAGGGAGGGAGAGGAGGGGGGGTTAAGGGGGGAAGGGGCAGTTGGTCTCTAAGGTGTGAACAATTAGACCAGATGGGTCAGGTTGGGGGGGGGGGGGAAGTTCCCTATTATATTTCTTTTAATAGCTGTCGTGTGGTTGCCTCTACATGTTGCATGTACAGCATTCCGATCTTCATCCCTTAGGGGTCGACAGCTAAATCCGGATGAGAGAATCAGTCTTGTAATCTTAGCTTTAGCTTTAGTGGCTATTTTATTAGTCTACGGAGCGTAGTCCGTAGGACCGTAGGCAGATTTAATCCTTTAGGGAGCTTCGGCCCTCCTCCTGCCCTTTGAAGGAAAGGGACGGGTAGGGGAATTAAAAACGACTTCCGTTTGGATTCCGTACAGAGTGTACTCGGTTTCTCTCCCGAGATCCAATTTGAAATTCCTTCATTTTTTTTTAACACCTTACTATCTGATAGTCTTTACGTCTGTGTCTCTTCTTTCTTTTGCTTCCTCTCGTCACTTATATCTCTGTCTTTCATATTCTTCCAAGGGCATCCAGTCTGTCATCCTGACTGGGCCTCCAGAACTGGACCGCAAAAGGAACGTCAGTTTATCCATATCTCTCACTTCCGAGATTTTGTCTATCCATTCTTCGATGTTTGGGGTATGCTCACCTTTCCAGTGTCTTGTCAGGACTATTCTTGCTGCGGTGGAGAAGTATGTCCATAGAATGTCTTCATTATTGTCGAGCTGGAAGTCTTCGTCCGTCAATCCTAACAGAAAGTATTCTGGTTTTCTGGGGAAACGTTTCTTGAGGATTTTCTGTGCTTCTGCTTGAAGCTCTATCCAGAATTTCTGGACTTTTGGGCAGGTCCACCACATGTGGAAATAAGTGCCGGGATGGGCCCTGCATTTCCAACACGTGTTTTGATAATTTGAATACATTTGGCTTAATTTGTGTGGTGTTAAATACCATCGGTGGAAGGTTTTCAGCCAATTTTCTTTTAGCGAAGAGGAATAGGTATATTTTAACTTTTTTCGCCATATCAGCTGCCACTCATGGAGTTTGATTGGGCGTCCGATGTTTTTAGCCCAGAGGATCATGCAGTTCTTGATCTCCTCAGTTTCTGTTTCCCAGATTAACAATTGGTTGTACAATTTCGTAATTACTTTTTTTCCTGTTTTCAGAGTGGTTTCCCAGGGTGTGGTTCTTCCTTCGAAGCCTATCTTCTCGTCTAGTTTATATGTTTCGTGGAGTTGAAAGTATTGAAGCCAAGTCAGATTTTTAAAGGATGTCACGAGTTCTTCCTGTGGCTTTAGTTTCCATGTATCTTCTTTTACATTTTTGGTGAGTAAGTCTCTGTAGGTTGGCCATTGCTGCCAGCCTAACAGGCGCCTTTGCTTTGCTTCGAGTGGCGAGAGCCATAGGGGGGTTTTTTCATGGAAGTATTTTTTGTATTTCAACCATACTTTTAGGAGGGTAGACCTTACGAAGTGGTTGCCAAAGTTTGCCTCTATTTTGGCCCTATCGTACCAAAGGTACGCATGCCACCCCGCCCTAAGATTAAATCCTTCCAGTGTCAAGGTGTTTTCTTTTTCCAGGGTAATCCAGTCCTTTACCCAGACCAGGGCACATGCCTCGAAATAGGTTTTCAAGCTGGGAAGGCCGAATCCTCCTCTTTCTTTCTTATCAATCATAATTCGGTGTTTGATCCTGGGCTTCTTCCCGTTCCAGATGAACTTGGCTAAGTCTCTATTCCATTGTTCGAAGATTTTATTGTTTCTTATTATTGGTAAATTCTGCATTAGATATAATATTCTCGGTAGGATGTTCATTTTAATTAATCCTATTCTCCCTAGCAAGGATAGGTTCAGGGGTTTCCATTTTACCAGATCTGCTTTAACCTTTTTCCATGTTGCCTCATAGTTGTTCTTAAGTAGCTGGGCATTTTTAGCCGTAATCCAGATCCCTAGGTACTTTATTTTGTTGTTAATTGTGAGGCCAGATCGTTTTTTCAGTTCTTCTTTCATGTCAGCTGGTATATTTTTCGTTAGTAATGTAGTTTTGTTTTTGTTGATCTTGAAGCCTGATACTGTACCGTATTCTTCTAGTTTCTCCAGCCAGCTCCGTATGTTTTTTATGGGGTCGTTTATAATGCAGATGACGTCGTCTGCATACTCCCTGATCTTATATTCCTGTTTGGCGATTTTCATTCCTTTGATGTTCTCGTCTTCTTTGACTGCTTTTAGCAGAGTCTCTAATGCCATAATGAAGAGGAGCGGGGACAAGGGACAACCCTGTCTAGTGCCTTTTGTAATCTGTATTGCTTTCGACAGTTGGTCATTTATCCGGAGTTTCGCCTTTTGTTTTGAGTAGATGGCTTCAATGGCATTTCTGAATGCATATCCTATGTCGATCTCCTCTAACAAAAGCTTCATGAACTTCCAGCTTAAGTTGTCGAAAGCTTTTTCGGCATCTAGGGAAAGTAGCGCTAGCTTCTGTTGGATGTTTTGGTCATAATATGCTACAGTGTTAATTATAGTTCTTATATTGTCCTTTGTGCTTCTCCCAGGGAGGAACCCAGCTTGTTCCTCTCCTATCCAGTCTGACAGGAATTCTTTTAGTCTCTTTGCGAGGATTGTCGCAAAGATTTTGTAGTCCGAGTTCAATAATGAAATCGGTCTATAATTCCGTTTGTCTGTCTGTTCTGCATTGCCTTTACTAATTAGTACGATCTCCGCCTCTTTCCAGGACTCTGGGATTTGGCCCGTACTGAGGGCTAAGTTAAGTACTTTTTGGAGGTGAGGGATTAATTCCTCTTTCAGAGTTTTGTAAAAACAGGCCGAGAAGCCGTCGGGGCCTGGGGCTTTGTTGGCAGCCATGTTTGCAATCGCCTCTTTGATTTCCTGGGTTGAAATTTCTTTATTTAGAGCCTCTCTCTGTACTTCTGTAATTTTTCCCAGTTTTAGTTTTGCTAAGTAGCTTGTGATTTCTGTTTCCTGGGTGTCATCTTTATTGTATATGTTTGTATAGTATTCCTGGAAGTCCTCGATTATATCTTTCTCCTTTGTTAAATAGTGATCTCCTTTCTTTATTTTTGTTATCCGTTGTGCTTCTTTTTTTTTCCTTACTTTTCTTGCCATCCATTTCCCGGGCTTATTGGCGTGTTCGAATTCAAGTTGTTTGATATATTTATATTTTTTTTCCAGGGATTCAATCTCTAGATGGTGTTTCCTTTTTTTCAGCCAGCTTAGGTGCCTTTCTATTTTTATATTTTCCGGGTTTCTTTTTAGATCTTGTTCTTGTTCCAAGATTCTTTTTTCCAATTTTTTAATCTCAAGATTTTTATTTTTATTCTTAATTGCATTTTGCTGAATTAAGAGCCCCCTCATTACCGCTTTAAGTGTGTCCCACACTACCAGCG
Source organism: Anolis sagrei (assembly GCF_037176765.1). NCBI lineage: Eukaryota > Metazoa > Chordata > Lepidosauria > Squamata > Anolidae > Anolis > Anolis sagrei. The sequence continues at coordinate 123,721,959 of NC_090023.1, forward strand.
GGGAGATGTCGGGTGTAATGTTTTGCTTAAAGAAATCCCTTACCAGTTCTTTGTTTTTCTTTATGTCTTGCTCTGTTTTAAGGAGGTTATCATTCAGTCTCCACCTTCTGGCTTCTGCCTTTTTATAAATACACATTTCTAAGGAACAATGATCTGATAGTTCTCTCGCATTTGTTTGTATACTTCGTATCTTAGAGATAATCGAGTTGGAGGCCCAGATCATGTCTATCCTAGTCCATGATCTGTGGCGGGGTGAAAAGTATGTGTATTCTTTTTTATCCGGGTGGCAGTGTCTCCAGGTGTCACGGAGATCGAACTCTTCTTTGAATGAGATGAATTTTTTCGGGAGCAGGGACCTATCTTTCTTTTTCTTGCGGTTTGGGCTTTTGTCCAGATTTTGGTCTAAAATACCGTTGAAATCGCCCATTACTATTAGGCTGTCGTATTCTGACTCTGATAGTTTCTCCTTCAAGGAGTCAAGAAATTTTGATTTCGTGCCATTTGGCGAGTAGATGTTACATATCAGTACGGTCGTGTTATCTAATTTGACCTTAACTGCGACAAATCTGCCCTCCTGGTCCCTGAAGCATAGTTCGGCTGGTATGTCCTCTTTAACGTATATTACCACTCCTCTTTTTTTTGTGTCTGCGGCTGAATAGAACTCTCTGCCAATTTTCCTCTGGGTCAGGTGAGCAACATGTCTATTACAGATATGGGTCTCCTGCAGTGCAATAATTTGGTAGTTACCTTTATTTAATTTTTGAAAAATTCGTTTTCTTTTACAGACAGAGTTAAGGCCATTTACATTTAACGAATAGCATTTTATTTGGCGTTCCGACATGGTTATAGTTAGTTTATACATCCCCCTGGTCCCTCCTCCTTTTTACCGATATCCGATTTCCCAGTCGTTCTCGGTGTAGTTTCCTCAGTTTCTTCTTCCTTAGAGGGAGAGTCTGGGCGGGCTCTTTTCCTCATATTACCTTTTGTGGCTAAGTCTTCTGTGTTTGTATTCTTAGCATGATCTTTCAGGAGTGTTAGGAGATCGTTAGCCTTCTCTACATCGTTGATCCAGTATCTCCGCTCGTTAATAGTGGTCATGAGACCTTCCGTTCTATCCCATCTAAACTTGCAGTGTAGTCTTTTAAGTTCTTGCGTCAGGAATGTGTACTTCTTGCGTCTGTCCAGAACTTGCTTGGGGATTTCTTTAAGAACGATGATTTTTCCCCCTTCATAAGTTATTGAGTTTTGATTGGATTTTCTAAGCACCTGGTCTCTGATGTATTTTCTTGTAAAACGAACCAACACGTCTTTGGTTAGCTTGTTTTGTTTTGCATAGGTGGATTGGACCCTGTAGGTGGGGTCTATTTCTGCCTCCATCCTCTCCTCTGGTAAATCCAGCACTGTAGCTAGTAATTTGATTGTTTTAGCTCTTAAGTTCTCTTGTGGTTCTTCCTGCAAGTTCCTTAGTCGTAGTATGTATTCCAGTTCCTCCTGTTGGCTCCTTTCTAGTTCTCTTGCCATTTTTTCATTCTTAGCGGCCAGGTCAGTCAGGTTTTTTTGGATTTTTCTTTGTTCGTTCCCTAATTTCTTGTTTTCTGTCTTGTTGTCATTTATTTCGGAGAAAGCCTTAGACATATCCTTTTTGATTGTAGATATATCTTCCTTGAATTCTTTTCTGATTAGTTCCAGTTGTGCCTGTTGCTTTATCTGGTTTTCTCTAATTGTCTTTAGTTCTTTCTTATTTTCTTCCTGATTTTCCACAATTTTCTCTGTTAATTTTTGGAGTTCCTTCCAGATATCCTTCATGTTGACTTCTTCCTGGCCTGGTCCTGGTCCTGGTCCTGATCCTGATCCTGATCCTCTTCTGCTCCCATTCTTAGGGTCTTTTATCTCTTTCTCAGACTTGGTTTTAGGGGTAGTCATTTTTCCCGGTTACCATTGCTTGTATTAGTATGATAGAGTTCTGACTTGGTTGTCTTCAAAGCTTGAGCGCTTGGGTGCTTCTGACTTTCCCCTGTGAACTGCTTGTTACTTTCTGTATATTGCCTGTTCTTGGTTCTGGCCCCCGAGGTTCAGTCTGAGTCACCTCTGGACACTACAGGTCTCTCCGGGACTCAGAGACGCGAATATCTCCCCCCGATGTCCACCCTCTTTCCTTTTTCCTTGTAGACCCCAAGAACTCGGACTTTGGGAGGGTGGGGGTACAAGAGGAGGTATTTAGGGGGTGAAATCACCGGGCAAGAAAAAGATCACAGGCGAAAGTTCGCCAATGTTTGTGATTGGGAGCTTGCTCTAAATAGGCTTATGGTCCTATATGTCTCTGTTAGTCTTTGGCAGTCTTGTCAGTCTTCTATATCAAGTATTGGGAGGACTCCTGGATTGTCGTGTCCGAAACCCTCCCCCTCCTCCCGAGAAACCACCTACTGGGGGATTGGGGGAAGTTGGAGGTGGGAGACGGGGTAGCGGTATACTATAGAAGAGAGAACCGATGCTGTCAAACCAATGTTACAATATTACAATATTACAGTAATACGATGATCCAATATACAATAATGCAATGTTACAATATTACAAAATTACAGTATCCCGAATGGTATTAATAAGAACTTAGGACCAAGTCTCATCTTTGTTGGGCTAAATAGTCTTAGAAGCCTTATGAGTCTTACTTGGCTTGATGATCTTTAGGAAACAAAAGAGGGGTTTTCCTATTTCCTAATGTTCAGTTGCCCTGTCATTCCAAATTGTTTATAATTGTTCTATTGTCCTTTATAAGTGTCATACCTGGAGAGATTGTAAAGTCTCTTCATCCCACTTGGTCTCTGAGAGAGGGCCTGGTACCACGTCACCAGGCCTTACTATGGGTCTTGGGTCTTGGGTCTTGATGTAACGATTCAACACCCCGCAATTGTTGCAGCTGCTCTCAGCCGTTCAGCCGTTCAGCCACTCTCTGCTTTTTCCTCCACTCCACCCTAGCCCCGGTTAAGCTCTGCGGCTCTACGGCTTTGGCGCTGGCGTTTACTTCCCGTAGTCCACGTACACGTACACGTCATGCGCCGACACGCCCTCCACCGCTGCGTCGCTGCGTCGCTGCGTCGCCGCGTCGCTGTGTCGCCGCGTCGCCGCGTCGCCGCGTCGCTGCGCCGCCGCGTCGCTGCGTCGCCTCGTTGGCTCCTCCCACTGTGTCCGGCTTGCAGCTCCCTCTGACGAACCGTTTCCGGCTCGCCTCTCCTCATGAGGAGCGGCGTGTAGCCTTTGGTTTCCTTGGAGTAGACCCGGGAAGACTCTTCGGAGTTCAGGTTTTACTCTCTTTACTCTCTTTTACTCCCAATAGCTGTATCTTCTTTTGTAGCTTTTGTATCTTTAGCTTGTATCTTTTAGTTTGTATGTGTCTTGTATTCTTGTTAATACCGCTGCCGCTGTTTTCCGGCTTTGTTCCTCTTATCCCGTTGGCTCACGAGGAGACACTTTGCCGGGGGGGGGGGGGGGACACTGCAGCTGTTGTTGCTGCTTGCTGCTTGCGTCTTGTCTGATTGTTCTTTGCCCCCCTCTCCGGAGCGTTAGTCGTTAATGGTGTCTTTTACCTTGCTCTGTCGGATTCCAAACTTTCCCGTTGGGACAGAATGTCCATCTATTCCATTTGGCTCTTCAGCTTTTTACTATTGTGCTGGCGTCGGGTGGCAGTAGGTGCAGACTTGGGGTCTGCTTCTCGCGAAACCGCTCGCGTGCCCCAGTACCTGTAGTGGTACCAGCCGGGCCCATGCGTGCCCCCCGGCATCAATCCACCGGGAGAGGGGAGCAGAAGACTCTACCCAGCGGTTAAACTACGCGAGTTAGCTTCGCGAGCCGGAGCTCTGCTTAGCAGCGTCCTTCCTCCATGAACGCCAACCGGAAGTCCCCCCGTTCTCCAAGAACTCTTAAAGATGATTACCAATTGTTCCGAAATTACTTCCGCTAGTTCCTTCAATACTCTTGGGTGTAGTTGATCTGGCCCTGGGGACTTGAACTCATTTAGAGTGGCGAGGTATACCTGGATGACTTGTTTCCCAATTTGGGGTTGGATGTCCTCTAATCCCTCATCCACTCCATCTTGATGAGGTTGAAGATGACTTTCTTTTTGTGAGAAGACTGAGGCAAAGAAGGCATGAAGTAGTTCTGCCTTTTCCCTATCCCCTGTCAGCATTGCCCCATATTCTCCTTTAAGAGGCCCTATCGCCTCCTTGTTCTTCTTTTTTCTACTGATATAAGAAAAGAATCCCTTTTTATTGTTTTTAATGTCCCTGGCAAGCCTGAGCTCGTTTTGTGCTTTAGCTTCATGGACCTTTTCCCTACAGGAGTTGGCTATTTGTTTGAATTCTTGTTTGGTGATTTCTCCCTTTTTCCACTTCTTGTGCATGTCTCTTTTGTGTCTTAGCACAGTTAGAAGTTCTTTGAACATCCATTCTGGCTTCTTTGCACTTGTCCTATTTTTTTCTTTTTGTTGGCCCTGTTTGCAATTGTGCCTTGAGTATTTCACTCTTGAGAAACTCCCATCCATCCGTAACTCCCTTGTCTTTTAGTATCTGTGTCCACGGAATGCTGCTCAGTGTTTCCTTCATTTTTCAGAAATCAGCTCTCCTAAAGTCCAAAATGCGGGTTTGACTTGTCTTAGTTTCAGCCTTCCTTTGTACCTCAAATTGCAGGAGCACATGGTCACTTGCCCCTAAGGATCCAACCACTTTAACCACATTGATCAGGTCCTCTGCATTTGTTAGGATGAGATCAAGAGTAGCCGACCCCCTTGTTGCCTCTTCTACTTTCTGGACCATGAAATTGTCTGCAAGGCAAGTGAGGAATTTGTTGGACTTTGTACTCTTGGCTGAGTTTGTTTTCCAGCAAATATCGGGATAGTTGAAATCACCCATGACTACTACATCTCTTCTTTGTGCCTGTTTGGTCAACTATTGGCAGAAGACTTCATCAAGTTCTTCCTCCTGCCTTGGAGGTCTGTAGTAGATGCCTACAATGACATCTTTTTGAGTCTCAATTCCCTTGATTCTTATCTAGATGCTTTCAAGCTGGTTTCCTGGTTTGCTGTCTTGCATCTCTTCTGCAGTGTAACAGTTTTTGACATATAAGGCTACTCCGCCTCCTTTCCCCTTTGTTCAGTTTCTATGAAAGAGGTTCTACATTCCAGCGATAGGAGCCATCCCACCAGGTTTCAGTTATGCCTATGACATCATATTTGTGGTGTTGTGCTAAAAGTTGGAGTTCGTCTTATTTTCCATGCGCTGTGCATTAGTGTAAAGACATGTGAGACCCCGAGATCTTCCCCTGAGCTGTTTATTTGGGATTATTGTGCTTTCGGTACTAGGTCCTTGTTGTGTTTGTGCAGCCTTCCGTTTAGCCTTCTGGCGGTTCCCTGACATTGTAGGTAAAGTATTGTTTGCAAGGCTGTTGTCCCCCTCCCCCGGTGGACCTAGTTTAAAGTGTGCCTAATTAAGTTTGCGAGTCTGTGAGCAAAAAGGTGTTTTCCTACTTGTGTGAGATGCACCCCATCCCTTGCCAGTAGGCCATCCTCCTGAAAAAGCAGGCCATGGTCGAGGAAGCCAAAGCGTTCCTCCTGACACCATTTTCTAAGCTAGTTATTGACCTGTACTATTTTTCTGGCCCTTGTAAGACCGTGTCTTACAACTGGGAAGAGGGATGAAAAGACCACCTGTACATTACATTGTTTAAGCTTTGTTCTGAGAGCTCAAATATCATTCATGATCTTTTGAAAAGTATGCCTAGCAGTATCATTGGTTCCTACATGAATCAACATGAGGGGAGGATTGTGATAGGGCTTGAGGAGCCTGGTGAGCCTCTGAGTGATATGGTGTATTTTTGCCCCCAGTAGGCAGTATATTTCTCGAGCCATCCTATGTCTCTTTCTAAGGGTGACATTCCTCCAAGGCTGAGGGTTGTCCACATCTGAGGTGATCTCCTCTTGAACCTCCCCATAATGTTGCTCTGATATGGGTTGCGTGCACTGTGTGGTGTCTAAGAACAGCTCGAGTTCCTGAATGTCCTTAAGGGTCTTAATACGGTCCTCGAGTTGTTGGAGCCTCTGTTCCATGTGAGTGATCTGTTTACACTTGGGGCAGATGTAATTGAGTAATTGTTGCGTGAAAAAGCTGAACATGCCACAGCTTGTGCATGAGATGGGAAGATTTTGTGTTTGTTCCATCTGCAGGCTGCTAATTACCTCCCCTTTAGTGTGGTTTTTTATGTTGTTGTCTCTATGCAGGGGTGAAAGTGTAGGAGCTCAGGCCCTGGCTTATATAGGTTAAAAAGAATTTTGCCTTGCCCCGCCTCTCAAACAAAGCAAACACTCACAGCAGCTAAACTTAAACACTCACTCAGATGTGAGTGATAGGATATTTTATTTAGTAGTTTATAGGGTAATAGAGATGCAGTAAACTCTCAGTTAGTTGCACCCATAGGGATTGGTAGATGCTGGATAAATGTAGTTTCCGCTTGCTTGAGCGTTACTATTAAAAATAGTCCTAATATTATGCTATATCATATCATTCAAGGCATTATGTTTTTGATTTTTTTAAAAAAATCTGGTTGCTTGAGCTTTGGTTAACTGAGAATATACTGTATATAAAACAAATTGTGTTGCCAGACTGGGAATTGTACAACCAAGGGCCACATAGTGCCATTTGAATAGGAGGTCCATCACAGTCCTTTCCCATCAACTATCACTGCCTACACCCATGTAATTTCCATCAATTTGGTTCACCAGCAGAATTCTCAATGAGAGAGCTTAGGCACAATGGGAGGAGGCATTATTGGCATAATTTATAAATGCTTCTCAAGCTATTTAATTTTGCATCAGTCAACTCCACCCCATCCCACTTCCCAGTTTGTCAGGTACCATATTGGCATCATACTATTGCCATATTTTCTGGAAATTCAGTGGAAAACAGCAACCAAAGCATTACTATGCATGGCATTGATCTATATATCCAGAAGCATGTCAAAGAATAAGCTAGGGCCCTTCTTTCCAGGGTGCACCAGGTGGACATTTGATCCCAGATACAAGGAACAGTTCCTATAAAGATACTGGCCACCTGTTTAATATCACTCCTTCCCTCATTGCCTCTCTGTCCCCATCTACACTACTATTATAATGCAGACTGAACTGCAGTATATGGTCAGTGTAGACTCATATAAACCAGCACAATCCAGTTCAATCTGCATTATAATGGCAGTGCAGATGGGGCCTCTCTTTGACATGTTTCAATAGAAAAAAATAATGAAACAAAAACATAAAAAGTCTAAACAGAGGCAATGATATAAAGCTGAAGACAGAATTATCTATTTAGTCTTTTAAAAAGAAGAAAAAAAAAACCCAAAAGAATAAAGCAGAATAAATTTTCTTCTGCAATCCAGCTCAGTCAATGAATGGGAAAGCCAAATTAAAAACAGTAACAATAAATCCTGGAGGCTGTGAAGCAGTATAGTTTGCTTACATTATTTCATAGATAAAATAGACGTTTTATTTCATGACTGATGAGACTGTATATATGTGATGATGGGATCGTAGGAGGTGTGGGTAGTGTTGTGAGTTCAGACTGGGCCAAGAAAAATGACAAATGGTTGAGTATTAGAGGGCAAAAAGGCCAAGCTGCTCATATTTGTGCCTGTTGAAACTGATTCAGAGTTTTCTATAGAAGCACACACATATTTCCTCCTGTGACAGAAGAATTTGTCTTGGAGTTTCTTCCTACAATCATTGCCATCTTCAAAACATGTGGTCATGAAAAAAATGGAGGTACAGGACAGGTTATCTGGATAGGAGTGACAGTAGAATACAAATATGCAAAAAACAGAAAAAGTCAATTAATATAACACTAACTGGACTTTTTAAAGAGGGAATATCACAAGTTAATCAAACAATCATCTCCTAGATTTTTACAGACGCTGAATCAAACTGGTCTTTAATACAGGACCCAGTAATATTTACTACATTATACTCAAAATTGAAAACATTCTTTTCCTCCAAATGCTGAGGCCATCTGGGTTTGTATTTTAAAGAGACAATACACACCATGTGTGGTATGAGACTGAGAAATTGAGTTAGTTAAAGGGAATAGTAAGATTGTGATAAATAAAAGTTGGGATGTGAACAAAAGTAAGTAAAAGAGTTTTCAGGACAGAAAATATCCAGAAAATAGTAAACAATTTTTGGTTGAGAAATTTTATTTTCTGTGAAGAAGTTGCTGTTTTCTATATAGGAATATTATTTTGGTAAAGAAAATAAAGTCATCCCAATCTTCTCTGTCTCTCTCAAGTCCTGAACTGCTAAGTTTTTTACCTCTCTAGGACGCTTCTTTAGCAGGATTCCCAACACTCAAGAATATATTTTTCAATGTATCTTGAAATATTCTGAACATTATATGTATCCATAAGTTCAGACTCTGTGACTTCTGTTGCACCTCTTATGGTAACTGAACCTCAGAAGCCTTCTGTTGTTAGGTCTCCAACTCCGAAGTTGTATCAACCTGTTCCAGTGGAGTTTGGGGAGCCATGGAAAGTTCCTGTTTCCCTATGGGAGCCTTTTGTTGTGGCTGAGGTTCAGCAACTCAACCCTGTTACTGTCTCAGGAGTTGTGAATCAGGACATGTTGCTGGTGCAATATCACTTAGTTTCTTTTGTGATGGTTAATGTTATGGAAGACATTGCGGAGACTAGTCCCCGTATGAAAATTCACTGCCTTCTCTCTGTTGGTGATTATAAACCTCCTTGTCTTATCTTGTTGCTTGTGGACCAAGAACAGGCTGTTGTGCTGGTCAATGACCGAAATAAATGTTTTGATTTGATTTGAAGAGCAGGCTGTGTCGATGAGGAAAATGAAAGTCATTTCTGACAGTAGCGGTTCCAGGGATTTGGAACATTGTCACCCTTGGCATGTCTCAGAAGGATTCCTGTTAGAATTATACCTGTAAAATCCTGAAATGTTGGACTAAGTTGGACCAATATTGCCATTAGGCCTCATTTGTAAATTAATTTCTTGACAGCGGATTCAGGGAAAATGAGTGTGCATTTAGAGTAAGTTTTGATTCTCAGAACTGTGGTAGCAGGCTCATCCCAGGATGGAGGGGGACTTTGGGTGGGGAGGGGGAATAATATCATGTATCATGTTCCACAGTTGATGGTGGTTGGTGGTGGCAGGCTTAATAGTTGGTGATAGAAGGGGTTAATGTAAGTCTTAGTTCTAAAGGGCTGTTGTTGTTGTTCATTTGTTCAGTCGTCTCCGACTCTTCGTGACCTCATGGACCAGCCCACGCCAGAGCTCCCTGTTGGCCGTCACCACCCCCAGCTCCTTCAAGGTCATTCCAGTCACTTCAAGGATGTCATCCATCCATCTTGCCCTTGGTCAGCCCCTCTTCCTTTTGCCTTCCACTTTCCCCAGCATAATTGTCTTCTCCAGGCTTTGCTGTCTCCTCATGATGTGGCCAAAGTACTTCAACTTTGTCTCTAGTATCCTTCCCTCCAATGAGCAGTCGGGCTTTATTTCCTGGAGGATGGACTGGTTGGATCTTCTCGCAGTCCAAGGCACTCTCAGAACTTTCCTCGCTAAAGGGCTGAGTAATCTGTAAATAAGAGTTTACAGGTGAAAGCAATTAAGGATTGAGGCATGCAAGAGATAGGTTGCAGCTGGGTTTCACTGATTATAAGGAACTAGCCTGGAGACTGATCTTCGTGAGAAAAGTATTTGTCTACTTTGGAGGTGGATGCTACTGGTTTTCCTACAGGTTTGTGGATTTTCAGTATCCTGACCTCTTGTCTGAACGCTTGGAACTCTGGAACCTTGAATTTCTGGACTGGCTTTTGACTCTTGATTCTTGGATTTTACTCATTGAACTCTCGGCGTTTGACCACTGGACTGGACCCTTTGACTACAGTGTTCTTTTGAATCTACATCAAAATTTGCTATGTCTTTGTTGTATATTATGTGGCTGAGTACTATCTTTATGTTTTATATTTGGACTATGAAAACAGTCAGACAGTAAGTGCTGCTTTAATTAAACAGTTTGACACAAGCAGGGCATTTGTTTTGGTTCATCTCTGCCTGCATACCAACAGAGTCCTGACATTCCTGGCTTTAGGTGGAAAGGTGTAAGAGTTGGGTGTCTTCTGCATATATTTGACACCAAACTCTGAAACTCCGGATGATCTCACCCAGCAGTTTAATGTAGACCTTGAACAGCATGGGGCCTCACAGGCCACCGGCCAAGTGGTCAAACAAGAATCCCCCAGCATCACCTTCTGGGTCCGACCCTCCAAGAAGGACTGGAGCAACTGTAAAACAGTGCTTTCTAGCCCCATCCTGGAGAGATGACTCAGAAGGATAACATGGTTGAAGGTATATAACACTGCTGAGAGAAACAGGAGAACCAACAAACACACTCTCCCTGTCTAGTGCTCTTTGTACATCGTCCACCGATAACCAATGCTGTCTCTGTTCTGTAGCAGATTGAAATGGGCCCAGATAATCGGTTTCATCCAAGAAACTTTGGAGTTGGGAGGCCATCACCTTCTCTAGAACCTTGCCTAAGAAGGGGAGATTTGAAAGTGGTAAATAGTTGTTCAGATGAGTGGAATCCAGTGCCAGTTCCTTTAATAAAGGTCTTATTACTGCCTCCTTGAAGTTTGTTGGCATTACATCTAGTGTCAAGGAGGTGTTTACCAGCACCTTCACCCACTCTACTACCTCCCCCCCCCCCAGCTTTTTTATTAGCCAGGATGGGCAGAAGTCCAGAGGTGGTTGCCTTCATTTCTCCCAAGCTCTTGTCCATGTCAACAGGTTAAATAAATTGGAAGGAAGCCATTAAAATAGGACAAACAAATGCCTCAGTTACATCTATGGAGACTGTTGTTTATTTATTTATCGTATTTATATACTGGTGTCCAGGTTGGACCAGATCTAAGCGACTTTATTTGCAATGAACCTAGCAAACTCTTCACAATGAGCTGTCAATTGGTCAGGGATCCCTGGCTGAGCAGGGTTTAAAAGTCCTCTGACCACTCGAAACAGTTCTCTTAGGTGGTTCTTTGCAATGTTGGCAGCAATAAATAATTTTTGTGCCACTTTCATTGCCATGGAATAGATTTTTAAATACACTTTAGCCCGTGCTCAATCAGATTAACCATGAATTTGGTGCCAATTGTTGGGATTCATCCTATGCTTGCGTTTCAGGATCATAGTGTTTCTGATGTGGGAAATGATGGGGGAAATTGTGACACTGAAGTTCAAGATGGAGATGGTTTGGGTAATAATAGTCATGCAGAGAATGACAGAGAGTAAAGGGCAGTTTCTCATGAGATCGTTCCTGCAGGACATAGGGATGATGGGTTACTCTCTGCTTCAGATTTGGGGTTTGAAAACAACTCAGCACCTGTAGAATTTAATGAGCCGTAAGATAAGCAGCTCATGGACAGATAGCTGGAGGTCAGTCAGAATAGACAGGCTAGTCAAATGTTATGTTGCTCTTCCAGGTTACGAGAGATAAGAGCCAAGAGTGATATCCGGGGAAAGCGAAACCAGTTTCTGAGTGTTGGAATATAAGGTTTGCCTCAGGGGAAAAATCCTTAGATGAAGCATCATTTCAGAAACCTAATTCTTGTTCCATGTAAGTCTTGCTTAAAGATTCATGTTAAAGTTCCTTGCTCCTGGTTGGGCTTCTTGATCTGTTTGGATTTGATTGCAGAAGTTTGGACTTTGCCTTTGTACCTTGTTGAATCCTGTTTTGGGATTGCCTTGGTATTTTCCTGCACCTTGCTCTGGATTATTTTGTTCCTGCTGGTTTTCTATTTTTTGGGGACTTCTCTGCTTTCTATAAGCACATAGGGGGACATGAGAGAAGCCTCCTCGCAGGATTGCAAGATATCCGGCATCCCCTGGGCAACGTCTTCGCAGATGGCTGATTCTCTCAATCCAGAAGAAACCAGAGACGACTTGCAGCATGCATGCAAGCAAGCAAAACAACCAACGGACCTTTTCAGGACCAACCATGACAATAATCTCTATCAACATCGAAGGCATGTCAGCCGCCAAAGAACAACTGCTCTATGAGCTGTGCCGAGATAAGAAATGTGACGTGCTGTGTGTCCAAGAAACACACAGGGATGAAAGACAGAAAGACCCAAAGTTCCAGGAATGGTCTTAGTAGCGGAAAGACCACATGCACAGTATGGAAGCGCCGTCTTTGTCAAACCAGGCCTCCAAGTCAGCAGTGCCCACAACACTGAAGAAAACAATATCGAGGTTCTAACAGTAGAGCTCAATAACATCACCATCACCTCTGTGTACAAGCCCCCAAATGAAGAGTTCTGCTTCTCCTCCCCCGAGAACTTTGACAGGCACCAAAGGGCGGTAGTAATTGGTGACTTCAACAGCCATAGCCACGTATGGGGCTATGCCCAAGAGGACAGAAATGGAGAGGCTGTCCTCTCCTGGTCTGAACTGCACAAACTATCTCTCATCCATGATAGCAAGCTCCCACCATCCTACAACAGCGGGAGATGGCACCGAGGTTATAACCCAGACTCTTATTTGTGAGCGACAGCATCGTACAGCAATGCACCAAATCAGTGGGACCACCAATTCCAAACACACAGCACCGACCAATAATATGCCAACTGTTCCCAACAATAAGGCCTCAAGAAGTTCGATTTAAACGAAGATACAACTTCAGAAAGGCAGATTGGACTAAATTCTCAGACATGTTAGACGACATGATCTCATCAGTCGCGCCAATCCCTGAGGAATATGAGCATTTTATTGAAATAGTGAAAACCTGCTCACGGGCCTCCATACCGAGAGGCTGCAGAACCAACTACCTTCAGGGCATTACTCCTGAAACAGCTGTCTTGTTGGAAAACTATTACAGGCTCCACAACGAAGACCCATTTAGTGAGCAAACCCTTCAGGCAGCGCAGAGCATTGTGTCCTCCATCTCTGAAGCCAAGAAAGAACAGTGGATCAAACTGATCACAGAGGTCGACATGGGCAGGAGCAGCCAGAAGGCATGGAGGATGCTAAGACGGTTGAGCAATGACCCCTCACGAACTAATACCCATGCCAACATAAAGGCAGATCAGATAGCACACCAACTCTTGAAGAATGGGAAACCCAACTTTGCCACCAAAGTAGGAAAGAAACTAATAGCCAGACAACAAGAGACTGAGAACAACAACCTTCATGAACCCTTTACATCCACTGAACTGGACATGGCACTCAACAAATGTAAGAATGGCAAAGCAGCTGGCTTGGATGATCTACGGATGGAACAAATCAAGAACTTTGGTCCCAAAGCAAGGCACTGGCTGCTGGAGCTGATGAACAACTGCACTGCATCCTGTCAGATCCCCAAAATCTGGAGGAAAGCAAGAGTCATAGCCATCTTGAAGCCAGGCAAAGACCGCAATGACCCAAAAAGCTACAGACCAATCTCCCTGTTGTGCCACCTCTACAAAGTTCTGGAGAGACTTATTTTGCATAGAATTATGGAAAAACTAGACCCATGTCTGATCCCACAGCAAGCTGGCTTCAGAAAAGGCAAAAGCTGCACATCGCAAGTGTTGAACCTGACTCAGCACATAGAAGATGGCTTTGAAAGGCAACAGATCACAGAAGCTGTCTTCATAGACCTGTCAGCAGCCTATGATACTGTGAACCACTGCCTATTACAGGGAAAACCAACTGATCCCCAACCCATCTAAAACACAGACATGTGCCTTTCATCTCAAGAACAGACAAGCATCCCGAGCTCTGAAGATCACCTGGGAAGGAATCCCACTGGAGCATTGCAGCGCACCCAAATATCTGGGAGTCACTCTGGACCATGCTCTTACCTACAAGAAGCACTGCCTGAACATCAAGCAAAAAGTGGGTGCTAGAAACAATATCATACGAAAGCTTACTGGCACAACCTGGGGATCACAACCAGATACAGTGAAGACATCTGCCCTTGCGCTGTGCTATTCTGCTGCTGAGTATGCATGCCCAGTGTGGAACACATCTCACCACACTAAAGCAGTGGATGTGGCTCTTAATGAGACATGCCGCATTATCACAGGGTGCCTGCGCCCTACACCACTGGAAAAATTACACTGTCTAGCCGGTATTGCACCACCTGACATCCGCCGGGAAGTAGCAGCCAATAGTGAAAGGACCAAGGCAAAGACATCTCCAGCCCATCCCCTGTTTGGGTATCAGCCAGCACATCAATGACTTAAATCTAGAAATAGTTTTCTAAGATCTACAGAGACACTCACTGGAACACCTCAGCAAGCGAGAGTCCAAAAGTGGCAGGCCCAAACCCAGAACCTCAACCAATGGCTGATACCCAATGAGTGACTCCCTCCTGGGCACACAGAGGACTGGGCGACCTGGAAGGCACTGAACAGACTGCGCTCTGGCACCACGAGATGCAGAGCCAACCTTCAGAAATGGGGCTACAAAGTGGAATCCTCGACGTGCGAGTGTGGAGAGGAGCAAACCACTGACCACCTGCTGCAATGCACCCTGAGCCCTGCCACATGCACAAGGGAGGACCTTCTTGCAGCAACACCAGAGGCACTCCAAGTGGCCAGATACTGGTCAAAGGACATTTAATCAACTCTCATACTCACAAATTTTGTAATCTGCTTGTTTGCTTTGTTCTGTTAGAAATGTAATATAATTTGACTGGTTGTTCTGACACGACAAATAAATAAGGACATATTTTCAACTGACTATTTCATTAAGCTTCATTAAAAAAGGATTGTTTTCCTATTCATCGTGTGGTGTTTTGAATTCAGAGTGTTATTCCTGTTCTGGAGTGCAGCACCAAATATTGCTTTAGCCTCAGTTTCACCTGCTCAGTAAAGGATCTTAGCCACTGAATAGTATAACTGTTGAACTATCAGATTGATTGTTTTCTGAGATATGTGTGGCTGAGAATAAACAATTGAGAATTGAGAATAAACAAGCCTTCGACAATACAATTGCTGTTGTTATTGTTTCTTATTATTTATTTAAAATCTAATTTTATTTATGTAAGTTTATTTAAGTTTTGATGTCGTAGGTGTAGGTTTTTTCTTTGAACAGTATTTATCAGTAAAAGAACTTTGCTGCATCTTCCTCTGTGTCTTTATTTCTAATCCCACCCATTCCTTCTCATAGATGGGTGGGAAAGAAATCAGTTTTCAAAAATGTGTGCTGTTATTTACTTTTCTAAACTCAAACTAGGCAGAAAGAGTCAAGGATTTTTTAAAATCTTCATTTATGAAGTGAAAGATTTTCTTAAACATTCATTAGGGTAAAGTTTTTGACTGTGGTAACATAATGTACATTTAAATGGTTGATTTGAATTAACTGTATTAGAATTAATGTCTCCTTTTCAGTATCACGGTGATTACTGTTAGGGTGTTTAAAAAAGATTTATAGTGTAAATGTAATCTATTGGCACATCTTCATTAGCATGCCTAACATGAGACAGGCCGCATTATCACAGGATGTCTATGCCCTACAATACTAGAAAATTTATACTGTTTCGCTGGTATTCCACCACCTGACATCCGTAGGGAAGTAGCAGCCTGTAATGAATAGGACCCATCCTCTGTTCTGATATCAGCTAGCAAACCAACATCTTAAATCAAGAAGATCTATAGAGATACTCGCAGGAACATCTCAGCAGGCAAGAGTCCAAAAGTAGCAGGTAAAAACTCTCAATCAGTGGCTGATAGTGGATGAGAAACTCCCTCCTGGGCACATAGAAGATTGGACAACTTGGAAGGTGCTGAACAGATTGCACTCTTGTACTATGAGATGCCAAGCCAATCTTAAGAAATGCATCTACAAAGTGAAGTCCACAACATGCAAGCGTGGAGAAGAGCAAATCACAGACCACTTACTACAATAATATAACAATAATAATAAACTTTATCTGCATCCTGCCCCCTCCCCCAAAAGAGATTTGGTGGAGCTTACAACAAAAATGCAATATACTTAGTAAAAAATAGCAACCAAAACAACACAGAACATCAAACAGTAATACAAAAACAAAAGCAGTCATAAAACATTATATTACCATATCAAAACATCACAAAGTATAAAATGTTATGCTGGAAAAATATATTATACATAAGAGGCAAAATACTAGCTCCAATTAGTAACGAATTAAAAATCCAGTTGGTATTAGAATCAATTTACTGTAAAAGCTTCCATCACTTAAAATATAGTCAACTATTGTTGAAGGCAGTAATAATAAACTTTATTCACAATTTGTTATTTACAATGCAGTCTGTGCCCTGCCATGTGCACAATGGAGGACCTTCTTACAGTGATACCACAGGCACTTGAAGTGGCCAGTTTCTGGTCAAAGGAAATTTAGTATAATGCCAATTTGTTTTTTGTTTGTTTGTTTATAGTTAACTATGTTCATGTTTTTTTTTACTTTGTAATTTTTATACATTATAACTGTATCCCCAATTTGCTTCTGACATGATAAATAAATAAAATATATGAAATTTTGTGCAATGCACTATAGTGCATTAAGTGTATAAGAATGGGGTTGGCATTGAATTTGGTAAAATGCAATATTAAATCTGCATTTCTTTTTATTCCTGTTCATCTTGAGATTTTGAGTGGTTAGACCTTTCTTTTCAAGGCTTATTTTATAGGAACTGTGTTCTTGCTAAGGGTCCTTGGTATCTTGTTCTACATTTGAAAAGTTAGTAATTTCTTGAATGGGTCCCTAGGGTAAAGTCAGGACAGAGGCATGTGATTCAGTACATCAATGATTTTTTTAAAAAAATTGTCAAAGCAACTGAAGAGTTAGGTTTGACAGTGGCACATGAGAAAAAATGAGGGTATTTGCTTGGCTCTCTTTAATATCAAGATTAACACCATTAGACATTATTGTATGCTTCCTCCAAACAAACTTAAGGATTTGAGTGACAGGGTTCCTGTTTTTTGGCATTTTGTAAGGCCACTGTTAGGAAGATTTATGAACTCATTGACTGTGGATTTTACTTGCAGGTTTGTAGCTCTGAGCTTGGTCTTTTTGGGGTGTTTTTTAAATGCTATGTTTGGCATACATAAAACTCACCACACAATTCGGCTTACTAGGGGAATTAGAGAGGATTTAAAGGTTTGTTGGGATTTTCTTGTCTGGAATTTCACTTTGGAAGGACACATTACACCTTCACAGTGCATTAAAGCTGGCTTCAAGTGAAAAAGGGTCCATAGGGTGAACATTCTAGGTGCAAAGATTACGGCAGATGCAGACTGTGGCCAGGAAATCAGAAGACGCTTACTTCTTGGGAGGAGAGCAATGTCCAGTCTCGATAAAATAGTAAAGAGTAGAGACATCAGACTGGCAACAAAGATCCGCCTAGTCAAAGCCATGGTATTTCCTGTAGTAACCTACGGATGTGAGAGCTGGACCTTAGGGAAGGCTGAGCGAAGGAAGATCGATGCTTTTGAACTATGGTGTTGGAGGGAAGTTCTGAGAGTGCCTTGGACTGCGAGAAGATCCAACCAGTCCATCCTCCAGGAAATAAAGCCCGACTGCTCACTGGAGGGAAGGATACTAGAGACAAAGTTGAAGTACTTTGGCCACATCATGAGAAGACAGCAAAGCCTAGAGAAGACAATGATGCTGGGGAAAGTAGAAGGCAAAAGGAAGAGGGGCCGACCAAGGGCAAGATGGATGGATGGCATCCTTGAAGTGACTGGACTGACCTTGAAAGAGCTGGGGGTGGTGACGGCCGACAGGGAGCTCTGGCGTGGGCTGGTCCATGAGGTCACGAAGAGTCGGAGACGGCTGAACGAATGAACAACAAGGGTGAACATTAGTGTGCCCAAGTGTGGCCTGAGGTGTAGGTTCAGGATGGTTTGTCAATGAACCTAACTTTTTTGTTCTTTCCAAATGCAGTGGCTGTTCATATTTGAATAGAAGAGTTAGTTAACTTCTCCATTCATTTCTAATATTTTATCATGACTGCAGGATATTCTCTTCTCCTCCCAACAGGATATGAGTTTGGTTACAGCTTTTGTTTTTGCAGTATCTTCACAATAATATTTTGTTTATGTCTCTTGATGTGGCTGGAGTTGACAGTGGGATAGGTGAGGCTCTTTCCTGGCAGCAGATGAAACCCTTGGGACAACCAGCTCTGGAAGTGATCCTGTTCCGATCCTGATCCCTGTTATCCTATGGAATTCTGGAAAAAACAAGCGAGTTTACTTGAGCCATTGGCATCTTGCTATTAGCACTAGGTTTAGTTGGTTACAGAAAGAGCAGTGGTAATTTTAGGTTAGAGAATGGACTTCAGTCTGCTTGGTTCACAATTGGATTGCCTTCACAGTTCAAGTGTTGACCTTAGCTAAACCCACATCAGGTTGCTCTCTCTCACACACCTTTCAAGTTTAATCATATAGGTGAAATAAAGTGGCACATATTTAACCCAGTTTTCTGTATCTGGTTTCATTATTCCATGAATAGAAATCAAATCATCAATGTTATATATGACACCTATTGTCACAGTAGCATCCCTACTAATGTCAATTGCATATCTTTCTTGCTTCTGGGATTCATGTTGCTTAGTCACTGTTGTTAGACCTGACAGAACTTTGGTCTAACCTGCATGGCTCTTAGAACTTATTGCATGTCACAAAAAGCTAATACCATGTTTCAATTCCTTGGAATTGATGAGGGAAAATTATCTATGGACATTCTTGTTCCTTATCAGAAAACTGGGTGACTTGGAAGGCGCTGAACAGACTGCGCTCTGGCACCACGAGATGCAGAGTCAATCTTAAGAAATGGGGCTACAAAGTGGAATCCATGACATGCGAGTGTGGAGAAGAGCAAACCACTGACCACCTTCTGCAATGCATCCTGAGCCCTGCTACATGCACAATGGAGGACCTTGTGCGGCAACATCAGAGGCACTCCAAGTGGCCAGATACTGGTCAAAGGACATTTAATCAACTACCAACTTGTAAACTTTGTGTTTTGTTTGTTTGTCTGTTTGTTTTGTTAAAAATGTAATACAACTGTCTGGTTGCTCCTGACATGATAAATAAATAAATAAATCTACTCAGTACTGAGCATGTTTATTTGAATGTCATTTCTAAAGTGAAAACTTTAAGATATTGCATATTAATACTAGCATATTACTACTTCAATACTACTAGTAATAGCTAATGCCATTCATATTTCAACAACAACCATATATTAAAACTTCTCTGTATGCATGAAGGTGAACAGACATTGAAATTATTGTGTTGGGAATAGGAAAGGGCAGATGGATTTCAAAGACCCTGGCAATCTTATACATCCCTTTGCAGCCATTTATACAGAATCATTGCAGCATCTACACTAGTTTTGACTGATAAGAGCCCCTTTGGAATGCATGCTTGGTATAAACAACAAGCTGGGCACAGATGCCTTGGGCTAAAATTCAAATTATGTATCATAAATTGTTAATGTTGGTTTTCATAGTGCTGGGTTGGCTGCCTCATGCTTTTTTGCTTGTTTTGGATTTCGGGAGTACAAGAGGGAGGGAAGATCATTAGAAACATTTGCCAGTTCTCAGTAATAAAATAACTGATTTAATTTGGTATCCAGGAGTCACTACAAAAGTATCACACGAAGCAACATTACAGACACATGCAGATTTTAAACCATTTTGGCCCGATGGGCAGGGATTCATAGGCAAACATTTTGAAGTGGGTAGATTTTTTAAAATAAATCGAAAGATTATTCACAGTAACCCAGGTTTCTTTTTAGGAACAAACCTCCCTCAACAAATTAACACTACATACTGCAGCATGTGCAATAGAAATTATCCTGTATTAGTTGCATGCATTGAAATGAATTGCTGAATGAAATGATATACATATTTAGAAAAAACTTTTCAGTTAAGTGATCTGTTAAGCAGAAGTGCAAAGACAAAATAATATTAATATATTGAAACCCTCTCACTATGGAATTTATTCAGCTCAAAATTCCACACGTTGTTTTTAGTGGGGGGGGGGGGGGTTGGGGGGGGGTCCACATGCTAAACATCTATTTAAAAATAAATAATTTCCATATTGAAATTAATATTTTTTCATGGAAATATTGAATGTTGTACTAAAAAGGTTTTTTTCCCCTCCCAGAATTTTGTACAGAAAGCAAACAATCTGCTCACACTTCATTCCATCATTTGGACTAGTCTTCCCCCTTCATCATTTCTGATTGTTCTGTCTTTGCCATAGGGGTGTATGGCAGCTGCATAATTTTAGATCTTCTTGGAAAAGGAATTAAAAGATAAATCAAAGAAGTTAGAAACCAGGGGCAAAACCCACAGGGCAAGACTAAAGGGTGATGGCAACAGCAGCTACCAGGTAATGGTGCCGGTGGAATTGAGGCCACAGTGAACGTTGTGGCTATGAGGAAAATAAAGATACAAGGACCTCCTAAACAGGCACTAAAACTGGGTTTGAAAGTGGCTTGAGGTTAGGATGACCCAAACAACTACTGTCCGGTCAGCCTCACGTCGATACCGGGCAAGATTTTGGAAAAGATTGTTAAGGAAGCGGTCTGCAAACACTTAGAAAGAAATGCAGTCATCGCTAATAGTCAACATGGATTTATCAAAAACAAGTCATGCCAGACTAATCTGATCTCTTTCTTCGATAGAGCTACAAGCTGGGTAGATGTGGAGAATGCCGTGGATGTAGTGTACCTGGATTTCAGTAAGGCCTTCGACAAGGTCCCCCATGACCTTCTGGCAAGGAAACTAGTCCAATGTGGGCTAGGCAAAACTACGGTGAGGTGGATCTGTAATTAGTTAAGTGGACGAACACAGAGAGTGCTCACTAATGCTTCCTCTTCATCTTGGAAAGAAGTGACAAGTGGAGTGCCGCAGGGTTCCATCCTGGGCACGGTCCTGTTCAACATCTTTATTAATGACTTAGATGAAGGGCTAGAAGGCAGGATCATCAAGTTTGCAGACGACACCAAATTGGGAGGGATAGCCAATAGTCCAGAGGACAGGAGCAGGATTCAAAACGATCTTGACAGATTAGAGAGATGGGCCAAAACTAACAAATTGAAGTTCAACAGTGACAAATGCAAGATACTCCACTTTGGCAGAAAAAATGAAATGCAAAGATACAGAATGGGTGACGCCTGGCTCGAGAGCAGTACGTGTGAAAAAGATCTTGGAGTCCTCGTGGACAACAAGTTAAACATGAGCCAACAATGTGATGTGGCGGCAAAAAAAGCCAATGGGATTTTGGCCTGCATCAATAGGAGCATAGTGTCTAGATCTAAGGAAGTAATGCTACCCCTCTATTCTGCTTTGGTTAGACCACATCTGGAATATTGTGTCCAATTCTGGGCACCACAATTCAAGAGAGATATTGACAAGCTGGAATGTGTCCAGAGGAGGGCGACTAAAATGATCAAGGGTCTGGAGAACAAGCCCTATGAGGAGCGGCTTGGGGAGCTGGGCATGTTTAGCCTGAAGAAGAGAAGGCTGAGAGGAGATATGATAGCCATGTATAAATATGTGAGAGGAAGCCACAGGGAGGAGGGAGCAAGCTTGTTTTCTGCTTCCTTGGAGACTAGGACGCGGAACAATGGCTTCAAATTACAAGAGAGGAAATTCCATCTGAACATTAGGAAGAACTTCCTGACTGTGAGAGCCATTCAGCAGTGGAACTCTCTGCCCCGGAGTGTGGTGGAGGCTCCTTCTTTGGAAGCTTTTAAACAGAGGCTGGATGGCCATTTGTCAGGGGTGATTTGAATGCAATATTCCTGCTTCTTGGCAGGGGGTTGGACTGGATGGCCCATGAGGTCTCTTCCAACTCTTTGATTCTATGATTCTATGACTACAAAATGCAAGACACATCCAACGAGAAACAGCATTTTACTAAACTCCCCCCCCCCAAATTTTTTTTAAAGAACCACCCCAAAACAAACAAACAAATGAACAAAAAAATCCACTGGAAATTCGAATCACATTCTAAGATCTGCTGAAGCAGATCAGTGTATATATAATGCACTGAAAGAATTCAGAAGCGAAATTCAGGGCACTTATGTGGAAATGGCTATTGCTGAAGCATTGAAAAAAAGAAACTGGATACACAGCTTGGCCAGAAGGTGAACAAACACCTCTCTTGGATAGAGTTCCCATGGGAAAGCTCATTTTCTCTTTCTTGATTTGCCCTTAATACCTCTAGTGCTGATTCTTATCAAAAAGACTGCTTCTTTGCAGTGTATCTTGTTAGAAGAGGGAGGATCAAAATTATTCCTTAGATTGGATTGATCCACACTGAGCAGATCTTTATGGCCACAGCCCCAACTTGGAACTGGTTCATGAGGTGCATGGGTTTGCACTCTGCAGTGAACAATTTCTCTTTAAGTCATGTTCTGACACAGATTAAATTACTATGTTCTAAGCCACTTCTCTTAGAACAGCTAGGTATTTGGATATGAGCTGAAATATGGAAGCCTCTTCTGATGGCCATGCTCACAGTTGTAGGAATAAAGTGCATTATCTAATATTATGAAGTGTTAGGCCAATGTAGTGCATCAACATGATTCTGGAGCTTTATATTGATTGATTTTTTTTTAAAAAAAGGGTCACACCCCTGCTCAGTAACTTCTGGATTCAATGAAGACCAAACCATAAAGAGATTTACCATGTTCCATTCAAGCCAAATTGAGGTATGTAAGTCTCCTGTTCCTACATGGATATCTCCAAACATTGTCATCTGAAGTTGTCTATAACCTAGTAGCAACTTCCTTCAGCCCACCTTTTGGTTGTTAGCTGGTTCACAATGAATTTGTGGTTAATCAAATATCTGGGGTAGATGGAAATTTTGCCAGTAAACCTGAGCTTCTTTTTCTTTTGTATTCAGGGCATGCAAGTGATGATTAAGTGGTGCCCTATAGCTGAATAGAAACAGATGCATGTGGCAAATATAAGAAAACAGACACAGATGGTGTGTCACATGTGTAATTTCTTAATTTATCCCTCTTTGTGCAGTACAATGATCTTTGCCAATAAGCTGTATTCATTGCTTTCCCATTTCCCAAGAGAAGCTATCCCTGTTTTTCCCCATGTGTTGTATATTGTTAGCAGAGTACATGAGGCTGCTTCTATCTTTTGCATTCCACTCTCCTCTTTTCCTTTCAAAGACTATGAAAGCAAAAATTTCTTTATTTTATTAACAAGCCATATGCCTTCTTAGAATTGTGATGCTCTCCATCCCTCACTTCCTAGCATCGATTTGAGGGGTTTTAAAGATAATATTAGCAAGAATTCACTTTTAACTTGACATTCAGAGTTCATATCTGTCTCATGAAATTTGTATAAAGTTAGGCTACTCCACATTATTTGGGATTTTTTTTATGTTTCCCATGAGTCATATTAAAATGGAACTGGCATGCCAGCTTCACTATAGTGAATCACAATGCAATTCTCTATGAAGTTTCAGAAATACAGATGTGGATGTATATCTGTAAATATGTCCACAGATTATCGCTTCGTCTATAGTTAATGTTTATCTTGTAAGACAAAACAACTTATCAGTATGTAACATACGGTGATTTAATGATGTTTTTTCCTATCTTTTTTATAATGAAAAATCATAAACAAATGTGTGTATATGCTTTCAAGTTGCCTGTTGATTAATGGCAAGCCCATTCATTTCATTGAGTTTTGTAGAGAAGGAATATTTAGATGTGATTTTGTCAGTTCCTGCCTCCAAAATATATCCTACTTCACATAGCATTTGTTGGCAATTTTCCCTCTAACTCCTAACCAAAACTGACCCAGCTTAACTTCCAAGATCAGATGGGATCTTGGGCCTTTTTGATATTTAGGCATAAAGGAAACATTTAGAGAGCATTTGCATCTCTGCACCTTTTAAGCTTTACTAGCTGTTAGGAATTGTAGGAGTTGAAGTCCAAAACACCTGAAGGGCCAAAGTTTGCCCATGCCTGGTGTAAACTCATATATTCCAGGTTAACTGCATTGGACTGGAGTCTACACTGACTATAAAATGCAGTTCAATTGACATTATAATAGCTGTGTATATGGGGTCTATGATAAAACTCATGAAAAAATGTGGTTGCAAAATTCATTTAAAAGCTAACTTTTTGTATTAATCCTACAGGACTTTAAAAATAAACCTCAAGACTTTATTGCATGAAGCTGGTATTCCATGGCAGTTGTGTGATCACTGATAGTGGCTACAAATGAGCTTGAGCACTCTCTCTATTGCACACCTATGCATTGATAGGGACAGGGAAAAACTCAAAGAAGGGATGGGGGGCATTTATTCCATTCCTCTTCACAATGGGTTTAGCTTCATGTTATTTACATTACACTTCTTCCTTCAGGTCCTTTCTTGCAGTGGTCTTTCCTGTTATGTATAAAATTAGTATTTTTGCTTTCTTTTCTTTCATCCAGGCTGTCATCCTAGACAAATCCATCATCTTTACATGTTTGTTCTCTATCTAGTCTTCTTTCTGTGGTCTTGTTTCTTGTCTCCATTTCCTCGCATAAACTATTCTTGCTGCGGTTGCCATATAAGTAAATAATTTATATTCATTAATACTTCATTGTACCTGGGTCATTCCCAAAAGAAATAGTTCTGGTTTTAGTGGAAGATTTCTTTGTAAGATTTTTTGGCAGATTTCGCGTATCCCTTTCCAATAAGATTTTGCTGTTTCACATGTCCACCACATATGTAGGAAAGAAACTTTGATAATGTTCTTCTTTATCTACTCTCTGTTAGAATATGAAACCATAGAACTTACTATTCTTGTATTCATCCCTTCTTAATGTTTTCATTAAATGGAATTTTATTTCAGCCATTGATAAACTGCAAATACGAATACTTATACAAACACTTCACTACTGTATGAATATTCTATGTTTCAGTCACTACACCTCACAAGGATCCTCAGGCAAATGTCCTCTCTTTTGCAATTTAATGTGTATCTGACTCATATAGATTCAAAGAGACAAATAATTAAAAAGTCATCATTGTGTTCAAGTCTGTTTGTGTTAAGTGCATAAGGAGAAAGTGGGCCAATGAATACTTGATTAAAGTAGCATACCAATCTATTATACAAAGCTTTTGCTTTCCATTTTCCCATTTCCTGCTTCCATCAGGAAACAAAACAAAACAAACACACACTGATGGGGTTTCTAGTTCATTTCTCCCTTTTCTCTCCCCTAACTCCAGAGCCATCTTTTTATAAATGATGGGCAATGATGCATGGAGATTTCTTCATTTACTTGCTGTTCATCCCTCTATAATTTGTACTGTTATATTATACATTTATATATTTAATTTATATCCACCTTCCTCCTCACAGGATACCACTGGAATAACATGCAGCATAAATAGGATATAATTGAAATCACATATTAAAAATATCTGTCAAAGCAGCACAAGTGAATAGCAGAAACACTTATTAATTTGAATTGATACTTGAATGACACAACTGAATGGGTAACTGCATCTCTGACGGAAGGGAATGTCAGAACTGGTGTGTCATCACCAAGCAGGCACTTTGCTTTCTGATAACCCTGCAGGCTATACCAGTCTGGAGAATCACATTCAAACATTTCCCAATTGATCTTAAATGTTTGGGTGATTGAGAAGATAATCTTCAGAATATCTGGATCTACAGTTGTTTGTGGTTGGGTAAACCATTATTCACAGTGACTCCAATGCTTCACCATGAATGGGTGGAGATTTCAGTGCACACTGTATGTTTCTAGCAGGCCCACCCTAGCCCAGCTATATTCAGAAGTAAATGCACAGAAGCAACAGGGCTCAGTTAAATTAGCATATTACTGAAATGTAAAAGAGTATACAGTTGTAGCAAATAACATTGACACATAAGATTTTACAAAAGCATAACTAAAGTTAATTTCACAGATTACAGGTTATGACATCTACACCACTTTAACTGCCATGGCTCAAGTGTTATGGAATCATGGAATTTGGTGAGGCATCATAATACTTTAGCAGATAAGGCTGAAGATTCCCAGAGTTCTGTAATATTGAGTCATGACAGTTAAAGTGGTGTTAAACTGCATTAAACACTGCAGAAGCACCCTTAATCAATTCCAGCAGTACCACCTAAGACAGAATTATACATTATTAGGTTGAACTGGTTGGGTCTATGGACTGTAATAAATAATTATTGTTGTAAATCTCAGAGAAAAGAAATGCACTCTCAGTCACTTTTCACCAGTTATTTTAACTTTGATGTTGTTCATTGCATTTTTCCATCAACATTCTTAAATATATATAAAATGACTTAATTATTCATTAATGTGCCATTGTAATAATTACTTTCTGGATTTTGCATTCCACTCTGGTTTGCGTTTCTTTCCATTTGAATTTATGTAACTTTGGGTAATATATTACAAAAGCTCCCTACCATATACCTTTGGATGCTAAACTTGATTTCTTCCTGTGCTTTGTGTTAGTCACTATAATAGGAATGATCAAGGAGCAAATCAATGTAAAACTGAAATGATGTTATTTCAGTTTGTCATGGAAGAAAAATTACTAGATAGTTCCACATTTGAAGTGTGCAATCCCATTACCTTGCCACATGAGTGGAAACAATATTTCTGCTGACCTAGCTGTTATTTTCCCCCTTTTTCTTGTTTATTCAATTATATCTGTCTTTTATGATGAGGTTGTTTGGGGTCATTCAATAAATGGCTTAAAATAATGTGAATATTTTAGAATAGCATCACCATAAATCATTTTGTATAACTTTTTGAAACCTCAGATAGCCAACTCATTGAATATTGTATGGAGAATAGTTCCATGATTAACTTCATCCCTGGAAAGCTGATGTTAGAAAATATATTCAGCACACACATACACATATTATTGCAGATAAAAATGTAAAATAGATGAATAAAGAAGGAATAAAAAGGCAGAATTATAGAAGAAATATTCAGCATCGATGTATTCACTTTGTTAAAAGAATTGACAGTACAGGAGGATTTTACATATCTGATTATTTAATTAAAAATATTATAATGAAATGCTATTCCATAGGTTGTCTTTTCCTTCTATAGATGAGATGCCAACTCTGTATTCACCTGAACATGTGTAAGAGGCCAGCTATAGGCACATGCCAGAGCTGGCTTCCAGAGTTTTTAAGCAACCAGAGACTAAAGGTGGTTGTGAAATCACATTCAAGAGAATGCATTAACAGGGCTCCTTGGGTGGAAATTCAGATAAAGTCAGGTTTGCAACAATAAAAGCATTGTAATCGTTGTACCTACGAATATAGTTTTGAAGTCCTATGTAGATCTGAAGGCCTAACTGACATCTAGATGTCAGGAACATATGGCTCTTTAGGGAATGTTGAGAGATTTGGATTACATGTTATCCACATTCATACTCCCAAGGCTAAGTTTTAAACCATATTACAAGAATAATGTAAGCATAGGTTTCACCTCAGGTCTGCTCAAAGATCTGACCATATTCCTCTACTATACCACATAATGAAAAACTCATTATCAGGGAGGGACATGGAATTTCAGCTAAGATGTGTTTTGATGGGAGGTTTCAAAACTTAGCAAATTTGAGATGGAAAGAAGTTGAAATGTATAAATATTCAAATATTGGCTAATCCCTAAACGTATACAATCAAATCTAGGAATAAAACTTACTGGATTTAATGAGACTATACCTTAGATATGCTTAGGGTATTACTGTAAATTTCTTAAGAGTGGTAAGAGACTAAATTGAAGTAGGTTACAACACTGTACCATGGATGGACAATGTATGTTCTCAGTTGCAGTACAGCAACATCTGGAATAGCCTGAATCACAACATAATTTTATGCTATGATGGAAACTGCAGACCAACATCTGGAGAGCTGCACATTTCTGTGCAAATGTTTCATTAGTGCTTAATCTTAATATACCTACAATTACATTTCCTAAACCTCTATGCAGTAGAAGGAGAAAGTAAATTCAGTTGGAAAATCCCCCATTTTCTATTGAATATTTTTTCTATTGCCCTTGCAGAAAGATTACCAATGGAATTGTCACAAGCAACACTGCAGTTTGCCGAACATTGTGGTGGATACAAGTCATTAAATTACAAATGTAAAGAAAATCTTTCCTGAAAGCAAATACAACCAAGTAATGACCTGTCAATTTTCAGCTGTTTTGCCAAAATGTATGGATACAAGCGAAAGGCAAATCTGTCCCAGGGAAATCTCTATGCTTTATTTAATTTGAGATAAGCATGAAAAGATACCTTGAATTATGCATAGTGATTTGTTGAGATTATTCAGACTCCAGAGAATTATTTCACTTCAAAGGCATTATAGCAATATGACAGTGAATGTCTTAAACACTCAATAAGCAAACACATTAGAGGTTGCAAGTTCCAGACACATGCTCGTTTCTGCCTCTGAAGCTGTTTTCAGAAGCTTAATAACATTGTAAGTGTCCTTTTCATGTTCCACATTCTGTCTAGGGTCTCTTGTGTCATTTTAGCTTTTAGCTAGGCATTTGAGTTCAGAAATGAAATGGTACAATATAGTTCCACTGAGCACAATAAAACACATGCACTCAGTGATTTCCTTCAAATCTTCAAATATTAAATAAGTTCAAGTTCTGTGTAGACATTTCATTGCCTGTGCACATGAGCATTCATAACCAAAGTGTACAAGAATGGCAGGGCCTTATAACATCCAATTGAGGAGGTTCACTTGTAGAGATAAGCAGCACATCATTTTTGAAACAAATGTTGAAAGATTTTCAACATTTTCAGATTTTATTTTTGAAGGCTTTGATTTTAGGACAGATCCAAACTTTTAGGATTCATGCCCATTCTAAAATTAATGGGTTTCATTTCCATAGCACTTTTCACCAATCCTCTTCTATTTGTCTAAAGTCCATACAACTAGGAAAAAGCAATCACTTTTAGCTATGCTGCCTGTATAAGTGAAACATACATAATTGACAGTATTTGCCCAGGAATCTTGATCACAAATGCTAAAACTTCCTTTGAATCAGAGTGTGTGTGTATTCTCTGATTCAGAGAAAGTTTTTGCATTTGTGATCAAGATTCCGGGGCACACACACACTGTAATCACAGCTTTTCATTCCCAGATACAAATGGAGTTGTGTTGTACTTGCAGCCTTGTCCGTTTGATTATAATTATGATTTCATAATTTTATTGAATTTTATGTAATTTTAATCATATGTTTTCACATCTCTCTGAAAGGTAGTGTAAAAATGCTTCAAATACAACAATGGCAGCAGCAGCAACAACAACATTATTGAATCTTACTCTTACACTACAAAAATATCATTTGACTCTCCTCTGTATTTCTTGTACCATAGATGTTTAGAAACCATATGGTACATACTGGATCATATGATAATAATTCTATTAGGAGATTCCAGATGGGGACACCAGCATGATACTAAGAGAGATCACATAAGTAAATAAACACAACTGCTCCTGCTGCTTTTACATGGGATTAAATAAGGAGTGAGAATTGTTTGGGTTTCCAGATGTTTAGCTGCAACATTTAGCAACCATAGCCAGCATAGCAAATGATGAGATGCACTGGAAATTGCAGCTGAACATATGGAAGGACACACAATTCCCATCCCTGGCCTAAATTCAATTACTAATCCCAATTTGAACAGACCTACTGAAATAATTACTGAATAGTAATTCAATACCTTTGCAAATATCATTGATGAAACTTTGGCTCTGTTTGGGCAAATGATTAGATTTGGGCATTTTAAAAATAAAATAACAATAACAACAACACAATGGTGTGGAACAGAGTAACAGAATAATAACAACCACAGTGCTCACACAATGTAGCTGCTCGTCCCAAAGCAATTGTCTTGGCTTTTGACTTTGATGACCAACCCTAAAATAATGAGGCAAGACACATGAAATTGGATGTAATAAGAACCAACCTATTTGATCTATTAACTATTTAAGATTAAAAATTGCAAAATGTGCTAGAAAAAGGAACAACCTGGTTGTGGTGATAGCTGGGGCAAGTGTCTACTGTGACAAACTTCCCTAGTCTCCTCTTGGGTGAAAACACCCGACCTTGAAGGTAAGCCATCATTTTGGTATTGCTGCTTACCCCAGGTGGTTGAATTTTGGAAGACATTGCTAAGGAACTCTCCTTGCAGCTCTCTCCCTTGTGCTGTAATCTTGAGCCAAAGAAATCTGATACAACCTCTCCTATATTGTGTGCTTTCCCCCTCGATGGACTGTCACCTTGTCGTGGTGAGGGGGCTTGCGTGTTCCGATGAACCTGTGGGCACAACAACTGGAGTCGTGCACTCCCAGGAGTGGCCGCGGGGGAGGTCCCAGACCAAGCATAGTCCGAAGACCCAAAGACCTCAACGGCGGAACAGGCGGAGGATAACATGGCACATGTTACAACGGCTGCGAAGGCGGAAGAAGGCTGCAACAGACTGAGAAGCCATGGTCATGGTGTTAAACTACATCACCAGTGGAACCTCATCTGTGAAGACTGTGTGTTGTTCAGTTGTGCACTGACCTCCAGGCATTAAAAAAACGCACTCACAGGCGTCTTCCAAAGAAAATAAAAACAAACCAACCAAAGTCCCATGGCGATCAGCGAGTGGCGACGGGGGCAGGACTGTGAAATCTGGAAGCCCCTAGTCACAGACTGGCACATGGGCGGTGGGTACGGACTCAGTCGTTCTACCTCAAGGTCCGAGGCAGTTGAGTAGTTCGGCAGCTGTATCCGCGACTGAGCAGCCCTATTGAGGACCCACTCTGCTCACCCCACATGGTGAGGGGGCTAGAAAAGGTGCCCTAAACATAGTCTGCCTCACTTATCCCTGACTGGACTGCCGCGTCCAGTGGGGTCACCATCCTGCGGCCAAAAAAGAAAAATGAACTTCGGTACGTGGAACGTACGGACACTGATGGACAACAGTGACAGTGAACGCCCCGAACGCAGAACTTCCATCATCGCAAGGGAGCTGGGACGCTTCAACATCGACATAGCAGCCCTTCAGGAGACCCGGAGAGCAGGAGAGGGACAGCTGAAGGAAGAAAAAGGAGGCTACACCTTCTTCTGGAAGGGACTGCCCAAAGAAGACCAAAGAATGCACGGAGTTGGCTTCGCTATAAGAAATGATCTGATGAAACATCTGTCCGAAGCACCCACTGGCATCAACGAACGACTCTCCACCCTCCGAATTGATCTTGCCAAAAACCAACGGGCAACCATCATAAGTGCCTATGCACCAACACTAGACGCTGATGAAGACATCAAGGAGAAATTCTACTGTCAGCTGGACACCGTCCTATCGGGGATACCTAAGGAGGACAAAATCATTCTCCTGGGGGACTTCAATGCAAGAGTCGGGCGAGACTTCGACCTGTGGCCAGGCACCATAGGAAAAGACGGGGTTGGAAACAGCAACTCGAATGGCATCCTGCTTCTCACCAAATGGGCGGAGCACAACCTTGTCATCACCAACACGCTCTTCCACCAGAAAAACAAGTTCAAGACATCATGGAAGCACCCCCGGTCAAAGCACTGGCACCTCTTAGACTATGTAATCACACGTGCCAGAGACCGCCGTGACGTACTCCTCACAAGAGCCAAGACAGGTGCTGACGACTGCTGGACCGACCACAGGCTAATCCGATCCACGATGGCTATCAAGATCGCCCCCAAGCGCAGACTCCAAGGAAGAAAGACAAGGCGCAAAATGAACACCCAAGCCCTTCAGGAGCCCTCCAGACGAGCCCATCTCCAAACAGCACTCAAGGACCATCTACCCACAGTACACCCCGAAAATGTTGAGGAACATTGGAACAAACTGAAGACCTCCATCATCCAAGCCTGCGAAGAAACTATTGGATACCAAGCCAAGAAACATCAAGACTGGTTTGACGAAAATGACATCGAGATCCAACAGCTAATCGACAAGAAAAGGAAAGCCTTCCAAACATGGCAGAGAGACATCAACTGTGCTGCTAAGAAAAAGATCTACGCCAGTGCAAAAGCTGCGGTCCAAAGAAGGACAAGAGAACTCAAGAACATCTGGTGGACAAAGAAGGCTGAAGAAATCCAACACCTGGCAGATACCCATAATGCTCAAGGATTTTTCAAAGCCACAAAGGTCATCTATGGGCCAAGAAACCATGGCATACAGCCTCTACGCTCATCAGACGGAACCAAACTCCTGAAGGACCAAAAGTCAATTGCACTACGTTGGAAAGAACACTACCAAAGCCTCCTAAACCGCAGCTCCAGTGTGGCTGAAGAGGTCCTCTCACAAATCCCGCAACAACAAACCAGGGATGAGCTTGCAGCACTGCCTAGTTTGGAAGAAGTCAGCAATGCCATCAGCCAACAAAAGAACAACAAAGCCAGCGGACCGGATGGGATCCCTGCTGAAATCTTTAAAGAGGGAGGACCTGCGCTGACACACCAACTCCACCAGCTCATAGAAAAAGTGTGGGTGACCGAGAAAATCCCAGCAGACTTCAAGGATGCCACCATCATCACCCTCTTCAAAAAAGGGGAAAGAACAGACTGCGGAAACTATCGAGGTATCTCCCTTCTAACCTCTGCTGGAAAAATCCTCGCAAGAATCCTTGCAAACCGCCTTCTGCCCCTCTCAGAAGACACCCTTCCAGAATCCCAGAACGGCTTCCACCCCTCCAGAGGAACTGTGGACATGATCTTCACTGCAAGACAGCTCCAAGAAAAATGCAGGGAACAAAACCAACCTCTGTACATGGCATTCATCGACCTTGCAAAGGCATTCGACACAGTGAATCGCAGCGCTCTCTGGACCATCCTCCAAAAAATCGGGTGCCCAAGCAAATTTGTGAACATCCTGCGGCTCCTCCACGATGACATGATGGCAACAGTCTTGGACAGCAATGGCTCGCAAAGTGACCCATTTAAGGTGGAATCGGGTGTCAAACAGGGATGTGTTATTGCCCCAACTTTATTCTCCATCTTCATCGCCATGATACTTCATCTTGTTGATGGGAAGCTTCCCACCGGAGTGGAAATCATCTATCGGACAGACGGCAAGTTATTTAACCTCAGCAGACTGAAAGCCAAAACCAAGGTCACAACAACATCTGTTATAGAACTCCAGTATGCTGATGACAATGTCGTCTGTGCGCATACAGAAGAAGATCTACAAGCCACTCTCAACACCTTTGCAGAAGCATACACAAAGCTTGGCCTGTCACTGAACATCGAGAAAACCAAAGTGCTGTTCCAGCAGTCACCAGCCGTCCCCTCTCCAATGCCAGAGATACAGCTTAATGGTGTAACATTAGAAAATGTCGACCATTTCCGCTACCTTGGCAGCCACCTCTCCACCAAAGTCAACATCGACGCCAAAATACAACACCGCCTGAGCTCTGCAAGTGCAGCATTTTCCCGAATGAAGCAGAGAGTGTTTGAGGACCGGGACATCCGTAGGGATACTAAGGTGCTTGTCTATAAAGCTATTGTCCTCCCAACCCTGCTATATGCCTGTGAGACGTGGACTGTCTACAGACGTCACATGCAGCTCCTGGAACGATTCCATCAGCGCTGCCTCCGGAAAATCCTGCAAATCTCCTGGGAAGACAAGCGGACAAACGTCAGCGTGCTGGAGGAAGCAAAGACCACCAGCATTGAAGCGATGGTCCTCCAACATCAACTCCGCTGGACAGGCCACGTTGTCCGGATGCCTGACCACCGTCTCCCAAAGCAGTTGCTCTACTCCGAACTCAAGAACGGAAAACGGAATGTTGGTGGAAAGGAAAAGAGATTTAAAGATGGGCTCAAAGCCAACCTTAAAAACTCTGGCATAGACACTGAGAACTGGGAGGCCCTGGCCCTTGAGCGCCCCAGCTGGAGGTCAGCTGTGACCAGCAGTGCTGCAGAATTCGAGGAGGCACGAGTGGAGGGTGAAAGAGAGAAACGTGCCAGGAGGAAGGCGCGTCAAGCCAACCCCGACCGAGACCGCCTTCCACCTGGAAACCAATGCCCTCACTGCGGAAGAAGATGCAGAGCAAGAATAGGTCTCCACAGCCACATGCGGACCCACAAGGAAACCCATGATGGAAGACCATCTTACTCGTCCAACGAGAGATCGCCTAAGTCAATTGTGTGCTTTCCTTCTTATATGGTTTTTCCCCATTTTGACCACATTCTGATGTCCCTTGGCCTCATGAGTTAACTGTGATATGTTGGAGGACATGCTTTCTTCTCCCTCACTCATCTTTTTTTTCTTTGTGGCTATTGTGTAATTTACTGGTATATGTCGCATGTGCCTCTTTGAATTCTGAATGTATTACCTGGCCTCTCATTATTAGTGCAGCATGAATTTATCTGATTGGGACAGATAGGAACCCCCCCCCCCCCCGCCTCCCCAGCCCTTAACCACGTATGCATCTGAATTTATGGGATTTTGATGATTGGCTAGGGTGGTGTTTATAAACAAGCAGTCATTTGGAAAGCAATGGGGGAAGAATTTAAGAGTTTAATGTTTGCCTTGGCATCCATTTTTGGTGTAGATCATGGCTCTGATCTATAGGTCAGGTGAATTGGGAAAGAATAGATTGGGAAAGAATAGATCTTTTAGGCAAATCTGGAGGGATTTCATTCTCACTTGGAAATTATGTGATTTGGGTAATCCAGTCTGAGGCTGACTTTCTTGTAAGTGCCTGGACAGGGAGCAACCCAAACATTTGGACTGCCCTCAGGGCTCAAAAGCTTTGTGCCAGGGAAGGTTGTGGAGGTTTTCTCAAGGTGGACATCTGGCTTCAGCTGAAGTTGCATCAGGTTGCTTCTCTACGGTTGTTTCTTTCACCTCCAAAATCAATTAAATAGGACTTAATATAAATTAACTAGCACTTATTCAATCCCAATCTTTAGGTTCATTTGCACTATCATAATAATGAAGTTTAACACCACTTATCTGCTATGGTTCAATACTATGGAATGCTGGGAATTCTAGTTTGGTGATGTACCAACACTGATTGGCAGAGAAGGCTTAAGACCTTGATACCCATGATCCCATAACTTTAAAACATGGAAATTAAAGAGGTGTCAAACACATTAATTCTACAGTGCATGTGCATCCATTGCATCGGGTATTGTTATTTTGTGGTTGGCCATTAAATAGAATTAACTTATCCAGGGTGAGCTTCACTGCTCTCTATACAAACAAAAAACAAATAAAAGAGAATGTAGTTGCTCTTACTTAGGATTCATTATTACCACTGCTTACTTTCTTCTTTTAATTCTCCTCTCAATTAATGGGCCTGGTTTATTGGGTCCTAAAGTGGTGGAAGCTGAGAAGCAAAAGCTAACTACTAAACTTTTATAATCCTCCCATTTTCTTCTGGCAATACTTTTGACAAATGGAAATCAAATCAACCTCCTGCTGTAGAATGGCTGAAGGGGGACCCTCAAGGACTACTTTTATGGCTTAGTTATGACAGTTTCAGTACAATTCTATTCCCTTTCATTGACTTAATACAGTTCACAACAGCAAGTAAACATTACGCAAATTGGTGAAATGGCTTAGAGGTTAGGAAGGTTTTTTTCCATTGAAATGAAAGCATTCATGAAGCTTGAGTCTTGTACATACTGTTCTGATGAGAGTTGAGACCATTGCTCTATCTGTCTAATTCCCATATAATTTGGCTGGTATTGACTCTCTAAGATTTTAAAGAAGGGTTTACCTAGAAAGGTCTGAGAGTTGGGAGCAAATTCATAAGATGTCTCAGACCTGGATATCAATTATGTTCCAGAAGTGGGTCCTTGTAATGTCACAGAATCAAGACAGACTAAATTAGAATGATGGCAATCTGGTTAAAAGGGCAAAAATGTACATAAAACGTGACACTTGGCTAACCAAGTAACATGGAGAGCTGGGGCCAGAATGGCATTTTTTAATTAAAGAGAAGTAGAATGATGTACTTCTTGGCACCCTTCCTGCTTGTATTCAAATGCCATGTGACCTTACCTAGATTACATATGTTCAGAGGACAGTTTTTCCAGGCCAAATACTTCTGGCCAGCCCTCAGGAAGTCCCCCCCACCCCCGAATTGGGCCACAGGAAGTACACAATGGAGTCCTGAGATAATCAAAGAAAAGGCATTATTCCAAGGAATGGCCTAAAACATGTCACCTGAGAAATACATACTGTATATACTGAGGGAATTTTTGAAAATCAACGTGCAAAAGCTTTGAATCCCTTATTTTGCAAATGGATTAAATGTATGAAGTTATTTCAGAGAATTAAAAAGTTTGGTTTTATATTATAGTAGTTTTATTCAATATTCACAGTTTCTTCTGCTTTTCTGTCACTGATGTTGGGGCTAGGATTAGAACAAAGCACCAAACGTAAATTCCCATTTTATTTTCCTTCTCATGTTAGCATCACTGGACATAATCTACTATCAAAGGAAAAACATACATCCCAACATACTAGAGCAAAAAGAGGTAAAGTGTGAAAAAACTTGATTTCCAAAACCTTGATGGAAGATAACTGCCCCCTTTCTATTTCTCTTGTCTTTTCCCTCTTGCATTGCATCTTTGTAGACTGTATCATAACTTTTTGCTGGGTGTCATCCCCGACTGCACAAGTCTCTAGCCCTCAATGAGTAGTTAGCCTAGATAGATTAGAATGAGGGATTCATTCCCCAAATTCCCTATGCATGCTATAATGGATAAGGATTTATTTGCAAACAAATCACAACCGCTGAACAACAATATAATAGATGGAGGCTTAACTGGGGTGTATAAATCCCAGCAACTGTCAACCACTTGTAATAGAATGTGGCTTTGGATAATTAAAAACCAAAATAAAAAAAACTGTAATGAAGCTGGATTTTTTTTCTGGCCAAAGAACCTTTTGAAAGAACTCTGGCACCCACCCAACTTAAAAGCAGTGTAAAGCCTTTGGCTTCCTTGAGGTATCTTTAGACAAGAATGTTCTGGATTCACACTCAGGCCTGTGCACTGAGGTAATACTGAAAGGATTTCTTCTTTAGAATATACGCTGCCACCATTAAACCTTTTACTTCTTCAGTAGATTGCTTTTAAAACTTCTTACACAGATGCACACGTGAGGCAGATGCTGTGAACAATAAAACAATGGTGTTTATTTAAGAGAACTTGAACAAAATAGGCATTAAGCTTAGTTGATTTGAAAGATAGTCTTAAAAGCATGTGGTTTCTTTAAGGAGTTCAACTTTTAGTTACAAATGACACCCTCCCTCCAGAGATTACTGACAGGATTTCTTCTCTGAAAGTAACCCCAAACTCCACACAGACAGTCCTTCTCTTTTCGGATCTGTCTCTCCACTCCCCAGCTATCTTCCCTAATAGCTGTAATCCTCCCACTAACTATCTCTGCTATCTAACTGACCACTTCAGGCCTCTCTCACTAATCTCTTCTCCACTCCAAGCTCCTAACTCCTTCTCTCTTTGACACTCAGATTCAATCTTCCCTGACAGGGTTTTAAAATATCCCCTTAAAGTCTTTTCTTTTCTAAGTTAAGCTCTCCCACTCTCTCCCAGCCAATCACTCACTCCTCTCATTTCCCTCCAAGTACCTAAGCATGCCCCCTTCAAGAAATGAGATTTTAAAATGATGCCCCCAGCACTCTTTCCAAAATGGCTGCTGAACTTCCTGGGCCTACATTTTTAGGCTTTTCCTCACCTAACAAGTAGGGAATTCACTACACATGCCTATCTTAAGATGGGGCTTAGAAGGGGGGTTGTCTTACTCATCCTGCATGCCACTATCTCCTCCCCCTTTGAATACTTAGCAATGTGATATCTTCAAGGAAGACATAATTTCTTCTTTAAAGGTATTTTTATTGCGCTGGTGAGGCCATGTGGTCAATTCTCCATTTTGACCTCTCTCTCTGCCTTTGTTCTCCTTGAGTGAGGATGCATCTTGCCATTCTCCAGGCAAGACATAGTAGACATGGCTATTTTGTTATTTTTCCTTTTTCTTTTCCTTAGAAGATAGCTCAGTGAAGTTAGTTAGCTCCAAGAACCTTTTCTATCCAGAATGGATTTCTTTTGATTTCTATAAACATATTATTTTTAGAATCTATGAAGTTGTGGATCTGCAATCCTGTTATATTCTGCTGAATAGAAACTAATCCTTGCTCTCTGTGCTTAAGCTTCTCCTGGTTATGAACTGTGCTTCTGGCACTCTGCTACATTTTGTGGAATCACCCCAAGTCAGGGTTATCTTTGAGCCTAACAGGTCTTGATTCCTAACACTTTAACCTATAAAGAAATGTAAATAAGCTTTCCCAAATACTTTCTGGCTGACAAAGTAGACATGCTGTAAATAAGCAAATGCATAGTTTTAAAAAGATATAAAAAAACAAATCATGAGTCACATTTAACTTAATTCTGAGATTAACCAACATAGAATTTCTAAACTGAAGTAGTCTTGTGTCTTTGTAGTAACTGGAACATAATTTCCATCATCATTTAGCTGTAACCATTATGATAGAACAGGAATTGAACCATAGAAGCTAGACTGAGCAGTTGTTTTAAAGTGTAAGAAATACGGGAACACTGTACCACTACATGAAATGAGACATTACACTGGAGACATTTACCCTCCAACAAACATGGCCAGTGTTAAATTGAACTGACTCTGGCTCCTGTCCTTTACAAATTAATCTCCAGGCAACACTACAGCAATGACATTTGCTGCTATGCCTCATCTGTTCTCTGCTGTGCAAAAGTAGTATTGGACCTAAGTTAGCAATGATTCAATGCCTACTCCAAAAATAGTTGTACTCCTCTCTCCTCCCCCTCCCATAGGAAAGCTGACCCCACAATTCAAACTAGGTTGACTTAAAGAGTATGACACAGCTGCACTAACTGGCTTTCTTAGGGGATATACTATAGGGCAATAGTCCAGCATATATTTTTGACATATAGCAGGACTGTGCACTAGCTATACAAATTATTTCAGGGGATAGAGATAACATCCTTTCAAAAACCATTTTAAGGAGACAAAGCATTCTGGAATTTTTGTGTGTGTCATTTTATTTATTAGATGACTTCAATGTGTGTGTAAATATCTGTTTTCCATTGTGTAGTTTGAAGTTACCAGTTGCCTGTACATCTTTCCACAGTTAAACTTCAGGGAGAGATATTATAATACCATTTTCCTACAGGGTTATGTCATATCACATTGAGTGTGTATACCTGAGTCTGAAAACCAGAGATAGACTGGGGATTCCGTTAATATACTGTCCACCCTGCTGCCTAACAGAATCCCTGGCACAGCTCACAGTAATGGTCTCGGAGGTGTTGGAGTCACCCAGACTCAGACCTCACAACCTCTGAGGATGCCTGCCATAGATGCATGTGAAATGTCAGAAGAGAATGCTTCTAGAACACAGCCATACACCCTGAAAAACCTACAACAACTCACCCAGACTTTTGCTTCTTGGTGACTTCAACATACCACTGGAGGCCAATTTGTCAGGTGCAGCTTGGGAGTTCGTGCCATCCATGACATAGACGGCCTTATCCCAATTGGTTTCTGAATCAACACATTCAGCAGGTCATACCCTTGATGCAGTTTTTTGCTAAGAACATATGGATTTGTGGGCAGAGTTGAACAATACCTCCAAGGTGTAATGGACAGATCATTTTCTGGTCAGGGCCACTATCACAGCTGCAACCCACCTCTTCATGGTCCTCCCTTGAAGGTAATGAAGCTTCTCAGATTCCAAGAGGTCTTGGAGAGTACTATGCCTGGCATCACCGACAATCCTTTTGAATCTCTGGTCAATAAATGGAATCATAATCTAACCAGGGCTATTGACATGATTTCTCCCAAATGATTTCCCTGACCTGTGACAAAAAAGGCTTCCAGGTATACAGAAACCCTCAGAGAAATGAAATGAGAAGGACGATGACTAGAGTGCAGATGGAGGAAAACTCGACTTTTATGCAACAAGACATGATATAGAGGGCACCTCTGCTCCTATAAGAGGGCAATACATGCAGCAAACATAGCTTTCTTCTCTGCACACATACTGTCTGCAGATTCACATCCAGCTGAGCTGTTCGGTTCCCTTCACTGATTAGCTGAAAAGTGGTCAAGTTAGGATCTGGGTTTTCATTGGCTGGGGGCTTCTGCTGAAGTCAGAGATGAGAGTTTCTCCCATGGTGAGAAGAATAGAGAGCTATCATTTGTCTGTTTAAAGTTGGAGCTGTTCAGAGATTCCACCCAGACTGGACTAATCATATGGCTTAATGTAATGCTAAGAGTTTATGATGGGATTATAGATGAGGTCTGGACTACACAAAAGGAGTTAGCCTCTGAGACAATGAAGAGGATTATGCAAATATAGAACATTCAAAGGAAAACATACAGAACAATAGCGATTTCATCACAGTGCTTTTTGTGTTTGACATTTCCTGACACCTGGATACCCTTAGGAGTCTGATCCTCCTTGTTTTCCTAAAAAGGTCCTTCCTGCTCACTCTGTTTACCTGGGTGAATTCACCAAG
This sequence comes from Anolis sagrei, assembly GCF_037176765.1. Lineage (NCBI taxonomy): Eukaryota > Metazoa > Chordata > Lepidosauria > Squamata > Anolidae > Anolis > Anolis sagrei. The sequence goes on from NC_090023.1 coordinate 123,762,579, forward strand.
ATATTAATATACTTAAAAGGCTCTTTCTAGATGCTCTGGATCATGGTGCACTGGGTCATATCTTCCCATGTCCCTATTAGTGCACTCCAGTACCATATAGGTAAGATCCCCCCCCTCCTTTTCCATATCCATCAGTAAATCACAAGCATGAATACAAAAGGGGAAACTCAGGGTGCATAGCCTAAAACTCCTTGGGTGAGAGGCTTTGGGAATTAACCACTTGTTCAGGAACATTTCCCTTCTGTTTTCTTTTAAGCTCTTGGACTTGGCAGATGATTGATTTAATTTAAGGACCAGAACAGAGAGCCTTTGCACCTACATAACTTTTATTAACTTAATAAAAATATATTTAATAAGAACTGTGCAGTAAATATAGTCGATTTTTTGACAACAGGTTTAAAGATTATTCTTTTTCTTTATTTTTTTAGAGGGGAGAATTCATAGAGTCAATGCACTCATTTCCTCCTCTTCCAGCTTCATTGCTGTAGCAAGTTTTTCTTTCATAGTCCACAGTGCCTTCAAATGATGGTAAACATTGTTGCTCAAGTGCATTGTGAATCAACTGTGTCATTTGAAAATAATTAAGCACCGTGCAATTTGCCCATTTGCAGTAGAAAGAAACTCAGCAAATGTGTGATGCCATTAGGTTGTCTGACTCATTGTGAATTTCTGATAAGGAGTGCTATTTCAAAAAGATCTGTAATATAAGATCTATGTCAGAATAACAAACTATTGATATTTCAAATATGCCTCTTCTAGTAATAAATAGATATTGAATTGCATAAAAACTTTTCTCCCCTCCATTCAGCCAGATCATTAAAGAAAGAGCATTAACTGTCTTAATTTATGCTCTGGGCACACTTCAAGTTAAATTAATGGTATTGGAACATATGATATTATATTTCCATCATAATATATTATGTGTGCATCTTTTCCATTAAAGGCTGTGCTTATCCTCAAAGTTACTGTGGTTGGAATGATAACAAGCTTTGATTCTCTCCTCTGCATACCAAGTTCCTTGCAGCCATAATTTTCAAAAACAAACAAACACAAACAACTGTCCTTTGAAACTCTGCTGACATTATAAAAATGACTTATCTCTAATCACATTTACTTCAAAGTAAATTCCCGTCTTTCGGTATAACTTATTTTCATGCAGAATGAAGAAGGCAGCTGCACCACCTGAATCTAACTTGGAAGAAACTCCCATTTAAATCAGTGACAGCTAACAAAACAATTTGGGTTTATATCCCATAGAAATCAGGGAAATACTCACTTATATGAAAGTTTAAACCCCATTAAGCAAAATGAGGCTTGTTTTTAAGTATGCATAAGATCAAGCTGTCGTCTTGCCTCTTGCTCTGCACATGTTTCAATAAACTGTACAGGGAAAGGTTTTCTCTCAGGGAATTTTCACATTACCATTTAATGCTGCAGGGGTGGGGTGTGCATATGACACTAACCTGTGTGCATCCACAAAACACACTCAGGCAGATGTAAGCTAATCAGGGATAAGCTATTAAGCTTCTTAATGCAGCTGCACCCCAGGTTAAAAAAAAAGGTAGGTCAGAATCCTGAAGTAGGACTACCCTGTGTTGGGGCAGTGAAGACCTCAATGTAGGATCCAGGATTCCCACAGCCAGCACATGCCCCTGAGCTCAGGCAGTCTGTGGAGTAGGGATGGTTGTTTCTCTGCCCACTGTGCCCTGTATCACCCCCTCCCCCCCAAAGTTGTTTTAAAAGAGCAGTTATCTGATGCCCAATATCTTTAATTTCTGGTTGACTACTTCCATCTATTATTGTTGCAGTATTTATGTATATTTAGTCATTTATGGTAATGATGTAAAAACATTTAAGCCCTACCTTGTTTGCACAGATTAAGTTGTAGCTGTCTTTGTGGAACTCTCCCATGAGACATTCAAATAATGTTTCTATTATTCTTTAGTACAAAAGAGAAAGAAAGAAAGAAAGAAAGAAAGAAAGAAAGAAAGAAAGAAAGAAATCTTTAGCTGAACTCTGAGTGAACCCAGGGAGGTTGTTTCATATGAAATTTACCACAGGGAAACTGCAGGGTAAATCTGTCTGTATGTGCTGTATGGTGAATTGTTCTGGTTGTTTTCCTTTTTATGGTCAATGAGCATACTCTTATGACACAACCAAAATCAAAGAAGCATGTACACAAATTAAAACTACTTGATTCTTTGCAAAATCAATAGTTCTTGAAAAAAAATATTCTGCATTTGTATATGCCATTTATTATTGGTGATTAATTATTGGTGTATAAGAGCAATAAGGGAACATCTACACTGACTGCTTATGTCATTGTGATGGCCCATCAGCCCAACAGTAGCTGAATGCTGAACGGGAGCTGATCTGGATTAACTGAGAGCAGCTGCTTAACTCAGGGCTCTTCCACATAGGCCAACATATGACATTAACTGACATTTAAAAAGCTAGTTCATGCTGCATTTTACAGTCACACGTGGGGACAAACCTCCACCTCATTGGTGTGGTATAGCCATACAGCCTAGTTGGATTGGCACCCCTGAACATTTCCAGTGCCACTGTTCCCTCCCTGCACCTTGCTATGCTCCAGGATGACAGAAATAGCATGTTTACTGATGCAGGATTAATTTGCTCTCTGAAGCTCTTTTGCATCATTTCTGAGCAACATGAAGCCACAGGTAGGACAAGTCCCATCTGTGTCTTCATTCCTCACCCTGATGTTTTCAATTGTATCCCTTGCCTGGACCCCCTCTGTCCAATAAGAATAATAACCTAATTAATAATGAAATGTGCAGATTTTCTTGGGTCCCCATAGACACTGGGCTAGACACTTCCAGTTCATTTATTCTGGGAGGATTATATCAGTTGCCAGCTGGATAACATGGAATAGTAGTTTTTGTTACATAATAGCTTACATTTCATGGACTCCATGTGTCTATTCAATCAAATAAACAACACTGGGATTTAGTTTCACCACTTTGCCATTAACAGCCATCCAGCTTTATCCATCTGGAATTAACCACAACAGTAGACAATATCCTATGCCAATCTTATCTCAATAATGCATTTTTAATGACTGGATAATGAACACAATGTCAAATGGGGGGGGGGGGGGAGAGAGTTATGTTAATTAAATGTATTTGTTAAAGCTTTTATTTCTTTACAAGTTTTAAAAATAAACATATTTTAATGAATTAAGAGCTGCAAGTACCTTGAGTTTACAATCACAAGACAACCAGAAAATATAGAGTATATTGTGTCTAAAAACCTAGCTTTCATGCAAATTCTCACCTTTCATGCAAATCCAAAGGCAACGTATAAAACATTACATTGTACACGTAACATGATAATTTGTTTGTGTGATTATGTGTCTTCAGGTCACATACCCCATGAATTTCATATTTTGCTTATGCAAGAATATTCAGAGGTGGTTTTGCTAGTTCCCTCCATTGAAATATTACCCAAAGCACCTGGTGTTCATTAAACCTACTTAAATCAACTAAGTCTAATTGATTTCAGTAAGTTTGTGCAAAATGTTACTAGTCTGGCATCCAAACTTTATCTACAGATTCACTCTGTTCCTAATGATATATCAATGTTACTTTGTGGTGCAAAATTAAGTCATATAAAGATATGAGTAAAACATTTTTGTAAGATATGTCTGTCTGATCTCCAAGAAAAAAGCATGTCTGAGGGAAAAACTCATTGATGCTACCAGGGTTTTGTAATGCCACCATATATTTGTAATATTTCTAGTATCCTACCTCTTAATATGGGTCCAGCTGTATTAAGTATTCCATTTTGTGTAAATTTATATGATGTAATCATGTCTGGTAGAGCTGTTAGTTTGATTTTTTTTATTCTTATCTGATATAAAGTTTATAGTTAGGCTTTTTAATATTGTCTGATGTATCTTCTCTTGATGTAATTTGTTGACATGTTTCTTTGTTGGCATTGTATGCTCACCATATGTATTGGAAACTGCCTGAGTCTCCTTGAGGAGATAGGGTGGTCTACAAATGAAGTTTCATGTTGTTGTGATTTGCTTCTCCTTTTTTACCTTAAAATTTCCACAGATGATTTCTTTCATCCTTTATTGCTCACTATATTTTACTATTTAAATTCTCAAGAAGAACTTTGCATGGCAAGCATGTCTTATAAAATTAAAATAAAATAAAACTTTATTTATACCCCGCCATCATCTCCCCAAGGGGACTCAGGGCGGCTTACATGTGGCCAAGCCCAACAACACATAATTAAAAACAAATCAGCAAGCAAATAAAACAGTAAAATTAATATAACTCACATAAGCAATAACACGGAGAATTTAAAACCTTATGGCCAGATGTAATAAATTTAAATTTTTAAAATAAACACTGGGCATGAACAGAGGTAGGATGTATCTAAGCAGGAGGGTTTTAAAAGATAATGTAGGGAGACCAACCCAACAGGTAGTTAAAGTGCTTCTGTCGGGTCATCGATGACCTCCTCCAACCCAGGGGGATGGAGGAGCTCCCCAACGACCCGAAACAGCTCAGAAGGTCTATTGTATGCAGAAGCTATGCTGGCAGTTAAGAAGGTCTCCTTGGCTGTCCATATAGCCGCGGTATAGGCCCTAATTGAGGCTCTAGCCCGTGCTCGGTCAGAGACACCCCAAGATTTCCTCCAGATGCACTTCAGTCTCCTTCTCACCTGCTTCATCTCCGCCAACTCATCAGAGAACCAAGGAGATGGTGTAACTCTGTGCAGTTAGAGAGGACGTTTGGGAGCGATCGTGTTTATCAACCTGGCCATCTCGCTATTATAGCAATCAACCAAGGCGTTGACAGGATTGCCAGCCTCCATGACAGAAAGAGCCCCAAGATTCCTCAGGAATCCATCCAGATCCATCAGTCTCCTGGAGCGGATCATCTTAATTGGTCCACCACCCCTCCGGAGGTTTGAGGTCACAGCAAGTCTAAAACTGATCAGATGATGGTCAGACCATGACAATGGAAGAATATTTTGCTCTTCCACCCTGACCACTCTGCTGACTGCAGTAAAAACTAGGTCAAGTGTATGTCCAGCCTGATGGGTGGGTCCAGATATGACTTGTGATAGCCCCATGGTCGTCATGGCAACCATGAAATCTTGAGCCGCTCCAGTTAAGGTGGTCTCTGCATGAATGTTAAAGTCCCCCAACACAATCAAATGTTGGGAGACCAGGGGCGAATTAGAGACCACATCTGCTAGCTCTGGTAGGGAGACTGCTATGTCGCGGGGTGGATGTTACACCAGCAGAATCACGGGTTCCCATCCTCAGGTGGACACACTCAAACCCAGGAGACCGCGGAACAGCGCATCTGATCACGGAGATAGACTGCCGAAAGACTACTGCGAACACTCCTCCCTGCCCCCTGGGCCTACTCTGCTGGTGCATTCTCTGTATAGAATTATATTCTTTGGGTATAATAACTGAATTGAGAATATGTTATTGAATATTTGGCACAAGAACATGAAAGTGAGAAAGAGTGTCTTAATACCCAAAGACATCACTTTGGAAAAAAAATTATCAAAACTTTTTTTCAGATTGAGGGCATTTCTGAAAATTTTATTTGTGCCCAAAAATGTGGATTTGCACAAAACCTTTTCTTTAGAAAATTGCTTTTGCACAAAAATATTTATTTTTATACCAACCAACAAACAAAAATTAATCTTTTTAAATAAAAACACACAGCACACAGAGATTTTGATATAGAAGAGAAGAAACAATAGGGTGGGATAGAGTATGTCTTTTTTCATTTAACCCAAGATTAAATGGGCCAAAAATGCTATTCCTGAAGAAATTCCTGCCTGGTTGACTTAAATGCATTTGTATTTTTTAATTTATTAATAATTCCCTCTATCTTTTCTTCAAGGATCTCATGATGGTGCACTTTCCATTTATATTTACAACAAATCTATGAGTTGTTGTGGTTTGCTATTACTGCTACAATCACTATCAACTATTTTATCTCAAATTTTTCTTCACCTGCCCCCAAAAGCTGAAATAGATGGATAAAAAGTTAAAAATATATAATTAAATTGTCATTCCAATTAAAAGCAGTTAAACAAATCAGAAAAAAGATCAACAAATATAAACCCCATACAAAAAGCCTTTTTTTCCTAAGCAAAGTTTCCAAGGTGTACCTAAACAAAACAAAAATGTACTCCCTTTCTAAAAAAAAAAAAAGACATCAAAAAGGGTGCCAGTTGAATCTCTCTAGAATTGAATTGTAAGTAGCTAAAGCTAGTTGTCAATTTCTTATGCCCAATATTCTATATATCATATAACACTGGGAAACAAAGGCTAAATATTCTTGTTAAGATAGATTTGAATTCAAATCATTCTCAGTTTCAGAACTAAACCATAAACATGCAAGTTGGGCAGAGGAAAGTAATAAGCAAGATGAGCTTTCAGGATCTTTCGAATTCTTTAACTGTTGGAATAAGATTACCAGTGACATTTCAGGGAAGCCTTGTACAACATGTACAAACAATGAGTCAAAGAATAAAGCAATAATATATATATTGGTACCTTGTCATTCTACATCTAAACACTGAACTCAGAGATGTTAAATGGCACTGCTGTATTTGGTTCACGGCTGTACATGATTCCTACAATTGCCACTGCCAGAGCAAAGTATGAAAAATAAGGGCACTTTGGACACATACTGTCTGAAATAGGAGACATCCATTATTTTGCTATGAAAGTGTGAAGTGCAGAAATAGGAACATCCATTATATTCCAGGAGATGCTCATTTTCTAGAGTTGGGAGAGAAGAGAATGCTAAAGTAAAGACACTTTCCAGTGGCAATCAAAAATTAACAGTTCTATGAAGATATTCTTATCTTGTTTTAAATGACAAACTTGCATATAGTAGGCAAATGCTGTGCTGTCATTGTGTTCCTTCAAATCATTTCCAACTTAAGATAACCCTTATGTGAGGAGATTTTTTTACAAGATTTGTAAAAATCTTGTAAAAAACTGCCTCAGATGGTGAAGGGGGGGGGGATTGCTACAGTTTCTATGACTAAGTGGGGATTCAAACCCTGGTCCCCACAGCCATAGTTCAATGATCAAATCATTATACTATGCTGAAAAGCAAACAGTAAGTAAATAATGGTTGGAAAATCATACCTAAGGAATGAAGGAATGAAAAAATAATTACACTTAGGAACAGTCGATGTGCATGTGCATGAAATCAACTCCCATGGTAGATATTTCATATATACATATGCAGAAATTATGTATGAATGCACAGGTCTTCTTCCTCTCTAGATATGTGTCCTCAGACAGTCTAAACGCCTTTCACCACCTTTCATGTTATAAGACATTTTGCTGTTTTGAATAATTGACTGCCTGGGTTTCATCTGCTAGACACTGTCTGCTGTGAGCAAAAAGACTTAAGAAAGACCTTTTTAGATGACACATACAAGCATTTGTCTAGCCATATATAAATCATAATGTACTTATGTATATAACAGTTCTACTTTACATAAACTATGTGATGAATCCACCCCACTGGACTTTTTGTATAGATGTTTCCTTATTCACATTTGCCAGACTAGGCACAGGCCAGCATTAAGATACTCACAAACTAGTAGATATCTGAAGGTAAACTGAGTAAGTTAAATAGATTTGAAAACTATGCATAGAAAAATGTACATTTTTAAATTTGCATAAACACACAAGTAGTTGAGAATGTATATGATAAGGAGGGGTGCACATTTTTTAAAGACCTGGACAATAACAGGCATAGAGTAGATGTGTAAATGGGAAAAAGAGATAATTTGTTGGCATAGAACATTTTTTTTCCGTGTCAAGAGTGACTTGAGAAACTGCAAGTTGCTTTCGGTGTGAGAGAATTGGCTGTCTGCACAGACATTTCCCAGGGGACGCCCAGATGTTTTTGAGGTCTTGATGTCTCAGTATCAGGCTAAACAATAAATGCAACCCAGATGGACAAAAGGATGTCCAGGGTGTTGTCAAATTCAATGAAGACCCCAGGGATGAGGTTTGATCTAGCAATAGAAGTGTAGAAGCATTCCTAGGAATAAAATCAGATCATGTCAGGAAAAACCCTATGGCTCTCCCTAAAGCACACTATGTGTTTTGTGTGAACTCTCAGAGCATTGTGAAGGGATTATAATGACTAATGTGTAGTCTTCCCCTGAGGTTTGAGATGTATATAGTGTTTGTGCAATGTTCTAGGGAGTTCAATGACAGGTAGCTTGTAACTTGGGAGAAAGTCAGTGTGAGCTCCCTATTATTCCTTATAGAGCTGCGAACTTTGGGGGTCATCTGTTGTGAGTCAGCATTATGACACCATACCTACTACTAGTAGGAGGAGAAGAAGAAGGAGTGATGCAGAAACAGAGGAGAATCAGCACCAGCTGAAACGCATTCGTGACATCTTTCTGGCTCCCAGTGATGAAGAAGACTGCAGGATTCAGGCCAGAGGAGGCTATGGAAGCAGATTACAGGGGAGTGAAGAGAGTGGCTAGTGATTCTGGCAGTCAGAGTGACACTATGTCTAAGAGGCTTAGAGACACAGCAGATAACTCCAGTGATAGTGAGGATGAGTTGGAGGAGGCTGTAGACTGGACTCTGGTTCAGAACATTAGAGACATTTGCAATCAAGCAACATCAAGTGATGATTTTGAAGGTTTTGGGGATAATGGGAATGAGAGTACTGATTGGCAGGATCAGGCACTAGAGCAAAGGTGGCAGGCTTGGCGTGGTGTAGATGCTTCAGCTGCGGGAGCAGAATCAGATGCAAGCAATGAATCTCATTCTTCTGATAGTGAATAAAATGAGCACTCTGGGACCTATTCCTTTGCAGACGACAAAGTGTTGTTTCGTGTTGTTCTCTGCCTAATCTTGTTTTGGATTCCCAGGATTCCTGTTTTCCCTGCCGTGCCTTGGACCTTGGAACCTTCGCTCGTCAGTGTACATCTGGCTTCTTGACCCTTGGAACTGACTGACTACACGTTTGCCTACCGGATTTTGCTCCATGCCTTGCAACCCTTAAAGACTGTTCGTTTTGTATTCTGCTCCTAGTTCATCGTATCTCCTGTTATTTCTTGGCTGCAATTCAAGCCTGCTTATCTAACGTTTTGTGTTCCCGTTTGAAAACATCCTTTGAACTGTTTGCACTGACTTTTAAAGTGCCTTATTAAGTTTGTTTTGCATTAAAATACTACTATTTTGCACCTCAACTGCTGTTTAAGACATTCTGTGTTCTGTGGGTCACGACATCTTTTTTGGGTTTTAGTTTTTTGATAATATCGTGTTTGGGTACCATTTTTCTTCTCTACATATTTCCATTGTAGGCCTGGAAGAAGTCATTTTCTAAGTCATCTGCTGACTTGGGGACTTATAGAAACGGCACCAGATTTTGATGGTGCATTCAGAGATTACAGTAAAATCAACTAATTTTCAAAAGAGAATTTCTTATGCACAGGTTATGAGATTACAATTTGCTGTTAGCAAAAATGCATAGAAAGAAATATAAAGATAACAATGAAAAGAATGATCAACGGTTTGGAAGCTAAGGCTTAAGAGGAGCAGTTCAAAGAGCTGGATAATATGTTTGGAGAGAGGAAGGATGAAAATGGACATGATAGACATATTTAAATATTTGAAAGGTTGCCACATTGCAGAGGGGGCAAGCTTGCTTTCTGCTGCTCTGGAGACTAGGACATGGAGTAATGGATTCAAGTTGCAAAAAAAAGCCACCTAAACAATAGGGAAAAAAGTCCTGATGGTAAGAGCTGTTCAGCAATAGAATATGCTGTCTCAGAGTGTTCTGGAGTATGGAGTATCTTTCTCCAGAGTTTTTTTTCAAACAGTGGCTTTTTTCAAACAGTGGCTGAATGGCCATTTGTCAGGGGTACTTTGATTGTGTGTTTCTGTACACCAGGAGGTTGGACTGGATATCCCTTGTGGTTTCTTCCAAATGTATGATTTTATGATAATGTTGAGATGTATTTTCAGTCCTTCAAACAAAGACATATGCCTTCCAGAAAGGTGGAGGAAGGAGAGAGGAGGGATATAATTTTTCATCATTTTTGTCTAATAAGTACAAAGTTGCTTTCTCATTTAACAGGAGTGATTAACTTTTTCTTTCTCTGGGATGCCATATGCTTACACTTGTATTATGCAAATCCTTTGCTCAGCGCACTGCTTTAATCATGTTCACAAACAGGACACAGTAGGACTATATTACACTGCAACAACACCAGATACGAATATTAGTTAATGAATATTAATGAGCAGAGCACCTGATTCAAGCTCATGAGTCATGAGGAAATTATGTAACTCCATTCCCTTCCCATTCCCCAAAGCTATTAACCAGTTTAGTTATTCATTTTTCATTATCTGTGAGAACATGTGTATTGCTAAATAATAATGGTGTAGATATTTTAATGAAGATCTTAACACATTCAAGCAATCAACACTACTAATTTGCATAGTGCTAATTCACGTTGAAATATTACACATATTAAACATAGCAGAAATTGCATCTGAGAAGACCTGTCTTGGATAAATGGTATTCAGAGGTTCCAGCATCATGAAGCTGGAGGTCAAGGAGCTGTCTAAGGCACTGATCCTATTGAAGAGGATAGATTCCAACACTTTGTAATGTTGGACTAAGGGCCTCATCACACTTGAGCATTTTTCCACTTTTATCCACTTTAAATGCTGTGACTGCCTTGTGCAAAATTCTGGAGGCCCAGCTTTTATATTTGCAATTGCAGATTCTGATTTTCTGGCTTTCCCTCCAAAACATTATAGGGAATTATTCTCAATTATCAGACTAACAACAAAAAGTACTAGGAAACTGTCCCACATCAAGACAGGAGGCAAGGAGAAATATAAGTCTTAAGCAAGGCTTCTCAGCGAAGAAACAAACAGTAATGCCAGTGGATAAATGTTCCCATTTATATGGTTTCTGTTTGAGTGAATTACTGTCACCTCACATGGAAAATATAAACTTGTACACATATTTGGAAGTGTTTGTTTCTTCTAGTGCTTAGAGAAATTTACACTTTCTTTGATTTGAAAATGGAAGCAATGGTCATGCTCTCTTTGGAGCTCCCCCCCCCCCCCATTCCTCCTCATACACATTCTAACTCTCTCTTTTCTTTCTCACTTTCTTCTTCCCTCCTTTTTCTCTGTCTCCTTCTTCTCCTTCTTCTTTCTTTCCATTCCCTGCTCTTCCTTTCTTCTACCTTTCTGTCCTTTTTTTGTCCTTCTCCTGCCCTTTCCCCCTTCCTTCTCCCTTTCTCTCTCTCTTTCATTCTTTCTTGGTCCCTTTCTTTCACTTCCTGTTGCCTCACTCTTGTTCTTAACTATGAGTCATTTGTAAGTTTGATGTTTGTAACTCGAGGACTGCCTGTACCTGGTCTTGTGTGTTGAGCTGTAGAAATTTAATAACCTTTTTCTGCAATGGCCCATAAATTGCATATGCAGATGTGGATACCAATTATCCCCCTGTATGTCAACAATAGGGTACTGGCCTATATATTCACCATGCAAAAGACAAATAGTTCTCTGAAGCTAATGTGATTCCCTTCCTCGAGGATTCCTGAAGGCACTATAGGACCTCATCACTCTAGAGAATGAATACACTTTAAATCCGGTTTCTGCATCCTGAAGAATTTTGGGTTTTGTAGTTTCGTGAGGCTGTTAAAGACTCCTCCCTACACTACAAACCCCAGAATTCTGCAGGAGGCATCAACCAAACATAAAGTGGATACATTTTCTAGTATGATGAAGAAGTTAGGTTGCAACTGCTGTTCCTTTCCAAGTTACCACACACATAAACTACCCTTTCTCGATACTTCTCAATTGCCAAAGATGCCCCTCGGGGCTGTATGAAGTATCTGGGGAAAACAAGTGATAGTTTAAATTGTTGAAGTGACTTACCTCAAATGACTTACCACAAAAGTTTCTCAAAATGTTCACACATTTCAGAACATATTCCTTTTGGAAGTCAATGCAGATTTTAAAGTAATGATGATAGCACAGAGCGTATTAAAAAGAATATCCTACTGGGGATTCTAAAAGAATTCAACTGTTACCATAATTCAGAAGCCGCGATGGCACATATGAAGAGCAAATTTCAAAAGCAGTAGAGATGGCATCAGTTCCAAAGAAGAGGAATGTATTCAGCCACAGAAGCAAAGAACAAGCAGCATATTAAGTAATATACTGGGCTTGACTTTCTGTATATTTTTCTCCCCCACCCCTGCCTGCTACTATTATGTCTGCCCATACATCTTCATTGTATTTGAATCTATGTCACTATTTGTCTAGGCTCTCAAGCAATTTTGTCTGTCCATTAGGAATCCAAATAAAAATGTCACTCAAAACTTTGGTCATTTGACTTCCCAAGTACAGATTAATTAATGAAATTAAAAATAGCTACATTATGGGATGATTGCCTGTAAAGGACAGAGTTCCCATCAATTGTTGGAAGATCATAACAGAGAGCATTAAACATAGGCTCGTGAATGATTGCTGTTTAGCTTTATAATCTTCTTGTTGTAATAGAGCCTGTGAGTAACGTTACAAACAATAGTATGGGTGCCAGAAGGGGAAAAAAGGTTACTTGGGAGCAGGAATCTGATGATGAGCAGCAGAGAAAGAGGTCCGGGACATATTTACAGCACCTACAGATGAGGAATCATTTGAGGGATTTTCTGGGGATGATGGGTCAATGAGTGAAGAAGAAGAAGGAGACACCATGGATTGGACTAAGATAAGAGAAGTGCAAGCTATTTGGGAGGAGCCAACAACTAGTGATATCTTTATGGGGTTCTCTGGGGGTGAAGACTGGCAATCAGGGGATCCAACGGAGTCTTGGGGGGGGGGGGGCTAAGTCTTGACAGGAGATGGAGGACTTGGAGGGAAGGACAAGGGAATTCAAGTGAAGACCTGGGAGCAGCTGTGGAGGATAATGATGGGGCTGTGGTCAGTTCATCTTCTAGTGATGATTTGTAAATAAAAGTGGGTTCAGGGGTGATGTGTCCTTGCAGAAGGCAAGGTGTTGATGAGCGTTCGTGTGTTGGGTGCTGTGTATTGGGAAAGATTCTTCTAGACTTGTTGCTGCCTGTTTCGTGTTCTGCATTGGTTTTGGATCTGCAGTTTGGATCTCCTGATCATTTGCGTGTTATTGACCCGGATTGGCTTCTTGTAAATGTGGACTTCTCTCAACCTGGACTGGTTTGGCTAAGACTCTGCTTCTGCGGACACTGGAGCAGCGCTGTTTCGGATTTCTCCCGCTTCAACCCTGGACTTCGGCTGATGACGCTTCTCCTCCTGTGGCCCCTCCTTTTTGTTAACCATTTGTGTACTGTGCCTTTTTGTTTTGCCTCAGAGTGCTTTGTTTGATTTGTTTCTTTTGCATCCAGTTAATCTGGATTATATTTCTGTTAACCTTTTGGACCAGGTCTGGTTTATTTCTTGAGTTTTGACCAGTGGTACTGCCTTTAAGTGCCTCTGCATCCTTTTACTTTTGTTTTAATAAACTCTGTTTTGAAGCCACTTTTGAGTCTGGCCCTTTAAGGTGTCTGTGATTCCAACACTTCTCTTCACTTTCATTCAGAAAAGTTATCTCTTCACCAACTAAAGCATTATCTGGAGGCCTAGGTATATTTTATATGCCAAATGAAACCTAGTGTACTTTCTTTTCTCTTTCTTTTCAGCTAAGCCACTTCAAACATGTGGAGGTATAAGTAGAGAAATGCTGGGAGATTATCTGTATGCGCACATATGCCTTCAAACTGTCTGTCAATTTATGGCAAATCTATGAATCTTATAGGGTTCTCTAAGGCAAGGAACACTTAGAGGTATTTTTTTACAATAGTCTATAATACTTGATATTCACTGTTTGTCTCCCACCTGAGTAATAACCATAGCTGACCCTGCTTAGTTCATAAGATTAAATATGATCTGATGCCTTTAATGTAGGTAGACCTTGAGGGAGGATATCACAAACATGTGGGAGAGTAGTTAATTCTTCCTTCCTTTCTTCAGAATTTCAATTCCAAGGGACCCTTCCATTGTTTTTTCCCCCTGGGTTCAACGATGGATGTGTTTATCTGTTTATTTGCCACTCCTCCGAGAGAGAGAGAGAGAGAGAGAGAATAGAATGATTTGACATGCTATGCACACAGACATGCTATGTCTTCAGTTTACTTATGTGGATTGAAAAACAAAAGAAAATAAAACAAATTCTTTTTTCCCCAAGTCACTGTGAATGTCAAAGTACAAGAACAACCAAAGGCATTGTGCCAGTTTAAGAAGTCAATACATGATTTTTTTCCATGTTCCAAACTATTGTTGTGCATACACAGTCAACTGAAATTGCACCTCTACAAATCATCTAAAGGAAATAGTGTGGAATTTGTGGAGAAAATTGTTGCTGCTGTTTATGCCTTACTTTTTCTCTCAACAAGGAGAGAAATAGCTAGTTGAACATACCAGGCTGTTAGGTATGAGGAGCAGCTTAGAGGTGCTGGTGTTTTAAGAAACCCCACCAATATACCATAGCCTATTCATGTGCACTGATCATGAGAGGAAGTTATTTGTCCAGTAAGAACTGGACATAAGAATGCTTCTCTTTTTCCCCAAAAGCCAACAAACACAATGTCTTATAGTACTTTTATAATCTTTCTTCCTTAAGACAACTAGTCCTTAAGACAACAAGAGTTTGGAATTGTCACTGAAGTCTTTCCTCAGTAAAAATAAAGTTTTAGTAACTGGGAATAGGCCAAAAGAGTTCACAATAGGGAAATGGGGGGAAAAAAGCTTGAAAATATCAGTTTTTTTTATTAAATTTTTATTGGTTTTGAGTACAAATACAAATTCAGATATATAATACAAGATACAAAATACATAAAACGGAATGCAAAAGTACTATGGGCGACATCATGGGTATAGACAAAACTGCAACACATAGGGAAGTAGGGAGGAGGAGGGGAAGGGGAGAAAAGGGGAAGGGGCAAGGCAGGAGGACAAGGGGGGGGAAGGTCTGGTAAGGGAAGGGGAAAGGGTTGGTAATGTATGCCAAATACATAAAAACACAATGATATAGTAATAGAATGGAAACCTGACAGACAAAACCTTATTCCCAGGTCCAGCCTTGCACGGTTGGAGATGGGCATTGGTGACTTCCATTTGGATTCCAGTCGAAGAAACCTCAATTAATCTCTGGGGGTTTCTTAAAGAAACCCTTTAGACCACTGCGCCTTACTATATTAAAACGTCCAGCTGTCTAAGTCTCTTCTGTTTTAGTCTTAGTCTTTATGTGATTCAAATTTCATTTTTTCATATTCATCAAAGCAAGCCCAATCCGTCTGTCTAATAGCCCTTCCAGAGCTGCATTTTAACAGGTAGGTCAGTTTATCCATGTCCCGTATTTCTGCCAGTTTAGCAAGCCATTCCGTGATGTCCGGCACGCTATCTTCCTTCCAATGTCTTGCTAGGGTGATGCGTGCCGCTGTTGATATATACATCCATAGGATGTCCTCGTTACTGCTAAGGTTGAAGTCGTCATCAGTCAGCCCTAGTAGGAAGTATTCAGGTTTTCTAGGAAATTTTATCCTGAATATTTGCTGGGCTTGTTCTTGTATCTCTTGCCAAAACTTTTTCACCACTGCACATGTCCACCACATGTGGAAGTATGTGCCAGGGTGTTCTTTGCATTTCCAGCAGGAGTTATCAAGGGTTTTATACATCTGGCTCAATTTGTACGGTGTTAAGTACCATCGGTGGAATGTCTTCAGCCAGCTTTCTTTTAATGCCGTCGAGTACGTGTATTTTAATTTTTTCCGCCATAAAGTCTGCCATTCTTGTATCTTTATTGGGCGTCCGATGTTCTGGGCCCAGCGAATCATACAAATTTTAATTTCCTCCGTCTCTGTCTCCCAGGTTAGCAGTTGATTGTAGAGCCTGGTGATGGTTTTTTTTTCCGTTTTTAGAACTATATCCCAGGTAGTTTCTTTTTCTTCAAACCCCTCCCTACCATCCTGTTTTAGCGATTCCCGGAGCTGAAAATATTGCAGCCATGTTAATTTCTCATATATCCGCGTCAGTTCTTCTTGGGTTTTCAGCATCCATGAGTTGTTTTCTTTATTTTTCACCAGTATATTTTTGTAGATTGGCCACTGTTGCCAACCTAGGAGGCGTCTATGTGTTGCCTCTGTCGGGGAGATCCAAAGAGGGGTTTTGGGATAGAAGTGTCTTCTGTATTTAATCCAGATTTTAAGTAAGGTAGATCTGACAAAATGATTATTAAAACCTCTCTCCAATTTAGATCTATCGTACCAAAGGTACGCGTGCCAGCCTACTCTTAGATTAAATCCCTCCAGTGTGAGGGTTTTTTCATTCCGGAGTGTGGCCCATTCCTTCACCCAGGAAAGAGCGCAGGCTTCGGCATATAATTTCAAGCTTGGGAGTCCAAAGCCTCCTCTTTCCGGCTTGTCGATCATAATTTGATGTTTCAATCTGGGCTTCTTCCCATTCCAAATAAATCTCTCTAAGTCTTTATTCCATTGTTGGTAAATTCTGTTGTTCCTTATAATGGGGAGGTTTTGAAAGAGATACAATAATCTTGGTAGAATACTCATTTTTATCAGCCCGATTCTTCCAAGGAGGGATAGGTTCAGGAATTTCCAATTTGCTAAATCCGACTTCACCTTCTTCCAGGTTTTATCATAGTTATTTTTGAATAATTGTGCATTTTTGGACGTAAGCCAAATCCCTAAGTATTTTATTTTCTTCTTAATCGCGAAGCCCGTTAGATCTTCCAATGCTTTCTGCTTACTCGAGTTCATGTTCTTGGTTAATATCATCGTCTTGCTTTTATTAATTCTGAAACCAGAAACCTTACCATATACTTCAAGGGCATCTATCCAATTCTGAATGTTACTAATGGGGTCTTCAATGGTACAGATGATATCATCGGCGTACGCCCTTAACTTATATTCTAGCTTCGCAATCTTCATTCCCTTGATGTTGTTATCTGCTTTGATTGTCTTGAGGAGGGTTTCCAAGGCCATAATGAAAAGTAATGGTGAAATAGGGCAGCCCTGTCTGGTTCCGTTCGTGATCTTAATTTCTCCCGATAGATATGAGTTTATTGATAATTTCGCCGATTGATTCGAGTAAATGGATGAAATAGCGTTTTGAAATGAATAACCTATATCTAACTCTGCTAGAAGTAGCTTCATGAATTTCCAACTTAGACAATCAAAGGCTTTCTCGGCATCGAGGGATAGTAGAGCCAATTCTTTCTGTATGTTAATGTCATAGTACTCAATGGTATCTATGATGGCTCTCAGATTGTCTTTAGTGCTTCTGCCAGGGAGGAAGCCCGCTTGTTCCTCACCTATCCACTCTGATAGAAAGCCTTTTAATCTTTTGGCTAGAATGGCAGTGAAGATTTTATAGTCTGTGTTCAACAGCGATATCGGCCTGTAATTTTGTTTCTCTTCTCCTGTTGCATTTGCTTTCTTAATGAGTACAATCTCCGCCTCTTTCCACGAGTCCGGAATCCGACCTGTGGATAGTGCTAAATTCATCAGGTTATGAAGAGGTGGCAGGAGTTCTTCCTTCAAGGTTTTATAAAAGCAGGCGGAGAAGCCGTCCGGGCCTGGGGCTTTGTTGGCGGGCAAGTTGGTAATCGCCTCCGCAATTTCCTGTTCCGTGATTTCCTTGTTCAGTGCCTCTCGCTGTTTGTCTGAAATTTTATCTAGTCTAAGATTGGCTAGGTAACAAGTTATGTCGGATTCTTGAGTCTCGTCTCTATTGTATAGTGCTGTGTAGAATTCTTGAAATTCTGCCATAATTTCGTTATCTTTTGTAAGGTATTTATCTCCTTTTTTGATTCTTATTATTTGTTGTGACTGCTTTTTCTTCCTTATTTTCCTCATCATCCATTTGCCAGGCTTATTAGCGCTCTCAAATTCCTGTTGTTTTATAAATTTGTACATCTTCTCTAGGGATTCCATCTCCAGGTGATGTTTTCTGCTCTTTAATCTGCGGAGTTTATGTTCTAATGATCGTTTATCCGGTTTCCTCTTTAGTTCTAGTTCTTTTTCAGCTATTTCCTTGTCCAGTGTTTTTATCTCTGCGTTCTTCTTTCTGTTTTTGGCCGCATTCTGCTGGATGAGGTATCCCCTTGCCACCGCCTTGAGAGCGTCCCAGACGATCTGTGATGACACTTCGCCAGAGTCATTTATCCTAAGATATTCCCTAATCAATTCTTTGTTTTTCCGAATATCAGCTTCTTTTTTAAGGAGATTGTCGTTTAGTCTCCATCTTCTGTTGGCCGCTTTCTTGTGGAGAGTTAATACTAAGGCACAGTGGTCTGAGAGATCTCTCGGTTCTATTAGGGTGTTTTGTATCTTAGTCAGGAGGGATTTTGTAGCCCAGATCATATCTATTCTACTCCACGATCTGTGACGCGACGAGTAGAACGTAAAGTCCTTTTCGTCTGGGTGACAGTGTCTCCAGGTATCGTGGAGATCGAATTCCTCCATAAACGAGGTGAATTTTTTAGGGAGGGTGGATTTACAGTTGTTCTTTGTATTACTAGGTCTTTTGTCTAGTTTTTTGTCTACTATCCCGTTAAAATCACCTAGGATCATGAGGCTATCAAATTCTACCAGGCGGATATTTGTTTCCAGATATTGGAGGAAGTTGGTTTTTGGGCCGTTGGGGGCGTATATGTTACAGATTAAAATACTTTCGTTTCCCAGTTTAATTTTAACTGCAACCACTCTGCCCTCCTGGTCCTTAAACATTAATTCTGCTGGAATGTCCTCTCTTACGTAGGTTACCACTCCCCTTCTTTTAGATTCATATGCTGAGTAGAACCCCTTACCTAATTTTTTCTGAGTCAAGTGGGCCACATGTCTATGAATAATGTGTGTCTCTTGAAGTGTTACTATATGGTAATTGCCTTTAATGATATGTTTGAATACCCCCTTCCTTTTACAAGGAGAATTGAGTCCATTGACGTTTAAAGAATAACATTTTATTTGTTGATCATGCATGGTTATATTTATTAGTGTCCTCTAAAATCCCTGGTTCGGTGCTATCTTCATCTCTTTCCGTTGTTAACGCCCTGGCCTGATCCAATTTGTCCTCTTCTTTTACCGGAGTGTCTGGTCGTGGTCGTTTCCTTGTATTCCTTTGGGACGGGGAATACTCTGGGGCTGAGGCAGCGTTGTCTCTTTTAATCAGTAGCAGGAAATCTTTGGCTTTTTCTACGCTTTTAATCCAGTGCCTGCGATCCTTAAATGTAGCCATTAGGCCTTCAGATTTGTCCCATCTGAACTTTATGTTTAGCCTCTTTAATTCTTGTGTTAGAAAGGAGTACTTCTTGCGACGGTCGAGAGTTGGTTTTGGAATTTCTTTGAGTACAATAATTTTGCGGCCTTCAATTATTAGGGGATTTTTGTTGGCATGTCTGAGCACTTCATCTCTGGTGTATTTGCGCGTGAAGCGCACCATCACATCCCTTGTCAGCTTGTTCTGTTTTGCATATTCGGATTGAACACGATAGGTACGATCTATCTCTTTTTCTAGATTTCCTTCTGTCCATCCCATAAGGTTTGCTAGCAGTTGTGTGATTTTCAATCTTAAGTTCTCTTGGGCTTCTTCTTGCAAATTTCTAAGCCTCAGTAAGTGCTCTAGTTCCCCCTGTTGGCTTCGCTCCAGTTCCTTTGCCAACTTGTCATTTCTAGATGATACTTCCTCCAGCTCTTTTTGTATTTTTCCCTGTTCTTTCCCTAGTTTGTTATTTTCAGTCTTGACTTCATTTATTTCAGTAAATGCCTTCGTTATATCATTTTTAATGGTGTTAATGTCTTCTTTAAATTCTTTTCTAATTAATTCTAATTGAGCCTGTTGTTTGATTTGGTTCTCTTTTATATTCTCTAGCTTTTTCTTGTTCTCTTCCTGGTTTTCAGTGATTTTTTCTGTAATTTTTTGCAGTTCTTTCCAAATATCTCTCATGTTCACCTCCTCTTGGCCTGAGCCTTTTCTCCCAGGGATTTTGGGGTCCTTTAACTCCTTTATCTCTTTTATGTCTTTAAGCTCCTTATCCGGCTTAGTTTTTGGGGTATTCATCATGTCTTTCAAGGTCTTTCCCTGTCTTTGAATTGGAGTTGATAGGGTCCCCCCTTGTCACTGTATTGCTTCTTACACTAGTCTGAGCTTACCGGGGAGAGGAAGGAGGGGAGAAGGGTTGTAGTGGGATGGAATGGGTTAATATAGTAAATTGGGTAGCCAAGGCAGGGGGGGGAGGTAGGGAAGAGAGCAAAGTCTCACCAATTTTGCTGATCTTTGTAGCTTTCTTCTCCAGAGTTTGTTGAGTTTTCTATTTCTTTTTACCCGTCGCTCTCGTTGGGCTCCGAGCTCCAGGCTATCGTCTCTAGTCTCTGAATTCGATAGGCCTCCAGCTCTCCAGAGCTCCGGGTCACTGTAGAGACTCGTCGGGAGGGGTGAAACACCGTGTCCTTGTCCTCCCCCTGCACGTCGCTTGGAGTACTGGGGTCTTTAAAAGACCTTTAAAAGGCTGCTCTGCTCTCTCCGTCCGGGGAGGGCGTGAGGTGCTGTGCAGGGCTGCTCCGTACCCCAGGGATCACCAGGGATTTCCAGAAGGTCCCTTTCCGAACTCCGCCCGTCACATCCACTTCCGTTCGGCGGCGCGTGACCTTCTTTGGGACCGGCTCTTCCCTGTGCCTGGTCCGGCTCTCACCTCGCCATTGGGGCAGCCAGGGGCAAGGTCTCTACCCTTTCAGAGGCCCCGGCGTCTTCGGAGGCTTCGGAGGCTTCCAAGACTGCAGCCGAGCCTCCGCAGCTCCGCAGCTCCTCCCGTGCGGCACGGCTCAGCCCGCCCGGCGAATTGGGTAGGTTCAGGTGGGGAGGGGCGCTGGGACGCAGGGACACGGGCGGAAAAATTAAAGGAAAAGACTTCCGGTTGGCGTCCAAGGAGGCAGGACGCGGTTAGCTGAGCTCCCGATGCTCGGTTAACAACTCGTTAGGTGTGCCGTTGGGTAGAGCCTCCTGCTCCCCTCCCCTGGCAGATAGGACCCAGGGGGTATGCTAGAGCCCAGCTGGCACTCCAGACGGAGATGCCCGGGTGCGCGAACGGCCCCACGAGAAGCAGCCATCTGGACTGTACCTACTGCCTCTCGACACCGACATAAATTTAAATAGCACAGAATGTTAAAGTCTTAGAGGGTTAACAACTGCCCTCCACGGAAAAATTTGGTTTCCCAGCGATGGGTGGATGAATGCGCCCGCAAGAAGCAAGTTTAAACCAGAAGTAAAGACTCGATAGCCAAGGAGCAAGAAACAACAAACTCCTCTTCTGGAAAGGTGTCTCTTCAGAAAAGAACAGAAAGAACAAAGTAAGTTTCTAACTGCAATTCCAGCCTGGGCATAGGAGCATAGGAGCATCTATGCAAACTCCAAATGCAATTATCTGGCAAACCAGAGCTATAGGAACCATAAGTAAGCTGTGAGTAAACGGGAATAAGCTACTTTTCCTTTTTTCCAAAATATCAGTTTACAACATATTATTGTGCCTTAGTGTCATGTAGTCACTTGTGCAAGAGTGGTTGACCTTTTCTTCACTTCCAGCATACAAACTAGTGTTTAGTGATCACAGGCAACAGTAACACCAGTCTCTTCCTTTTTGAGAAAAGATTTTTGCCCCTACAACATTTTCCCATTTTAACTTTAATAGGAGTACTTTGGTTATCATTCACATGTGCATTGCTGTAACCAAATACAGCAAAAATTCAGAAGCAATATATAAAGGACCAGTTATTAGGAAAGGAAATTTCAGCAGAGGAGGTTAGAAGATGATTGTCGGCATTGTCACATCAACTCCCCGATGATCACATCCCTCACACATCATTTTGCAAACTTGAAGAATTTAGTGTGACTGTGTAGGTAGATAGCACAAACAATGTAGAATAATATTTTTCAGCTTGGGCAAGCATTTCATAATATAGTACATTGAATTCATTCTCCCTAGCATGGTACACTCTCACATTACAGCAGTATTCTCCTAGTTATATTGTAAATACAAATGTGTGTTATCACATTCACTGTAAAAGATGTTTCTGACTCTTCCTTGGTTGATCTATTTCTGCTTTGGACAAGCAGTACACCTGGCTCCACAAACACAACCTGTTCTGAGACCAGTGATTACAAAGAATGCTGTGGTACTGGTTCCCTGTCTAGTGCAGTTTCTGAATGTTTTGGGTTATGTTGCAGATTCCTGAGTTCTAAAACCTTTGTCAGTCCCAAAATGTGAAGGTTCCTGTATGCTCAAAATTTAAATTCCTAATACTTGATAAATATATTTTGTAAACAATTGTGAATATTTTTGATTGTTCATTCCATATCTAGCCCAGAAGAAGTAAGGAAGAGAATTAGGAGAAGAAAACTGAGTGAGCACTGGAGTAAAGGAAGAGAAAGAGAAGAACATGGAATAAAAGAAAAGAGGAGCAGCACTTAGATGGAATAGGATGAGGAATAACGCGGTTTCTTGTCTGGGTAAACCTGGTACCTTATAAACAATTACTGAGCTGGAGGGAGAGAAAAACCATATTAGAGAAAAAGATGAGTGTGAAACAAAGGAGAAATTTATTTATTTATTTATTTGCTTTATTTCTATACCGCATTTTTCAGCCTAATTAGGCAACTCAATGCGGTTTGAAAGTGTAGTGGATGTGGTTGCAGCCAATAGGTTTCCAGCCCCTGTTTTGACATCTATTTGAACTAGTAAACAATAATATATAAATGAGAAGTAGCTGCTGGCAAGTTTTGCAACTGTGATAGCACACTTTCCAGTTGTCACAGTCATTGATGGCTACTGTTGACTGTATTACTACATGTCTTCATATGTACTGCCATTTGCCATATGTGGTAATGTATTTGGAAATAGAGATATAGGACAGGGTAGTTTTCATGGAGACAATGTAGATTCCCCTAAATGTTATTTTTTATAATATATCAGCTTAAACACTGGTGTCCTTATAGTCTTGATCACATTTTCGAGAAAATGCAAAATCTGTTCCCATAGTAACAGAAATAGCAGCCTTCAGCAGTGTATTACTAATTCAGCTTTCAGTTCTTGAGTCTGCATGACCAATTGTATTTCAATTAAAAACAATTTCTATTAATCAGTGGCTTCAAATATTACTATGTACACAATTTAAAAAATTTAATAAATTAAATAGTAAGGATTATGTTGAAGGATTTCAGCTCTGCTAAATTGCAGATTTGAGGGCCTGGAGTGTCCAGCTTCCCAGAAGGCCAAATGAGACACAGAAGGGTAGAAGACAAAAGCAGAGGTTTTATTCTCAATGACCAAAGAGGATGTCAGTTGAGATAGCACCCCAAAGTACTCACATACTGCAATTGCAAACACATCACATTTTATTTAATTTGACAACTATTCAAGAAACCCGTACTAGCTCCTGATTGGATCTACATCCTCAGTGGCTCAGGACTCCATTGGACATCATAGCTGGTTGAGTCTTTGTGTGGCAGGAAAAGCAATATGTAGTCACTGGAGCATTTGAAGTATCAGTTCATTTAATGGTCCTCCTCTGAAAGGAGTGTGATCCAAAAGCTGTGACATTAGACAATGAGTCCTTGATGATGATGATGAGGATGAGGATGATGATGATACTTTATTTGTACCCTGCACAATCTCCCAAGAAGGGACTTGGAGCGGGTTACAGACATAAGCATAATAAATAAACAATCCAATTAATAGCATAATCAATTGCATAATCAAAATTAACACAATACAGATCAGCACATAAGCCACTGTAATAAATCAATGAACAATTTAAACCACTGTTAACATCCATTGCATGAATCAGAATACACCATAAAATCCATTTAAAAGTTAGTGCAAAGTTCTTACATATCATCATTGTGAAAGGCCTGTTTGAACAGCCAAGTTTTCAGCTCCACACTGAAGGACATCAGTGTGGGTGCTTGCCTAATATCCCTGGGGAGGGCGTTCCAAAGCTGAAGGCCTCTCCGGCAGATCTTAAGGCTTGCACAAGTTCATAGGGAGAGATGTGGTCATGTAAGTATGCTGGACCCAAACCATGTAGGGCTTTGTAGGTAATAACCTGCACTTTGAATTGGGCCCAGAAGCATATAGGCAACCAGTGAAATTGCTTTAATGGGGGTGGGGTGGTACATTTCCTATAACTTGCTCTTGTGAGCAGCCTGGCAGCAGATTTTTGTACCAATTGTAGCTTCCGAGAGGTCTTCAAAGGCAACCTCATGTAGAGTGCATTGCAGTAATCCATATGAAATGTAACTAAAGCATTGACAACCATGGTCAGATCTGAATTTTTGAGGTATGGTCAAAAATTGTTGGTACACAAGTTTTAATTGTGCAAAAGCCCTCCCAGCCACCACTGACATCTGAACATCTAAGGACAGCACTGAGTCCAGGAGAACCCCCAATCTGCAGACCTGTGCCCTCAAGGGGAGTGTAACCCAATTGAACACAGGCTGACTGGTAGAAATAATAAGGTTAGTTCAAAGGATACAATGTGTGCAATTCCCAGCAATATCTTAGTTAATATCAAGAAAGTTAGGAAGTGAATCCAGAAACTCTAACACAAATTCATTATACGCTTTCCTCACATCTCTCAATTCACTGTGAAGGGATTATGCAGATAAGAGGAAAGGAGTCTGAGTGTGATCAGACAACATTCCATAGACAATTGATACAAAAGGTTAATGTAAGACAAAAGGCATGCATGCTTGCTAGGTCCTAGCAGAGCCACAGCTTCTATTTCATATAATTTTATACATTTCATAATCAGGGGTCTGATTTTTCAATATCAATTATAGTGCTATTTTATTAAGTTATTCTTTTGAAAACCATTTTATAGAATTTATAAGAGTTTAGGAAACTTTTGACCACTGAGCAAAGCAGGCACAAAACTGAGTAATAATCATATCACTGTCATGACTATGAACACAAATTAGTCAACATGTAGCATTTTAAGCAAGTGTAAAACTGTAGTGCTGTAAATCAAATTCAGCCAAAAAAAAATTCTATGAAAACATTTATGGAAATGTAGTGCTTTGTATACTTTGTGGAAAAAGCATAAGCTTATCATTAACTTCTTTCACTGAAATCTATAGAACTGAAATATCTTAGCTCTGTTCCCTCCTTCTAATTGTATTATTGTTAGATTTATGATCTAAATCTATTTGTTAGATCAACACTAGAGCTGGACAATTGAATTAATTATCTGAATTGTAAATCAATATTTTTGTTAATATCAGTGAATCAATGGGTCTACTTCTAGTTTGGTCTAGCAATTTGGTCTAGTCATATGGATTTAGTAATCAAGTGAGCATTCTTGAACTATTGACTATGAATGCTCCAAATGCCTTACTTTTGAAATCTATTTTTGTAAGATGCTAATTAGGTGATCACAGAACCATGCCAAGATTGATTCACTATTTTTCTTTAATTAGTTACAGACAAGTGTTCCAGCATTATCCAAATTTAATTCTTGTTTTGACTAAGGAAGGAAAATGGTAACTATGTGTTTAATTTGTTAACATCCTGAAGTCCTGAGATGCTTCTAGGATAAGAATACACATCTTTTCTCATTTTCATTGGAAAAAATGTTTTGAAGAATTGGCCAATTACCACAAAATATTTTTAATTTAATTGGAAAAAATTAGTGGAACTTTTTTTGCCCTTTTGGTTATTTAAATCTTTGCTATTTTGTGGCTTTATTTATTAATCTGAGTCCAAACTCACCACTTAACTTAACATTAAGTTCCTTTGAACAGCATCATGTATAATGTCAAGTTTTTCTCAGAGCTAGTTCTAATTTGCAACTACTTTAATTATGTAGATGTCTGTACTCACTTGTCAATAATAGAGCTGTAGCCAGGTATAGATGTGTGTGTGTGTGTTGTTGGTGGTGGTTGTTGTGATGGTGTATGTGTCTGTGTGTGTGTGGGGGGGGAGGGTCCTGCTTCCCTTTTCAACAAAGACTATCTAAAGTTCTCTTAATCATTCTGCAAATCCTTGCTTAGAGAAGGACTTCCCTTACCTGACCTATATGGATGGATAAGTCATTTTACCTTAGAAAGTATAAAATTCCTGGACAGTCATCTCTATCTTGCAGCTTTATACTGACTCCAGAGGTTATCCAGGAGACATGTTTTGCCACTTTGGAATTTTTAATATCTTTATAAGAAAAATGATGGCAATAAAACCTGCAAACTGAAGCACATAGATTTTGGTGCTAATGGTTCGCCATTTTAACGAGAGTCCTTAATTGTAGTTATATATTCTGTATGTGCTCTTTTCCCATCTGCAAACTTATACAAAAGTTTTAAAAGCATTTCAAATATGAATTAAATTAAATTTGGTTAAGATCATGGCTATTAAAAAGAACATGGAAAAAGGCTCTTTCCTCTTTGGTATTAAAGCTGAGTATTCTGATGTAACCTCACTAGATAGGGAGCTCCTTCTTGGTGGGGATGCCATGGTGGGTCCATTTGAGGTGTGGAGAATGGATCAGGCAAGACCCAGCTCAATCACTTCAGAATACTCTGGAACTTCCTGGAATCTCTGGATCAAATTTCATGTCCTCTTCACCCACAGTAATGTTTAGATGAAACAATTTTGTTCCTAATCCAGCATTATCTGGATTCCAAACAGCAGCAGAATTTTAACTCCACTTTATTTTGACCATTTATAGAAAGCTCTATTTCTTCAATAAGAAACAAAGATGCCTTTTCCCCATGTATTTGTCCTGAATGTATGGCTGAAAAAAGGTGTGTTTGATCTCAATTTGCCCTCTTCTCAGAACCCTGTTTCCTGACACCCACACACAAAAATCAAAAGATTATTATGGCCAATCACACACGAGTATCCCTTCAAATTTCTCAAATTCACCCATATCTGAACAATTACTTTTAGTAGACCATGTTCTTGTGTTCTGAACAAACTCATACTAGTCAATAGGTTTTTATATATCTGTTGTCATTTTAAATCTAGGATGATGGCCTGGGTTCCTATAAGAAAATACCGCATTGGCTGATGTACATGTATGTTTGAGTATTTTTAATTTTTCTTGAATTAATTAATCTATCTTTACTCGTGATGTATTCTATGCCTCTAGATTCTAAATAATTATTTTTTTCTCTCTATTTCTCATTTTTATTTTTTTAAATTGCAATATTATATCAAAAATATTATTTTCAAAAAATCAGGACACAGTGGCATTCCACTCTGTAAACAGCAAACATATTTGGACATGTATACCCAAGAACACTCCCCACATCACTTTCTTCTGTATACACTCTTTGATGTCAATAAAACTGCCTGAGTGAATGGTGTGAAATTTAGAGTCTAGCACCCAAGTCCAAAACACATTTACTTGACAGCATGTCTCATTGATTTCAATGGCCTTTGCTTCAAATGAAGCATGCTTATGATTGCAGCCCGAGGCTGAACTCTTGAAAACAAGTTAGGAAATAAAATGAGTGGGAGTAGCATTGCAGCTTGTGGTTGCTTTCTGCAAGCCATTTATACCACTTGGTGATCCATTAGAGTCAATGGGCTGTCAAAGTACAAGTGACCTGCAGCTTTGAGTCATTGGTGTTTAATTCTATTGGCTCTAGCAAACCAGGTGATTTGGTATAGAGCCTCACAATCAAGAAGACTATTTGCAGAAAATAATGTAGGCTGCAACAAGAAATCAGAAAATAATTGTACCTTGGGTAAAGGAGATTTAAGTACTGAAAAAGCAAAGTAGAAAGATGGAAAATCATGACAAGAAGTGGCTGGCAGGCCAACAAAGGGATAATGAACAACCAGAAAGTTCAGTGAGTCAGGAATCACTGTATTCTTTCTAAATTCAGGATGCTTGTAATACTAAAGCACTGGGGTGGGCTGGACAGGGGAACCCACACTAAAACTCAAAGCAAAATATAGTACTTGTAAAATGTACAACCTTCCATGAGCACGTTGAAGAAATTAGTATTTTTTATTAATCTCAGAAATGTTTCTTTGGTAAATGTCTTGATATTTATTGAATTAAAAAGAAAGATTAGTCATCTTTTCTTTTAAAAAAATCTAATGGGATTTGTCCTTAATGCCTTTTCCTTTCACTCTCTTCCTACCCAATCGAAGGGAGGTCAGATAGAGGGTATTTATTTATATCTTTTTAGTTCCATAATTATCACCTTTAATTGCTAGTCATTTTCATGTTTATTGTTTGTTTGCTGACAAATGAGAGGGACTAGCATTTTTTAAATATTTGGATTCACTTCCTCTTGGAATACACAGGAAAGAGATTAAGATGTGAGCAGCTGCTGAATTCCTTCTCCTTCTTGCTTGCTGTTTATTTCTCAATATTAAAATGAAATCAGGTTGATTAAATCTTCAATGTTATGCATATTTTCTTTCATCTCTGGCTTTCACTCCATTATTAAATCTAAATTGAACCCTTATTTAGAGACACTTAATTTCAGTCGTTATCCTTTTATTTATTTTTTTCATTTATTTCCCAGATGGCAAATTCAAATGCCATGACAGTCTTTGGTTTAAAACAAAAAGCTAGGCTGCCTCATTGTGATCAATCCATGTGGTGTGTTTTTTAAAAAACAACAACAACATGGTAATTATAATTTGAGCAAACCTCCTAATACATTATCATTATTTAATCAATATGTCTTTATACTCAGAAACTGATGTTATACACCTTGATAATTATACTCAGTAAAGTCACAAATTGCACTAATTTAGGAATCAATTATAAACTGAACTATTTGTCTACCATTTAACCCTAATGAACTGTTGCCCTATAGATGTCGCTCTTCTTTTTCAGATACTGCAGGAACTGTTATTCTCTTCTTCCCTCTGCTATTCCCAAGAACCCCGTTCTATTATACTGCAAAATCCTTGAAGCTGACCCACATGGCCATTCCATGCTTTACAGCAAGAAGGCAGTATCATTGATCTATCTGACTTTGGACCTCATCATATTGAGATTGGAAAGCATGGGTGACCATCCTTTTAGCATAGAGAATCTCCCCTCTAGATTGTCAGCCATCCTATTTTGAGTTCTGCCTCTACCATCATACTCACACATGGAAATCTAAGATCTGGCAAAACATTAATCTTACATTCATCACTTTTTAATCAGGGAAAACTACAATATCTGAAAGTCAAGAAACCCCTTGTCCTGCACAAAGCTTCTTACATTAAAGGAGACTGACACCACATTAAACCCTTTTCTTTCCATGGGATAAAACTGTCCTGCTTCAAACCCTTTTTGATAAAGAAGACACAGTGCGCCATGTTAAAATAATTTCTTTCCATGGGATAAGCTCCATGCCTCTCCATGCTTGAAAAGAGGCTGAAGTGTCCTACAACAGGGACATTTCTCAATGTGATGAGGTCCTTCATCCACAAAGACAGAAGCAAAATGGTGATAACTGCAAAGAGATCCACGGTGGTCCTTTAATAATCCGGACACTTTTAGAATAATTTCTCTATAAAGAGGCACACAGAAACTTCTCCTGTTTGGTTTTTTTTTTCAAAGCATAGATTGGTCACCTAAGGTTTTTGCAGTAAGCCTGGGGAGTATAGCATGTCTGACATGTGGATATTTATGCTATCCTGAGGCATATAGGATTGAGGGTTATATCTGCTAAATTAGGAAATGGCCACCGTTTTCTGAAAAATGTGCTATTGACTTTGTATGTTTACTCTCGATTGTGTGTATTCACTTAAGTGGAGACAAATCCCAGAATCACATATTGCAATCATATTTATGACACAGTTTAGAACAAAAGTATTGGATCTCTTTCTGCAGTAAAATAATTAAATCACTGAGAATCAAATAGAATACATGATTCAGATGGATGGCTGTGAACAGCTTTGTAGCCTGGCTGTTCAAAATAAGAAGGCAGATCTGATGTGTGGGAATAAGAATAATGCTTTTGGCTAGCATGGGTGATCATAACATTTTGAATACCTTTTTCAATCAAACTCAAGCCCTAAAACCTTTTCTAGCTTGCTCATTTGATTTCATGCCTTTTTACTATGCTTCTTACTTTTGTTCTTTCTTTGTTTTGCATTATGGAGAGGTAGATAGCCTGGAAACGGCTATGTTGGCCAGAGCTCATCCCTATCGAAGGCACTTTACAATTCGAGCACAACTGGAGATGATGGTCTTTTGTGTCTCTCTGGCAATATGGATGGTGAGGTGTCATGCCAGGAAGAACAACTATAGAAGATCAATTGAAAATCTCTCTGTGTGTCACTGAGAAGAATAAACCCCCTTAAGATCCAAATAGAAACAATTCCAAGAATTACATCTTGGAATGCCAACAGGCATATAATATTTGTTCCAACCTTTTTGCTTGGTAATGAATTGTTTCATTTTATACCCGTTTTATATTTTTATTTAATGCAAATGAGATTCTTTTTTATTTCTAAAAGGATTTCAAAGATGTTTAAACAAAATACAGCTAAAAGATGATCACATATACCCAAAGGAACAGAATAGTCTCTTCTACAGAATGTTATTTCTCTATTGATATTTGGTTTGCAAATTTTTCTCCTATCTTAAATTATACCTGGAGTCATACTTTACTACCCTTAAGACAAACTACAGGCAGTCTCTGAGTTACAAACATCCGACAAAATGACTCAAAGATAAAACAGGGATGAGACAACAAGAAGTGAAAGAAATCTTGCTCTAGGGAAACAATTCACTCCTGAAAGACTTATCATGGGGAAAAGGTGTCTCAATTGAAGTTTTTTCATCAATCCTTGTTTCCACAGCAAACCAATTTCTTTCACAATTCAATTATCACAGGGACAGAAAGTGAGGTGAAATCTGAACAGGAGCACAAACAAAAAAACGAACCCCACAGAGATATTAACCCTTCCCTAAGCTATCCAGAGCATATATATATGGAGTTACATACAAATTGAACTTAAGAACAAACCTACAGAACCTTATTCTTATTCATAACCTGTATCTTTTGGCATCCCATTTTTTCCCCTCCTGTTCTGTTTTTAAGTCTAGTCTAGGGGTGTGACCGCACTCTTTGGTCATTAGCAATTGTTCAAGGATTTCCCTTTTCTTATTTAGTAGTGTAGTCGAGCCAAGACTCAAAAGGCTGAGATGAATTTTTGATAAGCATGCATAGTTATTTACTTGTCCAATCCTTCTGGTTACTTTTTTTTCTACTCTAACTTATCACCAGTCAACACAGTAGTTAGTGAACAGATGGATTTTGTTTCCCAATATAAAAACATTGTCTTGAATTATCCCTGTAGCAGTAAAGTATGCTGGATTATCTTATTAATCAGTAAACTGGGTAATACAGGCCTATTGCTTTTACAAAAGGCTTGAATCTGATTTAAAAAAAAAAGAGGGTAGGGAGAGAGAAAATAACAGAACAGTCTGGATTTTTGGATTCTCCTGTAGAGATGTGGCTACTGAGAATGCCATAATGAATGACTGCACAGCAAAATGTACCACTGTTCACACAGCAAGCTACATTTTCCTCTGGCTTTTCTACTGTATATTTTTCATCCTGATCTGTAATGTTATCTTCTGAAGTATAGTGCTTCAGTTTCCAGAAAACACACATATACAAACTAGCAATATATTTTGATTTTAAGACTCCTTGTAGCTGTAGTAAATTGCTTGCTTAAATATTTTTAAACTTTGGTTTTGTTCAACTGTGTATCCCCGCTAATTGAAAGATCTCCCACAAGAGACATAATCTTTTAGGCACAGTTATTTCTTTTTGTCTTTACGACATGTCATAGATTTCTCCTATGCAATGAGAGATGCCAATTCAAATCGTAAATGTGGTATTTCATTAATTAACTGTAACAAGAGAATTTGAGTGCTAGCATAACTGAATAAATTAAGTGACAAGACTCTCAATCCTCAAAGGAATTATATCAATAATAACTCTTTTCTTTACATAAGCCTTTTTATACAGGACCTGAGCTTTTTCTAAGCAGGCAATGGTCCAGCATGACAATTTAGCCATCTTTTGCCATTTTGAATAGCTTCCTTTCATCTTCAATAATGTCCCCTTAACTTTTGTCATTCTTTGATTCTTAAATACAAGAAGCTTATCAGAGCTAAGTAAGTGAAACGTCCCTCAAAAAATGTCTGAATAACAGAAACATTTGCTTAACTCTCACTTTGTTTTAGGAGATATGAATAGGTGATTATTTGAAGAAGAATTCTAAAGAGATGGAGGAAGGCCAGACCTTTCTGGAAAACAACTGTTGTTTTAGATAACATGCAGTGTTCCAGGTAAAAATTAAACAGATGCAACTTTCTTGTATTTAAAACAATGGACATGCTTTTAGATTAATAACCTGCATCAATAATCTCTGACATAATTCTTGGTTGCATGGACATCATATTTAAGTTGCTTGGAAATAGAACACTGGAACATTGGAATTGGAAAATGGAA
The DNA here is from genome assembly GCF_037176765.1 of Anolis sagrei. Lineage (NCBI taxonomy): Eukaryota > Metazoa > Chordata > Lepidosauria > Squamata > Anolidae > Anolis > Anolis sagrei. The sequence goes on from NC_090023.1 coordinate 123,795,166, forward strand.
TTGCATCAGAGCATTGGACTCCAGGGCATGCCTTCTACATTGCACATGGTTTTGCCATTCCCATTTTGCTTCAAATGGCAAAACTCTTTCTACAGACTCTATACTGCTGCAACCAGAGAAACAATGAACTAGAAGAATCTTTTTTTTGGATCAGATTGGCCATCAGATTTTTTTTTCTGATGTAAACTAATCTGCAAAGTTGATTGTTTTGTATGAGATAGGAGGAGGAGGAAGAAGTAAGTGAAAGACAGCTTGAAAATCAGATAGACAACATTCAAGACAACATAATTCAAAATCATGGTTTATAAGAACTAAAACAATGTCCCTGTCATGCTCCCATGGAAACCTCTGTTTCCTTCTTAGTTAGGAGAGGTTAGCCTGCGTATTGTATATAGCCATTATGGGAGGTTTCCATAATTACCCCCTTCCCTTTAAGATATCCCCTTCCCCCTCCCCTTTCAGAATTTTCCCCAGGGATGGAGCCTCTCAGCTAAACTCAGCTGCATCTCTGTAAGTCAGCCATTACATCAGGAGGTGTCAGAGGAGTGAAGATGCTAAAATATCAAGGGTGATAGGCAATGGTTGATCGATAGAAGTTAAACACATAGTTGGTTCTGTAAGCAAAGGGGCTTTGTTGAAGACACAGAGAACAAAAAAGAAAAGAGGCAAGTAAGCAAAGATCACTGTTAGAGCAAATTCCAAACTTTTAAAGGGCCTTTTGCCAGATCAGGATAAGTTGGGATTGGAACCTTGCTATTGTTTTATTAACGTCTTTACCAATTATTCCTCTGAGCATATCAACTCTGTTCTCCATAAGATCACAACACCTCCATGCAAACAGCTTGGAGGGGCAAAAAAGTCCCTCTCAACTCCCTTTCTCCTAATTTCAGTGGTAACCAAATTACGCATGAATATGATAGAATTGCCTCTTTAAATCAGATGTTGGCTTTAAAACACTGCTTCTTAAACTGTGGGTTCCAACCTCAAATAGAGTCCCTTTGGGGGGGGGGGGTTATGAAAAATGTGGCAATGGTGAAAGGTTTTGGAATACCACCCATTTGCACAAATTTGTTAACAACATGTAATGTTCACAGTGGGCTCTGCAGCAAATGCTTCAGCTGTACTCCACAAAAAGAAAAATCAGTCTGTTTAACAAGCCCAGCACATGCTAATGTATTATCAGTAAATGTTTGATTTATATATCTATATGCCTGAGGTAATATACACATTTATTGAGTGGAAAGGGGTCAGGAGTGGAAAAGCTTTAAAGGAGACCTGCTTTAAAGAACCCTCCTGGTAGTGTTGGATGGAAACTAGGAGAGGTAGCTACAGCAGAATATGAGTGAATTTACCATCTGCTCAGGAGAAAAAATCCTGCCCACCCCCAATAACATTTCCATCACTCCCCAAATTTCTAGCACTGCTGTCCCTTAAAACTTCAGTTGAGCATTTAAAAATACAATTTAGGGGAATGAAAACTCAGCAAATATTAGAGTTCCAGATGTGAATTTTTTTAACGCCCCACTATTCTGCTTGAAATTTGGGAACTGTTGGGAAATGTTCATTGCTAAATTAGGTGCTATACTCTTATGTTGTCATTTTATCCCCCTTATATTTATGCCCTGGAGTAGCCCTAACACCTTATCAGAAGAATATTAGGTGTTGCAATCCTACCATCTAGTGGCCTGCACAGTTTCTGACATTGCTCTAAACCAGGGGTCCTCAAACTTTTTGAGCAGAGGGTCCGTTCACAGCCCCTCAGACTGTTGGGGGACCAGACTATAGTTTGGGGGGAAAACCACAAATTCCTATGCACTGTTCAGATATCTTATTTGTAGTGCAAAAAATGAAAGGACAGTACAATATTTAAAATGAAAAACAATTTTAACCAAGTGCTTAACTTAAGTGCTTTTGGATGATATAGTCAAGTTAATTAGGATTGTTATTGTTGTGTGCCTTCAAATCTTTTCAGACTTTGGGAGACTCTAAGCCAAGAGTTTAGGGCAAGTAAATGACCATGGAGAGCCACATCCAGCACATGAGCCTTCATTTGAAGAACAATGCAATAATTAAAATGAAAAACAATTTTAACCAACATTAACTTACCAATATTTCAAGGAGTCTGCTTTTGGATTATATAGTCAAGTTAATTAGGATTTTATTGTTGTGTGCCTTCAAATCTTTTCAGACTTTGGGAGATCCTAATCCTGGAATTTAGGGCAAGTAAATGACCATGGAAAGCCATATCCACCACGTGGTCCTCTGATCTAAATAAAGTCTTTTACAGATAATATATACATTGTTAAAAAAATCTCTTATGTGTGTATACATCTATCCACCAACAGTGGATACATATATAATTAAACACATTGAATTTGGTGTGTTAATCTCATCACATGGAATTAGGACAGTAAAAAAAGTATCAGTTTGGAAATATCCAATCAGTGATAGCAATTATAGCAATTGAAGGTAGCTTTAACACAGTCTTATTGTGATGACATGAGTCAGTCTGGTGTAGCTCTGTTGCTAGGAGACCATTACCATGAAAATAATTATATAGTACACATAAAAGTAAAAAAGAAAGACCCTGTTGATTAATACATGAATAAGAAGCAAGTATTCTCTTTATTGTTGGCAGAAATAAAACACAAGCATCAAAGAAGCCTGTTGTAAGCTAAGGGTGAGTGGAGAATTAAGATTTATATGTTGATCAGAGAAAAAAGCTACACTGAACAACCAAAAAGATAGAAAAAAAATCTCCCCAAGAGTGGTAGAGCATCTTAATCATTTGATCAAAGGAATATTGGCATATGGATCTGAAGCAAATGTGTATGTTGGATAGGACGAGATGTAGTTGGTATAATACTTTTACTCTGCCCCCATCAAAACAGTCAATAACTGAAGTCCAACATAATATGGATTGAAGAGCAGGGATTGTATGCTATAAGCAGATAAAAGAAACTAAAATCTTACTGATCAATGACCTTAAGGGAAAGAGGATTAGGATTTGTGATATGTGATAAATTTACTTTATTTAGATGTTGTTGTTTTTTTTTTAAAAAAAAAAAACACTTTCCAAATTCTTCATAGGATGTGCCATTGGGTGTTCATATACTTTTTTTTTGGACAAATTGTGTATTGCTGTGAAGTGGGGTGGGGGGGGGGGGAGAAAGAGTGAATATGTTTAAGAATATGCACATATATAGAAAACATGGGAAACACTATTTTCAAGAATTTTAGTAGTCCCAGGAAGACAACCTTACTTCAAGTGGCTACACTGAAAGGAAAGGAACATACACTGACATTTGAAAACAGGCAAATTTGCAGATAGAAAATTTCAGAAACAGTTAAAAATGAGTCATTTATAGTAGTGTTTCCCAAACTCTATTCCTCCAGATGTTTTGGATTTCATGTCCCCCAGTTCCTAACAGCTGGTAAACTGACTGGGATTTCTGAGAGCTGAAGACCAAAACAAATGGAGGAGCAGAGATTAAGAAACACTGATATAAAGCAAACCAGTATTCGTAAAACAATTCTATATCTATATTTATATATCAAATCCATTTTCTCCCTATGCCAACATCTATTCTTTTGTCCACAAATTAAAAAACCCACTCTGGTCATTCCATTATTCTCAGTTTGAGATTGAATCTTTGTTTCACCCACTGCAAATAAGACTGATTTGTAGGTCACTATCTTATTAGTGTAACTCAGCAAAAAGATAAGTTTTATTGTTGCTGGCCATTTAGCTATTTTGGTTAAAGTACACATTCAAAACTGTCTTTCCTGGAACTTTACAGAAGACACATTCAAGGGCATAAAAGACTGGAGCATAACCTTTGTTCCGTTGTAATGTTTCTTTTCTTTTTTTATATAATATATTCTTTATTGAGATTTTTTATATTACATAATAGTTAAAAACCAGAAAAAAGAAAGAAAGAAAGAGAGTACAGGCAAAGGGAGAAGAGGAAGAAAGAAAAGAGGGGGGGGGGAGCAAGGTTTCCCTTCTTCTTCAAGTTGACTTCCAGAGTTCTTCGAGGATAGTTTCTTCCTTTTCTTTCGTTCTTCTTCCTTCTTAGTTTTCTTAAACATATTTAGTTTTTTGACTAGTCTACTAAAGATAATTGTGTATTTACAAGTTTAACCTTTCTTTCTTTTTTGAACAGATTTTTTTTTATCATCTCACTTCTCTTGCATTAAGTATTCATTAAGTGGTGTCCAGTCTGTACATGTCTCTGCTATTCCTTTATTTCTTTGTAATAGATAACTTAGACTATCCATATTTTTAACATCTAATATTTTCCTTTTCCATTCTTCCATTGTTGGTATATCTTCCTTTCTCCACCTTTTGGCGTAGCACATCCTGGCTGCCGTTGTGGATAGGAATATCAATTTATCTGTATTTTCATCGATTTTCATATCTGTTATAACCCAATAGAAATAACTCAGGTTTTAGAGGGATTTTAATTTTTAGGATTTTTTGTAAATTATATCTTTTTGCCTTTTTGCATTGCCACCACATGTGGTAATGCACATGCCGTTCCGCATTTCCAACACTTGGGTTTCAAATTCTTATAGCATTTACTTAATTTGTAAGGGCTCATGTACCATCTATAGAATATCTTTGCCCAATTTTCTTGAATATCATATGCCCGTAAATATTTTATTTTTTCCTCCAAATCAGTTCCCATTCTTCTAATCTTATCGATCTACCCACATTTCTTGCCCATTTTATCATACATTCTTTTACTCCTTCCTCCTCTGTGTTCCATCCCAACAGCTTTTTGTATATTCTGGATATTTTTTTCCTCCCTGTATCCCATATTGCATCCCATTTATTTCTTTTTGTCTCAAATCCTATTTTTTATCATTTCCAAAATATTACTGGATCTGCCTATATTGTAGCCAGGTCATGTTTGGATAATATTTTTTTTATTTCCTCTAAAGCTTTTAAATTTATTTCTTCTTTCTCTTCTTTTATCAGTTCTTTATAATTTGGCCATTTGATCCAACCTTTTTCTCTTCTTTGGCAGGATTCCAGCGGCGATACCCATGTTGGTGTTTTATTATACATTCTTTTTTTGTGTTTGTTCCATGTTTTGATAATTGCAGCCCTAATGAAATGGTTTCCAAAATTCTTTTCTAGTTTTGTTTTGTCGTACCAAATGTACGCATGCCAACCTCTTCGTAAATCAAAGCCCTCTAAATTCAGTAATTTTTCATTCTTTAGTTTTATCCATTCCATGGCCCATGAGAGTGCACAGGCCTCCACATATAACCCAAGATCCAGTAGTCGTTGTAATGTTTCTAAAAATGCAATTTTCACAGTTTTGTCTACAATTTGAAATGGAAGCACAAAGGTCCTCCTATTGCTTGTAAGATTTTAAATTTGAGAGACAGTAAGGATAAATTCATGGCTGATTAATTAAACAGAGAGAAATATTTCACATGGTTGGCAGCATTCCTCCATGTCATTTTGCCACTTACTTTTCAACAATTCACTTTTAAGATTAAGAACCTAAGGAAGAGCTGTTCTGGACCAGATCAAAGACCTAACTAGTACATCTTTCTGTTTCCATAATAGTTAACTTTATTAATAGGTGAATGTTCTAAGAGAACATTGTCCCAATATGCATCCATTTACATTTGCTTACACTGTGCTTACTACTACTACTACTAATAATAATAATATAATAAACCTTTATTTATACCCTGCTACCATCTCTCGCAGGACTCGGTGCGGCTTACAAGAGGCCGAGCCCAAATATATCATAAAACATAACAACAGCAATACAACAATAAATAACTCACAACCAAGCAAAACAATACAATAATGACATGACATAATTAAAACCTGTGGCAGGGCCAAATGTAAGAATTAAAAATTTTAAAATGCTGGATATTTTAAGATAGGTGGGCGTGCAGACAGTACTAAATCTCTCGTAAAGTGCATTTGGGACATATTGCTTGGGAGTCCTTATTCTGGGAAGGCACACTGGAACATCCATGTCTTCAAGCTCCTTCTAAAGACTGCCAACGTTGGGGCCTGCCTGAGGTCCTTGGGGAGGGAGTTCCAGAGTCATGGGGCCACCACCGAAAAGGCCCTGTCCCTCATCCCCACCAATCACACTCGTGAGCAGGGCCTCTCCAGATGAAGGAAGAGATCGTGTGGGTTCGTATACAGAAATGCAGTCATGCAGGTAGATGGGTCCCAAACCATTTAGGGCTTTGTAGGTAAGCACCTGCACCTTGAATTGGGTCTGGAGAATGAATGATAGCCAATGGAGCTCCTTAAACAGGAGGGTTGACCTCTCCCTGTAAGGAGCGCCAGTTAACAGCCTGGCCACCGCCCATTGAACCAACTGAAATTTCCAGGCCATTTTCAAAGGCAGCCCCATGTAGAGTGCATTATTCACCATTATAATGTTTTACTTTAATCGCCTTATGGAATTTGGCATTATATGTAACCATGGACAACTCTCTTCTCACTTCTAAATCCAGACAGTTAAAAAAAACACTGGTTCCAATACATGTAACAAAAATTGAAATATTTTCTGTTCCTGGTTTGAAAGTGTTCTTATTTAGTTATTCAGTACCTACTTTGAAAGTAGTTGTTATCCTCCAGAAACTTCATTTTTGTGGCTGTCACAAACTATGATGAAGTGGTTGAGATTCTATGAGATAGTCATAGAGTCTCAACTATAGAAAACATAATGCAGGATGTCCCAGAAAACCAAAGTTTTTGCAGTTCAATAAACTTTTTCCATGTTTTTATGACAGAACCAATTAGGAAGTGACATTTAGAACCCAGGAACAAAAATAGTGTTACATACTGTTATAAATGAACAACATTTGGATTTTTTAAAAAAGAACATGGTCAAATATGTAACAAACTGAAAAAAAAGAAATTGTGTTAAAATGTGACTTGATATAAGTCCAAAACTTTTTCATAGTTTCAAGAAAAAAATCTGAAATTGTTTCATAGCAAATAATTACATCCATGCAATGCATATGCTTATGACAAACCACACTTTCTATCATCCAGTGTAAAAATACATGCAGATTTTTTCCTACACTATGATTTCTGTTTTTAATCTGTCACCAATCCATAAAACTGTCTCATCTCTTCAATCATGACTGTTGAGTGTGTTCCAGAGTTGTTAGGGATAGATGTTGACAAATGCTTCCCTGAAAGTCCATGGAAGCAATTATTGCAATCCTACAATTTTCCAGCAGAATCTAACTCCCTGTCTGTCAGCTTCACATCCCTCTGGCCCTCAGAAGTAAAGTTCCAAACACTGCCACATGTTTTCAGGACCCTCTAATGGCTGAGGGAGAGACAGGAGAAAAACCATAAAAGCATTAGAGTGGAAGAACAAAATAACTCTGACTTTACTTCATTATGATATCTCCTTCTATAAACATGAAAATGTCCCCAGGCTGATTTAGAGTGAGAGGTCGTACATGGAAACCCATTTACTTCTCCTCTTTGGATCTCATTGTTAGAAAAGCATTTACTATTGCCTGTGGTGAATTAGGCCTTGAGAGGGGGAAAATCTGGAGCTTTGCTCTCCACCATATGCAGAATAGTCCCAACCAGATGAGGCAGATGGATGAAAATGTATGAACCATTCTTGTTCCAATATTTGGATATTTATGGTCCTATATTTACAGACCTTCATGTATCAACACTTAATGAGAAAATTCAAGTGATAGAGCTTATGTAAAACACAGTAGTCAGGTGGTTTAATTGGTTTATATGTTAGACATCACAAATCACTGATATTGTATCCATTAATTTTGTTTTGGAGCTCAACTCAGGATGCTAATTTTGACCTGAAAAGTGCCAAGTAGTTTAAGGCCTAGGTAAGCTGAAAGATCAAGTCCTTCCATACAAATGATTTTCTTAAATGATATGTGTTACTGTTAGTAATGACATTACATGATAAAAACAAGGAAAGGATTCAATAGCACCTCTTGAGATTATCTTTCCCGCTGCTTGATAAAGGAATGAAGCCTCTGGTTTCCAGAATGGACTTGAAGTCATGACTCCATATACACTGACAATTACTATTTAATGTGATTGACTCAAAACTGCTGCAGCAAAGTCCAAGTTAAGCCCTCCAGAGCACCTTAACAGATCTTAATATATTTCATATCCCAGAGAGCAAAATCAGCTCTGCGAAATGCAGAGCACATTGTACAGTAGATACTTACCCTTACTGCTGGAAGTAGGAGTCTGAAAAAACACAAACCAAGAGCATAATTGATTAGCAGGAAACTTATTGACCCAATAGAATCCTCTTCCTGGCCTCAAATAAGTAGGCATGGTTAGGTCAGTTCGGAATTCTCGGAATTTGGATTAAATTTAGATCAAATTCCTTTTTGAAGCGATTTTGAAGTGATTTGGGAACCCGGAAGTATCCTTGCCCTTTCGAAGCCACTGTCGCCATCTTTGTTCTGAGTCAGGAAGTGAATCGGAAATGACTCAGTGTTTGGAGGCAAGCACTCAGTGAGGCAAGCAGCAGTTTGCATGCTGGGATGCTTGCCTTCAGCCAATGAAGGGAAATCATGTGGGGATGGGCGGGGTTACGGCACGTGTGCCTCGTGGGTTCATTGCAAGCAGGGGATGCTAATGGGTCAGGAAGGCAGCTTGGGTGGGAAAGATGCGACCGAGCAACAGGGTTACAGATTGGGAAGGAAGGGAACAACAAATTGGGAAGAGAATGGCTGGTAGCAGGCCCGTTGCCTGGGACGCTTGTTTGGGGAGGGAAGAAGGGCAGGGCAGGGCAGCACAAAAGGGCAACTGGGAGAAGTGTTCTTCTCTTGCCTGCCACTGTCTGCCAATTGAATTAAAGGTTCTAGAGACTTTGGATTTTGGGATCCCAGAAAGTCCCTTTGGATTTTCGGAATCCCCTTATCTGCTAACATTTTCAAATAATTTGTAATAATAATTTCTAATAATAATATCTCTGCTTGGGGTTGCACACTACTTTTTTTGTAATTTTTTTGTACTTTTTTACTTGTGGGAGATAGAAATCTGCTTTTATCTGTTCAAAATTTCCTTGGGAAACACCCAACACTACTTGCCTTGAGGCATCCCTGCTTTGGGGGACACACTGTGCTTGTGACAACTACAAATCTGCTTTTATCTGTTCAAAATACCCTTGGGGAAGCAGTTTTTCATGTATTGTGCAATTGCACCCGCCATTAACGAAGTGATTTGGAAAATTCGGAAAATTCTGACTTTTTCCGGGAAATTTTGAAAATCATTATCGAACCAAATTGCCAGCACCCCCTACATCCAAAATTAATTTTGAACCATTTTTTCTGTGATCAAACAAGCATAAAAATCAGTTACAGACAAGACACTTGTGCAGAGAAATTGGCTCCTCTCAAACCAGTTGCAAGCTGCATCATAGTATTGCCTCCCAATGTGTGCTGAGCACTGTCCACCTTTCTTTCCTTCCTATATACATCCACTCAGTATATTCCTTTAAATTTACTTGGGCTTACTCTTGTGTAAATAGATATCTATCTGAAAGTGATCTTGGGACCTATCCAGACAGCCCCCGAAATTGAGACCTATCTCAGTTTTACCGGAGGCAATCAAATGATGCCTCTGGAAAAAATGAATTACTTCAGAACAAACCATGGGTTTGTTCCAAATTAATTTCATACCCAATTAGATCAGGTCCTTCCTGAAAGTTTTAGGCCTGTGCTGACTCTTCCATGCAATCTCAGGACTACAGGGGGATGAGTCCCTATTGCCATCCCAAACCTTTTGGCTCCTGCAGGATGGCATCCACCCCTTCTCCCCAAACCCCCAGTTTCCCTGAAAAGTTAAGTAAAAGGTGTCTGGACATCATAAGGCCCCTCTTCACATCCTCCTGATCTGAGGAAATGACACATGAGGAGATGGGGGAGGAGGTTGTCTCCTTAGGCATCATTTCCTCCCATCAGAAGGAAGCAAGAAGGGAACTTGTAGAGGCCAGGTACCTTTTGCTTAATTTTTAGAGGGAAATTGGGGGACTTCGGAGTGGCTGAATACCATCTTGAATTTAAAGTTCATGTTTGGGGAGGGGGGCAGTGGGGACTCAAACCCACTTCAGCACAGATTTTAGTCCTGTCTGGAAGTGCCCCTGGTTTCTCCCTCCCTGTTCTTAATACAGGCAGAATACAAAATGTGGTTGCCAAAAGCATGGAGAACAAATAAACAACCATTTCCAACTTTCTTTAACAAGTGCTCAGATTAAGAGCAATGACACTTACTTATGCTGTGTTTGTGTGTGTGTGTGTGTGTGTGTGTGTGCAGAAATTATTGGATAATTCTACTACTTTAAATCCCCAACATACATAATACCCAAATATTATGCCAGATGCAGTTTTGGCTTCATTTATTGGCTAAATATACTGAAAAGCAACAGAGTAGCAGGTCTGTTTCCTGCAAAACATATGGGATAGAGTCACTATAGCTTTGCATTGTACCTCAATGTTCCAAAAATTGGAATCCAAGCTGCCTAGTAGTATCAACAAACTCCAAGTAGCACTGCTAGATTTCAATTAAAAACAAGCCAACTGGCAATCTGACAACTACATCTTACATTGTTTTTTCTTCCTTTCTTTCTCACTAGTTTTGTCCCCTTCCATTTGCATTATTCATATAGTTTTGCCTTCTTCCCCTTCTGGGCAGCAGGGATTCACATTTTCTTGTCCATTCTGTCTTTGTGTCCACATACTCATATAGGTATAGGTCACAGATCAATTTGAACTTCTGAAGGGAAAGGTTGACTTGGCAGCTGTGTTGTTCCAGGACTGCAAAATAACATAAGCAGATTTGTCCTGTAGAAGAGGGTTGCATCTTTTGCAGAAATCTAGACAGATTCCTAATGCTACATCTACTTTTAAGCAAGATTTTTTATTTACAAGCAACCCTATTACTATTTAGGAGGATGGGCTTTAGTGATTAAGCAAGTACAAATGATTACAGCAAAAGACTATAAACCAGTGTAAAATCACTGATAATTTCAAAGTCTTTTTCAATAACACATGTATCCCTCCACCCCATCCAGTGTTTTCTAAATATCCCTTTGAACTTGTCAAACACTGTTAAGCATTACCCTGTGAAGACAAATTCCCTTTCTGCGTTATATGAAATTTGACCTTCTAAGTGCATTATATATGCAGATATTTTGTCACTTGAAGTGATGCATTCAGACTGCATGATTATTTGTTGTACAAAAGCTTTTGCTTTACTTTTCTCTAATAAATTAAGAAAGAAAATTAAGTAAGATTTCAAGAACCTTTTTACAAATATTGTTCATGAAATCATATATACCACTATGCACAGTAGGGCTGCGCAAATGTTTCTTTAATGGTTGTAAGTCAGATCAAATTCATTAAATTCATTCTTATGACATAATATCCAATGTGTAGACATGGCCCACACCAAAAACTTAAGAACCAAAGCTTATCCAATACTATTTTATTTGAATTTTTAAACCTCGGAAGCCTCCTAAAGTCAGTTTCATTTTGAGCGCAAGCGAGCAAGTGAAGGTCAAAAAAGCTGCCATTTCTCTTTAAATTAATAGCCTCTCACCATTAGGAGAGGGAAGCAGCAGGGAGAAACACTGGGAAAGAGACCGAGAAAGCACAGAATTCTGGGAAATGTAGTTTGGGAAGGTGAGGAGCCCTATGCCAGAGAATTCAAAAGACTCTGCTCTAAACTACATTTTCCACAATCAGAACAGGCAAAAGATTTTCCCTCTATAGCAGCAGCCAGCTAGAGTTTCAAAAGGACTGAGTGATACTTCTAATAAGTAAATCTCTGTGTTGGGGTAGGAAAAAAAAACCCTAAATGGAAGTTCTATTGTTTAATATGAGACATTCAATGTGATAACTGGTGTGGTTCTTTAAAAATGTTCACGTCAAAACTTTTCTAATATTCCCTAAATTTCTTATCCTACAAAATTAAGATGTCAATTCTTACTTGCCTTGTTATATGTAAAGACAATTCTCAGTTGCCTACAAGGCAAGCATTTTTTTTACAGTTTTGAGACCTTTTGCGTTTGTGATTACAACAGGATAAATTGTGCAAGTTACACAGCCTAACTACAGTAGTCTCTGTTTTGTTACATAGACATGGAAGAAGCAAATGCATCAAATTACTTCCCCCCCCCCTCCCCTTCCTCCTGGTCAGTCAGACATTCCTTAGTGCCTGCTGTTATGTTTTTGGACTTTGCTTCAAATGAGAAAAATAGCATTTTTTTCATGGAAACATTTTAGGCAAATGACAGAGACTTAAATTAAGATCAAAGTATCATCCAATTTGCACTTTTGCTGAGTGAAAGAACTCAAGTGTGGGTTTTACTTTCTCAGTTTCTTGGTGTACCAAGACAACCTCTTTATTTAGAACTAGTTTAGGTACCCCACAATGCTCAGGTTACGTCTTTTGTAGTGCTGTTTATAAGAAAAAGTCATTGATTGCTTTTGTTTTTTTATTATTGTTTCCATTAGAAATGCATAAGTTTTTGGGTGAATAACTTCCGACAACGTGGGTCAATTCGCCACAATCCCTGCCAAGTTTGGTCTAGATCCACCAACAGTGTTAATTGATTGTGAGTGAATGATCATTTCCAAGGTCTGGGGTTATTCTGGGACCCCCCAAAATAAACTCAATAACAACTGTCCACTATTTTTCATGGTGGCTTGGGTACTAAGTTTGGTCCAGAGATACAATGATGACAGGATTCAGAAGGTCTCTGGATGCAAGGTGAATTATAATTTCCATCAAACAGAGTCACCACAACTTCCAAGTCCAGGGTCAATCACCTACCCCCCCCCCCAGTCCAAGGGAAAAGAGCTCTCCACTTTTTTTGGATTATGGAGGTTCTATGTTCCAAGTCTGGATCAGATCCATTATTGGCAGGAGTCAGAGGGTTCTTGATATGAGAGCCATTTTGGAAACATAGATGCATACATAAACACAAATATACATACAAATGTATTTTAGTAAGGCAGTTAAATTGGATTCATTCTGCAGCATAGATGCACCCCAGCATTTTCCTTTCAGTTGCTGAAAGCTTGGGTACTCTAACATTTTGTGTTTTTTAAAAAGAACTCTAAATAGGCAGCAACTGCAATGCACACCTTTTTGGCCAAAAAAGTCCACTTTAGCCACTGCACATTGCATTCACGAGCAAATTTTTTGGGGGTTTCAGGGTTTTGAAATTTCAGATGCACATTAGCTTCAATGGCGCACTAGACTCTTGTAAATACAAGTATCTCTTCCAGACCCCTTTTTTCTAGAAATTTCAGCTGCTGCTCATTTTAGCAAACCTTCACAGATAATCCCAGAAGGCTGTGATACTTTTTTTGAGGAGGAAGTCACACTAATCCCGTCCAAGTTTTCTGCAATACTGGAAGCACCCTCCTCTGCTGGAGACCTGTGCCCAACAGCAGCTGAGCCAGACCAGAAAAACTGCAGACCATGACAAAAAGTGGTACCATGTGTTTTGGAGATAAACCTATGCACAAGCCATAGTATGTTACAATACCAGCACTATTTCATATAAAATGCAAATAGTGTAATAGTAAGAGGATGGAACTAAGCATCTTAGATAGCAGATTCAGGATACATGAATAAAAAAGCAGGTTGTGGATGTATGGATAAACAAGAAGTTACTAGTTTCCAGGTGTCCATCACATCTGGAATTCAGAAGAAAATGTCTATATCATATTGGAAGTTGAGTCAGGTGAAAGATCATTGAAGCTGTGGATGGTGGTTTTTAGTGGTGTTTTTTGGTTTAAGTAGATACAGAAACAAGGTTAATATTGTATTGTCGAAAGCTTTCATGGCCAGAGGTCACTACCTCTGAGGATGCTTGCCATAGATGCAGGCGAAATGTCAGGAGAGAATGCCTCTAGACCATGGCCATATAGCCTAAAAAAACCTACAACAACCCAAGGTTAAGCTATATCTGTGAAAGTTAATTGAAATATTTGGAGACCGTATCATATGTTAACTAATTTTTATTCTCTGCCCTCAGTTTACAATCAATGTAATGTTATTGTTACAAATTAGAACTGAGTTTTTCTAAGTTTCATAGAAATGTATAAATAATGAAATGAACTGCCGGTTTATTACCATGAGTAAAGCTGCATATGTCTCTGAATATAAAATAATTTATAAAGAATGGCACATTAGCAATCCACACAAGGATATGCTAAAAATGTAACACAATGTGTCACTGCTTTCTATTCACTGCATTCCTTCATAAATGAAATGAAAAGATTTTGGCCAAAAGAAAAGAAAGAGAAAAAAACAGAGAACTATGCAAATAGCAAGGAAAGCAGTTTCAAAGAGATATCCTAATCAGTTTTGAATATTTGGTATTCTTAGCACATTATACAATGCTGCATTAGAGGTCTTAACCCTCAAGAGATGGCAACAATATTCAGTGTCAGCAAGCATTCAACAGCACATAACTCTTGACTGCAGAAACCAGAAAGGCAGATATCAGGCAACCACTAAAGGAAAGAAAATGCTTGTGAAACTTGTTAAAGCAGGGGAGAGATCACAATTAAATGGTAGAGCATATATTTGATAAGGCAAAAGCCCCAGCTCATCTAATTCAACAACCACAGGCAGCAATGCTGGCAAATCTGAATTACAGACTCTTTTATGCAAACAAGAGTTCCTATTCCAGCAACATATAACATTAAAGATACAATTGAAAATAAATGAAACAATATGACAATACTCATAAGGGGATCCAGTTAGAACTACAATATGATATAACATTTTTTGCAATCCTGTCCTAATGCTGTGGTCCAATAATTGTTCTCCTCCAGCACACCAGCTATTTGGCATCATATGGAAGTTGCTATTGGCAATTGCAGAGTGTTAGTTGTTGGGATCAATGGAGGAACCATTTTCATATTGCTATCCTGATCCCCACTTACCCTATACCATTCTAATGGAGGTTCTTAATGTTTCAAAAGGAATGATATAATCATAACGTGATCTAGAACAAGAAAGTTCAGGAGATAGTGAGAGTAGCAATCTGGCACATCTGGAGGGCATGAGAATAGTGAAGGCTGGTACAACATATAGTTTGCCTAGAGAAACTATATGTTGTAGAGAAATAATCTCAACAAGTTTAAACTGACTTCACATGCACTTCATCTGGGAAGCATACCTTCATTTAAAAAAAATAATAATAATGAAAATAAGTCCCAAATTATATTTAAAAATCATGAAAAAACATGTACTAAAATACCTCATAATTCTGCCTATTAAGAGGGAACCTTTTGCCATGTTTTCATGCTACATGCAAGTGGCAGGTTAAAACCTGGCACCTCAATTAGTGGCTGATACCACTAGAGAAAATCCCCTCCTGGGCACACAGAACTCTGGGAGACTTGAAAGGCACTGAACAGACTATGCTCTGGTACCATGTGATGTAGAGCCAATCTTGCCAATCTTAAGAAATCGGTGAAGTTCATGGCATGCAAGTATGGAGAGGAGCAAACCACAGGACACCTACTGCAATGCAGTCTGAGCCCTGCCACATGCACAGTGGAGGACCTTCTTAAAGCAACACCAGAGGCACTCCAAGTGGCCAGCTTCTGGTGAAAGGAAATCTAGCATAATGACAAGTTTCTAACTTTGTTTGTGGTTTTTTAAATACATTATAACTGTAATCACAATTTGCTTCTGACACGGTAAATAAATGTTATGTGCAAGAATGAAATTAATAAAGATTTGCACCCACTTTTAAAATGGGACTAGAATGAAAATAAGATGAATTTTCTACAGCAAAATATCGACTATATGTGTGGGTTTGCATGCCTCAATGTGTGTAGTTTATGGTGGGATGAAACAGTGCTTTTGTAATAGCAGTAAATGTAGCAAATAGGTGTGTGAGTTTGTACCCTGCAGGTGAAAATAAATATACCTTTCTCTTGACCATCTGGTTTTGGTCCTTCTTTATTTTGTTTTAAAATGCTGTTTCTGCAGGGGATTTTTCTTTCCAGACCAAGAATGGCTGTACAAGTTGATTTTGTATTCATGCTAAGGCAGCACTTTGAAGTCTGTGTTGTCTGCATGAGCACCAAATGGAGCAAGAACTACTCTCAACAGGGGAGGTTTTATCCCCCTGCCTTCCTAATCTCTTTAATTTTTCCCCTCAATATATTCACATATCCCAAAGTGCTGTGAAATATTATGAGAATAAAATATACTAAACCTTTGAATGGGCATGTGAGATGCACTTCACTTATTTTCCTGAGAAAGTCTGCATAATTCTTAAATTTAGGATAGTACTAAATAATGTATTGAAAGAATTAGGTTTCTTGGAAGGTATCTTCTCAGCTTCAGAGGACTGCAAAGGCAAACCCCCACTGAATACATCTTGCCAGGAAAATGATGTAATAAAGTTGTCATTAATCAGAACAACATTAAGGCACACAAAAACAACAACAAATATGATGAAATGTCATCTCCTAGTGAAAGATTGGAGAACCAGCATGGGGGTGTGGTCTTAGTATTGGTTTTGGGTGGTTCAATATGGACAAATTAAGTGGGCTCAATCCAGCATTCCAGATGCCAGATTAAGTCCATTTGGCAGTCTGACGGGAACTCCATTAGCTGCCTTAACAGCTTCAGAGAGTCCCCTCTGCCTAGCCATGCCAAATACAGTTTAGTGCCACCGAGCAGGGACCCTAAGGGATACCCTCCTCCTTCCTCCCAAGTTAATTAGCAAGGTGGCATTCTGACAGTAGTCTGTCAGACTTCTGAGGGCAGGGCAAGTGTGCCTGTTGCCAGCCATGAAGCAGAGGGAGAAGCAGGAGGGGACTGCCATCTCATATTCCTGAGCTGCCTAAGGCTGGGGAGTGCAGGATAGCTGTCAAGAGAGCTGTGGCTGGTTCTACTTAGGAACCAGCCCAGCTGTCTGAACAGTCCCTCAGAGGAATAACCAAATCCTATCTCAGGATATGGTTCATTCCCCAGACTGTTTTAACCCATGGGAAAAGCTGCATTAAGTAGTTTGCCCTGGGTTAATCTGGATCAAAGGCAAGCCCTCTTCAAAACAGAATTTTTAGGAGAGTGTTTCATATGAGTCTGGGGCCCCATCTACACTGCCATATAGTACAGCTACAAATTGCTTTTTATGTTCATTGTGGATTCATATAAGGAAATTTAACTGCTTTGAACTGCATCATATGCGTTCACACTGATCATATAAAGCAGTTTGAAACTACATTATATGGCAGTGTAAATGGGGCCTGAAAAAGTTTGATTTGCCCATAGTCACCCATCAGTCTTCACTGGATGAATGTGGATTCAAATCCTGATCTCCAGAGTTGCAGTCAAATACTCAAACCACTATAACATTTACACTGATCATTTAGCTCACTGTAGAAGAGGTCCAACATCGCAGTGGCCAAATACCACACAGGGCTCATCCGGGATAATGTAGGCTAATCTAATCTATAGTAAGGAAGTGGGATGAAAAAATCGAAAGGAACTGCAAAAGGTATGACTAGACAGCTGCAGGAAGTTTTCTTTTCTTTCCCTAATGACTCTCTGAGTTGTGCTATACCTCATAAGCATCTTGCCAAAGTTGCAGCACTGTGCAGATATAATAAAGTGTGCAGAAGCAGATTCTCTGTTGTTTCTTCTGACCCTCAATCCTGATTCTTCCAGGTTTGTCCTCATGAACCCCATTTCCCTTTGGGGTCATTTGCCTGTGGCATGCTGCTGTCCACTGTGTAATTTCAAGCTCTGATTTCTTTCAATAATACACAGGAAATGAGAATACATGAATACTTTAAGAGAGACTTTGGGAATTGCTTCCCTCTTGTGCTTCCATTTATCCACCTGTGTACCTGTGGCTACATCTTTTACATCCTTTCATAAGCTGTTTTGTGATTTTAAAATGAGAACAAGCACTGGAGCAGTCTACAAAGAATTCTCTTTTTTGGATGGTGGGTGGGAGGGATATACAGTGCTCTGTAGCAGTGCATTTTGTGCCCAATATAAGATTTTATGTGAACCTTTTATCATATGTTTTTTCATGTAACCCCATTATTAAGCACACATTATGGATGTGCATTTTGTAGTACCCTCTCTTTTAACCCTCTTTCAACCAGTTTTCAGTCCTGTTTAGATGGGTTCTTAGACTTGAGTCCCATCTCCAAGATATCTAATCCTTTTCCTGATATATCAAGATAGATCCAATTAAATCTGGCTGTTTGTGTGTGTGTGTGTGTGTGTGTGTGGTATAATCCATGTTCACTTATGCACAGTTCTTATTTTCTATATGTAATATTAGCAAAATATCTAAAATGAGCATTCCATTCACTATTCCTTTTCTATTCCCATCCAATTAACTTTGGCCAGTGAGCCCCAGTGAATTCTAACCTGCCTGATGAGATCCTCTGAGAGATATAACAATATAGCATGATTTGGATGAGGCAAATTAAACCTTCATTTAATCAACATCCAAGTGAGTTGTTCATATTTGCTAAGCACTGCATAATAGTATCTGTGGATGCTGACTTGATTCCCAGTCCTGTCTTAGTTAAAGTTCTCATTAATATGAATCATTTATTTTAACAAGGCCTAATTCATACATTACTTTGAACATGGTGATCAAGTCTAGTAGAAGAGGTGCCCTGTCTCAACAAATATATTAAAAGAAAGCATGCATCTTAATGAGTTTGGGGTATGGAAGATATGCAAAAAAAATTTAACACAGTTTAAAGATATCTGGAGAAGTCATTTTGTCCTTTCTGCTGACTACTGCATAGAAATAGTAGCTTCATTACAGTAGATATGGGGAATCAGGCATGTAGCCATGGGGGGAGCTAAATTTTGACGGTGGTCCGTGAGAAGGCCTTACTGGTACATTATTTAAACTGTTATGTTTATTCATATCATGATCTGATCACCATGCTCAATATATCCCATATGCATGGGGGTATTGGGGTAACAATACAAAAGGTTTGCTAGGGTAGACCCTCTTTCACTCAGACACAGCCCCCCAAACCAAACTCAGCCCCCCCCCAAACAAAATCCTGGCTACTGGCCTGTGGGGAATGTGTGGTTCTACAATCCCCGACTGTTGTTCATGATCTCTGGTAGTTGGAATATAGCAAGAAACAAAAGAGCATAAGTTGCCCACACTGTATTAGAAGTTAAGGTAATCTTTGCCCCTTCATTATACTGTACTGATATCTTTCTGCCACATCTATCTACATGTATTCCCTTCTATCTCAAATATTTTGACCAAAGAAAGTCACCATGTGCCTTAAAGGGCGGTTCCAGACAGGAAGTTATCCCAGGACCATTCACGCTTTAAAAATGTGGATGTTCCTGGGGACCTATCCACACCCACCCCAGGAAGTGTGCACTTTCAGAGGTGGGTGTTCAGATGCTCTCATGGGACTGACCCATGAGAACATTTGGAAGTCCAACCTCCCTCACTCAAAGCCCCCAACCCCCTCTTAACAGTAAAGAAAACTTACCCAGCCTCCAGCACAGTGTTGCAGCAGCTCTTCCGGTGTGTAGAAGTGACACACCAGGAGAACTGGGGGAAGGGGGGAAGAAAATAGCTCCTCTCCTTCCCCCCTCCCCCATTCTCCTGGTGCATCATATCTACACCCCGGGAGAGCTGCTGCAATGTTGTACTGGAGGCCGGATAAATTTTCTTTACTTTTACTAGGGTTTGGGGGGCTTTGGAGGAAAGGGATGGGTATTCCCACAGTTTTCCAGACTAATTTAGTCAGGAAAACTGTGGGAATGGTGTCTAGACTGCAGCCCAGACACTGGAAATAGTGGGTTTATCCCCTGCCTTCCAAGAAGGTGTGGAATAAATCCAATATCTAATTAATGAGCTACAAACCAGGGTTTTCCTTGTTTGTGGTGAATTAATTTGGGATTGTCCCAGATGTCATCTGGATAGCCCCTTCTTTATTGCGGGAGTCACCACAATAAAGGAACTGTATAGATGTGACCATAGAGAAACAAACAGTGACCTTTTCCTGCTTCAGCCTCTGTATGAGGCTCTGCTCTGTTTTTATCTGAAAGTTATCTAGATTTCTGAAGTCCCCATTATACATATGTTGAATCCACGATGGAATGCACATGAAAAAATATTTCTAGTTCAGCATGAACTTGCACGATATATTGTATTGAAAATTAAATTTGTTGAATATCCATAAATTCAGAGATAAAGCCATGTTTGTTTATATAACATTTTTGTTTCATGTATTTATTTATTTTGTTTCATGTATTTATTTATTGGATTTATATCCCACCTCTCCTAGACAGGGATTCATGAGAACTGAAGTATACCTCGCACTACCTGCATTCATACCCCAAACTTCTAAAATGAACTCTGGAGATTTCCTGGAGATTGTGTCCCTCCACCTTTCTGACTCTTTTTTAAAATATCAAACACCTTATTAAGCAGTACGTCAACAAACCCTCTCTTTTTCCTGTTTTCTCCTGACCCAACTATACACCAACTGTGATCAGTGTAGATGAACCATTGAGGCAGTCAATCCCATTTTTGTAGATATACTAGTGATAACAATGCATGAAACTATAGAAAGTGGTTTCATAAGATCCTGTGAGCATATTACTTTTACTGATGCAAGGGAATGATACTCAGATTTTCCTCAGAAATTATTCATGTTTCCTCAATGCTAAATCAGAAAATCTAAAGAGGAGAGTGCCTTTCAGACAGTGGAAAGGTCTAGGAGGGACAGCGGGGATGAATGGAGGTGGGAAAACATGAGCAACAATCTTCTCATTCTCAAGTTTTGATTAAGACCAGATAATGAATAAACCCCTCACCTTAGGTAGAAGAACCTTATTAGGATTACTGTTTAAAGTTTATTTATTTATTTAATCAGGTTTCCACTGTGTGACCATATGTAAACTGGGAGCTAAACTATAGGAAGCTTAACTGTAGAAAACTAAATTATAGGAACATCTAAGTAAAATGTTTTCATGTGGAAATGATATTTGAATCGGCCATGCAATTCTCTTTTACCCTAGCTCTCTCATAGTACAACTTGACTGATGTCTGTACAGGACTCTGGCCCATTCAGTCCAATGGGGTCTATCCCAGGCAAAGATGAACAAGACTGCAGCTTTTAATTTTGCACTTCTATTTCATTTTACTTGTGTCCACTTAAAATTCAGAACACCTCTGGATGTCTTTTTATCCCCCATTCCTTGTATAATTCTAAATGTGTTTGACCTCTTTTATTAGAGGGAGATTCTAAAAGTGTATTTATTAAACAGTGTGTTAAAAAATTTAAAACAATGCAGTTTTCCATTCACTTCATGATTATGCATTAGTTTCAAAATATGCCGAATAAGGCCAATAATAAATATTCTCCAGGCACCCAAACAGAAGCACTTTTCTACCTTCTTCCTCAGAATTGCCAGACAATTTGCATTTGACCTGTGCCTCTGAGTCAGAATGCAAATGCACTTTTTCCCCAGGTTGAATTCTAATCTGTCCTTAATTAAGGCAGGAAAAATTAAAGCAGTTATATTTTTTGCTTGACTAACTAATAGGCTCTGTTTGTATTTACTTTTAATAATGCAGTGATTACTTTAGTCCTGATCCTACACGACTAAATTCATTTTCCATAGTGTATCAGATTTCTTAGCTATCTCTTTGAAGACATTTCCTGGGGTTCCCTACAAGAGAAGTGTACTAGAGAAAATGAAATCAATTAAATAATATGAGGTCAAGCTGCCTTCCATTGCCCTCCATAGAAGTCTGGCTAAGGTGTTTAGTGACTGTAGGCCCATCTGCAAGAAAATGCAGTGCAAATGGTGCATTAGCCTGGCTGTGCAAATGACACAACATGGAAAATGTGGAGTAACCTGAAGTAATAATAATAATAATAATAATAATAATAATAATACTTTATTTATATCCTGCTACCATCTCCCAAGGGTCTCGGTGCAGCTTACATGAGGCCAAGCCCACAATACATCAATACGAGCAATAACAACCACAATACAAAGCAAAATACAAATACTAATACAAAGCAATTAAAATAAATCTCATACACAAATAGCGTAAACATTGAACAATAGCACAAAACACATTTAAAATCTATGACTGGGCCAAATGTAATTAAAGTTAAAATAATAATAATAATAATAATAATAATAATAATAATAAGTAAATAATGTAATGTGGGTTAAAAAAATGCCTGCAAAGATTTGAATTTTCTTTGAAGATCCAGATCTTTGCAGGTGTAGTCAGTGGAGACAGACATTTGAGGTCATCATACACAATCCCACGTGGCATTCCCACAGCTATCCCAAGCTTCACAGGCTTAGGCAGCCTGGGGTGGTGGAATGGCAGTGCTCCCCTTTCTTACCGCCCCCCTCCATTTCACTCCCAAAATTCAGAAAAACCTGATACCATTTCAGGAGGCTTCTCTGTAGGTCTAATCTACTCAGTGAGGATGTGATAGAGCTTTGGATAGGGAGGGGGGCTAACCTCTCCAAAGCTCCATTGCATCATCACTCAGGATGATCCAGGAAATGGAGAGCCTTCTGCTTCAATAAGGAGTATTTCACTTCAGTTTAGGGGGGAACGGGGGGGGGGGGGGCAGGGGGATAGAGGGACACTCCCCAAGCCCAGCTGTGCCAAACTGGTGTTGGCATGGCTGGCCAGTATGACTCATAAAACATTATTCTGTGCAATGTACACAACTGTTCTTTACTTGTCCCCAGGTAATCCAAAGTAGATTCAATGCCTGTTGTAAAAGTTTAGTTAACGACAATATTTCAATTTGTTATCTTTGAATGCAAAATCTGTTCTATTAGTCTGATACTTGTGGTCTCAATTCCTTAAACAACTGTGCAAATATCAGTGTGTCATGGCAAAATATTTGTCTTCAAAAAAATTCACACATGCAATTGTTTACAGGGAATCAGACTCATTGTCCACTAAGATCAGTGTCATCTGCACTGACAGGCAGTGACATTGCAAGACCTCTGCTACATCTGATCCTTTTAAGTGGAGATGTCAGGGACTGATCCAATGGGATACTTTCGCCTACAAAGCATGTGTTCCACGATTGAAGTAAAGCTCCTCTTTCAGTTCTTAGTCTAATAGTACATCTTAACAACTATGTGTGCTTTGATCTCATATTATTCACCAAAAAATCTTGACACAGCCAAGTTCAGTCCACATGCATTTCATCTTTCTACAAATGTTATAATCCAGGAAAGTACCACTTTTCTTAGCCATGCCTTTCTGAATTGCTTAATTTATCTTGAAATGAATGAAGTGTTCCCTATGCTGCTTGAAGTCATGGATACTATCTCAAAAAGGATTATTAGGGCCTTCTGTTTTTTCCTTTCTCTCTCCAGTCCACCTCTTTTATTGTTAGGAATCTTACCAATACTGAAAGATATTTTTTCCCTATTTCCCCCCACTTTTTAACCTCTGGTATTCTAGCAGCAATATCTTCATCCTCTCTTATTATCTGGCTCTTTTGCTACTTCAGGAATCTTAACAGCAGTGCCTCCAAAAGACTCTCCCTTTTAGCCATTTTAAAATATCTCATGAGTTATGAAGCTGGTTTCTTTTCACTACTCAGAAATGTTCCTTAATATAACTTGAAACGGTCAATTGAAATGTGTGTTAAACAATGAATCACATTCAATTCAATTTCAAAGTGAGTGCCATGTTTTCTCAGTGATTTTAATGGACTCGATTTTCTCTTTTAAGAAACTTTTTTAGAATTGTAACTACTGTGGGCCTTTGTTGGTAATTATTTTCCTACCACCAGTAGTTCTCATCCTGTCTTGTTGCCACACAACCAGTCAAATGTACACTTCAAAACTTTGTATAACCACAAAATTCAGTAAGACTCCCTTCTCATTATGAACGCATGCCTTTGCAGCCTTCATTCAGTTAATTGCAAATGATTAGTTGAACTTAACTCCAGAACTATTTGCTTAATTGGGTTGTGAACCGAACAACCCACCATCCACTTCCTATTTTGCTATGTGCGTTCACTGAATTATCATGAGAAAGTAACTTACAGGTCCCCAAAGAAGCATGTGTGTGCATTCATTAACTTGCTGCAGAAACTGGAATTGATGTGATTGTGTATTCATATCACAACATTTTCTGTGTGATCATGTGGATGTACCTCTAATAATTCACTCACATGCACAATCCGATGCATTGTGAAGCAGATAAATAGAAAATGAACATATTTCAAACTACTGACATACAAAAGAGTAAACAACATCATTTTTTTTAAAAAAGAGAGAGAAATAGCATGCATGTTGATGCCTTTCCATAAAAACGATCAAATAATTGAAAAAGTCATAATAATGAGAAGGATGATTTTGTAAATTTGCCTAGAAGTCTGCCAGGGCATGGCAGATCACCATATTTAGTGTGGTGAAGAGACAGGGAGGCTCTGAGATCATGCGTGAGTGAATGAAATTGAGTCTGCCAGCTCATTCTTTTCAATCTGGAACTTTTTCATTGTCTTTTCTTCTTCACAGTTTTCAGGAGATTCTCCAGTGCTATTAGGTTTGGGGTTTCAAGATACAGGGTGAGGCAACATAACTTCCTTTTTCAAAACTTAATAAAACCCATTGTATGAATCAGAAATTATACATACATACATATATATATATAAAAGGCCTGGGTAACAACGGAAAAAATTGTTTCTAAAATCGATTCGTTTTTTGGGGGTTTTTGCGTTTCGATATTTAAAAGAATTCCGAAATTTTCCTTAAAAAAAGTTCAATATTTACGAAATTTCGTAAATGGTAAAAAAATTACAAAACACTAATGAAACAATAACGAATCGATTCATTAATGGCAGCCGCGATCGTGCAATACGCTAAAAAAACTTCTGAAGCTTCCCTCTCCCTCTGTTGTTGACTGTTGGTGTGATATTATAATTTTTTTTCACTAATTAAACAAAAAACAACTATAAAACTTGCCCCAGACATGCGGAAATAATAACGAAACGACCTCAAACCAATAACGAAACGAATACATAACGAAATACGAAGCATTTACGAAACGAATTGAAAAATTCGTTTTGTTTTTACGTTGCTCCAGAATGGTTCGTTATCGCTTCATTAACAAAAAAAATAACGAATTTTTAACAAATTACGAATTAACTAAACAAAACCGCCCAGCCCTAATATATATATATATATATATATATATATATATATATATATATATTTTGTAGGCACATACATAAAGTTTTGTTTTACGTAGTTTTGAAGATCAAATTAGGTAGGTGATGTCCCACATTCTCCATTCTCCATACACTGAGTAAACCGATTTCTGGCATTTGTCATTATTCTTGCCAGCATAGCAGATGATATGTTGGCAATTTCTTCCTGGATGTTGGTCTTCAAATCTTGTAG
Organism: Anolis sagrei; assembly: GCF_037176765.1. Classification (NCBI taxonomy): domain Eukaryota; kingdom Metazoa; phylum Chordata; class Lepidosauria; order Squamata; family Anolidae; genus Anolis; species Anolis sagrei. Next base: position 123,820,622 of record NC_090023.1, read on the forward strand.
CGTCCTTGGATAAACACAGGATTTCAAAAAACCCCGCAGAAAAAAATCACAAGGGGCCAAATCATGGAGAGCAGGCCGGCCACTCCAAATCCACTCAAAAAGTAGGCCTCAATGGCAAAAGGATGCTCCTCACTGTTCCAACGCATGATGGTGACTGAACTGTGTCGGGACAAAACTTTATACTCCTGCCTCTCAAATGAGACCACTAGTGCTCTGCTATGTCTTCAACCAACTGAATGGTGCGCATTTTAAAAAAGGAAGCTATCCTGCCTCATCCTGTATGAGCAGAACTATAACTGGTGGAACTACTACTTATGTGCTCATTGCTGAAGGGGTGATACCAAGCAGGAATTGAAATGGTTTGTTGGTTTTTGGAAGCTTCCTTGATTCCTAACATTGGGGGTGAGTGGGATATAAATGATGATGATGATGATGATGATGACGACGACGACTATAAGATATAAGTGGAATAGTTTTGTTTTATACATGTTCATCTACATCTTGTTTATTTGCTACTCCACTGTGTAATACACCTTTGAGTTAGCATCAACCTTGTTAATATCATTACAACACTTCCTACACTGTAAAACTTTCAGCAGTGTCACTAAGTCTCATTACATAAGTGAAGCTATTCGTAACATACTCTTTATGTGCTTTCAAATATTAAAATGTCATGTATGTTTATAGGTATTTACATTTTTCCATATGCTATCAGGACAACTTTACTGCCAAAGGGGAATTTTTTTCAGAAGGTAAATCCGAACTTCAGCTGGGTAATGCATTTGCATAATTATCTGTGGCTGATTAGAGCAAATTGTTGAATATCTATAATAATAATAACAGCAGCAGCAATGACAACAACTTTATTCTTGTATCCCTCCATCATCTCCCCAAAGGGACTTGGGGTGACTTACATGGGGACCAAGCCCAGCAAAAACAGAAGTAAGATATAGCACAATTAAAATACATTGCATTTCAATAATTAAAACAATAAAACCAAGCAACCGACATCATAAAAACATAAGGTCAACAATAACCATCAACCAGTAGCCGAGAACAGTGGGTGTGTTATGATCTAGGAGGGTGAGGCAAGGGCTAGTGAAATGCAGCTGTAAAGGCAGGACTGGTAATAAGGTGCTACAGAGCCAGACAATGATTTAGGGCTAGAGAGGCCTAGTCAATAGATGAACTGATTAATCAAAAGCACAGTCACAGAAACACATTGAAACATCCAAGTTTTCAGGTCTTTATGGAAGGTGGACAGGGTGGGCACTAATCTAATCTCCCTGGGAAGTGTGTTCCAGAGACAGGGAGCCACCACTGAGAAGGCCCTCTCCCTCGTCCCCATCAACCGTGCTTGTGATGAAGGTGGGAGCAAAAGAAAGGCCTCCCCAGCAGATCGTAACACCCGTGCAGGTTCATAGGGGAAGATGCGATTGCTAAGATAGGCAGGACCCAAACAGTTTAGGGCTTTGTAGGTGATAACCTGCACCTTGAATTGGGACTGCAAACTTAACAGCAGTATTATGGACTTGAGGGTGAACTCTCTGCTTCATTGTGACTAAAGTGCCAATGAAATACAACTAAATAATGGGCAATGGTCTTGACTCAATAGGTAATCATGCACCATCATATCACTATAGAGTTGGGCAATGATCAAATGCCAATACACAATGGCCATAGGGTGCTCATTGTACTCTGTGGTGAGTACTACAATGTGGCTTCCTGTTGTGTCCTGAATGTGGGATGCTATAATAATTTGCACCAAGGATAGGGAATCACTCAACAGTTTTTATTACACAATCTGTGGAAAGGAGCTGGGCTCATTGGTAATTCTCAAAAAAGAGTTTTAGTCCAAAATCCCTAGTTCCAAAATGATTTTACAACATCAGGTTTTCCCATCATTAGCATACAAAGCTAATGTGAAAATGGACATGTTAGGTCTCAACATTGTGCAAGACCATCTCTACTACAAAGCATTAGAGCAAAATTTGCATCTGTCATCACAGAATGCAAATGAAGACATTTCACCAAGGTTTCATCCCAAGAGGGGCTATAGGACCCATGTCTTGTTCTAAATCAGTTTGAACTGGAGAGACAGCAGATGTACCCCCTTATCTCTCAAAAGATTTTCTTCTCTGAATCCCTTTGTTTAAACCTAGTAGCCAGAGCCTATTGAGCTGGCCTTGGCAAAGACTTGAAAATAGTGTGCTATCATGAAAATGTCCATGTGTGTTTGTGTTGGCATTTTTTTGTCAGCACTAACCTGAATGTATCCATTGTGTAGTGGGCTTCTACTGGACATGTGCATCTACTCTGCACGTGTATGTCATCTTCAATGTGTGCTGATCAGTGCAGGACAGCCCTAATCAGGAATCAGGGATTATAATCTCCCCCCCCCCCAAAAAAAAAACCTGGGTACCCCCACCCCACCACACACACGCACTTAGGCTGTTCTTATTATAAGCAGTACAAAAGATTTTGTTAACAATTACATACCTTCCAGCATCTCACAGATGAAAATCGAGACTTGTGTTGTGAATGATCAGATGTCATTAGTGTAGAAGACACAAGCCAGGAGAGACTGCAGTAGTTCACTCTTTGCTGAGGCCTCCTGGGAATCGCAAGGTTTTCCCTTCTTCCTGCTTTCCTCCCTTCTGTTGCGCTGACTGAATTCAAATTATTTTTGTTCTTTGAAAAAAAGTTACAGAAAATAAATGGAAACAAAGAGGAAAGGTGGGAAGGGAGACTTGGACATTTTTAAAATGGGCCAACAGAGAATTAAATAAAATCGTTCCTGCCAAATTGGGACAGTTGGATGATATGCAGCAGATATTCGTTTTAGACCTAAACCACGAAACTCACATTTTTTCTTAATCCGACTTATTTCACAGGGAAGTTGTGAAGATAAAATGGTGAGGAGTGCCATCTGTGCCATCTCGATCTCATTAGAAGAAAATCACAACGGTAATGGAACTGATTAATAACTAACTAAATAAACATTTTAATAAAGCAGTGCACAACATTATTATCAAGTGGCCTCACAGCACATGACATCTCTGCTTTTTGTGTGGATGAAGTGGTAATATTGTCAAGCATGCTGCCTGCCAGGTACACTTATCTGCAACAAAGAACATGTTGGCTTTGCACTGCATCCAAAATGTGTGTGTGTGAAGGGGAACTGCAGATATTTCTTTGCAAACAATTACCTTAACACGGCATAGATTTCATTATCTTCTGACTAAAGCAAATCCAGCTATTTCCCTTCCTGCAACTCTTCCTGTCTTTTATGCTAGAATGCACTGCCAAAGCAACAGTCACTTTTTTAAATGGTTTCTAGAAAATACCAACTGTTCCCTGATGCATTGTGTTGTTTGGAACAATAATTTTCATGTTACTTAGGAACAGCATCTTGATTATATGAAAACAGCAGTCTCTGTCTCTGAGAAACTGTAATTTGATATGCCTTGCTCCAAGCCGTCACCCATCATTGTACAAAGGTGGCTACACACAACTTCTCAGCATCATTATGTAAAGCAGGCATGCAGAGTTGGCGCCTCACCTACATTTGTTTCAAATCACTGGCTCAGAAGAATTGAACAGAGAAGAAAGATTAAGAGTTATTCTGCCCTGTTTGCTTGGAATGGTTTCATTTGACAAAGAGCTTAACTTGCATTAAAGCAAGACTGATAAGAGTTCCTGTAGATATTACCCAATCTTTTCATTGTTTGAAAATGAATTCAAAGAGAGATTTTCTCTCCTGCACTGAAGTGCTAATAAAGCCCTAGCTCTCTTGATGAAGTTGTGTTTTTCGCTACTCAATTCAATTACATCATCACTATTTAAATACACTTTAATTATCTGCATACAGTGTTCCGCAACAATGTCTGAATTATTTCTTTAAAATAGCCTGGTCTTAACAGTAGAATCACAGTCACAGAAACACATTGTTGAGATATAAAATTATCTCAGACTTTATTGGTTTTAGCTGAGGAACCTTGGTACAACATAGCACAATGTATCCAAACATCAAGTACCCCGAATGCCATCTGATTAACTCCTTTCTCAGCCCATATACTGTAAGACATTGTGATATAGCGGGATTTTATTTCTATTTAGGCACAAGAAACTGCCTGGTTCCTTGACCACCTGATTGTGAATGCAGGCCCAAATCTTCCAGTTGGGATGATGGGAAAGGTCATGATTCTTTCAACCCTTAATAGAATCTCAACATTGGAGGAAATTGTCCTATGTCCTCCAAATGATAGTTGGTCTAGTGTTGTGACCACCAGCTAAGGTTGTGGCAGAAAGAGAGAAATGCAACCAGTTCAATAGTCAGCAACTACAACTGTAATCATAATCATGCAGACCAAGAACAAAGAAAAACCAGTGGAAGGACAACAGTCCAAGTAGTCGTAGAATCATAGAATAATAGAGTTGGAAGAGACCACATGGGCCATCTAGTTCAACCTCCTGCCATGCAGGAAAAGCACAATCAAAGTACTCCTGACAGATGGCTATCTAACCATTGTTTAAAAGCTTCCAAGGAAGGACGTTCCATCAGACTCTGAGTCAGAGAGTTCCACTGCTGAACAGATCATATGGTCAGGAAGTTCTTCCTCATATTCAGGTGGAATCTCCTTTCCTGTAATTTGAACCCATTGCCCTGACTCCTAGTTTCCAGGGCAGCTGAAAATAAGCCTGCTCCCTCTTCCTTATGACATCCTTTCACATATTGATACATGACAATCATGTCTCCTCTCAACCTTCTCTTCTGCAAGCTAATCATATCCAAATCTTAAGATGCTTCCCATGGGGATTCATGGTCTCAAAATATTTGAGCATTTTAGTTGCCCTCCTCTGGACACTTTCCAGCTTGTCAATATCTCTTTTAAACTGTGGTACCCAGAATTGGACACAGTATTCTAGGTCACCTCTAACCAAAGCAGAATAGAGAGGCACCATGATTTACCTCAATCTAGACACTATACTCCTTTTTGATACAGCCCAAAATCCCATTGGCTTTTAAAGCTGCTGCATCAGACTTTTGGCTCATGTTCAACTTGTTGTCTACAAATACTCAAAAATCTTTTTCACATGTACTGTTGTTGAGCTAGGTATCACCAATTCTGTATCTTTGCATTTCATTTTTTCTGCCTAGGTGTAATATGTTACATTTGTCCTTGTTGAAATTCATTTTGTTAGTTTTGTTCCAGTTCTCTAATCTGTTATGGTCATTTAGAATTCTGCTCCTGTCCTCTGGAGTATTAGCTTTCTCTCCTAATTTGATGTCATCTGTCCCCTTGATGGATTAGTAAGGGGGCTTGTGGGTACCAATGAACCTGTGGCCATAACCACTGGAGTCAAGCACTTCCAAAGAGGGGCCTCAGGGGAGGTTCCAGACCAGGCACAATCCGAAGACCTCAATTATGGATCACGTGGAAGACAACATGGTACATGTTACAATGGCTGTGAAGACAGAAGAAGGCTGTAACAGATTGAGAAGCCACCGTCATCATGTTAACCATGTCACTGGTTAGGATTCTCACTCTGTAAAGACTGTGTGTTGATCGGCCATGCACTGACTTTCACTACCCAGGTATTTAAAAAGCCAGAAGCGATGCCATAGCAGAGAGAGTAGAGGGTGTTGGTAATTATTTTGGGCTATCCCAGGAAGGTCTTACCTTTTGCCACACTGCTCAGAGAAAAGTATGGATCATTTTTTTAAAAAGTTAAGATACAGTATTCCCACTGATTCATGGCTAGGTTGATTCATGTTTTGTTTTGGGGTTTTTTGTTTTGTTTTTTTGGTCAACCTAGCCATGGTTTTGTTTGTTTTTTAACTAGACTTATGCATGACTATATAGGGTATAAGGAATGTAAAGAAAATATTAATACATCTCTCCTTTAGAAACTTAACTCTGACACATTCTCCTCAATATTTTTTGATGCTATGCTTCCAAAAATGGTTAGGTTTAGCCAATGGTTTCTGCAATGTGATGATTTTTTGCATGTGGTTTACACAAAAGGTACTTATTTTCACACAGTCCAAACTTGACAGTCACTTCCAGCTTTGTAAGAAAGGCAGAGTATACATCAATATCCACTCCTGTCCTAACATTTAGTCTGAAATGATTAAAGTCATACAACAACAATCCTAATTAATTTGACTATCTCATTAGTCAAAAACAGACCCATACTTCACATTGAAATACTGTTACATTCATGATGAATAAAATTGTTATTCATTTTATATATTGTATTGTTCTTTTAGGAGGCTTTTTGCACTACAATAAGATTTGTGTGGTATGCATAGGAATTTGTGGGGTTTTTTTTCCAAACTATAGTCTCCCCCACCAACAATTTGAGGGACCATGAACCGGCCCTCTGCTTGAAAAAATTGAGGACCCCTGTACTAAGGCTTTGCTTTAGGGTAACACAAAGACTTTCACTTGTGACCAAGATTGTGGGAAGCTAGCCTACTCAGAGCTTAGAGAATAATATTTTTGGGCTACAGCTCACACACTCTCAGAGAACATAAACACCAACTTGTGTTTGAAAAAGTAACACTTCTGAACTGTATATGAGAACAACACACATTAGTTATGCACCCTACACTCCCATATAAAGTATATTATAATATAGTGTTTGTTTGGATTATCTCCAACTTAAACACCACAGCCTTCTTACCTGACTTGCACTGGGTCAGTTGAAATGTTGAATCCTGTAATGTGCATAATTGAATCCAGCTGAAGTTGCAAACCTGAGTGACCACAAGAGCCCAAAATCTATTAACAGCATGCACTTCAGTGCTTCTCTGAGACTGAAAGACCTTGGCTTTGTTTACATTCAATAACAGCCAGACAAGGAGTAAATGACCAAACTGCATACACTTCACAACATACTTAAAATGTCTTGCTTGAATTGTGATTGGCTAGGGCTATGTTAGCAAGAAAGAATCACTGTTCAGGATGGTACTCAGTAAAGAGAAGTTAGGTGCTGCTTGTTTTGTGGCATCGTTGTTTAAGAATGGCTGAGTGTCATAACCCTGGATATTGAATATCTTGGCTACCTAGGTCCAAATTGCTGCCATCCTCAGAACTTCCAAGCTTAGTAGTATGTGTTACAAATAATGAAATTAGCAGATTCTGTGGTTTAGTGGTGGGGAACCTATGGCATGCAGCACCCTCTCTCCTGAAATGTGTGCTATCACCCACCCCCCACCCCTGCTCACTCTCTTGTCTACCCATTCTGTTCACCCCCATGCTCCCCCCCCCAAGTGCCCAACCCCCACCCCATTTGGGCACTCATTCTCCAAGAGGTTTTCTATCATTGCTGTAGGGTATATGTCAGGGGAAGATAAGTCAAAGTCACTTCTGAATATTTTCTGCCTGAAAAGAACCCTACTAAGCACATGGGCAACATAAGTCAACAGGCAACTTGGAGGCAGATACATACATATAAGACCATGGTAATGATCCTCTTTATCTACTGTTGACATTAATATAAACATAGAATAGTACAGAGAGAGATAGGAGACAGAAAAAATACCAATAAAACTAATTTTGAAAATTACACTAGTAACACTTATGTAGAATATTTACATATAAAATAATGAGTAGTGATGTTGCTAACATGTCATATATTATAAAAGCTATAAATAATGCTACAAAGATGCTAGAAATGAATCCATGATCTGACTTAGGTTGTTGTGATCTTGATTCAGCCCCACAGAACATAAACACCAAACACCTGCTGTAATGTGGCTTTCCTCTGGATTAAGCTATTGGAGGAGGGGGAATCCTGAGCTAAGATTCAGGTTGTCCCCTGAGTTATGGGATGTCAAGACAGCTGAACCAGTTCCTAAATGAAACTGTCCACACTTACCATGACTTTGCTAGGGAGACTAGGTGAGGAAGAGGGGAGCGTTCCCACTCCTACCTGCTTTAGCAATAGGTGATTTGACTGATGCCAATCAGTACACACCATGACTGAAGTAAATCATGAGGTGCTCTGCTCGGTAGTTGCTGCTCAGTAGTGCTGAACAATTTTCAGTGTGACCGGGCTATGGTAACTTACTGCCACCACTGAAGAAACCAGCTTATCTGTTTGAACGCATCTCTCCCTATGAACCTTCCAGGAAGTTGAGATCGTATGAGGAGGCCCTGCTCTTGATCCCGCCTGCCTCACAGGCACGTCTGGCAGGGACAAGAGACAGGGCCTTCTCTGTGATGGCCCCCCGGCTGTGGAACTCCCTGCCTAGGGATATTAGATTGGCCCCTCCCTCCTGACCTTTCAGAAAAGAGTGAAAACCTGGCTCTTTGAGCAAGCATTTGGAACATCAGCATGATCAGATAAACTCAAACTGGAATATGAACAAGGAATGGCTAAGACGATGGAAATGGTTCAGGAATTGAAAAAAGAAGACATAGTTTTTATAATTGTATTGTTTATTGTTTTATGGTTTTAAACGTATTATGATGTGATTTTTGTTTTTTGTTTTTAACCGATATATGTATTTACATACGACATCTAATTGTTGCTGACTTGTACACCACTCTGAGTTGCCTTCGGGCTGAAATGGGTGAGATAAAAGTGACGTAAATAATAAATAAATAAATAAACTAAGGGAGTCCCTACTGAGCTCAATTCAGTGTCCAGGACAGTTAATCAAATGCTTTTGGGGTCAGTATAGAAAATAACTTGATGTCATTCATGGCTGGTAATACAAATCACTAGCTGAAATACCTAACAGCCAGCCACTGCATGGAGACAGCTTGAAAGACAAGATACATACTCTATTACATACCAGAAGATAGTGGCAGATATGAGGAATGCAGCTCTGAAATTAATACTATGCATCCTCTTAGTTGCTAAAATCATAGTCATGCCATCTTCTTGTAAGATCTTATGATATCAATCCAGTAACCACAAACATTTTTCACAAACAATTTTCACTGGTCAGCATCACTCATATTTTCCATCAAGGCAACAAGATACTAGAAGAACTCTATGCTCTGCCATCATTTTTTAAAAAAAACAGCTTTTACTATGGCCAATAACACAATCAGGAGGTCAATGACTGGGAGCAATATTTTTCTTGATTCACATGGCATACACAGAATACCTTCCTGGTGAATTATATCTTTAATCTATCTTCTGTGGCTTGACAGAAGTTTTTTTAAAAAAATAATCTCAATTTTGTGTTTTCAGGGGAAAAAATATGTATTTTATACATCTGCCTTTAACTCTTGGTAATAGCTTTCACTCACAAGCAAGTCATGGTAAAAACAGGCATGCATTCCATTCATCATAGCTGTTTGTTTACAATACCAGAAAATAGATATTACCAAGATTTTCTTCTACAATTTCACTGTTATATGAAATTGCTAGAAATGTGTCCAAGACATCAAAATTGAATGATATTGGCTGAAGGTTGCATTTTAAAATACTGGGTTATGCTCACCTTGCAAATGTATTGGCCCAGAGTTTTTTTCCCCTTTCATCCCACCTTGAGAAGATTAACTAGCATAAATCCAGGAAGGCTGCTGAAAATAAAACAGTTTTCTATGTTTTGTAAAAGAAAAGGTGAATTGACCCTTAATAGTGTGGTCAATTGCACATTACATCAAATACGACTCTTCATTTGAAATACAGCCTCAAGTTTCTTCTCTTCACAAAATTAAAAATAAAATTCTGAATAGAAACACTCTGCAGAGTAAGGGATCAGAGCAGGTTTTGTCTTGATGACCCTTCATAGGAGGAAGGTTTAGGAAGGCAACATTCATCCTGCTGTTCAGCTGCATGTTAGCAACACCTGCCCCTCACCTTTACTGTGCTGACAAGCCATTATTTTTACCCTTTGGCAGAAGGATCAGACAACTTTGGCAGCACTTTGTCTTTTCCACTGAACACTTAACTCAACTTAGAACCCTCTGCTGTGCTCATGTTTTGTTGTCTGCTGGATTTCCCTCTTTCATTGCCCCAGTACAAGACACATTTTACTTCAAAACAGGCCTGCCACTATTCAAGACACAGTGGAACACATGCACAGATCTGTAAAAATGGTATCTGAGGTTAATATTAAGTGAATCTCAATACTATTTAAATCCTTAGTGCTAAAAATGACTTAAAATTAATTTTCAGAAGTTATTTCCTATAGCATGTCCATAATTAAACGAAAAGTTGATACACTAAAGACCCTTCTACACTGACCACTAATGCGGACTGGGCTGAATTTTACTCTTCCATTCTATGTCTCACTTTTGTTTTGTGTATTTTAATATGCATTTATGGAAATATGTTTTAATATGCGTATTCTACAGAGTATTTTTCAATTATTATGTTTTGATTACATCTTTTAGAAATGTTGTAATCGTCCTCAAGCCATGAGGAGAGATGGGTAAGAAATAAAATCATCGCCGTCATCATCATCATCATCATCATCATCATCAAGCCCCCAGTGGCACAGTGGGTTAAACTGCTGAGCTGTTGAACTTGCTGAAGGTCAACAGTTTGAATCTGGAGAGCAGGGTGAGCTCCTACTGTTAGCCTTAGCTTCTGCCAACATAGCAGTTCAGAAACATGGAAATATGTGTAGATAATAGGTACCTCTTCAGAGGGAAGGCAACTGTTATTCATGCAGTCATGCCGTCACATGACCTTGGAGGCGTTTATGGACAACACTGTCTCTTTGGTTTAGAAATGGAGATGAGCACCACCACCTCAGAGTCAGACATGACTAGACTTAATATCAAGGGAAACCTTTTTTTTTAATTATTATTATTAGATGGCATCCAGAAAAGAAATCCCTCAACAATCGCATTGGTGGAAGGGAGTCCTGACTACAAAGCTACTAGGTAGTAGGATGTGCAAAACTTTGTAATTCATTTGTCATATCTATTTTGTAAGATTTGTATATATGAACAGATATTAAGAAACACAGGAGGAAGGCGGCACCCATTCAAAAACTTAAGAATCAAAACACCTAATACCTTTGGTTTAAATTATGTTATCCTCAGAAGCCTCCCAAAGTTAATTTCATTTTCAGCACAAGCGAGGGAAAGCCAAAAAGACTGTCATTCCTCTTTAAGGGAACTGAGCGAGCTGGGAAAGAGACAGAGAAAGCACAGAATTCTGGGTAATGTAGTTTGGGAAGGCATGGATCCTATTATAGACAATTCAAAAGGCCCTGCCCAAAACTACTGTTCCCAACATTTTGCTCAGCATCAGAAAGCCTCAATTGCAATAAGGGAGAGCTATTTTCCCTTTGTAACAGCAGCCAGAGATCTAATAAATGATTGAATCTGCAAAGAGAACTGAATAATACTAGTAAGTAAATCAGTGCTGGACTGGGAGCAAAATCCCTAAATTAAAGTTTTATGGGTTATGTTGTGCCATGTGTCATACAAAGACATTCAAGGAGATAGCTCATGTGGGTTTTATTTTTAAACATATTGGCCAAAAAATCAGTGAATGTATGAATCTTTCTGAAACTTGGTGGGAATTATCCCGTTATCTTGTGTCATTGTAAAGAAAATTCAATGAGATAGCTTTTGTTTTTTAAAAAAGAAATTTGGTTTGTAAATAATTCACAAATTTCCCCAAAATCAATGGACGAGTGAAACATTCTGAAACTTAGTAGGATAACAATGGTCAATCTGTTCTATAATTGCAGCATGTTTCATGCTAATAGCTCTAACAACAAGGGAGAAAGGCATCCCTGAAGTTTCCCCATTGGCACAATTACTTAACAAAAAATAACAAAAAGTAGTTACCTAATTATAGTTACAATACAGACCCCATTTATTTTCAGAAGTACTTTAAAAATGAATCCCCCCCCCAATTTAGTAATCTGTATTGAAGCATTATTTTCATTGATCACATAGGCCTACTGGGTAATCACCCAAAGGATACATCAGCCAGAACACTACTTCACTAAGAACCTCATCACATTAAGGATGGGATTTGGCATGCATCATGGTGAATTCAGCAGAATCCTTCATAGGGACCGTGTCTCCCCATCCCTTGAATCATGCAGCTTGTCCCTCACCCCATCCCACCACCAAGCTTCCCCCCGTTGTTGCCTATGTGACACAGGAAGCTTCCCATGTTGCTGCCATGGTGGTTCACCATGCTTTCACTTCAGTTGTGTCATTGAGCCCCATCAGAAGCTGGTGGGCTCAGTGCTGCACGTGAAGTGAAAGTGTCATAGGACAAGCAATTTTGCTTGTCTGATGAGGCTCTTAGAGAACTGAGAATGGGGACAACCACCTTCCCCTTCTTCTGTTGGCATGTGGGTACTCTGGCTGATGTTAGCCCATGTGTCCAAGATAAGGTGGGTGTGATTTCACAGCTGGGGATAGCCATGGCATGGGAGGGGGAGTGACAGTGGACTGATATATAGTACTGTGGTGGGCAACAATGGCAGATTCAGAGGCCACTTCATTGTTTCTGAGACCCATTGGGGATTACATGGCCTACATAAATGTGCCCTGGTACATACTACTGCAAAAGTTTTTTTTAAAAAAAAAACCTTGAATATATCTAGAAATACACTTCTGGTTTTGAACAATGTGAGTTTTTAAATATTAAGTTTCAGATATAGATCTATACATCTGAGCTGGAAGAAGCAGAGTTCCTCAACCCCTCCATCCTATTTCAAATCCACCCTCTGTCCCCTGATCATGTTACAAGCTGTTATAAGGCTTGGAATCCTACTGAATAGTGAGGGTGATGTGTCTGTGAGCAGGGCTTTCTTGCATTAAGAACAAATCTTGGAGGCATCTGTCTCATTAGAACCATCTAATTTTAGCTGGACAAAATGGCAGCAAAGTCCTGGTACCATTTTACAGTAACTTTGCCATACAAGTAACTGGTGCATCCAGCAGCAAGAAAATATTAGTAGCAGCAAAAATCACTCTCAATCGGTACCTCTCCTAGACAACAGAACAGAAAATGTCAGAGGAATAGAAATCTGGCCTTTGAAAACCCAAAGGAAGATATGTCTTTTAGTATCATTTGCATGTGTAAAATGTCAAGTCAACCTGTCACTTTGACTTTGGTACACATTTATAACAGATCTGTGGTTTCAAGTAATTTACTTCTGTTCTTGCTATCAATAATGCATGTGTTTTCCAGGAAGAGAGAGGGGTGGGTGGGGAAATTGTTGTTATGATAGTTCTCTATCTGTAACTAGCAATGAGTTGCACAGTAATCTTAAGGATAAAAAAAAGATATGAGTTGAAAAATATATCAGTTGGAAAACTGTCCTGTTTTAAGAAAACCCAGCTGTGTTTCTAAATTCTGTCTCTTGTGATAAATGTGAACAATGATAGCTTTGCCACTTAGAAAGGGGAAGTTATATCCTGCAACAAAGAAGAAATGGAAATAATATTTTTTTAAAAAAATTAAATGGGAAAACATGGCTGTCAAGTGTACAGAAACCAATATGAGAAAATCATTAAAATTCCAGATTTATTCTGTACAATATTTGCATGTGTTTGTTTTGCACAGAAACCAATATTTCCTTCCCAGAAACAGCATCTTCTGCACAGAAACCAATTTTTGGCACAGATTAATTGCAGAAAATGTTGCAGTTGAACACTTACAGCATGCAAAACCATTTTTATTATTGTATAATTACTGGATTAGGGTCTATATGTGGCTTTAGGAATTAGGTGTGGAAAGAATATTTTTAAAATTTTGAAGAATAATTGAAAATATTTTTAGTAAATGTTGGGAAATCTTGACAAAGAGAACTGTGGAATGAAGAGTATGATTGTGCTTTGTGACTTATTATTTGCAGAAACTATAGTTATTTAACTTTTTTTTCACAGAAAAGAGCATTTTCTGCTGAAGATATAGAATTATATTCTGTCCTCCACTAAGAAGGAGTGCATCAGCATTTTATTTTATCATGGAAAGCAATCTGAGGGAGGGAATAAGAATTCCTGTTCATTCTGTCAAACTATATCCTAATACAAATTACAATTCCTCACCACTGGTATGTGCAAATGAAATAAGGACCAATACGCATATGGACCAACACACACATGCCCAACTCACTGACCAAAATGAGGAAATGTGTCTCTTACCTTCTGAAAATGCCAAGGAACTCTCACCCCTCTTATACCCCTTCACTTTTATACAGACCAAATAGTGCTATGAAAATGAGGAGGAGAAAGGATTTCAGTCTCTCTTTAGTTGGAAATAACCTCTGAGCTGTCAAGAGAGAATAGGACAGACCTCTATTTACACCAGTCAGCAATTCAGGAATCAAGATAGGTGAACTCACATTCTGCTCAATGAGAAATGATTAACTTGCAGGAAGGGAGGTCAGAAAACTTTAGGAAAGTATTGATATCAAGCTCACATTTATGTTGCTTCACATTTTCTGTTTTCTTTTCTTTTTTTTGAAATACCTCCTTGTGTATTGAATTTATTCCTTATTAAACTAGCCCCAGGAATCACAGAGTCAAGCTCATGAAATGTGAAGGGACCACAATACTCCGTGCCCATAAATATAGTTTTCCAAATGAAACAAAGGAAGCTGAATAACACGAATAAATGAAAGTGAATGCCCAGGACAGTATCACTTCCAGCCAGGATATAGTTCACTTATCTAATGGAAATCTCTGGGCATTGCAGCCATATAAGTTCAAATATCATGGTCAGATTGAAAATGACTGAAAGCTCCCAGAAGATAAATGTGGGATTTTAAAGGGGATATTATAATATCCTTATAGCTAAAGGAAATTCTGCCCTGAGAGACACATGAATGGGTATCAGTTATTTAAACAGAATCCATATGCACATGGATACAAGAGTTCAATTTGATTTCCTTTTTAAAAAATTAAATAATCATTAAATAGCTATGTTATTTCTGTTATTTTTATGTGTATATTTGGGCCTACTCTAAGCCATTACTACAACATGTTCATTCAAGAGAATCTGACTGACGTTCTGAAATCGTGGATGGTGTTTACTCTTACCACTATCCCACTGGCAATCTCCTTATACACTTGCTTTTATCACTAAAGTAATTCAATTACCAATATATTAGCAATTAGGTAAACTATCTTGACATTTCAGAAGGGCAATGGATTGCAAAAGGTGATTGTGGTGTCCACCTCCCCAAGGCCACACTGTACAAGCAGATATTTTTAGAAACTCTAACCATCCCTTCGTTATGCTTAAGAACCCACAGGTTCTCTGTTAGTTTTCAGTAGTTGAAACTAATAACTGATTTAAGTATATGTCTCAGTGAAATATGATGTCCTAACTGACACAGAAAGGTGGGAAAACTAATATGACCCTACTTTAAGGTCTATTTTCATATGGTTTTTCCTAATTAAGTAGATATTAAAATTATGCATTTAATTGATATTTCATTAGCTAAGCCTTAGAACTGCATCAACACAGGAATGGTGGCAATTGAAAAATCCTCAAATTTATTTTAAAGTAAATTTCGCTTCTACAAATTTTAAAATCAGTTGTGCTAGTTTTGATTTGGATCTACTTTGCTTCAATATTTTTTACCAGAATAACAATTAATTAATTAATTAATTAAAAGAGAACACATGCAATTAAAGGAGATTTACATTCTAGTCTGCTGTGAAAAGCTTTGCCCACTGATCTCATATTTTTGCAATCTATGCTACAGTATTATCTTTAAAGCTACTCTTAGAATAATGAGAAAATGCATTCTATGAGTTTTCAAGTTTTGTATAATTAACTAGTCAAAACCAGATAAATTCAACATTTTTGTTTCATAGCATTCCAACTACAGTACTTCATTATACTACTGATTTTCAGTGTCATAGGAAGCTTCTGCCCCAATTGAGCCACTGAGCCCTATCAGATGACAGGTTAACTTCTGGCAAGGCTCCATGGCTCATCTAAGGCACAAACATCCTACTATACTGCACTGGGAACATGGGAGGCTTTGTGTATTCCATTTGAAATCCCAGGGGCAGCGCATGGGGAAGCTGTGCAGTGACACTTCCCCATATGTGATGGGGAAGTGTTGTTGCCAGTGAAGTGGGGTATGGGCCACCAGGATTGCCCCACTGATTTGCCATGGAGGCTGCTGAATTGATGCAGGGGACCTCATCAATGTGATGAGGTCCCTAGTCCCTGTCACTACTGCTAAATTACATGAATAAAGAATATTTGAATTACAGATCTTTGGCTCAATATTTCTCCTTGCACTCATAATATCAAATCTGGCTTAATGTACTGAATGCCCATCAAATGTTTTTCTTTGCTTCATTTTTGGTATATTCAGACACAATTAATGGCTCTTCTGCACTATATCTTAAAGCACTTAAAGCACGGATTGAGGGCTACATACACCAAGGTTGTTTTGTGCCCCTTAATTTACAAGTAGGAACATTAGAGACAAAATCACATATGACAATGATGTTACAAACTCACAGTCCCAAATTCTCCATTTTAGTTTTGTGACACATCTCTTAATTCCCCTTGTTTCATTGAATTCAAGCTCCCAAAACTGACAATTTAATCAGTCTGTTTATGACAGAAAGAGGAGTAATTTGGAGCATTAGAAAAGATGGAGCTGGAGAAGTTAAGCTGGCAAATTTTGAAAAATCCATCTGTTTCCCCTCACAAATTCTATGAGCTAGATCCAGATTCAAAAGTTATTTCCCACTGGCACTAAAAGCAAAATTAAAAGCTTGCTCATGAAGCCATGAAATCTATGCCAAACCCTTTTCTAAAGAAAGGTTTAATGAAGAACTCTTGGAAATGTATAGGTTTGGTTTTACTTGTGGGTAAAACCAACAAGTCAATATAATAAAAGAGGCACTTTGTTTAAGGAGATTTCTATTTTGATACTTTTAACTCCTATGTAAGTGTCAACATGTTTCTTTTTTATCCTTTGAAATGCCCTATCAACTCTGTTTACCTTTGAAATGAATTCAAGGTTTTACATTTAAATTACAAAATTATGGCTTGACACTTTCCCATCCTATCAACTTATGTGAACTCTAGAGCATGTACTAAATAATAATGGCGATATTTCATAAGAATCCATAGAATTGTATTCTAACAGTGGGAGGTGAGAGGGCTACTTTTACCAAGCAAACATTTGTTTAAAGTTTATTTGATCATTCCACCAGAGAACCCAAATATGCTGAAGAAGCTGGTCTAAAAATTTCTTTAGGGGTGCAGATTAATTCTTCTGCTGGACTGGGGCAGGACCAAGGCAACCATAAATAATTAGTACCAGGATGATCCAGAAACATGAAATGATTTATAACATAGCAGATGTACTGGTTTTTAATGGATGCTTTTTCCAAAGAAACGTATTCTGGCTGCTAGGGGACTGAATTGATAATTTATTATGGAATAACAAGACCAGACACAGACAGTCATGTTAAATGTGGGCCACTTTATTTGACCTATATCCTTTTAAAGTTAATTGGACCTGAAAAGGAGAAAGAGGAGGAAGCAACATGATGTGGGTCCAGCTGAGGACAAACCTTCAGCTATCTCTTCAGCCTTTACTTAGGAGAAACTCCTGAGCTCCTGGTGCAATACACTACATGGGTTGCTCCCCCTGCTGGTCACTTGCTGGAAGGTAAACCTAGAGTACTCCCACCCAAATTCCTTGACCTTTTAAAGAAGAGTAAAATCCCCAAGTTTGCCTTGACCAGATACCAGGACATGTGAACTCCATTCCAGAGTCCCACCTTTCAAGAAACAGGAAGTCCTTAATTTTCTTTGCTCTTCTACCTGCCAATTTATAAAGACCACCAATCATCAAAGTTGCTGAGATCCAGTATGGAATAGGCATAAAAAATGTAATGGGGAGAAAATTCCTATCTGATGACCATGGAAGTCATTGAAAGAGTACCTTTCCTCAAGCTTGTACAGGTATGCAATCTCTTAACATTTGGGTTTGACTTCGGGATATCGGATGCTACAGGTACCACCATCCATGATAAATCAAGTTTCTCTAGGTGTCATGCATACTTCCTTTTAGAGTGATACCAAAAAATATAGTTCCAAAGACCAGATTTTGAACAAAGATGTACAGAAATATTTCTGTACTGTGAAAGCACATTCTTCCAATTTGCAGAAACATTGGGAGAGAAAGCTAATTCTGTTTCTAGGTTTCCCAAAATTAGGCTGATTATGTCATACACTTATCTGGCTTCTATAAAGTACAGGGAGGCCTGTTGCCTATGCTAATAAAGTTAATCCTCTTGATATTTATTTTTGAGCGGTATCAAAGGTTTTGTTGGCTAACATTTTTGCGAACATTCCACCCTCAAGCCAGCTTTAAATTGCACTAGCATACGTGTAGTGCTACCCTGAGAGACCAGTTTGAATCCCCACTCAACTTTGGGAACCTATTGCATGATATTGAGGAAATCACACTCTCTCGGCCTCAGCTAAAGGCAAGGGCAAATTCTCCACTGAAATAATCTTGCCAAGAAAATCCTTGCAGAAGCAAAAAGTGCTGCACTGTAGAATATAAGCTGCAAGGATTTGTTACATACAAAGTACTTTTTTCCTTGTGAAGTTCCCAGAATGGGCAAGTGAGAAAGGGGAGTCTGTTAGTCTTGCAGATAGCAAACCTATTTTTCCTCCAGTTACAACCACTGCTCAGTGTCCAGGAGTTCAGCAAAGATTTTGATCTGACAGTTATCCCACTGTGCCCCTTCTTATTCTCTTTTAGTTACTTAGCCCAAGTATAGGTCACATTTGCCTTTAAAACTCTAATGCAATACTAATTCTAAAGAGCATTGTAATATTTGCATGCTGTTAAAAGCTTAGCCTTAGCTTTGCAAGAATCAAGGGATATTAATCCCTAAACAGATAAATCCCAGATTAGAACGACTTCTGTCTGAATATATTATATCTAATTTTCCCCTACAGTATCTCCTCTTTCATAATATAACCTGTAAAATAGCATATCAGATTATAGCAATGTGATGAATCTTCCAATATCACCCTGCTACTGATTATTAAAACAGCATTTTACAGATGTGTCCAAATGATACCAACACTTTCATTTGTCATAATGAACTCTACAGTTTTTGGCTTTGATATGCATGGTGCTGGCTTCAATTAGGATGACTGAGAATTGCATTGAAAAAAGTGCAACCTGACTGACATGGAAATGAAATGGATGCCAAAGGAATGAAGGGTTGAATTTGCCCCAATTCTTTATTCTCAAAGATACATACAGGCAGTCCCCAAAATACAAACAATATAGGTTCTGTGGGTTTGTTTTTAAGTTGAATTTGTATATAAATCAGAACAGGTTCACGTTTCAGTGTAACTCGAGCCAAGAATACACACACACACATACACACAAACACACACACACACACACACACACACACACACACACACATATATATATATATATATATATATATATATATATATGAGAGAGAGAGAGAGAGAGAGAGAGGATGGAGTTTGGATAGCATAGGGAAGAGTTAACACTTCTGTGGTGCCTGTTTTGCTTCTCCAGTGTTTTGTCTGTGCTCCTGTTAAGAAGATTTCACCTCACTTTCTTTCCCTGAGATGGTTGGATTTTGAAAAATGTGGTTTATTGTGGAAACAAGAATTGGTGATAAGGCTTTGGTGGAGACACCTTTCCCTCATGATAACTCTTCCAGAAGTTAATTTCCCTTCCTAGGGGTAGATTTCTCCAACTTCCCATTCTTAACTATGAATCATTTTTAAGCCAGAGGCTTGTAACTTAGGCACTGCCTGTGCATCAAAACTGTATGATGGTGCTAATTGTTCCTTGGTCTTTTCCCAAAAAAGTGGGAAAAGAAGGTTGTTTGCTTAGAGACCAAAGCAAATGCCTTCAAGTAGAGCAAAGAAAAAGTTTCAGGAGAAACAAGAGAAGTAGCATGAGACAAAAGGGACTGGGACTAAGTTCTATCTATATTCTTATTTAGTACATTTCAAGAATGCAACAAAAAAAACCAGATTTATTTTCTAATCACACTTTAACCTTTAGAAACATGCTTTTAAAATGTTGAGCAAGTTGGATTTGAATTCTATTATAAAGACAAGTTACTGATAGAAAGCTGAGAGACAATTTAAACCGTAGTGGAATAACCCCTTAAAAAGTGATCCAGGGAGATTAAAGGGCATGAGAGCCATTAACTTGCCTTATTTAGGCCAATGGGCCCAACTTTGCCTGGCACTATGTCAGGGTAATTGTATTGTAATGCAAATTATATAGGAACTTTTAAAGTAATTGGAATCATGGTGTGCCACCAGTTATATGGTCAATGAAAATGTAGAGCCTTGAAGAAGTTTAGAAGAGGAGGAAACGTTGATACCTCACAGAATGACTAAGCTTGAAATAAACAACTAATAAGCAGTTGGATTTTCCCTTTTCTGCCCATAAGATTGTTAGAAATCTCATCTAATTCATTTTTTTTACTGTTTTGTGGGGGTGAATTGGGGGAGAAGTTTCTGTGCAGCAGCACTACCCTTGCTGATGATGAGTGTGGTTTTTTTTTGTTTATATTGTTGAATCTCTATAATAAGGAGGGAGGGATGGAGGGGAAAGCAGGGGGATTAAAGTCATGTCTATATTATATTTTCAGTCTTGTTCAAGAGACCTGTATCTGTAAAAAGGTGAAGTGGTATAATCCTACAGAATATTTCACTCTGTATGGAATAATAACCTATTCCAAATTCACCTTTTTGAAGTGTGTATATCCTGCAGGGTTTATAGTATGCTCGACTACAGAAAAAAATATTCAGAAAAGTTAATCCTATTCAAAGTAACCCTAAATATCTGTCAGTCCTGTTGCAAAGACAACTAAAATTGTGGCTCATCAATATATTCCTATCACTGTTTTTTCCCCATAATAACTATGTATTTAAGGAACAGTAACTCTAAGTGCATGATTTCTTCATTAGCTGTCTGTTCCCCACTTCATTAGCAAATTCTTCCAATGAACTATGATCAAAATGACATGACTAAATTGATTCAAGGTAAAAAGAAAAGAAAATTGCTATACTATTGCATCTGTTTATGAATGCTTTTGTCTTCTCATTATCTCACTGAAAGTTGCAGAAAACAAATAAATGAAGGCAATAAACACAATGATATTGTTGGAATTGCCACATTAGTTACATTACGAGATTGAACTCAGTTTACAGACAGTTGTCATTTGTGAAAGATCACATGGTGATTTAGTTAGAAGCAAGCTGCCAATTTGAGATTCAGAGCATGACATCGTAGACATTATGTGCTAGATGCTGCTTCTTCGGTGATATTAAATCCAAGACAAATCTAAATCAGTTATGGATCTTGATTGCTGGAACTGAATCTCATTTGTGTGTTGTGCCCTCATTACTGGAGAGGCTGAAATCAAATCACTTACAATTAACTTTGATAAAAATGACTGTGAACCAAATTATTTGACACCAATATTTGAGGAAGTTTCTCCAACCTTTAGGAACCTGCCTCTTTTTACCCCACCCATATACCTATATCCATGTAATTGTCACAAAAGATGCAAAGGAATCACTACAGAGAATATTTTGACGCTCACATAACAATTGGTAGCATGGGTCTTGTGCAACCAAAAGCATGGGCAAAAGTATGTCACTTAAATAACACCAGTAATACATTTACTGGCTTTTAATCGATCTGTGCAATGTGTGAAATGTCAAGTTGAATGCAACTCACAAGCTACATCTTATGACTATGACTGTGCTAAAATCCCATTTACCAGCCCCCACCTCAAAAAATGTCTAAAATAACTTGAATTAAAAAAATAATGCAATAATGCTGTCAGATTTCTTTAAGTCTAAAGTTTGGTGTATATGGACCTAAATCCAAATTGCCAGTCCCAACTAGAATAGATGCATTCAATTCCTTGCTGTAAGTCAACAGGGACATGCATTCCATTGATTCAATGCTTACTTTGCTTCTTGGAACTATCAAATAGATTTAATCCTTCTTTTTTTGACAAATGATTTTAAGCCATATTTATTACACTATGTTTTTGGTGCTGAATTTGGGTTGTATTCCCCTCTTCTTTCTCTCTGAAGAGCTCTCCATCTTTGTATATGGCAGAAAGGAACAAAATGGTCTGCATCACTGAACTTAGTTAGTGAAAACTGGGGAACATAGTATATTTTTAAAGTCTTGTGAAAATTTGTGTTTAGGAACTGTTAAGATGATACCATTAAAATATATGATAAAAGAGATCTTGCAGGTTTCCGCATCCATGTTTCTGTCCCAGCAATCAACCTGAGTGGGACAACAACAACAATAATCAGAAAGTAAGCATTGAATCTAGGGAACTGTCTCACGTAACTGTTGGATACTTTTAGCATTATAGGATACGGATTGGACAGAGTGAATCTTTGAAAGAGTATCAAACTTTTTTTTGAAACTCAGAGTAATAAAATAATGTTTGCTGAAAGGAATCTTGCTATCACTCTAAAATGAAAAAGAAAATTACCCAATGGAGAAAATGACCAATGAAACCCAGCTCTGAACTGTATATCAGTGAGAACATATAAAATATAATACCTCTTTTCAGCCTGTGATACTGAAAAAAATGTATCTATCATACACCTTGATTTGAAGAGAGCAACCAGATGGACAAGATTTACCCCCACCCTCACTCCTTTCTTTGATGGGGTTTTGCACAAATGTCCTTATTTTGACATTTATGTGGAGGTGAAAGTTCTGTTGGCTGTTCCATGAAAGCTCAGTATGTCTTAAGTGGACTACAGAGAGAATGAGAACCATTTTGCGAAGGGGTGCAATTTTTTGTTATTGCTTTGAAGAATCTCTGATTTAGGGAAAATGGAGGGAGTGACAGAAAGAAAGAGATGACCTTTTCTCTAGATTTTTAACTTCACAGGAAAACTGAAATGGCATCTCGATGGACTCTTAATGGCAAATCCTTGTATAGATTTCTCCAAAATAGCTTTGTCACTTAATCAAAAATTGAAGATGCCTTTTGACACTGAGGGTTGTTCTCACGCATCCTTCCCTTTGTGACCCCTCCCAAATGTTATGTTATGTGAGAACATAAGAACATTGTTCTTGTTGTTTTTAAGGTACTTTAAAAGGATACTTTTTAAATTCTTAAGAATAACCACCCACATTATAATTATATCAAATTGTTTTCAGGACATGTTTTTTCTAACACCTGAAATTATTACCATCTTCACCACAACTCTTAAGTTGATTGTAATACTGCAGTGTGACTTCAGAAACAATATTGTTATCATATACCACAATCCTGGGCTGACAGCTGGCTGTTCATTGCTCTTAAAAAGAGTTCCTTTCAGGATAGATTTTTGTTATCTTCACGAGTATTTATTTTCAAAAGATGAAAACTATCTATCTGTAATTGGCTGCATTCTTCTGATAGCATGGGCAGTGCTCCTATCAGTGTGGGTACATCCCCTTTCCCATACATTTATTCACAGACAGATCTTAGTTATTTAGTTAGCTAGGGTATTAGCACTGGAGAGAGAGAAAAAGAGTAAATGATGCCTTAAAACTGAGGCTTTACCACTTGCTTCTTTTTGGGGGTGGGCCGTGCCTTTTGCCTTTCATCTTTTTAAAAAAAATTTGCAGCATTTTGAGGGTGTCTTCTAGGTACTGCAAGCCTATTTTTTGTGTGTTGGTTGCCACAACCTGGACAACAAGTTGTTTGAGGAAGGCACGATCTTTTTTTTTTGTTCATTTTAAAGGCATCACTATTTTCTGTTCCCTTTCCCTGCCCAATCACAAATGAAGGGAGCAATACCCATGACTCCCCCCCCCCCCCACCCTCAGCCCTGATTGGCTGAGAGGCAGGGCAAGATGTTTGGCTTCACCTCCCGTTAGTTCTTGGTCATTCTGTGAATTAAAACTGTCACAGAGAGTTACAACATTTACGTAACTTGCAAAATATACCAGGTAAAAGTTTCAATTCTCAAATTTTTGTCATGGGCAATGCCCGCACATCAAATATTGTGTTGTATGCAGTTCAGCAGTGGAACTCTCTGACCCAGAGTGTGGTAGAGGCTCCTTCTTTGGAGGTTTTTAAACAGAGGCTAGATGGCCATCTGTCAGGGGTGCTTTGAATGCAATATTCCTGCTTCTTGGCAGGGGGTTGGACTGGATGGCACATGAGGTCTCTTCCAACTCTATGATTCTATGATTCTGTGATCTAATGAATTAGATCCGACTTACAATATAATAGTACTCCATGCAGTCGTGCCAGCCACACAATGTCTACGGAGGTGTCTACGGACAATGTCAGCTCTTCAGCTTAGAAATGGAGATGAGCACCAACCACTAGAGTTAGACATGTCTGGACTTAATGTCAGGTGACAACTTTTATCTTATCTACAATGAAGAACTGAAATTTGGCACAGCCCTAATAGATAGCCATATTGAGTGTTATGCAATTGCTTCAGGAAGGATACTTTTCAAGAGATGGCTTTTCCTACATTCAGTGTCTATGAAGTATTTAGAACAATAAGCCTAAGGAAAATGAGCAGCGTGTCGACAGACTAAAACTAGCACTGTGGATGGCTTCCAAAGATTCTCATCAAGGATAAAGATAAAGGTAAAAAGACTTCTTCATTATCAGCAACACATACTAGATATGAGTAAGCACACTTATTCATGCCCATATTGTTTTTATCATTTCTTTTATTATCCATAAAATAATCTGATAAACTTTATATGCATTTTCTATGGTACATAAGACAATTAAAACAATTAAAAGAGGTCAGTTTCTTTCCTTAAAAAGTTGCATTTGCCTGCCATCTATTGGTTTAATTCAACTGGTTATACCTTTCATCCTTTTGTTATAACAGGTTGTAATGAATAATAATTTAACTGTTTTGTTAGAAAAGGAAAGATTTAGTTTTTTCAGCAATTAGTATGTATTTTCCTTATTTGTTCTTCTTTTTAGAATGAAAAGAAGAAAACAAATATTTTGTATTTGTTCTAAAGTATGTAACATTTAGTTATCTATTCTTGCTGTGTATTAGTGTATATATTTGTGTGTGTATGGCTTTACATAACATGTTAAAAGTTTTCCATATACAGTCCAGTTCCAAAAGACATGAACCTGCAGTTATTAAGGCAGTATTTCCACAGTGTGTGAGTGTGTATGAGAAGAGTTTTGAACCCTCAGTTCTTCCAACATTTAAACCAAAACACATATATTATTTAGATAACATGCATATGTGTGATATTATATGTTGGGATTGGTCCCACTATCTGACCACTATATAGGACTATATAGGGATTTCTCTTATGTCCTTGGATATAAAAATAAAGAGATAGATTTAATGAATTTATCAGTCATGCAACTGAAGCTACAATTCTATGTTGTCAGTAGCCACACAGTAACCAATACTATTCACATATTTATCTGAGTATTAGGTAGTTGTTGTTTAACTGAATTTTATTACATCTTAAGAAGGCTATGATCATGGGTGTTCTGTGTGCCAAGTTTGGTCCAGGTCTGTAATTCGTGGGGGTCTCAGTGGTCTGTGAAAGACTGAGCTGAATTGGTTGAAGGTACTTTAAATTCCATCAACCATTGGCCATATGCCTCCAAACATATTGTTTTTGTGATTAATTACTATCCTTTAATTATGTCCAATTTGTAACAATGAAAATGCATTCTGCATATCTGATATCAACATTACAGTTCATAAAAATAGCAAATTACAGTTATAGATTGTGTGATTTTAATAATTGATGTAATTGTTTTTAAACGTTTGTAATTCTTTGGTTTTTAACATAAATGTTTATCAACTGTATGTTATTTTTAAGGCATTGAATTGTTGCCGATGTGTGAAGCCATTCTGAGTCCCCCTCGGGTTGAGAAAGGTGGGGGTACACATGTGTAAATAATAAGTAATAAAATAAGTAGCAATGAAAGTATTTTATTATTGGGTGTCACCACAACATGAGGAATTGTATTTAGGGATTATGGCATTAGAAAGGAAGAGAACCACTGCTCTAAGCAATCTGCCACGTGCCCCTCACTGACCACCAGTTAATTTTCCCTTGTTTGGAGAGCTGTTTACCTTCAAGTGTGGGGGTGGGCAGAGATAGACAGCACAGCAGCCCCAGTCCCTATCTTCTCCAATTGCCAGTCTGCCTGCCAGCCAAAACCCTGCTGCTTGAAATCACCCTTCTCCCCCTGTCCCTGAGCCTATACATGACATAGTGACATGCCCTCCACTACCATATATGAGGATGACACCACCTACTGCCTTATGAATCAGTGAAGCAGATGACCTGCTGTGGCGGGATGAAGACTTTTTATTACTTCTCCAGAAACACTGGCTTTCAAACTTGGCTGAATTTCCCACCCACAATACATTTTTAA
Organism: Anolis sagrei; assembly: GCF_037176765.1. NCBI lineage: Eukaryota > Metazoa > Chordata > Lepidosauria > Squamata > Anolidae > Anolis > Anolis sagrei. The sequence continues at coordinate 123,847,000 of NC_090023.1, forward strand.
AATTGGTTTTCACTTAGTTAATAATCGAACTGTTGGGTTTTTTTCTTATAAGGGACATGCTGCTTGTGGGTGATGGCATTTTTCAGTATGTTGACAAGCGTGAGAAGAAGAAATGCAAATGCTTAGGAAAATGTTGGTGTACTACTTGTTTTTAATAGTAAAGGAAGTATAAAAAATCCTGTAAATAAATTGTGGGTGTGTGGAACTGTGGATCTTTGACAGTTGGTACTTAACAGGAATGTGCCCTGCTGCTACTGCTATCTGTTACTGGAGAAATTACAGGGTGGGGTTGGTGCAGGGGGATACCTTTTGGGGTTTTTTAAAAAAGATTTTACTTTTAGAGTAAAATCTATTTTCCTAAAACCCAAGGGGTGACCCAAACATTATGAAACTTGGGGGGCTGACAGTGGTAAATGTGTCCTCCAAGTGTGGCTATTTTCATCCCAATAGCCCTAAAAATGATAGAAAGAGGAGCCTGGGATCTCCCCCATTGCCACCAATGAGCTGGATCTTCCCAGATCAAAAATGGATCTTTCAGTTGCCATAATGGAAAATGGATTTTTGCCCACCTAAATTCAGCAAGCTCCCAATAAACTGATTGAGAGGGATCCACTGAATTTGGTACATTGAAAATGCAATGGGGTTAAACCAAATTGCACACCTCTAAAAGATAGATAATCTTTTTTACCAGCTCAGGATGTTTGCCCAGGTAATCTGAGGCTGAGAGTCTGCTATTCCCATGGAAGCGGTGGCTTAGAAAATGTGCATACATTAACTTTCTACACTGACAGCCAAGTCGTTGATTGCCTAAGATCAAAAGCATTGTCTTTTGAGCGCTGCACCTTTGTTTCATACAGAATTATGTGTGATTAACTTTGAGTTAATCAAAAACTCATCAGCATAGCTGTACTATTGTTTCCACTTGGGGTGCGCCCTCCCAGGGGGCATCTCTACAGCTCTTCACACAGCCCAATCCCCAGCCGCTATCCTTCTCTCCCCAGGAAACCCCACCTATAGGTTGTGAAGTAAAGGGATCCTCCAACCAATTCCAGTGTTCATCCTGGCCAGCTTCTATTCCAGACAATCAGGGGAGGGAGCGAGAACTCTGAATAGCTGTCAGATGTCCCGCATTTCTCTATATATTTATGCTTATACCTTTTGCTTTTACTTGCATCCTTTTTGGCCAAATCCTAATAAACCTCTGTCACTTGTCTTATGAGTTTCTCTGTCCTGGCCTATCTGGTTTAGCTGGTGCTTGCCAGGCATGGACTTTTTGAACCATGGCTAAATGCCATAATACAAATTATGCTGCAATGCTTATCTGGCATAAGAAGAAAGATGAATTATTTCACAATGAGAAAACTTAAACTTGAAATCCAAATAACAATTAGAAATGGTGTGGGTACTTTGTTTTGCTTCATTTCAGAAGATGAAGCTTTTACTAAGTTTTTTAAATCTCAAACAATGTTTTACGATTTTCATTTCATACCACATTCAGTCAATAAACTCCCTTTTCATGACTCCAAAAGTCCCCTCATGTCATACAGTCTCCCTTCCCCTATATTTTTTTAATAAAAAATAATTTTCATTCTTGAAAACTCTAATAAGAACCTTTCCCAGACACAGAAAATACTCCCAGCCCAATGCAGAAAGTCCCCCAACACACCAGAGAGGGTTAGGATTAGGGTTAGGTTAGGGTGGCACATTTTAAAACCAGCTGAAATAGAAGACTGTCCCTGTCAAACCAGACATGATGAGAATATAGAAAGACACATATGACCAGACAGCCAATATACTGGGAATATTGTCTTTTGTGCATAATATCACACGTTTGGTTGGCACTGGCCATATATCAGGGTTATTTGATTGTGTTCCAGCATGGCAGGGGATTGGACTGATTGGCACTTGTAGCCTCTTCTAACTTTATGATACTATGATTCTAGGGTGAGAATATGAAGTCTGAGATCCTTCACATGCTCTTGGACTGCAAGTATCAGTAAATCAGGTCAGGATAGCCCCCATCTACACTGTCATATAATGCAGTCTAGACTCATTTAATACAGTTCAATGCAGCTAAATTGAATTATATGAATCCATACTGACCATATGGGGTTGAAGATAGGACCACTAAGGCCATAACCAATGATGAAGAATGCTGGAAACTGCAGTACAACAAGATCAGAAGAACCACACAGTTTCCACTCTTGTTTGGGAAAGAAATGATAAAGCCAACATGTGACAATAATTAGATAGTCCTAATGCAAATACTGCAATATTTGACACTAAAATGGGCAAATTGTAAAATTTCTAAGTTCCTTAACAAAACAAATACTTGTGATAGATTGTAATATTCTCTGCAATCAAATGTCATTTCTATGGCTTATAAGCTATTTGTGGTCATACTTTATCCATCTATTAATTAAAACAAACTTCACAAAGAAACAGATCTGTCAGTATTTGTGAAATTAAAAAAAAATATTTAAGAAAATGTATAATTAAACCAAAAGAGCCTTTGGAAATATTAACACACAATGATGGATGTATTTTTTTATGAAAAATGGAAAACTAATCCTTAGCTTCATTTTCACAGTGTAGTCCCCCCCCCCCCCCCCATTTAGGCAAATGCATTGTTTCATAGCACACTGTCCCTCGACTGTTCTGCAATTTGGCTTAAACTAAACAAGTTATGTTCTAACAGATCTATGAATGAATGAAATGTTGCTCAGTTCCTGTAACATTGGGATGCTTTTGGGCTTTTTGCAGTGATGTAATTGAGCTATGGCTCTCAGGAGCAAAGTGTTGGAACATTTTGATTAGTACGGTCAGCAATGTCAGCTATAACTCCCCTGTTCCTTCTGAGGGCTCATCTACGTAGACCAAAGTGTGCTGCAGTGCATGTTAAGAGAAATAAAGCAAAGTTGAGAGGAAATTTCAAATGAGTCAATGCACTGCAGTACAAATGCAATCTACACCACACCACACAGGAAAATCAGCTCTACAGAATGTGAGTTCCATTGTGGACACACCACATTGAATCACTTTGTAAAGTCCAGAATGAGGGAGCAGGGGGTTGCCATAAAAGACTGGGTAGTAGAAAGCAAAGTGATCCATGGGACAGATAATTGATTTGCTCTACAGCTGTCATGTTCCCTTCTTGGTTCCTCCTTGTATGCCTCTGGAGTACTGGTGCACATCTCACCCAGAAAGTATTCAACAGCTGCTAAGTGACCAATATTCTGGAAACAGTTCAAAGCAACCATCCATCCAGATAAAGTACAAAGTGTTTGGTTTTGACCTTTAAAGCCCTACATGGTTTGGGTCCAGGTTACCTAAATGATCACTTTCTCCTGTACAATCTGCCTTGCACATTGAGGTTCTCTGAGGCGCATCTGCACCAGCCAACTCAACTGGCAACCGTCATTCAGAGGACCTTTTCATTGGTCACCCCAAGACTGTGGAATTACCTGCCGGTAGAGCTCTGACACCTAAATCAGCTGTTGGAATTTTAAAAACCTTTCTGGCGGGCCTACCCAGCCAGTCTTTAGGCATGAATCTTAAACTCATATCATATGTTTTGGTCTCTGTCCTGTGTTATTAATGTGTATTTTACAGAAATACTTTGCTCTGTATCTCTTACAGTACTAAATTTTAATGTCCTATGGTCAGGAATTCTGGAAACTGAAGCCCAAAATACCCAGAGGACCACAGGTTATTCAGGCCTGATCTAAGTGATCAGTATAAATGAGCCCTGAGTCTAGTTGAAATACTCAAAGTACTTCCTCCTCCTCCTCCTCCTCCTGCACAACCTGTGACCATGTGCACATGGTACTTTAAAATCTTTCATTCTCCTTACTTCTTACTGCCCAGCAGACACTGAGATTGGTTAGGGTCTGTTGTCCTGTTACTTAGAAGGAGTTTATAATCCACCCTTTCCCCTGCCATATACAAGCAATATCTGCTGCAAGTGTCTATTGTGGCAAGGAACCCGTTTCTGCTTACTCAAACAAGAGGATGGATGTAGATCTATGTCAATTGCACTAGCTGGTAATTGAGTTTTGGGGTGGTTCATAGCTGTGTAACTATTATTGTGTAACTACCCCTTCAATAGACTGTCACCTTGTTGTGGTGAGGGGGCTTGCATGTTCCAATAGACCTGTGGGCACAACAACTGGAGTCCTGCACTCCCAGGAGTGGCCGCGCGGGAGGTTCCAGACCAAGCACAGTCTGAAGACACAAAGATTTCAACGGCGGAGCAGGCAGAGGATAACATGGTACAGGTTATAATGGCTGTGGTGAAAGAAGGCTGCAACAGATTGAGAAGCCATGGTCATCTTGGTAAACTATGCCACCCGAGGAACCTCACTCTGTGAAGACTGTGTGTTGATCAGTGTGCACTGACCTCCACACATTAAAACAATTCACACACAGGTGTCTTTCCAAGGGGAAAGAAACCCCAGCAAAAGTCCCATGGCGATCAGAGAGTGGCAACGGGGGCAGAACAGTAAAATCTGGAAGCCCCTAGTCACAGACTGGCACACGGGCGGTGGATATGGACTCAGTCGTTCTACCTCAAGGTCCGAGGCAGTTGAGTAGTTTGGCAGCTGTATCCATGACTGAGCAGCCCTTTTGAGGATCCACTCTGCTCACCCCACATGGGGAAGGGGCTATAAAAGGTGCTCTAAAGATAGCCTGCCTCTCTTATCCCTGACTGGACTGCCGCGTCCAGTGGGGTCACCACCCTGCGGCCAAGAAAGAAAAAAGAACTTCGGTACATGGAATGTATGGACAGTGATGGACAACACTAACAGTGAACACCCCTAACGCAGAACTGCCATCATTACAAGGGAGCTGGGACGCTTTAACACTGACATAGCAGCACTTCAGGAGAACCGGAAAGCAGAAGAGGGGCAGCTGAAGGAAGAAAAAGGAGGCTACATCTTCTTCTGGAAGGGACTGCCTGAAGAAGACCAAAGAATGCACGGAGTTGGCTTTGCTATCAGAAATGATCTGTTGAAACATCTGACCGAAGCACCCACCGGCATCAATGAAAGACTCTCAATCCTCTTGCCAAAACTTGCCAAAAACCAACAGCCAACCATCATAAGTGCCTATGCATCAGCATTAGACACTGATGAAGACATCAAGGAAAATTTTTACTGTCAGTTGGACACCGTCCTATCGGAGATACCTAAAGAGGACAAAATCATCCTCCTGGGGGACTTTAATGCAAGAGTCGGGTGAGACTTCGACCTGTGGCCAGGGACCATAGGAAAAGACGGGGTTGGAAACAACAACTCTAATGGCATCCTGCTTCTCATCAAATCTGCGGAACACAACCTTGTCATCACCAACACACTCTTCCACCAGAAAAACAAGTTCAAGACATCATGGAAGCACCCCTGGTCAAACCATTGGCACCTCTTAGACTACATAATCACATGGGCCAGAGACTGCCATGACGTGTTTCTCACAAGAGCCATGACAGGTGCCGATGACTGCTGGACAGAACACAGGGTAATCCGATCCACGAGGGCTATCAAAATTGCCCTCAAGCACAGACTCCAAGGAAGAAAGACAAGGCATGAAATGAACACCCAAGCCCTTCAGGAGCCCTCCAAACGAGCCCATCTCCAAACAGCACTCAAGGACCATTTACCCATAGAACACCCCGAAAAAGTTGAGGAACATTGGAACAAACTGAAGACCTCCATCATCACAGCCTGTGAAGAAACTATTGGATAATATCAAACCAAAAAACATCAAGATTGGCTTGACGAAAATGACAATGAGGTCCAACAGCTAATTGACAAGAAAAGGAAAGCCTTCCAAACATGGCAGAGAGACATCAACTGTGCTGCTAAGATCTATGCCAGCACAAAAGCTGAGGTCCAAAGAAGGACAAGAAAACTCAAGAACATCTGGTGGATAAAGAAGGCTGAAGAAATTCAACACCTGGCAGATATCCATGATGCTCAGGAATTTTTCAAAGCCACAAAGGTCATCCACGGACCAAGAAACCATGGCATACAGCCTCTACATTCATCAGAAGGAACAAAACTTCTGAAGGACAAAAATTCAATTGCACTATGTTGGAAAGAACACTATTAAAGGCTCCTGAATCGCAGCTCCAATGTGGCCGAAGAGGTTCTCTCACAAATCCCACAACAACAAACCAAGGATGAGCTTGCAGCACCACCTAGTTTGCAAGAAGTCATCAATGTCATCAGCCAACAAAAAATAACAAAACCAGCAGCCCTGATGGGATCCCTGCTGAAATCTTTAAAGAGGGAGGACCTGAGCTGACACAACAACCCCACCAGCTCATAGAAAATATGTGGGTGACCAAGAAAATCCCAGCAGATTTCAAGAATGCCACCACCATCATCCTCTTCAAAAAAAGGGGGAAAGAACAGACTGCGGAAACTATCAAGGTATCTCCCTTCTAACCTCTGCTGGGAAAATCCTCGCAAGAATCTTTGCAAACCACCTTCTACCCCTCTCAAAAGACACTCTCCCAGAATCCCAGAACGGCTTTCAGCCCTCCAGAGGAACAGTGGACATGATCTTCACTGCACAACAGCTCCAAGAAAAATGCAGGGAATAAAATCAACCTCTGTACATAGCATTCATTGATCTTGCAAAGGCATTTGACACAGTGAATCGCAGCGCTCTCTGGACCATCCTCCAAAAAATTGGGTGCCCTAATGAATTTGTGAACATCCTGTGGCTCCTCCATGATGAAATGATGGCAACCATCTTGGAGAGCAATGGCTCCCAAAGTGACCCATTTAAGGTGGAATCAGGTGTAAAACAGGAAAGTGTTATTGCCCCAACTTTATTTTCCATCTTCATCGCTATGATACTTCATCTTGTTGATGGGGAGCTTCCCACTGGAGTGGAAATCATCTATCGGACAGACGGCAAGCTGTTTAACCCCAGCAGACTGAAAGCCAAAACCAAGGTTACAACAACATCTGTTATAGAACTCCAGTATGCTGATGACAATGTCATCTGTGCGCATGCAGAGGAAGACCTACTAGCCAGTCTAAACACCTTCGCAGAAGCATACGAGAAGCTCAGCCTGTCATTAAACATCGAGAAAACCAAAGTGCTCTTCCAGCAGTCACCGACCAATCTCTCTCCAATGCCAGAAATATAGCTTAATGGTGTAACATTAGAAAATGTTGACCATTTCCACTACCTTGGCAGCCACCTCTCCACAAAAGTCAACATTGACACCGAAATTCCACACCGCCTGAGCTCTGCGAGTGCAGCATTTTTCCGAATGAAGCAGAGAGTGTTTGAGGAACGGGACATCCGTAGGGATACCAAGGTACTTGTTTATAAAGCTATTGTCCTCCCAACCCTGCTATATGCCTGCAAAGCATGGATTGTCTACAGACGTCACATGCAACTCCTGTAACAATTCCATCAGCGCTGCCTCTGGAAAATCCTGCAAATCTCTTGGGAAGACAGGCAGACAAACGTCAGCGTTCTGGAAGAAGCAAAGACCACCATCATTGAAGCGATGGTCCTCTGCCATCAACTCCGCTGGACCGGCCATGTTGTCCTGATGCCCGATCACCGTCTCCCAAAGCAGTTGCTCTATTCCGAACTCAAGAACGGAAAACAGAATGTTGGAGGACAGGAAAAGAGATTTAAATACAGGCTAAAACCCAATCTTAAAAACTGTGGCATAGACACTGAGAACTGGGAAGCCCTGGCCCTTGAGTGCTCCAGTTGGCAGTCAGCTGTGACCAGCAGTGCTGCAGAATTTGAAGAGGAATGAATGGAGGGCAAAAGAGAAATGTGCCAAGAGGAAGGCGCATTAAACCCACCCCAACCGGGACCGCCTTCCACCTGGAAACCGATGCCCTCACTGTGGGAGAAGATGCACATCAAGAATAGGGCTCCACAGCCACCTACGGATCCACCCCCATAATACCACTCTTGGATGACCATCATCCTCAGACTACGAGGGATCGACTAAGTAAAGTAAGTGGTCAATTTTTGTATCTTCTTGGTATTAGGCTGTTAATGTGGCTTATCTAATGCAATCTGAAATTTAGGTGGAGGCTTTTCAAGAATTGAAGTTAAAAGGAGAAACTGAGCTTGATAAGGTAGAATTATTAACTGATTCATCTGTCAATAGCTGAAGTGAAGATTCATGAGGTCTTTGAAACCTCCCTATTGTGGCCACCCAGCATGTGACAGAAAACTTTAATCCCAGTGTTTAAAAATAAAACCCTTCAATCTATTTTATGCATGTTGTGAGGAATTCTGTGACAATTTAGAATGCTCTAACTTGTCAATTAATGCACCTATACCTTATGAGATGTCAAGGTGGATGCATATTGTGTGTGTGTGTGTGTGTGTGTGTTTAAGCTGAAAGCTAAAAACACACTGTTTGGGCTTTCATATATCATAGGCTACTTCTAAGTATCATTGAACCCTTCAAAGTATTTTCTTCTGCAGTGACTTGCCTCAGTTCAACTTGTCAGCTGTACAATGGTGTATAAAATTTTAATGGTGGAGCCAACTCAAACAGAAGCCTTTCAAATGAACTTTGAGATGAATAAATCATAACAGTTACTGAAACATTTTAGTGATGAGGCGAGAGGAAGTGGTGTGAAATGGCATTGGTGTGAAATGGCCAACATTTTGAAGATATGTGTGCATCGCACCCATGCCAAGTATCAAAATGATGCATATATAATATCAATAGGAAGAAGGAGATTGGCATATTAATTATGATGAGAGACCAATGTTTACTGCATTTTGAGAAAAGAAAAACAAGATCTCAGAATAACATAACAGACCTCTTGGATCATATCAAATATTTCTCTATTCAGCCTTTTACTGATTACAGAGGCCAATGAAATATGTGTAGGTGGCCTGTAGGCTTCCAAGACAAGGTATAGCTACTCCCTTCCATAATCCTTTTCCCACGATTGGCACTAGGTATTATCCATTGGGGATATGCCGTCTTAAATAATTAGTGCTTTTGTTCTCTCTTGAAAACATCTGTAATTCTCTAAGTTTTCTCAAAGCTGCTGATATCTTTCGATGCATGGAGAAACTGCTTATGAACAATGAAAAGTCAATGTGTTGTTGAAGGCTTTCATGGCCAGAATCACTGGGTTGTTGTAGATTTTTCAGGCTGTATGGCCATGTTCTAGAAGCATTCTCTCCTGATGTTTCACCTGCATCTATGGCAGGCATTCTCAGAGGTAATGAGGTCTGTTGGAAACTAGGAAAATTGGGTTTATATATCTGTGGAAAGTCCAGGGTGGGAGAAAGAACTCTTGTCTGTTGGAGCTAGGTGTGAATGCCTGACAGTTTTTAGGTGTGGCTTGCTACTGCCTGGGGAAATCTTTTGTTGAGGGGTGATTAGCTGTCCCTGATTGTTTCTTGTCTAGAGTTCCCCTGTGTTTGAGTGTTGTTTTTTATATAGTTATAATTTTAGAGTTTTTAAAATACTGGTAGCCAGATTGTGTTCATTTTCATGGTTTCTTCCAGCCATCAAATGCTAATCAAGGTGGCCAATTGAAACATTCACACCTAGTTCCAACAGACAAGATTTATTTATTTATTTACAGTATTTATATTCTGCCCTTCTCACCCCAAAGGGGACTCTGGGCAGATCATGATGCACATATACATGGCAAACATTCAATGCCGATTTTGACATACAAGACATACAGACAGATAGAGGCCATTCAGCAGTTCTTCCGCTTTGGATCCTGGAGGTTGCTCTATTCGACCACAGGGGGAGCTGTTGCTTCATCCACTATGATGCTGAGCCTTTTTGATCGTAGTATTTCCCCCTTGCTCTCTGGCATTTTTATGGTGTCATAAATTAGCCTCCCTGCTTTAAGCGGTCCCTAATTTCTCTACTCGCAGCTGACAGCTGTTTTCAAACTGCTTAGGTCGACAGTGAGCTGGGCATTTTTTAACAGCTATTTTTTTAAAACACCTATTAACAATTGGGCACTCAACCCCAATTCAGGCTTTGAACTTGCCACCTTTCGGCTGGCAGTGATTTATTGCAGCTGATTTAAACAGTTGTGCTATCAGTCCGCCCCTAACATTTTTTTTAACTCCAAGTATTTTGATTTGCAATGTGTACTTTGAATTTTCTTATTGCACAATAATTAAAATGTGTATCTCTTCCTATCAGGAACTAGGAACTCTGAACATTATACTTCTTTCTTGTAGAGTATTTTTAAAAGGATTTTTCCTTTCTCCCACTTTGGACTTTACACAGATGTGTAAACCCAATTTTCCTAGTTTCCATCAGACCTCACTACCTCTGATAATGCCTGCCATATATGCAGGTGAAACGTCAGGAGAGAATACTTCTAGAACATTGTCATACAGCCTGAAAAACCTACAACAACTCAATGAAAAGTCACCCATTCCTTCATTCACTCAAACACTTTTATGCTGAAAGGTGAAATCTTAATATGGTGAAATATGTCCAAATTTACAGTTAAGATACGCACCATTGCCATATACTTTAACAGCAACTGACCATTTGGTTGCCAGAGAAACAGCTAAATATTGTAATAGTGACTAGGGAAGTTATTCTTTTCATTCAGATATTTCCACAAATGAGTTTTCAAAGGAATGACAGAGAGCAGCTGTTGAGGTGTTAATTAGCAACTCTGTCATCTGAGTTTCCATTCGAAAAAAAATTCTGAAAGAATGTGAACTGCACAAGAGAGCTTATGTTGTGATTCTGTTTATCAAAAAGTATGCTTTCATCGTAATTACATCACATGACTGTTAAAGAGCTATTACCTCTAAATCAGTGTTTCTCAACCCGTGGATCCCCAAATGTTTTCACCTTCAGCTCCCAGAAATCCTAACAGCTAGTGAACTGGTTGGGGTATCCGGGAGTTGTAGGCCAAAACACCTGGGAACCCACAGGTTGAGAACCACTGCTCTAAATAATCAGCTTCATATTGTAAAGGGTACTTTTTGTGTTGTATGGATTATGACCATACCAGTAGACAAGCTGGCTTCATATATATATGGCAGGAAGAATATTGTGAGCTATTTATATTCTTATTTTATTTTTATTGTTCTGAAGAGGAGGTGCATATGGGATTTTCTTTTTAAAATCCTACCTGAATTTTGGTAGTTTATATCTAAGACACATGACTGGATAACCATTATTTATATCAAGCAGACAAAATCCTTTCTAGCAGAATGGGTTCTGTGCTAATCTATACATAAATTATAACATTAGACAGTCTTTTAATTTTCTTTTCTCCTGAGTTCTCAAAGATAAATCATATAAAATGTCACAGATAAATACAAAGAACCAAGCTTGCAAATGCAGTAAATGAAGTATGACAATCAAATGCAACATGCAGGATTGCATTGCATACAACAATCCCTGATGATTGCAGGCAAATCTGTTTTTATAGTGCTTCGTTTTGAAGAGTTCTTGATATTAACAACAATCTAGAGTGAAATGTACGTTCATATGTGGACCCCATGAATTACTAGTTGTGGTCAGTGAGTTCAGGAAGAAAGGGATTGTTGAAGTTGGTGAGGAGCAGTAATTCTCAGGGCAAAACAGAAGACCCTTTTTACCTTGAGTGAATAGAAATAATTTGAGATATATATTTAGGAAGTAACAAAAGATATACAGTACATTCTTTGTGATGTAATTTCTATGTTACATGTGCCTGTATTTGTTTGTTTTTTTAAGTTAGAGCTTTAAGGTTATATATAAATATTGAAAGACTACTGTCCAACACAGGTAGAAGAACCCTGTAATCAAGTCATATAATGGCACTTCACTGGATGTTTGTGACTTTTAGAACAGCATATATGTACCAGTTTGTTTTATTATTCTCTCTCTCTTTTCTCAACTTAAAATGTGCTTTTGTTTGCAATATTAAATTACAGGTGGCTCCACAGGACACAGAAAGTGCACACATATAACTAAAGAAGACAGTGGAATAAAATAAAGAGAAGCACTTTCCAAATCAGCAGTGGAAAAGTACTGGTCTTCCAAAAGTTTTGGATGAAAATTCAAATAATACCTTATCATTATTTATACTGACTGGAGATTTCAGATGTCCAAAATATCTGATGACCCAATGTTTCCTAATTTCTCATACAGAATGTGTTGTTCTCTATTGAAATATTATGATTATGGCCCCATCCACGCTGACCATTTAGATTGATGTGAGTGTGGATCAGCCTGAGAGTAGCTACAAAACACATGCAAGCTGATCTGATTTAACTCAGTGAAAGCTGCAGAAATTGCCTTCTCCCTAGATTAAAGCCCAGGGGAAAGCCCTAATCCTGTAGGTTTTTCCCAGCATTGAGGTAATGCAAACACCCACCACTGATTTCTATGTGGAATCCATGATGAATGTTTCAACAGCCACCTCACACTCTTCAGGCTCAGGTGGCCAAGTGATGCGGAATGGCTGTTGCCTCCCACCCTACTCCACCCATGTCTGCCTGCTACAATGATGACAGGAGACACCTTTCAGATGATCAGCAGCTTCTCTTCTAGGTTGCACACTACATGACTGGCAAAGAAGTGTGGGAGGAGCAAGGGGGTATGGTGAATTGCATACCTTTCTGTAAGGTCAGAGTGAGCTCAGGAGGTAGGCCCAGGAAGTTCAGCAGCCATTTTAGGAGGGTGCCTGGGGGCATCCATCTTAGAAACTCATTTCCTAGAGGGGGCAGTGCTTAGGAGCAGCCTGGAGGGAAATGTAGGGAATTTGTAATTGGCTGGGAGAGAGTGGGCGGAGTTTAACTTGTGAAAAGAAAAAAATGTCTTTAAAGGTGCGTTTCAAAACCTGACAGCTCAGATTGGGTTTTGATGTGAAGGAAGCAGGAGTTAGGGAGTGTGTGTGTCAGAGGAACAGAGATAGAGAAGCCAGACATTGGTCAGTTAGTCAGCAAAGTTAGTTAGTGAGAAGATTTATAGCTATTAGGTAGAATAGCTGGGGGAGTGGAGAGACAGATCCAGAAGGAAAGGACTGTCTGTGTGGAGTTTCAAGAATACTAGACAGAGGGAAACCTGTTAGTTTCTTGAGGGAGTGGAGAAGAGTTATTGAAAATAAGTGCTGAACTGTTTATTAAAAGAAACCACAAGCTTTTATTCAATATTCTAAGTTAGTGCCTGTATTGTTCAAATTCTCTCAAATAAAGAATATTGTTATTTGTTCACAACAACTGTCTCAAGTGTGAGAAGTTCCAAGCAGTTTACTGAAGAAATCAGAGTTAAATGGTGGCAGTGTGTATTTAAAAAGGAATCTCTTTATTGTTACCTCAGAGTATAAAGCCTGAGTGCAAATTCAGCACATTCTAGCCTAATAAAACCTCAAGTAAGCCAAGGGCTAAACATTTCTTTTAAGAGTGGTGGTAGCCAGTATTCTTTTAAAAGGTTTTTGGCCAAAAGATCATTCCAGCTTTTCCAGCTTTTGATTTTAATTAAATAAGCCACATTAAATTTCAAATGGGGGTACAGTGTGTGGGATCGCTAATTAAAATCCCATAGCCTTTATATTATTTGGTTAACAGCTGGTGGGATTTGTTCACAAATAAGTCCCTAACTTTTATAGGGGGCTTCCTGGCAGTTGCAGTGGTGCTAAAATAGTTTCAGCATTACTGGGCAGAACAGATGCCCTCCTACTGCCAAGGTGGCCCCACTTGGTCACAATGGAAGCTGGAACTAGCATTTTTTTATGCTGGTTCCAATCCGCATTATGTGTTTGTGTAGAACTGCCCTATGAAATAAAGCAAACAAATAAGATATTTGTGCCTTTTACCCATCATTTGTGCCTTTTAATTTGTTCATTGAAGAGTTGGGGTGCAAAAGTTACCTACTTGGGTTACAGTGCCTGGGAGACATTGTCCATAAAGTATATTTTCTAAGCTCTGACTATTGTTTTATTTGGTTTCAGCCATTTTCTATGCACTGGATTTATGATGCTGTCATATTGGCAGGGTCATTGACATTTTCAGTGTTGAGTTCTGCAAATAGTAGGGTTGATTAATAGAATGAAGGAAAGATGAAAACATTGTGCAATATTATTTCTGCCTGGCAAATTAGGCAAAACATAAGTTAACATTCTTATACAGGCCTCCCTCCACATTTAGAGGTTTAACCTTTGCAGAGTTGATTATTCATACATTATTTACTACTGCCCTAGACCATTTCTAATAGGGACTTCAATAACACCACTGTCTAAATTCACTAGGAGAAGAGATTTCTGCCTCTTGATTTCTAAGAACCTGTTTGTTTTTGTTCTAAGAACCTGTGTGTGTGTGTGTGTGTCAGTTTTGAGTTTGAAATAAGTTCATGGAATTGCCTGATACCAATAAGTGAAACTGTGAAAAATCATATTGACTAACAGAATATTTTAGGAATAATGTGGTTCCATCAGAAGTTGAACAAAGAATCACACTGGATGACCTAGTGATGCCTAAACAGATGTCCTCTCTAAGCATTTTTTAGGTCTTTCAGCATGACTATATGGTATGCTTCCACCAAGTGCCATTCATTTAGTAGTATTTGCTGTTAACCACAATTTCTTGTATTTGCAGTAATCCCAGGAAAGTATACCCCTGTTGACATGAGGGTCAGATAGTCAATTCTCAATGTTCACATTTTTTTCTGGAAAAAAGACTGTTAAATATTAAAATCTATTTCTGACAGTATTTTCAATTTACATATAACATGACTTTAGTTGTTGTAAACCTTTGCTTTTAAAGCTTCCAAATAAAAACATAAACAACTTGATCTTTTTTCCCAGCATCTTGCCAGATTGAACATACTTATGGCGTGCAACACAAGCATCAAGCTGAAGCCAACCACGTTGATTTGTCAGTAAACTCTCTGCATTATATATGTGTGTTGTGAAATATTCATTGCCTTCAAGGAAAATTTGCTTTTACTATTTTACAATGTGTTTACTCAAGTATATGTTATCATTTCCTGCCATCTTTCCCATCTGATGCACTCTGCCTTGTGAAAATGGCATACTAACACCCTTCACGTTTAATTATTTACATTTAATGAACTAGGTGCTATTGATACAATGTGTTAATGGTCCATTACAGGCTTCTGTTTCTCTAAAAATCTATGGTACTGGTTCATGTTTTGTTTGCACAATGACAACTGATGGTCTAGGCTGGCAGGAGTTTCCTCGTCTAATTCCTGTAAACTCTATTTCTCCTCACTGATTTTGAATATATGTATTTTGTGATAGAAAGAAGGTTGATGGAAATAGAAATGTACTTGGCAAAAGAAATGTGCTATGCTCATAGACAGTTATAGCCTCTGTATCCCCTGCAGATCCCTACATTCAGTTCTGGGTTTTCACTGCAAATGCCACACTATTTGCTTGTTTAACTTTGGTGACAAATGTAGGGTTATATAATCCCAAATTTGACATAAGAAGTCTAAACATTCTTTAAAAAATTCCTCCAATTACAAGTGTTGATGATTTCTGATGGCCACTCTAAATACGTTGTATATGTTATAAGGGATTGCTGTATTTGTAAGATAAGGAAATAGTTCATTTTATAGATTGAAACACCCAGAGAAAATAGAGAATCTGTCTCTTTTTCCTTTAAATCTCATTAAGATTTTTAGCTGTCCCCACTCCACTGCCATCCCCAGGATTGAGCTTGAGTCTGTGAATTAACTTAAAGAATGAAAAAAAAAAAAAGAAAACAGTTGAGAATAGTGAGGCAATGAAGGTGAGAATGTATATTCCCCTTTCTTTGCATGACTCATTTTATGTACAGAATAGATTCTTACCCCCTTTTTTTTCATTTCACAAGAGGGAACCATATGTTTAATATTGCCTGACACATTTTATGTGACCTATCTGTTTCCATATATATTGATTCACTGAAGGCATATATATAATGATTCACCCAGTTTCTGCCAACCTAGAAGTTTGAAAACATGCAAATGTGAGATCAATAGGCACCAATTCAGTGAGAAGGTAACGGTGCTCCATGCAGTCATTTCGGCCACATGACCTTAGAGGTGTCTATAGACAATGTTGGCACTTCAGTTTAGTGCCATCCCCCAGAGTCAGCTGGACTTCATGTCAAGGAAAAACCTTTACCTTTACCTAAGGCTGACTCTGCACTGCCCTATATTCCAGGATCTGTCCCCACTGCCATATAATCTGGGATAAACAGATTATATGGGTCCCCCTTGTGGGGAGAAGGGCGGGATAGCAGTGTACGAAATAAATAAAATAAATAATCTGGAATCAGATCCTGGGATATAGGACAGTGTAGAGCTAGCCTAAGATCACCAAGTTCTGGTGTCATTGTAGGTAACCTGCTCATTCCATCTCTGCTGTACCCTATACATCAGGGCTGGGAATTGTGTGGTCCATGGGCTTCATGTAGCCTGGGAGGTCCAATGTAGAACATTAAATTCCAGTCGACACTCAGACCCATTTACCCTCTCTGCATTTTTCACAACAAGCTGAGGGGAATTTTGGGAATGAGTTTTAAAATATTAGACTATGTTGTTTTGGTTGGTTTCCTATCCCAAAAGAGTGACACACAACAATAGTCCAGATAGTGACAGGAAATAGTGTAACATTATTTTCAATGACTACAATGACCTCTGTAATCTTGTAGAAATTGGAAATTGATCAGTGTGGCCCTTCAGACTAAAAAGCTCCCCAACTTCTGTGATAATGTGATCCCTTTGTAATCAGAAATCAAATGCTTAATATACTGCCTAGGAAGATACATAGTTTGGGTGAGACACTCAGGTTCTGCTCAGTATACCATTTGTACCATATACAGGAGCAAAGTGGAAATAAATACACTGTGTGCACTAGAGATGTGCACTGAAAAAACTCATATGGTATTTTTAGCTATTGTCAGCTTTATCAAGTCATTGAGATAAGATACCTTTCACATTATGGGAAATCAACTTGGAGTAGCCCATTGGACTGTATTGTAGATATAGAAAGGATATTCATAAATATTGGGTGGGGGATTATTTATTCATTTATTTATTTATTTCTATCCAGCTTTTCGCCCAGAGTGAGAGTCAAAGTGGCATACAACATAACAACTGATCTTCTTCAGGGGAGGTCTCCTTCCAAAGTTAGGAGTTTACTTGCTCATGAAAAGAAAGCAATGAGGGTGGCATTTTAATCTCTTCTGGGAGGGAGTCCCAGACCCACAGGACCACCATTGAAAAGGCTCTCTCTCTCTTGTTCCTACCAATAACACTTGTGATGATGGTAGGACCACGAGAAGGAACTCTCCTGATGACCTCAGGGCTCGTGACAGCTCAGAGGAGGAAATGCAGTCTGCTAATTAGTCTGGGTCAAAACCGTTTAGGGCTTAGACCTTGAATTGCAACCAGAAACAAACTGGTAGCCAGTGAAGTTCCTTTAGGAGCGGGGAAGTTATTTCCCTGTACCCAGCTCCTGTGAGCAGTCTAGCAACTGACCTTTTCACTACTTGAAGTTTCCAAATGCTCTCCTAGGGCAGCCCCATGTAGAGTCCATTGCAGTAGTCTAATCTAGATATGACTAATGCATGTACCACCATGGCCAGATCAGGCTTTTCAAGGTATGGGCGCAGTTCATGCACCAGCCTTAGCTGTGCAGAGGCCCTCCTGGCTACCACTAAGACCTGGGCCTCCAGAGTTATCACTGAGTCCAGGAGGACCCCATCCCTACACCCAAATAAGTATTTCATGAGAATCCTTGACAAAGAGAATCATGGATTGATGAAAATTCTTCAGTTCCTTATTTATTTTGCACTAAATCCAAATATTTTTATTTTGCACAAAAAGCAAAATGTTTTGTGAGGGAGAAATTGACTGAGGTTCTAGATCAGCAATCTAGAGGGCCCCACACTATAAAATGAATGCAGTTTTGTTATCCGAAATGTTTAGGTCCATTCTCAGTGTGTCAGCCCAAATAGAGTCTAATAGAGACAAGCAGAGATTGAGGGCAGAGTCACATATTGTTTATTGCTCCACTACTGTTCTCATAATTCAGTAGCAATAAAACCGATGCCATACTATAGTACTTCTATCAAATGGATGCATCCTGTTAGATATAATTAATGAATTAGCACCTCTTGACCTGATACATCTCCCAATCCTGCCTTGCTGATAGAGATCTGTTATTCTGTTGACTGCTAGATATTACTCATTGCTAAATATTACTGACTGTTTTCTTTGTAAATGCAATTAGTGAATATTTATTTATTTATTTACTTACTTACTTCATTTGTATACCACTATTCTCAGCCCTAAGGTGACTCATAGCTGTTTACAACAATCAAGCAAAAACAAGGCAAACAATCAAGGCAAAAATTCAATGCGGCATCAACAAGGTACTTAAAAACAATTAACACAGAAACAGATTAAACAATTTAACAGTAATAAACATTCAAGTGGCGTCTCATAACTAGAATCATGATCCAAACTCGTCAATCGTAGTTCCATTTCCTGAAATTCATTGCACTGCCTATTCAAACGCCTGTTCAAATAACCAAGTTTTCACTTTTCTCCGGAATACCATCAATGAGGGAGCCAATCTAATGTCTGTGGGAAGGGCGTTCCACAGCCGAGGGGCCACCACCGAGAAGACCCTGTCTCGTCCCTGACAGCCGTGCCTGTGTTGCAGGCGGGATCGAGAGCAGGGCCTCCCCGGAAGATCTCAAAGTCCTAGTGGGTTCGTAGGTGGAGATGCGATCGGATAGGTAACTTGGGCCAGAACCGTTTAGGGCTTTATAGGCCAAAGCCAGCACTTTGAATTGGGCCCGGTAGCAAATTGGTAGCCAATGGAGCTGGTGCAACAGTGGGGTATGAATATTTTAAAGATCTACCCTTTTGTGTAAAACACTGAATAACCTTGGACCATTTTCTTTCTTCTTGATTTTAAACCGAAAGTGGTTAGAAGAATAAACTATGGAGTAGGAGAATTAGTTATGTCACCTTGAGGTTACGAGATGAAAGGGGGGGATATATGTGTTTTAAAAATAAGAAATGGGGTCAATTGCATGTCCCTTATGTTGAACATTTGATTTTAATGGAAGACGTATTTTTTGTATAAGAAGTTCACAAACAGCTAAGAAAGTTTTGGAGCCAAGTGATGGGTGAGGGTAACTTTAGTGTGATTAACTGTAGCAGAGAGGAAAACCACATTTTGTTCTTGGATAAACAAAGTCAATACTACATAAAAGAACAATACAGGATGTTTTAATTAAATTTATGTCATTGAACATGAAAATAATAGATTTCTATCTTAATACACAGAACACATTTTAGAATCCTTTCATTTGAAAGGTATCATGCTGTAGCAAGTTATTTTTAAAGTTGTTGCATTTGGGTTTTGTTATATATTTTCCCTTGATTCAAAAGTTATTGTATTTCTTTGTGATTCAGACTGTTAATCCTCCTTCCATCTCATAACAACACAGAACAATTTATTCCGATTTTCTGTTTGCAAGATTATAGTAAAATATCATTTTAAAAATCTGTCTGAAACACAAAGAGGATATTGTAGAGTTTGTCTTGTGCTGATATTTTGCTGGCTATATGCATAATGTTTGAAAATCTTACAACAAACAGTTAAGAAAGAGAGTAGCACTGGGAAAAACAAAAAGCATAACCTGTTGTAAATCATGGGGAAAATAGCTTTGCAAGCAAAAGCACAACATTAAAAATGAGATCACAGCATCTAGAAAATCATTTGGAAAATAAAATAGTATACTGGCCAACAGCAGATAACAGGATAAAATACCATGCAAATGACTTTTAAAAACTTTCCCACTCTTTTTAACATCACAAATGCCTTGAAAAAATGTCTGACCCACCTAGCTTATCACATCCCACTGGAAATACATGGCAGATTCACAGAAGTCTTGAGAAGCTTTCTTGCTTTATTCAAGTACTATTAATAATACTTCTGCTGCTACTGCTAACAACAAGAAGGATGAAAAAATTCCACAAGTAATGAATAATGGGTTTCTAAAGAGTTGAAAAAGTCTGACAAGGAGTTAATGGGAAACATAAGATTAACATTGGTCTCTGTAAGGTGGCCTTGAACCAGAGAGTCTATAATTCCAACCACATATGAACATCTCTAGACCATACTTTGAAGTTTTGAGCAGAATCTGATCTCAAAGTACTTTTATATCAACCATGTCCACATTTGGTCCTCCATATCCATGAATTCTGCACCCATAGATTCAAGATTTGTTTTTGTGACTTGAGATACTATAAGTCGCTTCTGGTGTGAAAGAATTGGCCATCTGCAAGGCGTTGCCCAGGGGACACCCAGATGTTTTCATATTTTATCATCCTTGTGGGAGGCTTCTCTCATGTCCCTGCATAGGGAGCCAGAGCTGACAGAGGGAGCTCATCCATGCTTTCCCCGGATTCGAACCTGTGACCTGTCAGTCTTCAGTCCTGCCAGCACAAGGGTTTAACCCATTGCACCACTGGGGACTTATAGATTCAAGTAATCACAGCTCAAATAAATTCAAAAATAAATAAATAAATATCTAAAAATACTTAGCCTTAATTTTACAACACTACACTGATTTGTATGCATAGCCTGGTGTAGCTTCCTGACATTTCACAGTTCTTCAGGCTCTCATTCCAGTTGTTCAATATTTTATATAAAGAACTTCATTACTTGACTTGAACAAGCACAGATTTTGGTATCCATGGGGGTGGGGGTGGGTCCTGGAACCAAATCCCAACAAATACCAAGAGGCCACTGTATGCTTCTCACAGTCATACAGCTTTCATTGACCTATCCATAATAACGAATCTTGTTCCACAAGGGGCAATGGTTGGCACAGTGCAAAACAACCATGTACAGTTCTTAAAGGATCCCAAAATTCCTCTCTGTTATGTATACTTGCTTGAGATAATAGGAATTGTAGTCCTATAACATTTAAACAACTACACTTTGCCCAACACTGACTTAACACCTATTTTACAGCAATAAAAATCTTCAATAAAAAAAACAACACAGGAGATGCACTTAATATATTTAGTGCCAGATCTCAAAAAATCTTTAAAAAGTCAATATTTAAAATTAGTCCCCACCCCCGTCAGTGGCTGGAATGAAGTCCAAATAGCAGTTGTGACTAGTTGTTTATTTATCATGTTCAGTAATTTTTTAAGAAAGGAAGTGTGTGTGTGTGTAATTCAAACTTTGTTCTGTGTTAATTTGTAACTTGAACACTATGTGAAAACATCTGCATTTAAATCATCTCAGCCACATTGTAGTTAATGAAAATATGTAACCTATATGTTTATGTTTAAGTTAGCAGGAACAGCATTATCAGTTGCTCTTAAAATATGGTTTTAACACTTCAGTCAATGTCCACGGAAATATAACAGTATTTATTGACATTGGGGCTGTAATCCAAGGACTTCCCTCTTTATCTTAGCTAATGAAGACCAAACAGCCATTCACAAGAGACAAGGCAAGCAGCATGTCCTTGAGAGATGGACATGCTGACAGCACATATTATTAAATTAGGTTTCTGTCAATTTATAGCTTTATTGCTTATTTTGCAGTACTTCCAAGGTTCCATGGAGTAGCAGAGAAGTTGCATAAAATTCATTTTAATTATTAAAGGCTAGGGATTTTTTTTAGAAAAAGCTAACATCTATATCAACTTTTAAATCCTTGTACCTGGGCATTGGAAAAAGAAAGAATACACAGATTGTTCCTACACTAGCATTTTATGCAGTGTAGACATCACATTAAAGTGGAATGTCCAAACAATGCACGCAGACTAACATGTTTTAACCCAGGTAATTATTTTAATCCATCTTGACCTCAGGTTTAAAAAGCCCAAGAAAGATCTGAATTCTCCAGGATGATTCACACCTTTTACTGAAATTACCTTTCTCATTTCGGAAGCTGTAAGGAACTTCATTTCAGATCCCCACAGTCACCCTGCACTTCCCACACCAGATTCAGGACTTCTCCGCATGGAGTAAAATAGCTCAGTTTTGCCACTTTTATTCAAAGCTTGGGTGGGGCCTGTCAAGAGCCATCAGATAATGCATGGCAAGCCCACCCACGTTCCTCCCAAAGTGGAAGGGAGGTGGCAAAAGGCGTTTCCTCCTCCACCATGAGGAGGAAAGTTTGTTTTGGGTAGTTCTGTCAGAGCTACCCCTTTTCCCCATATAATGGGAGAAAGGACAGTGGGGCAACATGCATTGCTGTGCATTTTTACCCTTTCTCCTGTATGATGGGGGAGAAGGGAGGGCACACAGGGGTCCACAAACCACCCCTTGCACCTTCCCTTTCACTGGTGACTGCTGGCAAAGCAGCATGGCCCAAAAGGGTTGTGTGAAGATGTCCTAAGACACTCCGAAGAGGTGGGATGTCAATGCCTTTGCACCCTCCCTGCATGCTCATTCCTCTCAAAACCATGGCTGTTTACATTCTCCCCAATTTCTCCACCCATGTATACAGCATCCCATATTAAGAGGAGCATCTGAAGAACATACTCAAGATGACTCCATGAAAATGGGAAATCTGTCAAAATCTCAATATGGTTATAGCAAAATCACTACTTCTTTTACCCCCAGGAAGGTCAGAAACAGTGTAGACAGGGTCAGAGACATGGGAAGGACGTCATATGTCCTCCTTCTCTCTTCCTGCACATGTTTCACCATACTATGAGCCTGCAAAATGATACCTGCAAAAAGGCTGAGGCATAAGAGCATTCAAATTCCCTTTATTCCTATAGACTGAAAACATGTTCTATTTTTTCCTGGTCTGCTTCCAAACATCTATGAGGGCACCAGAGATAATTCTAAAAGTAGCTTTTTATTCATTTTTGAATATGAAGTTCCCACTAGAAGCCACTTTATTAATCCAATGATATAGCACACTAATGAGCTTTTTTTTTTGCTGCTGAAGTGATTTGATATGCTGTCGCTGGAGTGTCTGGGGTACCAACAGTGATGTGTGACATGATTCAGAAGCTAAACGTTCCAGGTTTCACAGGTGTAAAGTTATTATTGTATAAAGAGGATGCAGAACCAATCCAAACAGACATTGTAAAAGATGCCTGGGATCTCTAATTTATTCTGGCATGAAAAAGGGGTGGGGTATGAAATAAGCATTATAAAATAAGACCACAATAACATGCCATTATGCCCAAAATAGTAATTGAAGGTGAGATATGATCTCAGCACTGTGAATTGGTGGCTGAGCCTTAGGTAAAATTAAAAGTATCAGCATTTTCCCCAGAAACTGAAACAAACATGTGGCATTAAATTTGAATACTAACATTTTAAATTTGACATTTACCTTACCTGGCACTTTCACTTGCCAATAATAAGAGCTTCAAAGTTATCAGACCTCTTCCATTTTCCTTGGAGCTACTAATTGCTACAACATCTAAACTGAATTTTAGAGCCTGGAGCACTAATGTGCATTTTCTTTTACTTTTCCTTATTGCAGCAGGAGCACAGGAACTTTTAAAAGAGAGAGAGCGCTCTCAAAATCTTAGTGCAAAACATTCAGTTCTAAAATAGCTCATGTGATGATTTCTTATTTAAGAAGTGCTTTTCCCAAGTTATGAAAAATCATCCAGAAAAAAACCTTCTCCTAATGTTTTCAAAACCAAATTAAATTCAAATTACCTCTGTTGCATCTTCCCAGAATATGTTATGATTGGAAACTTCTTGTTAAGGCACACAAATCATTTCATATTATACTAAAGCCATCCATAAAAGAACAATCAGATACCTGCCTATCACTGAACTGTCAGCCAAATCAATCTATCAGTTCCACATTGCTTTAGCATGTCTTTTATCTTAAGACTAACCTTTACAAGCTCCATTAGTGCGGAGCTATGTGTTTTTTGTTTGAATGACAAAGTGCTCGGGGCAGAGGGAAAAGAATAGAAACGGTATTGACTGTTTAGTGGGACTATATAGCTGGAATAATACTGTTCAATAAAATAAGGAGATTACCATTGATATACCACTTTTAATCATGCACATCTAAGTGGCTAGAATCCTAGGTATCGTTTAGAAAAAGTGGAGGGCATCCCTTCTTAAGGTGGCAATGGGGTTGTTTGCACTCAAGATCCTTGACTGAAACAGAAGCATGTTTCTTCAGGTGGCACTGAAGCCATTTGCACTCAAGCCTCTTCCACTTTTTTTAAATCATCTTTATTGAGATTTTTTTCCATTTTGTGCAGATAAAGAGTAGTGCTAAAAAGAGAGAACGAAAGAAAGAAAAGAGAAAGAGAAAGAAAAAAAATAATTAAAAATTAATAAAAATAAAAAATTAGAATGAATAGAAAATAGAAAATAAGAGGGGAAAAAGAGATAAAAATAGGAGCAGATTGTTGTGACTCAAGACCCTTCACTGAAACAGAAGCACCTTTCTTAAGGTGACACTTTTCCTGCTGTCGTTTGCACTGAGATTTCCTCTCATTGTCCCTCCAGGATTTAATTTATTTATCTTTTAAAAAAATAAAAAGCATTACCCCATCTTGTAGGAAGTGGCTTTAAATTAACCCTTATCTTTTCTAGAGCCTTTGCATTGGCAATCTTAGGAAGTAGCTTTAAATTAACCCTTTCTCCAAATCTCTGCATTCACGATTTGGGGTAATGGGCATTTTGGATCCTCCCACACACAGCTCCATCATTTTATTTACAAGCTGGCAACAAAATGGGTAACAGTGATTAACATCATACTGCAAAATTGGCCGTTTGGCCTGCCTTTATGTGTGGAATTTAAAAATAAGACAATTTCCAATCAACTCAGGAATTGTTAGAAAAACCAACACTTTAGAAATAGCAAAATACCTCACCCCCACAGTTGAAGTTTGTATTGTGTGAAGCACAAAGTGGGTTGCCATTTCTTAAATGTGCAGAAATGCTGATTTTACTGTGTGAAGTCATAAGACACAGAGCAAGAAATTCAAAATGTGGGAAAAGAGATTCTGTATAAATATTAGAAAAGACTTCCTCATGGTAAGTAAGAACTGTTTGACAGTGGAATATGCTGCCTCCAAAGTTTTTAAACAGAGGCAGGATCTCCAACTTTCAAGAGTGATTTGGCTCAGCATATTATTTATTTATTTACTTTATTTCTATATCGCTTTTCTCAGCCCTTAGGCAACTCAAAGCGGTTTACACAACAATGCAAAATATCACAAAACAGTATAATGCAATTAAAACAGATTATAACATAAACAATTAGCAACAGTATAACAATCATAATCCCTCAACAATAAATTCAGAATCCACTCTCATTATCCATTGTTCCGTATTCCTATGTTCAGTTTCACTGTTTAGTCAAACGCTTGTTCGAATAGCCAGGTCTTCATCTTCCTCCGAAACGCCAACAGTGAGGGGGGCGATCTGATGTCTGCAGGTAGGCCATTCCGCACCCGAGAGGCCACCACTGAGAAGGCCCTGCCTCTCGTCCCCGCCAGGCGTGCCTGCGATGAATTGCTGCATACTTGCAGCAATTCTAGTTGACTTTCTTCTTTGGCATTCCTGAAAGGTAGGAACTGGTAGCATGTTTTCCTGGCCCTCTTCTTCCTTCTCAACATGTGGCCCCTAATCCCCAATCCTATATCTTCAGCCTCTTCCTCCTCCTCCTCAGAAGAGGAGTACACTATAAATGACATATATTTTAAGGAAAAATAAAGAATCAGTTAACATAAACATAATTTTGACTTCACAATTTTAGCACCTTCCATGAATCAGCACTTGATCATAAATTAGATACCTGTTATCCAGGAACCAATCTAAATTGATAAAGCTTGCTCAGTCCTAGAAGCCATATACACTGCAATATAATCTGGCTAATTTAGATATTCATGAGCTGACAACAGCCTCAAGCCCAACATATGACAACTTGGCATTAAAATATCCATGAGATCTGGCTATGTAAAGGGGAAGACTTGGAATAGCTCAAGAACAGGTGCCAGGCCTGTGGCATCAAAGGCAGTTTTGGGAGAGGAGTGTGAGAAAAACACCTGGGAATCCTTGCTTACAGAAACCAATGTCTGTAGGTCTTAAGGTTGTTAACACCAGTAAGCTGCAGAAAGACTCACTGGATCGAGCTATTTCATCACAGAGGCAGAAGGACTAATTGACAAGGGCAGAGTTAGTCCCCTGTTACAAAGTATTAAGCCTTGCTTTGAACCCTGGTGTAGAAGGGAGAAGGAAATAAAACATGTTGGGATATCATTCGAACATATTTTATTACAGCATAGTTGTTGTAATTATAGTAGATCCTGAAAAAATAGAAAATAGAAACTGTGCAGGGCAGTTTCTTATTTACTCCCCATCCTCACATCCAAAATTGTTGGTGGCCAATGGCTCCATTTCCATTAAAGTAAAAAAATCATTATGGGTTTTAGTATGTGCTTAAATGGGGCCTACCTTACCCCCAAAATATGTTCAGCATCTCCTTGGATGTTTAGTATTTTTGTGGTCATTGAAACTTTAAGCTAAAACCCACAGTGGATTCATGACCATTCTTACTACATTTGGTTAGGGGGGAGAGATTGAGAGAGGGAGGGAGGGAGGGAGAGGGAGGAAAAGAGAGAGAGAGAGAGAAGGGTACTCATTGTGGGGGGGGGGAGCAGACTATGCTTGTTTTCCTTCCAATCTGACAAATCAAACATTGTTACAAGGCCCTAAGAAATATCTGACAATGTTTCTCCTCTCTACATCCCTTTCACTTTCACCTCCATCAGCCCAAATGATAGATTGTGAACATAGTTGAAAAAAAGTCATGGTGGGGGCACATCTTCTATGAAACTCCACTAACCCTGCTAGTAAGAGCACAGGAAAGCTTTGCATAGATCATAGACTTCGGTTTTGGAGCATCCACCCTTTCCTTTAGAATTGCTCTCCAAATATATTATACTATTTCTCTAGATCACTGCAGCTTACTGAGAACACTCTTTTATTATAATACTGTCATAGACTGAAAGCTTAGAATTCTTTTCCTTGAAAAGGATGCACCTAATTCAGAACCCATCAGTAAGTGCTGGCAGTCTAAATTGCTCTTCCCAGTGTACATTATCTCATGCTTATTGAGAGGCGCTTCAGCTAAGTCAAACTGCAATTGCTTTTTTTTAAAGGTACTATTTGCATGCTACATATTGTCACTATAAGTGAAGAACAAAATGAGTTGTAAATCATATCAGTTTATAATCAGTTTCATGCTGTATTCAAGTGTGTTTCTCTCCATTCCTTCCACTGCTCCATTATGCAAACTGAGTGCATGTGAACTGCTATGTGATGACTGTTCATTTATTATTGATGGGCGGAAAAGAGAGAGAGATAGAGAGAGAAGTATGATATTTCCATAGTTGTAGATCTCCTATAAGAGTCTAAGGACATCCCTCTTAGGTCAGACCGAAAGTCCTTTTGCTCTTTTACCATCTGTTCTGCTAACAAGATCAACCAGATTGCTGTAGAAAATGTAGGGCTTAGAAGTGCTATGTTTTTGTTTTAGACTATACCCCCTGGACTACTTTAGCTAGCATAGTCCAATGCTAATTGGGTGTATTTCAAAGGATTATTGTCAGGATGCTGAAGAAACATAAATCTCCATTATTCCTCCTTATGCTAGCATTTTAGAATGGGACAACACCATGAGCTAAATACAATATTTCAATAGTGGCAACAATTAAGCACTCTCCCTCTCTTCTCTGTTTCCCCTGTACAATGACTTTAGAAATATAGCTAGCTTTCTAGAAGCAATCATGTGAGAATATGGGACATCCACTGACTTCTGCCCATCCAGTGATAGTCCAACATCTACTTGGGTCCTGCTCAGTATGGATTTAATCCAAGGACATTTAGGTATGAATGTATAGGGATGAACTGGGAACACTGCTGCTAATCCCACTTCCATGTATATACTTCTTATCTATAAAGTGAAAAAAAGAATTTCTCATATTTGAGTTGAAAGAAGAAAATATTTAAGACAGTCCTCATTTGTTAAACTAGACGAGTACGGGTGAATAAGAAATGGCTTAATATCCAAGTAGGCTTTTGTAGCAAAGATGGTTTTTATGTACCTTCAGGGGTTTGTGGCACCATAGTCTAATTCTATGCAATGTGAAGTTCAAATACAATTCTCCCAAATTTGCTGCAACCTGTGTATTTAAGTGACACTCCAAAAAAAAAAAAAAGCCAAAATTCTGATTGAAGTCAGACTCATAGGAGTTTTTTTTACATCATGTTATTGTAATTCATATCTATGACTATATACCATGATCAACACTAGCTGCTCAATTATTTCCATCCCTGTATGCCACTTTAAGAAAATCTGTTTAAAAGTTAAGAAAGGGGGGAAATATAAAAAGAGCAGATGTTACCACATTTTCCCAGGGAATGTATAGGCTTATTTTTATTTATTTTATTTTTTTACATTAATGAGATATACAATCCCTTAGGTGGAAAAATCTCACATTAATATAGAGATGCTAGATGTGCCAAGCAAGGCAAAGTTCAGATAACATTACTGCAAATTATATAGTGGTTATTAAACAAACCTCATACACACATTTCTGGAGTGTTGGGGACAGCTCAGTCATTAACATTCTCCTTGCCTACCATGAGTTTATTTATAGAATAAAGTTAAGTTGTAAAGAATAAATACACTAATACTTACTTGCAGGGAAGGGAAAAAAGGAGGAAAATGAAGGCAGGAAGAGAAGCTTTGTGTTTGTACAGCTCAGAGCCATGCAAGGGGGAAGCTGCCTTTTCTGGATTCCAGTGGAGAGAAACCAGAGATGGTGGCACAGCTATTTCATGATACTGAACCTTGAGATAGGAACCATAGGACTTTAGACTCTTTCCACCCACTTTACATCCTCTCATCCAAATGTGATCCACCTCCAGTGCAGTGTGAGGATTCCTAATCACTTCAGAGTCAGATAGGAATTTTTGCCTGATCATTTCATCTACCTTACAATGTATTCAGCAGTCTTGTATTGTATACATGGGATGTGGACAATTGGTGTGGGATAACATCTATAAATAGATGGTCACTTGGAGGAGAAAAATAGGCGTAACAATGAACACATTAGCATCCATTTCATGAAGAGGAGGAGCCCCGGAACTGCCTTTTTCAGTCCTGGGACCCAGAGATAAGAGAGAGATTATCCTTGGGGCTGTACTGGAGATATTTAAAGCTGCCTTGAGTTCCATTCGGGTTGAGAAAGGCATGGTATAAATATGGTAAATAAATAAAATAAATAGTGCTCTCACTTTATGGGATTTCGGTGATCCTCTAATCTGCCTTTTAGCTGAGGGATAGATGGGTAGCAACCCAGCATAGGGCTCAGATGGTTCAACTAATGAATGACTGAGAAGGACAATTTTCCATGTTCAACAAAGCTTTAACAGATATGAGGTTAAAGAAAATGATTCTCATGCAATTCCATTTCTGTGTATTGCCCTCATTATTCCACAGTGGGTTGATGAAGAATAGTGATATATGTTGGTGGTATACTTGCCAATGTACTTTTGAGGACAATGCACAAGGAGACATTCATTATTCCTTGTGCAACATTGCTAACCCTGATTGCACATCTAGCTATGGAGGAGAGACTTTATATGTGGAGTGAAAGATACTCAATCTTCCCTGATGTGCAAGGGCAGCTGGAATGTATCCATGTGCACCTTGGCAAGTTGGAAGAAATTTCCTTCCCACCTACCCCACTTCCTGGATAATGTAAAGACAGTGGTAGAGATTGATACAATGCTTACTAGATCTCAATCAGACAGATAATCTTGATCCAGCTCTGGATCACATTTCCTAGTTTGCTTCTAATTGGTGGTGATCACATGCTGGTGATACACTGCTATCCTTTGAAACAACAATATTTGTCAGAGTTGTTAGCTCAGGTAATTCAAACATCATAATCTTAAGTGGGGTGGTGGTGGTAGTTGTATTTTATGATACATTGTGGCAATATTTCCAGAGTTTTCTATTGTTCACCTAAGAACTCTCATATGTAACAAAGATGCTTCACTGACAAAGTTTCTTGCTATAGTTCACTCAATATATACGGCAAAAATGTTATTGGTTGAGCAGATTCCTGAAATATTTGACAGTTTGTTTATCATGGTTTTTAAAAATGTTTTTTTTTTCATTATTAAGCTCAAAATATCTTCCTTTTCCCTTTCAAATATCTGGGTTTTCATGTAAAAACATTGACTATTTTTTACATTGCACTATTAGATGGCAGTCCCTGTAATCCATTTTTAGCATGGAGTGTAGAAAAAATCCTGGAGGTTCAATAATCTAGTGAACATGTAAAATGTTCTTTAATAAAATTGAGATCCCTGCCAAATGACTCCCTGCTGAGCACAATGTATTCCAGTTTCTGGTATAGTGCCATTGTAAGAACAGATAGATGTGAATCAACAGCTCCTCCTATATGAAACCAGACTTTTACCAGCTGTAATCAGTATTGAATGCCTTAATGGGAGCAAACATAAAAATGTTATTCTTGCCACAAACAACCACTACAAGATCACCTACAGCTTTATTTATTTGGGCATTGGCAGGGTTCCTATTAAACCATTTTAATATATTGCCTCTTAGTTATTATTTTAAATTTATTATAAATGTGTTATTAAATAAACTTAGCTGACAATTGAACAGCAAGCAAATAGAAAAATGTTGCACAAAACCAGCCGCCAAACAATATAAAAATAAGTACATAAATGAATATCATGATCATGTGCAACAGATTAAGCCATACCACAATCAATAAAGTCTTAGTTAACACAGGGATATTTTAGCTTCTCCAAATTGTGTGGCACTAGAGATATCTTTCAGAATTATGTTTTGCCAAATAATACATAGATATGTAGATCTGCAATATAAGCATATAATGGTTTTGTCAGCTTTGCAATGATGAACAAATGTGAAATTTTAGCTACAGATTCCTTCCACACATAGACTTTTCTTGTCTCAAAGAGTATCTAGATTTATTAAATTGTAGTGCTTTATAGAGCAACAGAAGTGAAATAATCAATTGGCTACATTTGGTGAAAATATTTTTTTTCCTTGTTCAAAATGAACCTGCTTAGTGTAGTATGAGGGATACATCTGATGTCCTTTTAGACTTAGTGCTGATTATGGCAATGTATTTTGCAGCGGTTCTTGGGCCTGATTTTTCCCTTTCAGCAGATAGACAACAAAATACATGGATAATAATTCACAAACATTAAACCATCTGCTTCTTCTAAGTTTATATACGCTTAATGGACTAAATAATTAGCACTGTAATGCTTCCATTTTATTCAACTGAAATGAAGGTATAACTGCCTTTTATTCAACATAAATTGTATACCTCATAGTGACATTATAAGGCTGTGATTTGCCTCGATGCCTATCACCAAGTTCTGGTTCTACAGTTTGTTTCAAAACCTCCTAGATCCAAGATTGGATGGTAAAGATGTTGGATTTAATAGAAACAAGCAAATTAGCAGCTTTTGTTTAGAGATAAGTCAACAGAAAGATTTTTGGAAAATTTGAGACCTTTTCTGCAATTTGAAAGATTATGTACTGCAGCCCAGGGGGAAATTGATCATACACCAAAAACAAATCACAGTAATAATTGGTGATTGGAAAATTTGGCTTAGGATAAAAAAAATAAAGAAGGAGAACAACTGATTGAACTGTCGAATCCAGCAATTTGTTCACATTTTGGCACAGATCATCAACTGTTAATATAAAAAATTAGATTAAAGCAAAAAAAAAATCTAAATCAATACAACCTGAAGATCCCTATACAACTTTAAGAGAATACAAAAACATTCCACTATTACACTTAATTAACTGAGATCCAGACAGACTTTGGACTGAAGTCAATAAGGAATAACAAATGTAGATTTCAAGATATAAACACCCTGATCTGGTGAGGATAATCTGATATAAAAAGATGTGTTCATATGAAGTCATTGTGATACAATGTATTACCAAAGGCTTTCATGACCGGAATCACCGATAGAAGCTGATCAGTTTGTCGTCGCAAATTGGAAGCCCTTCCACCTAGGCATTATGGACTCCCAAAAATCCATACGGACTCCACCCCACTCAGAGTGCCATCATGAGTGTCATTGGATCCCCCATGCACGACTTAGCAAAATTTCTGGCTACAGAGTTACAAACCCATATTGAGCTCATCACATTATACATCAAGGACTCAGCCCACTTCATAGAAAAAATCAGCAATCTCAAGCTAAATACCAATGACAAACTGATCAGCTTCGATGTGGTGTCTCTATTTACCATGGTCCCAGTATTATTGTTATTATTATTATTAACTTTATTTGTACCCCGCTAGCATCTCCCGAAGGACTCGATGCGGCTTACACAGGCCGAAGCCTCAAAACACAATACAATAGAAAACATAACACAACAATAGCAAAGCAAATCAAAACAATAAGCAAAATAACGACAATGGCAGTACATCAAGACATTATTAAAAACTGGTTCGGCCGGCGCAATGGGGTACAAAGGTTAAAAGTGCTGAAATGGCAGGAGGCACGTAGGATTAAAAGTGCGGTGTGCAGCGACGATTAGTTATGCTAAGGTGCTACTAGGACTTGGGGTGGGGATTCCTAGTCTGAGAAGGCACAACGGAACAGCCAAGTTTTTAAATTCCTTCTGAAAACAGCTAGAGTAGGGGCCTGTCGGAGATCTTTTGGAAGGGCGTTCCAAAGTCGGGGGACCGCCACAGAGAAGGCCCTGTCCCGTGTCCCCACCAAGCGCGCTTGCGATGTGGGTGGGATCACGAGCAGGGCCTCCCCAGATGACCGGAGCGAGCGTGTGGGTTCGTAGATGGAGATGCGGTCACGCAGGTAGGGTGGTCCCAAACCGTTTAGGGCTTTGTAGGTAAGCACCTGCACCTTGAATTGGGCTCGGAAAATAAATGGCAGCCAGTGGAGCTCCTTAAACAGAGGAGTAGACTCTCTTGATAATGAGCCCCGGTTAGCATCCTGGCTGCTGCCCGCTGGACCAATTGAAGTTTCCGAGCCGTCTTCAAGGGCAGCCCCACGTAGAGCGCATTGCAGTAGTCCATTCTAGAGGTGACCAAGGCATGGACCACCCCGGCCAGATCAGCCTTCACGAGGTATGGTCGCAGTTGGCGCACAAGTCTCAGTTGCGCAAAGGCCCTCCCGGATACCGCCGACACCTGAGCCTCAAGTGTAAGCGAAGAATCCAAGAGGACACCCAAACTGCGGACCTGTGGCTTTAGGGGGAGTGTAACCCCGTCCAACACAGGTGACCACCCTATACCCCGATCCGGTTTACGATCGACCAGGAGGACCTCTGTCTTGTCGGGATTGATCTTCAGCTTGTTCTTCCTCATCCAGATCGACACAGCGGCCAGG
The DNA here is from genome assembly GCF_037176765.1 of Anolis sagrei. Lineage (NCBI taxonomy): Eukaryota > Metazoa > Chordata > Lepidosauria > Squamata > Anolidae > Anolis > Anolis sagrei. The sequence continues at coordinate 123,880,421 of NC_090023.1, forward strand.
CACTCGTCTAGCACCTGAGAAGCCTCCTTGGAATTAGGTGGAAAGGAGGAGTTGTGTGTCATCCGCGTAGAGATAGCACCCAACTCCAAAACTCCGGATGACCTCTCCCAGCGGTTTCATGTAGATGTTAAAAAGCATGGGTGACAAAATAGAGCCTTGCGGGACCCCACAGGTCAAAGGCCAGGGGTCAGAGCAGGCGTCTCCCAGCTTCACCATCTGAGTTCGTCCCTCCAGGAAGGACTGGAGCCACGACAGAACCGTGCCCCCAAGGCCCATCCCGGAGAGACGACCCAGAAGGATACCATGATCGATGGTATCGAAAGCCGCTGAGATGTCCAAGAGAACCAGCAGAGTCACACTCCCCCTGTCCAGCTCTCTGCGGAGGTCATCCACCAAGGCGACCAAGGCTGTCTCGGTGCCATGACCAGGCCTGAAACCAGACTGTGACTGATCTAGGTAGTTGGTGTCGTCTAGGAAATTCTGGAGCTGGGAGGCGACCACCCGCTCCAGCACCTTACCCAGAAAGGGGAGGTTGGAGATCGGTCTGTAGTTACTCAGCACCGTGGAGTCAAGGGAAGCTTTTTTGAGGAGTGGGCGAACCACAGCCTGCTTCAAGTTAGATGGAAAAATCCCTTGCTCCAACGATGCATTGATAATCGGTACAAACCAGTCAAGCAACCCCCCTCTGGCTGATTTAATGAGCCAAGATGGGCATGGGTCCAGAGAAGAGGTGGTCGCCCTCACAGCCCCAAGAATCTCCTCTACGGTTTCAGGAAGAACAAGCCTAAAAGAATCCCACAAGGTTGGACAAGCAGGTGCCTCTGTCACCTCTTCTGGCACTACGATGGAATTGGAGTCGAGCTCAAGACGTATCTGGGCGACTTTACCTGCAAAATGGTGTGCGAAATCGCGACACCGAGCTGCAGGGTCATCAGCGACCTCCTCCGCCACAGGTGGGTGGAGGAGTTCCCCCACGACCTGGAACAGCTCCGATGATCTATTTGCTGCAGATGCTATACGGGTGGTCGTGAATGATTTCCTGGCCACCCGTATAGCCACGGAATATGCCTTAAGAGAGGCTTTAGCCCGTGCTCGATCAGATACAACTCGAGATTTCCTCCATTTGCGCTCTAGCCCCCTTCTCGTATGCTTCATCACAGCCAGCTCCTCGGTGAACCAAGGAGATGGCCTGTCACGGCGCAACGAGATGGGGCGTTCAGGTGCGATCGTATCTAACGCCCTGGACATCTCCCCATTATAGAGAGCCACCAAGGCGTCGATAGAATCGCCAGGCTCCATGGCAGGAAGAACCCTAAGATTCCTCAGGAATCCATCCGGATCCATCAGTCTCCTAGGGCGGACCATCTTAATTTGTCCTCCACCCCTGCGGAGGTTTAGGGTCGCAGCAAGTCTAAAAGTGATCAGATGATGGTCAGACCATGACACTGGAAGGATGTTTTGATCTTCCACTCTGATCATTTCGTTGTCCGCCACAAAGACAAGGTCGAGAGTATGTCCAGCTTGATGAGTGGGGCCAGATATTATCTGTGACAGTCCTATGGTCGCCATGGTGGCCATAAAGTCCTGAGCTGCGCCAGATAAAGTGGTCTCAGCGTGGATGTTAAAGTCTCCCAGCACCACCAGGCGCTGGGAGACCAAGGCCGAATTAGAGACTACCTCCGCTAGCTCAGACAGGGAAGCTGCTGGGTCACGGGGTGGGCGGTACACCAGCAGGAACCCCACACTGTCACGGCTCCCCACCTTCAAGTGGACACACTCGAACCCAGAAGCCTGCGGAACAACGCATCTGGTCACGCCGATGGATTGCCGAAAGACTACTGCGACCCCTCCTCCCCGCCCCCCTTGTCTGGCCTGTTGATGCACTCCAGAACCTGGTGGGCACAGCTGAGAAAGGTTTACACCCCCCAGCTCGTCCAGCCAGGTCTCGGTAATGCATGCCAGATCCGCCCTCTCATCCAGGATCAGGTCCTGGATGGCCGCGGTCTTACCATTAATGGATCTGGCATTGATCAAGAGGACCTTGAGACCAAGGGGGCTGCCAAGGAGCCTACCACTACCCACCTTTTCCAGGGTCGCAAAGACTCTGTTGCGCTTCTCCCTGGGATGTTTGTGACCCGCAAATCTCCTCCCCCACACGACTCGGATAGCACCCCCAGACACCATTGCCCTAATCAACCAGAAGTTCCCAGAAGATATCACAGTTCTGTTTCACCATTGCCTCACCACCAGCTACTTTCAGTGGGACAATGAATTCTATGAAGAGAAAGATGGAGTAGCTATGGGGAGCCCTCTCAGCCCAGTCATAGCGAACTTCTACATGGAACACTTTGAAAAACAAGCCCTGGAAACAGCAACAAAAAATCCACTATATGATTCAGATATGTGGATGACACTTCACCATTTGGAACCATGGAGAAAAAGAACTAAACAGGTTCCTGGACCATCTTAACAGCATCCACCCAAAAATCCAATTCACCATGGAAAAAGAAAATGAAGGAAAACTGCCTTTTCTAAATGTCCTAGTCATCCACAAACCAGATCAACAATTGGGTCACACAGTTTACAGAAAACCCACACACAGAGATAGATGTCTACATAAAAATCCCAACCATCACCCAAGTAAAAAAAAAAAAAGCACAATTAAAGCCTTGGCAAACCATGCAAAAAGAATCTGCGAACCCCACCTCCTCCAAAATGAACTGAGCCACCTAAACTGGGCTTTACAGGCCAATGGATACTCCACCTGAGACATCAGAAGAGCTGCAAGACCGAGAACAAGCCACGAGAATAAAGAAGAAGATCCACCCAGAGGAAAAGTGTTCTTGCCATACATCAAGGGAACCACGGACCGCATAGGGAAGCTGATGAGGAAACACAACATACAAACTAAATACAGACCCACCAAAAAAAAATCCAACAAATGCTACATTCAGCAAAGGACAAGAGGGATCCTCTCACTTCTGCAGGAGTCTACCATATACCATGCAGCTGTGGACAAGTCTACATAAGGGCCACCAAACTCAGCACACAAACATGAATCAACATACATGAAAGGCACTGCAGACTACTTCAGCCAGAGAAGTCAGCCATAGCAGAAGAAGACCCAGGGAAATCTACAGAAAGTTCTACCACATTGGCTAGCCCTTATTAACCAAGCAGGTCCTATAGAATCAAATCTAAACCACGACCTTACCATTTTCAGAAAGGATAACACAAAAAAGCCGCTCCCTAGTGGTGAATCTTTCCAACTATCCCCTTACACTACAAGAGGAGAACCTAATCAACAAGGGACTTAGTTTTGATCCCACCCCCAGATTTAATCCTTTCCATACCAGGATTGAACTATTTAAGTTATTCAGATCCATTAGATTAAAACATTTTTTTGGAAATAGAATGGACTCTACTTCTGAGACTTTGTTTAAACCTAAAAGTAAATTCTCTCCAAACACTGAAAATATTGTGATTAAAACATTCAAAAAAGTAGTAGAACGAGATGTGAGTAGACTTTCTACATTTAAGACTAAAACATTTCCGAACATGTCCCTGTCAGAATTAAATACCATTAAAAGATTAGCAAACATGACCCAATATATCTGGAAACCAGCAGACAAGGGAGGAGTGTTGGTACTACTGAATAGGACTGACTATGTTAAGGAAGTTGAAAGACATTTGTCAGATAACCTTTCCTACAAACGCATTGCTTATGATCCCATGAATAAAATCTGATCTCTGATTCGTGTAGTCTGTTCAGAAGGTCTTTCTTTGGGATACATTCCATTACAAACATATGAATTCCGCCAAAATCAATACCCTAGAACACCAATTTTTTATGTTCTCCCCAAAATCTACAAAGGTGTCATTCCTCCACCAGGTAGACCTATAGATTCAGGCACTTCATTTATTTTACAACCTTTAGCCCAGTACATTGATCATTTCTTATAACCCTTTGTCCCGCTATTGTCATCTTTCATCAAGGGTACTAAACACTTTATCAATGTAGTAGAAGCCCTAACCATTCCTGAAGAATCCATACTAATGACTCTAGACATCGAGGCCCTGTACACCAACATCCCACTAGACGAAGCCAGGACAGTAATTAAAGATAAACTTGATACACGTAAATCCCTGGCTCCCCCTACTCACTTCCTAATGGACCTCCTAGACATTGTGTAGGAATATAACTACTTTAGCTTTTATAAATAATTCTATTTGCAGACCTTTAGGATAGCTATGGGCAGTCCATTGGCACCTTCAGTAGCCAATTTATTTGTTTCTCACTTAGAAACTAAATACATCCTAAACACAACCACTAATCAATTTTTACCAGACATTATATACTATGGAAGATATATTTATGATATCTATACAGTAGTTAGTTCTCAATCCATAGCCGACCAATTCTGCACCTGGATTAACACACTACACAAACATATGAAATTTTCTAGCCAGTGTAGTCATACTAATATTAACTTTTTAAACATTATGGTCATCAAGAATGGACAAAAACTACTAGTGAAAAATTACAGCAAGACGACAGATAAAAATTCAATCCTATATTTTTCCAGTTTTCACCATCATTCACTGAAATCCAATTTACCATACTCACAGTTTTTAAGATTAAAACGTAATTCTAGCACCCAAAAGGATTTTGACTCTTCGGCAGATATTCTGAAAACACAACTTAGAGAAAGAGGATACCCCAATAGGATACTGAACACAGCTATCAATAAGCCTAACTCCATTAACAGGAAGGTACTACTACAAGAAAGACCTAGAAAGCATAACAATCACATTATCTGGCCTCTAACTTTAACACAATACTGATCTGATACAAAAAAAGATCATCTTTAAACACTGGCATCTAATACAAGACATCCCAGGATGCCAAAGCACACCCATAATTGTCCATAAAAGATCTAAAAACTTAAGAGAGATTATGATTCATTCAGAATACCACACTCTGACCACACTTCAAAATCAGATTATTAAGGGTCATTTTAGCTGTGCCCATTGTGACTGCTGTCCTCAGTCCTTGAAGGGCAAAACATTCTCACATCCCACATTAAACCTCCACATCACCTTACAGCATGTTACTACATGCTCCACGGACAATATCATTTATGTACTCCAATGTCCATGCAAATTACTATATGTTGGGATGACCACCAGACCCCTGAAATTCAAAATTAGTGAACACCACTCTCGCATAAGAAATGGGTCCTCTGAATCTTCTTTATATGCACATTTTCAAGAAAAAGCACATAGTTGCTATAGTTTTAAATGTTGTGCTTTGGAGAAGGTATCACCTAAACTTAATGCTGATGTTAAAAGGTACTTGTTACAGAGAGAGTCATTTTGGATTTTCAAACTACAAACACTTATCCCCCAAGGGCTTAATGACAGAATAGATTACATTTGCTTCCTGTAACACTCAGTCTTAATTAAGAGCCACCCTGTTACCATTACAATTGTGAACTCCTCTCAGTACAGAGCCTAGGCTGTTCACAGGAATGTAAGTAGACTAACATGGGTTTTGAAAATCCCCCAAACATTGGGGTGTTTGGGCATTTTAATATACCTTTTTTGTTTATATATTGTCCTATTTCCTATCTAGTGGATCCAAAGACTATAAATGCAGATAGGAACAGAACCAATAGCTACTAATTAGAATGTAAGTAGTCAAGCATGTGCATCAATAACCTTTTCAAAACTATGTCAATTTGGGATTTTAGTATATCTGTTGTCTGTATGTTGCTTTATTTCTTATCTAGTGAATTCAAGCATCATAGATAAGAATAAAACTTGAAGAAGATATTACAAAACAAGGGAAATGGGAGACTTTGTTGTGTTAGTGTTCCTGACGTCATATATTGATGAATATATAGAAATTGTTATTTTGGAAGCTTAAGTTTCATCGTGTTGACAAAATATTGATATTATAAATCTTTCATTTATAAACAGTTACTAATCAATCACGTTAATGTTCCCACATTACATTTAATGAAGAATTTCCTGTAATATAGAAATAGTGATTTGCAATCTGCAGTTTTTTGTATTTATTAGCCATAGCAGAGCACTTGAAGAACCAACCTGGACACAGCATATTATTTGAGAACACAGAAATGCTGGACCACTCTAACAACCACCATGTCAGGCAACACAGAGAGTCCATTGAAATCCATAAGCATGTGGACAATTTCAACAGAAAGGAGCAAACCATGAAAATGAACAAAATCTGGCTACCAATATTAAAAAAAAACTCTAAAATGACAACAGCAAAACAACAGAGAGGAAACAATCAGGGACAGCTAATCCAAATATAAATCCAATTTTCCTAGTTCCAACAGACCTCACTACCTCTGAGGTTGCTTGCCCAAAAAACCTACAGTAACCCATTGTGATACACATTTTGATGTCCATTGTGGGATTAATTATGGAAATAGGTTGGGAAAATTATGATTCTTTGGATCCCTCTAAGGCAGTGGTTCTCAACCTGGGGTCCCCAGATGTTTTTTGCCTTCAACTCCCAGAAATCCTAACAGCTGGTAAACTGACTGGGATTTCTGGGAGTTGTAGGCCAAAAACATAGAATCATAGAATCAAAGAGTTGGAAGAGACCTCATGGGCCATCCAGTCCAACCCCCTGCCAAGAAGCAGGAATATTGCATTCAAATCACCCCTGACAAATGGCCATCCAGCCTCTGCTTAAAAGCTTCCAAAGAAGGAGCCTCCACCACACTCCGGGGCAGGGAGTTCCACTGCTGAACGGCTCTCACAGTCAGGAAGTTCTTCCTCATGTTCAGATGGAATCTCCTCTCTTGTAGTTTGAAGCCATTGTTCCGCGTCCTAGTCTCCAAGGAAGCAGAAAACAAGCTTGCTCCCTCCTCCCTGTGGATTCCTCTCACATATTTATACATGTGAGATCTCCCCGTGGATCTCCTCTCAGCCTTCTCTTCTTCAGGCTAAACATGCCCAGTTCCCTAAGCCGCTCCTCATAGGGCTTGTTCTCCAGACCCTTGATCATTTTAGTCGCCCTCCTCTGGACACATTCCAGCTTGTCAATATCTCTCTTGAATTGTGGTGCCCAGAACTGGACACAATATTCCAGATGTGGTCTAACCAAAGCAGAATAGAGGGGTAGCATTACTTTCTTAGATCTAGACACTATGCTCTTATTGATGCAGGCCAAAATCCCATTGGCTTTTTTTGCCGCCACATCACATTGTTGGCTCATGTTTAACTTGTTGTCCACGAGGACGCCAAGATTTTTTTCACACGTACTGCTCTCGAGCCAGGCGTCCCCCATTCTGTATCTTTGCATTTCATTTTTTCTGCCAAAGTGGAGTATCTTGCATTTGTCACTGTTGAACTTCATTTTGTTAGTTTGGGCCCATCTCTCTAATCTGTCAAGATCGTTTTGAATTCTGATCCTGTCCTCTGGACTATTGGCTATCCCTCCCAATTTGGTGTCGTCTGCAAACTTGATGATCATGCCTTCTAGCCCTTCATCTAAGTCGTTAATAAAGATGTTGAACAGGACCAAGCACAGGACGGAACCCTGCGGCACTCCACTTGTCACTTCTTTCCAAGATGAAGAGGAAGCATCTGGGGATCCCAGGTTGAGAACCACTGCTCTAAGGCCTATGCTCAAATGTCCATAACACAAAGCAACTATGATATCAACAAAACCTAGAAATTACTAAAAGTTTGTGTTTGGTTTGAGAAGGATGAATTTTTAAATGTTTAATAGTGTTGGCAGCTGCAGTCTATTTAAAATTTGAAATATCACTCCTTTAAGCATGGGTGAGAGACATTCTCCCTGTTCCCATTTTGATAGAATAGCAGTACTCCATAGAAGTCTGAGGGCTGAGAGGGGCGGTATACAAATACAGTAAATAAATAAATACTATTAGTTGTGCCTACAATTATCAAGGCCAAATAGACAAATATTTTTGGTTTGAAAGTTAATTCCAAATTAAATGATTGTGTTATGTTGTGAGCAGAAAACTTTCTACAGACTCACCGTTTTGAAATGAATGTAGAGTGAGTCAATGTAATATTACATTACATTCAGCTTAAAGTAGTGAAATAATGTTCTGAAAAATGTTAGTTTTATCCAATTCCCTTTAAAGATGTGGTAACGTGGCTTTGTATGTTCAAAAAGTGAGTGACATTTGAATTCTCTCACAAGGCTTTAGAATTCTGTTATGTTTCAATTTCAAAGTACATCACACATTATTAAGTTGTAGGAAGGAAAAGAGTTATGAAAATGGTTTAAATATCTTGCTTGTTTTGATCACTGTAATTTTAAAATGTGAAATTATAAGCTAGCATGATTTGTACTGTTTTAATTAACTACAAGGCAAGGTTATTGTAAAGGTTAATTAAAATCTGCCTCCTACGACTGTGGGGAAAACACTTTATGATAAGTACTTCAAGAGGTATTGTACTTTTCTATATGTGCAGTCAAGCATGGTAACTTCCAATGCTTTAACACATACAAAACGGGAGATATTTGTGTATGTGTCGTCTAGTCAGGAAGGCTGATAATCAAAAATATTATCTGATCCCTCATATAGGAAAGATAATGAAGGCAACCAAAAGCAAAAGATGTGTGTTTGTTGAGGCAGGAGATAAAGTAACTATTTCATAGGTTTAGTATTGAGCAGCTTGTCAGTTGAGTAGAAATGCTGGCACATTTTATTTATTTATTTATTGTAGAAAATACATTGAGATGATTATGGCTGGAGAGACGAGACCAAAATAGTTCCCCAGGTGTTCTACTGGCACATAAGAGAGGTGCTAATGTCAAGTATACAGGTTTTTCTCTCTGATTAAACCTATCCTCAGCGGTGACTTCTTCCACAAAGCAAACAATAATTAAGCAGTTAATTACACTGTTGGCTTACCTTCTGAACTTGCAAGCAAATGAAATTTAATTTCAAAAGAATATCTAGGCTTATTTTTCACTTCCTTTTCTTCTTCTTCTTCAAGAAGTGTCAACTTATTTTAGAATAGTTGACATCAAATACAAGTTCATACATAAAATATTCCACACTACCACACTTCACTTTGCAGTTTCCATGCAACAGCATGATTTGAAAGCAAAATATCTGAGGATATACTGTGCTGAACAGCCATGAAACAGCAGGGTAGGTGTAATGGGCTCCAGTCCCATCTCCTTCTCTTGGATAGGAAAAAGGGGGCTCCCAGATTATTCTGTATATGCTGTAAAGTAACATCAAGGGTGCTGACATTTTGTCATCACAGGTGGGGATTAAACTTGGTGTAGTGAGGTCAAGATGCTAAAAAGGACTAGGGATTTGGGCAGAAGAAAAAGGGTAATTGGCTTATAAATTTGAATCATGGGAGCTATTATGTTGGGGTTGTCTCATTCTATTCTCCCTACATCTGGCAATAGTTTGCTTGAGCATGGATATTTGATTCTGTACAAATATCAAACTGGTAAGGACAGTTGGACCCTCCCCTCCTTTCGTCATACTGTGTAATGTTGGATGAAACAAATGTTGCTTGTTTTAATTCCAAATATGTGTTGTTCAGATCTTTTGTTGATTCAAACATAATTGTTTGTGTGTATGCATGCATGCATAAAACAGATATGGAGGTAGAGTGATGAAATGAAATCTCTCATTCTGTGCAATTTATGTATGTTCAGAATCTTATTGAGCACAGCAAACATGCTTCCTAATAGTGACAGGTATTTCTTGTCTTTATCTATCCTGCATTTCTGTATTTGTAAAAGAAGTATTTTACAAAAGACAATCAGCCTCTACCATGCTGCAAGTCACTTCTGGTTGTGAGACAATCAGCCATCTACAAAGATGTTGCCCAGGGGATGCCCGGATGTCTTATGATCCTACAGGAAGGCTTCTCCCATGTCCCCCAGGGGCACTCCAAGTGGCCAGGTACTGGTCAAAGGACTTTTAGTATAATGCCAAATTTTAAAACTTTCTTTGTGTACCCTCAGTTCACTTCTGACATGATAAATAAATAATCCTCTACCAACCTCCAGCAGCATTACATCAACAAGAAACAGAGTTTTCATCAGCATATAGATAGTCCAAACCAAATTCCAAGTGTCTTCTCATAGATGTTCAAAAGCTCAATCAGTAGACTGGAAAATCTACTTCTGAAAAAAACCTGTATTTCATGTTGACTACCCCTAGACTAGTGTGCTTACCTGCTGAAATATTTTTATTTTGTTTTATTTGAATATGTACATCTTACCTTTCCTTGTGCTAATAGTTCAGCCAGTATTTCTCAAACTGTGCTCCACCAGGTGTTTTGGACCTCAGCTCCCAGAAATCTCAGCTTGCTTACCAGCTGTTAGGAATAATTGGAGCTGAAGTCAAAACATTTGGAGGAGCACAGCGTGGGAAAAAGGCTAATAAAATAACTCAAAGTACAATCAAAATCTGGAAATGTAAGAAAAACACCAAGTCAAATATGATTATTTTTCAATTGAAACATCCATAAGGCTTGGATTGCAGATATCTGAAACATTTATTTATCTCCATATAACTCTACGTAATCATTCAAGCATTTGGAGTGCCATCTGGGATTTTATGATCAGTGTTCTGCTAATGGAAGTTGGTATTCTCTCAAGTACTACATGAAAGGCTCATTCAAGTAAATATGGCCATTCAATTATTGGAATTTCCTATAAAAACCTGATCTCTCAAAAAATTCAAGTAGGTTTTGTCCTTTTTGACTATCATGAATTAATCCATAAGACACTCACCTCCTACAAAGCCTTAGAACTAACAAGTCAATAAACAACTTAAACTTGTACACAAGATAAGTCCCTAATATTATTTGCTATGAGGGAAGGAAAAACTAGAGTGATATTGATTATGTAATTCATTCTGTAGTTTCTGCATGAGAGATCAGTAAGAGTATTAAGTCTACAATGCCACATCTGATATTGTACTCATGGTGGCAACAACCCTGCTGTTTGTTAAATAAAAAAAGTTCTTAAAATACAAACCATAAAAATGAAACATAACATGAAAGTCATAATCTACAAAGTAAGCAGCAACCCCCCCCCCCCCCCCCAATCCTGTTTGATCAAAGTACCTTCTCAAGTAGTCTTTCCTGGCATTCTACCCTGTCCACTTTGCTGCACACTGCAGGTATGGGTAGAGCTGTAGCCGGGGGGGGGGGGGGTGTTAGGGGTTCAACCCCCTCCCCCAAAATATTTCAGATAAAAAACTTGGATTTTAATTTTAACTGGTTAACCAAAGCCCCATTCTATGTCTACGAGAAGCAAAAATTGAATGAGTCCCCCCAGAACTGCAAACACTATCGCAAGCTAATTTTGACAATTGATTCACAATCAGGGACAGCTAATCATCTCTCAACAAAGGATTCCCCCAGGCACTAACAAGCCACACCAAAAAAATGCCAGGCCATCAAATGCTAATCAAGGTGGTCAGTTGAAATATTCACACCTAGCTCCAAGAGACAAGAGTTCTTTGTCCTACCCTGGTCATTCCACAGATATAGAAACCCAATTTTCCTAGTTCCAACAGATCTCACTACCTCTGAGGATGCTTGCCATAGATGCAGGCGAAACATCAGGAGAGAATGCCCCTAGAACATGGCCATATAGCCCAAAGAAATCTACAACAACCCAGTGACTCCGGCCGTGAAAGCCTTCAACAATATGATGTTTGTTGCACTGTTTGATTTGTATGCAACACTGCAAGTTTATGTTTTGCCTCTGCTGATAAGAGTAAATTTTTTCTGTACCTTTTTCTTCTTGTCTGTGTGTCTATTGCATGGGACGTGGCTAAAATCTGCTGCTGAGCAGCAGATGGTGGGGCCAGAGCAGGGGAGAGAAACCCTGCTCTTTCCCCAAAGATGGCAGTGAAGGAGGGCTGGGGCCGGATGGCTGGGTAAGGAAGAAGCCCTTCGATCACATGACTAACCCAGAAAGAAACATGCAGAGACGGCACTCACATTGAGACTTTTACATGGGTAGCCCTAGTATTCTGAAGCGAGTAGAATTCTGTGAATGTAGTTTAGGGTGAGGCCTTCTGAATTCTCTGACACAGGGGTTCTCAACATAAAAAAAAATATTTCCAAGAATTCCTCCCTAAAAAAAAATAGTGTTCATTCTCTAATGGGATTTCAAGATAAAAGGGGATTGTTGGGAGTTGAATCAACCCTGTGAGGTAAGCAAAGTTGAGAGGCAGTAACTCCAAAGTTTACCTAGTAGGTTTCCTGTTATTATTATTTTAAAGGCTGGATAGGGGTGTTTTGACTGCTTTTCCTGCCTGGCAAAAGGGGTTGGACTGGATGGCCCCTGGGGTCCCAGTGAAATAGTAGTGTTAAGTTTATGTTAGTTAAAATTCCCTAAAAAAAATCGGTGGATGTGCAAATCTTTCTGAAACTTGGTGAGAATAATGCACTGGTTAGGTTATGTTGTATCATTGAAAACAGAAATTCAAGAAGAGAGCTCTTGTAGGTTTTTTTTTAAAAAAAAAAGTTTATAAAAACTTCAAAAAAATCCCAAAAATGAGAAAGAAAGGAGACCCGTAAGCTTCCCAACTTGCATAGTTACATAATGAAAAAGTAACAACATTTTTGTTATATTATAATTATGATATGGACTCCTTAAGATAATTTAGAAATTATTCACTGCTGCGCAGCCATCCCTCCCCCCCCCCCCCATTTTGTAATGAGCATTGAAGCTTTTTTCATTGATCATTCAGCTTATTAGATACATTTATATAACTAAGTAATATCTCCTGGCCCACTTAAAAGCTAGCAGATGGATTGGGCAAATGATATATGTTCCACTTCCAATTGGGGCACAAGGAAGATAATATTTATACTCTCACCCAGCAATGAGCAAAACTGCAACAAGAATTGTGTTTCCAATTGTTATGTCCTCACTCACTGGCAGAGGAGCAGTGGAATTGTCCTTGTGCCCTGATAGGAAGGTGAATGGACTTCTTTCGATTCATACAACTCCTGGTTCTTAAAGTGGGCTGAGATGCCAATGATGTAGGTTTATCATAAGACTACTTATACGTATTAAAAACAAATCTGTGATAACAGTACTCAATATCAGCTGATTTTTTTCAAAACCAAAAGTGGACTTCCATTGTCTAGGTTCAGAAGGTGAGAGTTGTTATTTTGGGCATTGAGTGCAATGCCGGAGGATGCCAAGGCTTGTCACAATTGTCCATCTCCAGTATACTATATAATCTTGTGTGCCTGCACAGGCTCATACATAGCTGCAGATTATTAAAAAAAAATAATGAGACTATTTATTGCCATGAATAGCAAATGGCTACCCCATTTTATAGGGATGTTCCATATCTCAAACCTGACATATTGTCTATAAAAAGAAATGCACTTATTTTATTCTATTTAATTGTAAGTTTAGCATTTCACAAATCTAGAAAAAATATGAAACAGAGCAAATTGGCAAATTGCTTTTGACATCTTACAAAACCTAAATGGATGCATAAATATAGTAATTATCATTTTCCATTTTACAGTGCACATTTCTCTGTGAGAAATCACTACTTGCTCTCCCAAGTGGGAAATAGAATTAGTGTGGAAAATTAGTCTGTTCTTCTAAGACAGTGTGGCTCATTTGTTTACTTCTTTCCACAATTTTAAAGCAGTTTGTGACAATAAGATATGTCAATGGGAATTAAATGGGAGCCACAGGTTTTTGGAATTATACATCATTATAATGTAGCTTTACCCGAGTTTTTTATTATTATTATTATTTGCTTCTGAAGGGCTTTCAAAGAATAGTAATGAAAGGACTTGTTTAGTGAAACACCTGCTGTGATCTAAGTTGACAGGCTGAATAGTAAGAAGCAATAGTTTGCTTATGTCCATTTTAGGTGGCACACTGTGAAGTGGTCCAGCACAAAGGCCAGCTTTTCTAGAGTTACTGGGGTTTTTTTTTTGTTTCTTTGTTTGTTTTTTGCTTTCTATATTCGGTTTGAAAATACTTAAAATCCATGAAGATTATTCTGATCTATTTTTCCCAAATATATTTGCTTTTTTGGAATAGGAACCCATATGTTAGTGCAGATCATTTGCTTCTCCTTTCTTGGAAATTCCATCAGTTGTAGACATGGCCTTTTATGTCACCAATATGCTGAATCCAGTAGAAGTTTTCTTCACTTTTAAGGTGCTGAACTGATTTTGAAGACACATTTCAACACCTGAACAATTTCTCTAAAGATAAAACACACAGTGAATTCACTGTATCTCTGATAGAAACTGCTTCTATCAGTGACACAGTTCAGTACAAATGACAACATTATTAATTCATTCCTTCACTCATTCATTCAATTGATGCCACATCTTTCTCCTTGTACAGGATCCAATATGACTAACTTTTGCCATGCCCAAGAGAACCCATAACTTCAGCATGAAAATTATTGGTTGAGCTTCAGTTAGTCCTAATGTATGTATTTAGAAGTCCAGCATAATCCAAAACTCTACATTGCACTTACTTAAATCTACCATAAATCTAGAGGTACATGGGTGGTATTGTGGAGGGTAGCAGTCAGACAGGGGAATCATAAGCAGTCAGGCAGAAAAATCAATTGAAAGATTTGCGTGCAATCTTTTTCCTCCCAATTTGGGGCATTTTTTTCTCTTTAACAACTTATCATCATAAAGTCAATGCCAAAGTAGAAAAATACATCTTCAAGATTAAAGGTGAGATCATTTTTTTTTACCTGCTAAATACAATAAAGGGGTTGAAAATCAACAAAAAATCAAGAAAACTGTCAATGTAACATTACTTTCATGTGCTGAGCATTGTGATATTTAAAGCAATGATCACAATATACAAAAACATATATCAATCACAGTATCTGGATCAAAGTTCTCTATGCCATAGAAAGGACCTCAGTATCTATTATGACTTTGAATAGTATATGTTAACCTGAGAATAATAGAATATTTTTATGATATAGTGTTTTTCACTGAGTAAAGAAAAATTGTGATCATTCATAAAAAAAAACTTAACCAATTCTTCATTTTTGATACTTCAAATAAACAGCCTCAGGCCACCACTTACCCTTAACAAATGGTAAGACCAGCCCTAGTTGCAGGCTTCACAAAACACTCCATATTAAGAAAAAGGATAAATAGTCAAATGGGTGGAAATAAGCAGTAAATCAAAAGGTGGTAGGTTTACTGTGTTTGCTCTTTCATTGGATATATTTATGGGGATGGTTCCTTCAATAAGAGGACGAAGCTTGAATTGAGGATAAACAGCCCAAAACATTTTTATTGAGAAAAATCTCAGATACTTTTAAAAATAAACCACATTCAACTAGGGATTACACTAACAAAGAAATTAAAGTCTGCAAAAGTGCCAACAGGAAAGAAAGACTAAACCATTCTATAACCGTCCTTCAGTCAAACAATAAGGCCTATCAAAAGGGTTTCTATGCGACACAATACCATCTGGGACAGTCAAGCACCTGGTGCTTACTCCAGCTGTTCTTAGTGTGACAGATAAAGGGTCTTTTTAAGCAGTTCTGAACCTTAATTAACCTGAATTTCAAAGATGACAACGTGTCTAGAGAACAGAGCAGGAAATTGAAAGTCAGGTGACACAGCTTCTATATGAAAGACTGATGCTCACCAAAAAGAAGAGGGTGCTTGTTTATCTGCACTCTTGTTAATGAATTCAGAAATATTTGGAAGTGTTTGTGAATTAATTTACAATGGCAGCCCAAGGGCCCACATTAGTTTTGTTCTTCTCTCATTTCCCTGTGATTTGGTATTAAACACAGCCCCCAAAGTCAAACAGCTAAGCATTTATCTATTGTAGCCTATTCCTTCCAGGTCTCTTCTGGAAATGTTGTGCTCAAAACTCACAACATTTCCTACTTTTATACACACTGTCAAGGGAGTTCTAGCCCAACTTATTCTTATTACTATGTTTTGAATATTTTATACTGTTTTAAATTGTAGAATATGAATGGATTACATTTTATTTTATTTTTTTAAAAAGATCATCTGGTTTTCAGTTGTACTTAATAATAATGATGATGATAATAATAATAATGATAATAATAATAATAATAATAATAATAATAATAACAACTTTATTCTTGTATCCCACCACCATCTCCCTGAAGGGACTTGAGACAGTTTACATATGGCACAAGGTACCCAAAAACAGAACATAAATAAAACACCATTTGAAATACAGTTGAATAAAACATATAGGCATATAAAACAACCTAAGACTCAATTCAAAACAGCGCTCATTAAGCAATGGCAGTAAGATACTATAATCTGTTATAAAATGATTTAGGTCACATGAGAGAAAATTGGGATTATAAAGAAAATAAATAAATAAATTGTTTTTAAAAAGAACTAAAAGGAGGGCACCACATTGGGGAAAGTCGAATCTATTACTTTGCTTGGATTATTTTGAAAAAATCGTCCTAAAGAAAACTAATAGTGGATGGCAACAGCCATAGTCCTGAGATCAACTTTTAAGCTGAGAAATCTTAAACTCTGGTTTTGAGATGCAGAAAAACTTTAAGACTCCTATGCTGTCTTTTCCTTTGAGCAAACTATTAACAAATTTCTAGTTCACATTTCTAGGGCTGACAAGTCCACCATAAATTCATCATATATCAACAAAGGTGTTTCAGAGAGCAATTCCAATAGTTATAGTCTAACTGGAATTTGTCAGGAAATACAATGCAGTGGGGCATGGTTTTAAACAAGCTATAGCAGTGGTTCTCAACCTGTGGGTCCCCAGATGTTTTGGCCTTCAACTTCCAGAAATCCTAACACCTGGTAAACTGGCTGTAATTTCTGGGAGTTGTAGGCCAAAACACCTGGGGACTCACAGGTCGAGAACCACAGAGCTATAGGGACATAGAGCTACAGTCCCTTTTACATGCATATTTATACTATTTGATCCAGCAATGTTTATTTACTGTCACACTTTGACAAGACTGGATCCCATATATTCTAATTTGATATATTCCAGTGTATATTGAGTTAAAACATTTATTTAGTATGTATTTGTGTATGTTCTACCCAAGCCTAAAGCATGATTACTGCTACTTGCTCATATTTGAGACTCAGCATTAAAACAATTTTATTTAGACTAAAGGTAGCACCCATCCAATATATCTGTGATTGTATATCTGTTATTGCAGTACGGTTTAGTTACCAGAATCCTCCATCCTGTATGGCCATGAGTTGTAGTCCAAAAAAGCAATCTCTGTAGTTGTTGTGCACATAATAATTAACATTGAAAAACTGATGTCCAATAACCAAAGTTCTATCCATACAGATCCAGTTCTTAGTGATACTCATAGCTGTCTGTCTAGGACAGTGGTTCCCAACCTGTGGGTCCCCAGATGTTTGGGCTTTCAACTTCCAGAAATCTTAACAGTTGAGAAACTGGCTGAGATTTCTGGGAGTTGTAGGTCAAAACACCTGGGGACCCACAGGTTGAGAACCACTGGTCTAGGAGAACAGCAGAGTAAGTGGTGATCTAGATTAAATGAGATAATCACTAGTCATATGCCTAGACTTGCTTCCATGTAACTGATGCTATGCACAGAGCCTTTCAGTTCCTGGAACTCTTTGTACAGTGTTTTGTTGATGTTTGTATATATAGATGAATCAGGACCTCTTGTTGAAATTTCTATCTCAAAGATCACAGCATGGGCATTTAAAATAATGTTTAAAATTCCACCATCAAAACACTAGCTGAAAGTTTTTTTTACAGGTTTTGTTCAAAATTGTACAACTAGAAGACAATGCCTTCAGAATGCTTTCTCTTTCTCATTTATAGTGTTTCCTACACAGATTGCAAGACAGATGGCTTAAAGCTGAAGAAAGAGTGTGCAATAAATTTGAAAACCTAACATTCAGCTTTTAAAGTGAACTTTGGCTCCCTCAAAAGCCACCTATTATTTTTAATGAAGCAATACATAAAATGTATATGGACTTAAATGGAGCTGATGGAAGGAAACGAACAGACAGGGGAGCTGTTTTATCTGATTAATTTAGCACTGAATGGAGCACTTAGGATTGTTTGTCAACAGTTGGCAATTAATTTAAAATACTGATGGCTCCTTATTTACCTATAGTGATTTATGTGACTCGTGAATGTCTCCTGTGAACAACTTAGTAATTTTTAACAATCTCTTCCCAGAACTGAAATAAAAGTTTTAACTTCCAAAAGAATTAGCAAGGCATGTTTCATAAGAGATTTAATAATATTGATGGCCACGCCATACCTATAGATAGATATCCGTAATTGTTGTGAATCATTCAAAATGAACTAGCCCAGGGTTTCATTGGCATCAGATGATTTTGTAATTTTAAAATGTTTATGAAAAGGAAAAATTTAAACAAGGATGAAACACACATGGGAGGGCAGATCCATAATGTTTTATTCTGTGTCTAAGATAAAAAGTAAGTAAAAATAGTTGTATGGTACTAAATCACATATATTTTTGTTTATTGACCATCAAAATGAAAACTCTTCTATGTATTGACTGAATGGGCCCCTTGACTTTAGCAAACTTTACCTGAATCCAAATGAATGCCTTTCTTTCTTTAAAAAAAAAACAGTTTTGCTATAAGACACTGAAAAATACCAATTGTTTCCATATCCTATGTGTGAGTTCTGCAGCTTGGTTTGACTTGTCCAAGATACTTGATGCCAGAAGGTGCTGGAAAATCATTTTATATGTCTTGTCTATCTAAATCTTGGCACATGTTTTCATTCTGAAATGAAAAACTCTATACTTTGACAAAGGTGGGTGCATCCATCACCAAATCTGACAGCAAATTAGATTTTGGTTGGCAGGTGTATGTTCTTTGCCTCACTGAAAAGTGCTGATCAATTTAGAGAGTCATTCAATGCAATATTCATAAGCCAATTAAGAAACCATTTAATAAGATCACCCTTAATTAAAGATATATTACATTTCAAGCCCTTAATTATTAATCACCAAACATGTGAAGCAGATAACTGAGATCTAGGCCTCTCCTTATTGACTCTTCTTGATGAATCTATTCAGTACTTTATTGTAATTTCATTCCACAAATACTTTGCTAGCCCTGACAGCAAAAAAGTAAATATAATTGGTCAAATTCATTTTTCAGCACCCACCCTCTTATACACTAGGCCAGTAGTGAACGTCAGTCAATCCAGAAAGTTTGGAAATGGGAACAGCTAATTTAATTTTATACATTCCTTGCCTAAGAAAAGTTGGCAAAATATTTCTCAGACCCCCAAAGAAAACTAGAGATAACCATGATCATTACCATCAAGATAAATACAAGTGTTTCTTAAGACAGTGACAACTATCTTCCTTGCTAAACTGGAATATAGATTTTTCTCTTTTTCTTCTCTTATTGTTAGAGCCTAACTGACTTATGTTAGGTTCAAGACTGAAAATTAAAATACAAGATATTGCAAGATGTTAAGGGAAGCAGATTGGATTTGTCTGATTATTTTTTTTATAACATGCTGTTTGGGTTGATTAAAAGAATGAGAACTGCTGAGAAAGAAAAGATTACTAGAACTAGAAGGACAGAATCATTTACTAGAATTGGAAGGTTTGGAGGTTTGATTGGCATGGATATTTATGATATGAAAAAGATAAAATGAATGTTGATATTAATAGTCATTTTATGAAACATGCTTTGCTAAGAATACTGAATACAAAATGCATATAAACCCAGGTTGTCTCTAACAATACCTTTATGGATCTCAAAACAAAAAGCTATTTATAGACAAAAAACAAGAGGCAAAGAAAATGGCCAGTTGTATCTTGTTTATAATTAGCCTTTATCAAGATCTTTGGAAATTTATCAAGGAAAATATAAAATAGTGAGCAGTTTTCAACTATCTTTATTTATACTTATTTAAAAGCTTTAATATTCTTTAAAAAGAGTTATGACTTTGAACAAAATAAATCAGAGTTTGGATTGCAATAGCATATAAATGATGCCCATTTGATTGATAAAATAAATAAACTGTAAAATTTGAAATAGAGCAAGATCAAGCAAAACATTGCATGATAAAATGGGCTGAGAATTTTGGATATAATATACAAATGGAACAATGGGGAAAGATATGGTTGAACACATCATCTTATGGCCTTAAAAATGTTGTTTATAAAAGGTTTTTATATAGACATAATGGCAATAGATCACAACACTGTAAATGAGCTTGTGTGCTGGTTATTCCCATTGTTTACAGGAATAGTCCAACCAAATCTCACCTGCAGCTGAAAGGGCAAGCCCCTGAGGTTTGCTGGGGTTGGGAAAATGAATGCCTCCTCAAAGGAGGCTAGGTTTGGTGGGGGCCAGTTGGCTTCACTGCCCCCCAGTCCCCTGCTGAAGACAGACCTAAGCCTATTTAAGGCTGATCTGCCCCTCTTCCTTCCTTCCTTCCTCCCTTCCTTCCTTCCTTCCTTCCTTCCTTCCCTTTAGCTCCATGTTCTTGAGTCTGGTCTCTTTATGTCACATGGAAATTCAGCTACCATGATTTTCTCTGTAGTTTATCATAACATCTTAACCATAATATCCAAGTTGTCTCTCCATCAACAAACATGGAAATTGAACCTAGAACATAACTGGCTAATAGAAATAAAAACCAGACTATTATATCCTACTGTACTGAAACTGCACGTTAAAATAACAATGAGGTCTGTAGTTTAGTTCACTTCATAGTGGGAACATGTTAATACCATGTACTAACACATTTCTCATAGATGATAAGACAGGTTTACCCTGAGTATGCAAAGTGGAAATTTCTGTACCAGCAGCTGCAGTAATGATGACAAGCATAGGGGGCATCCACACAGGGTGAAAAATGCATGCCCTACTTGATTTTTACATGGGGCGTCCAAACAAGGCCTCATATAAAATGCACTAATTTGCCACAAAGAAGGAAAACTCTGCTTTGCAGTGAATTAATTTGATACTAGATTAGACCAGTCTTCCTGGAAGACTTGGGTCTAATCAAGTATGGCCAGTGTCTTGACTGCCCCCTCAGAAGGCCTGGATTTCTGAGGGAGCAGTCCAGACAGCCCTCTCAGGTTTTCGAGACTGATTCAGCCCAGAATATCCGAGATGGCTCTAACATCCTCCCTAAACCCACCAGAAAAGCCTTTAAAAGTAAAAGTAGTGTACCCAGCTGGCATTGCCCTGCTGCCAGACCTCTCCTGGCATATAGAAATGATGCCCCAGGAGAAGGGGAAGGCGGAAATCACTCTTGCCGCCTCTTCTCCTGATGCATCATTTCTATGTGCCAGGAGAGCTCTAGAGAAAGAGGAATAGTGGCCGGGTAACTTACTTTCTTTTTTAAGGCTTTTCTGGTGGTGTTTTGTGTCTGGGTGCCCTGCCAGGAGATACAGAAAGATTGGGCCCACATTAAAGTCCTGTCTGGAACTTCCCATCGTTATTTTAATCAGGATTATTGTGTGATAATGTTGCTGCTGAAACAGGTTTCAGTCCAAGCATTTATTTTTAGACAACTCAGTTTTTATTTCATCTTCAGGGAAGATTATGTGATAGGTTATTTTAAGGGTTATACTCTCTTATATGGACCTGTCCCTGATTTTAGATCTCAACTTCACTGGACCAGCCATGTTGTCTGAATGCCCAGTAACCATCTCCCAAAGCAGTTACTTTACTCTCAACTCAAGAATGGAAAATGGAATTTTGGTGGACAGCAAAAGAGATTTAAATACCAGGTTAAGGCTAACCTTAAAAATGTGACATAAACACTGAGAACTGGAAAACCCTAGCCACTGAGTGCTCTAATTAGAAGCCAGCTGTCACCAATGGTGTGATGGATTTTGAAGAAGCACAAGCAGAAGGTGAAAGGGAGAAATGTGCCAAGAGGAAGGTACATCAAGCAAACTCATGTCTACACTGGAAATGTATGCCCTCACTGTGAAAGAGCATGCGGATCCAGAATAGGACTCTACACTTTCTTATTGACACATGGCCAAGACTCCAGCCTTGCAAGACAATCATACCCAGCCTATGATGATGAAATATCTCCCACTACCTTCACAGGTAAAGAAGGCCTTTTCTATGGCTGCCACCAGGCTCAAAACTCCCTTTCCAGAGAGACTAGACAAGCATTCCTCCTAATTAACTTCCTGCAAGCACATAAAAACATTGATTAGAATGCTGGTTAGTCCTAATTAGATAGGACAATTTCAAAAAAACTATTAAATGGTAAAACAACAAATAGGCAAATCCCATTGATTGAAAAGTTTACTCTTGATAGGACTAGCAATTGAATTTTGAATTTTTTTTTATTATTTTGACAGGCCTTCTTGACTTGGTATTGTTAGGGGAAAAGGTTTTATATATTCTGCTTTCACTTGAATTTGCTGTTTTTGATGATTTATTAAAAATTTAAACTGTTTTGTTTTCATTTTATTTTTTAAATAGCTTTTATCTACTTTACACTGTGAATTTTAAATGCTGCAAGCTGCCTTGAGTCCCAAACTGAGAGGAGTGGAATCAATAGGAGGAGGAAGAGGATCACCTTTTTAGTGTGTGCGTGGGGGGAGGGCAGGGGGAGGGGGAGGGGGAGGGGGTGGCATCTTTCTCCAATAAATTTGAGACATAAATTTACTGTTCCCATTATCCCCACAACCACTCTGTTATAAAAACCCAGGACCCCAAACAGACCTCAATATTCATGGCGATGTGTGCCAGTCTCAGAAGTCCAAGGAGTGACCTTTTCCCCAGAGACCCAATTCAACTAGCCTCCACAGGTGAGCTCCAGACTGAATCTACATGTTGCAAAAGCACATATATATCCACCAAGGCAAATATCACCACCACCCCACCCCCCCCACCCCCCAGGCAATAGGCATAATCTTCTCAAAATCACTCTATAGTCTGAACAATGAATTCAGACCACAAAGTTATGGAAGTTTTAATGGGTCAATCCTCTGTACATCATTATAGGGACCAGAAAGAGGAGGTGGTGCGGGGTTGATGTAATTGAGATTTTAACTATGTTTTAAACCTGTATATTGTATGGTTTTATCTGTTGTAAGCCACCTTAGCAGAGAAAGGCAGGGTAAAAGTATCTTAAATATAAAATTTATTTTATTTATCGTGTCATCAGCAACCATTGTATTACAATTCTAACAGAGCAAAACAAACACAGAGATTAAAAAGAAAGAAAAGAGAAAAAGAAAGAAAAAAACCCACAAAATAAATAAATAAGAAATTGAAGTTACCCAATTTCTTGTCAGACCCTTTTCCTGGAACCCATTCAAAGCATGCCAACACACTAAGGCAGTTGGGGGGGGGGGGGCTTAAAAAAGGAAACTGCTTGAGGAAAAAAATGGCTTCATTGCTCAAATTGGGAGGCATGTGGCTTTGGTCAGATCATATAGCATAAGTTAATAATCATGCAAGCACAAGCTGATTGGGCTCTTAGATATACACATGGTTTCTCAGAAAGTCACCTGTTTCTTGAGAAATGGAATGTTAAATCCGAAAGAGTATTAAAAGCCCACACATATGTGGTCTGGGTAGCAGTTTCACTTTTACCTGCATTAGCAGGCAAGTTGTTTTTCTGGCCAGAAAATAAATCTGGTTCCTTTTACCTGAATCCAGTTCATTTGCTTTCTTTTTCTTCCCCTTCTCTGATCCTGTGTCTTCATGAATCCAATACAGTTCAGCCAGCCCGAACCTAATGCCCTACCCTGGGTTGACAGAATAACAACATTAGCCCCCATCAAAGCAGGCCCTCTTCACATTCCTTTCCCCCATGCACCCACCAGAGGCAGACCAAAAAACAACAAAACTTCAAACTGAGCAATAATGATTTATTGAAATAATTTATTAAAATTCCCACTAGACCAGGAGACCAATCAGTGGTAACTTCAGACTATATGCTTCAACCAACCAGTGTGCAGATCCTAGCCAGCCCTCGCCTGAATCAATCTGCATTCGGAGCAGTGGAAGTGCTTTGTTTTGAACTGCTGTCAAACTCCTATAAATGCTTCTGTAGTTTTTCACTCCAGTATGTCAGCTTTGGGAGCACAAACACTGCTGATGTGCATTTTGGCTGAAGTGAATAAATGCCTCTGTTCATTGCCTTCAACCAATTTGTGTATCATTTGATCTTTGGAGCTAGGCACACTGGGTACCTGAAGCCACAGTTCTTGAAGAACTGGAGTCACATAACAACTCTATGAGGTAGGTTAGCTTGTAAGGGAGAAGAAAATCTTCAA
Organism: Anolis sagrei; assembly: GCF_037176765.1. Classification (NCBI taxonomy): domain Eukaryota; kingdom Metazoa; phylum Chordata; class Lepidosauria; order Squamata; family Anolidae; genus Anolis; species Anolis sagrei. Next base: position 123,904,720 of record NC_090023.1, read on the forward strand.
ATTCATCCAGTAATTGTATAGCTCAGAGGAACCAAGCCTCAGATTCCCTCTTTCTATTCTACAACGTGCAATCTCAGCATAGCACTAGCTCTTATACAAAGTTATTTATTAGCTAATGTTGCTTAAATGGTTAGAAAGTTATCCATCTCTTCCCCTATTCCCTGCATTGTGCCAACATCAAGTAGGGCCTTTTTGAGACCTATTCCATATAAATTGTAAGCAAAAAGAAAAAAAAGACCGATATGCATCTGCCTTCAGATTTCAGCTAATCATTCCTCCTGAATACTTCAACATTTTTAGGAACGTTGATCTTTTAAAGCCTTGCAAGTGACAGCCTAACAAAAGCCAAAATTAGCTTGCACAAGATTACACTTAAAGCCTCTATCAATCTAATGAAATCCATAGAACAAATGTGGGGAATCAGAAAGACTAAAAGGTCTTTTGAAGCTGATTTATTATATCCACTTGACCTAGCCTTTGCATTAATGTAACTCATGTGATTTATAGTGTCTTGTCTTGGAACCACAAAAGGAAGAATGAAATGAGATTAACATCTCTGACATTAAAAGAATTATCAAAAAGTATAAAGCCTAAGAAACTGGTGGGGGAACTGTAGCCTTAAGGGGGAAGGTGGAACCTTTTTATCTCTTTTTAATTGGCTTTATACGTAAGATTAACTTCCATCAGCCTGTTAAGTATGGAAGGCGACTGCATTTTTGTGCTAGCTATTGGAGCCAACGGAAAGGATTTGCTTCAAAAATAAGTTTGGCATAAGCTTTAAGTATTACACATTGCATGATTTCTTGACAGATATGTTGTATCAAGTGTTCTCAGGAGGATGGGTCAGATTCAGGCAGAGTATGTTAAATAAAGCCTCAATTTCTATAAATATGATAACACAATCTTACCGGGGCATTATCATGTTTACATTAGAAATTGTACTATTTAGACATTTATACATGCAAATGATCATTAGCAGTCTCAGAACTATTTAAGTTACTGAGTATCTTATTCATCCTCTACAGATTTTGGGAGAAGGTTTTGGCTGAACTTTAGGAACTCCTTGTGTGACATAGCTTTGGGAATGTATCTAAATGTCTAATTATAATATGGGTTTTGAATACATTTATTAAGGTTAGTATAATGTAAGCAGGTCTGCTTAAGCTGCAGCTGCTGTGTTGATGTGTTGCAGTAGCAACCAAGTTTACTGTAGAAATGTATCCAGTTTAGCTGAGATCAGGAGCCAAAGGAGACAGAGCTAACTGCCAACAAGAGGAGAGCAGACATTTGGCTTGGAGGAGCCAAAGGGAAGTTTGGTTCTTGCTGTGTTAGAGCAGGACCAAGGGGTTTAGGTCTTCAGTCTCAATATTAGAGTGTTAAACGAACCAGTGTTGAATTTGTAACTAGCTTGTGAGCTAGGGGAAGGGAATTCCCAGTAATATTTTGTGTCTTCAGTGGGATAGCTGATGTAAATAAAGGTCAAAACTGTGCCTAAGGGTTAGTCAGTGGAACTGAGGGCAAAGGTGCATTTTGGGAGTTTAAACTTAACCTATCGCTTAGGTGAAGAAACTACAATATTATATTTACCCAGTCAGAAGACTGAAAAAGATTAACATTTTAAAGTACAGCAAGTGATTTAAGTCAGCTTGGCAGGAAGATAAGGTGACAGTTATATAGAAACTGTTTCAAAGGTTCATGATATAAAAGTTAACTGTAATCATACTAAGAAATACTGAGCAGAAACTACTGTGTAACCAACTAAGATTTCTGTGCACGAGAATCATTAAATAAACACTTCTTTGTTCAATTTGTTATAACAAAGACTTGTGTCCAGTTTCTGAGGAGATTTACTTCAAAGATGGCTGAAGATATTTTGGAACAAGAATCAGTATATGGTATTTGGTTACACATTTTAAAGTGTTGCAGACAAAGTCTTTTAAAAGTCAAACCTCTCCCAGATAAGCCTCTCATACAAGCCTCATACAAGTCTCTCTCAAGCCTCACATATTTTAAGTATAATAAAGTACTCAGTCACACACACCAACACCACTATCATATTCTCCTCATTGACCTGTTGATTGTTACTCGTTATTTGTTCATTATCTCCTTTACAATTGGTGGCAGCAGTGGGATAATAAAACATAGGTCCCTCCTGCCCAGAAATTCATAACTGTATTCCCTTGGATGTTTGATATTCCTTTACAGTGTCTAAGCTGTATTTATTTACTCAGATACAAGCAACTACTTGTATTTACATTGCCATATTGCAAGCCCTATAATATGGCACACCATGAGGGGAAAGCCAAAGGAAGGGTCTGTAATGGCTATTTGGAGACACTGTTTTGCAGTGGCTTCAGTCCTTCTTGGACGGCCATTCCCCAAAGATGTTATTGGGGGATACTTGCTCAACCCCACAACCACTGACTTGTGGGGTCCCACAGGCCCCCATGTTATTTAACACCTACATGAAGCCACTGGGGGAGGTTATCCTGAGTTTTGGGGTTCAGTGCCATCTATATGCAGATGATGTCCAACTCTATCACTCCTTTCCATCTACTGCTAAGAAGACTGTTCAGGTCCTGAACTGGTGCTTGGAAGCAGTGATGGTCTGAAAGAGGTTATCTTATATGATGTGGAAGCAGCTCAGAATACAAGAACTTGGCAAGAGATGATGGGCAGCAGCTCCAGTGATGGTTCCCAGGCTGGGGGAAGTAGCTGACAGAGATCTGTGTTCTACTCACTCTGGCAGTCATCTGCATTGAGGCAATTCACTATGTTTTTTCTCAATTGTTTCTCCCACTTTCATGTTAAGATATAACATGCAATGAAAATAGAAGCTCATCTCAGTCCCCAGACTCCAATTTCTCAGCTGCCCAAAGGATGAAGTGGTGTAGTTAGAGCTGTAGATTAACCACATCATCATGACTACAAGTGCAATATTATATATCTATATTCATAACTATCTAGACATGTTGATATATATCTGTGTGTGCATTTTCCCACTGCAATATTTGCAAGTCCTATATATTTATACTGATATATATATCTAAATATAGATAACTATATATAGGATTTGCAAAGACTTGCAAACACGTGAGGGGGAGAATGATATATAACATTATACACACACACACACACACACACACAGAGAGAGAGAGAGATACAGGTACCTCTATATATTTATCAACATTGATATCAGATTTGCAAAGACTTGCAAAAATGTGAGGAGAAAGTTCATATATAAAAATAATGTATACATATAGATACAGATATACAGGTACATGGAAATCTCTAGCTATCTATATGTATATAGGATTTGTAAAGACCTGTAAACATATGAGGGGAAAATTCATATATAAAAGTAATATACATAGATAGATAGATACAGATATATAGGCACATAGGAATTACAAAGGTTTGCAGGCAAAATGTCTATATATCTTTAGGAGAGATTAATAAATATTTTAGGGGGAAATGCTTTTATAAGATTAATGGATATATATGGTTTGCAAAGACTTCAGGAGAAACATGCATAGAAACATATTTATACATCTATAGGACTTGCAAAGGCCAGTAAACACCTCCAAGGGAACAAAAATGCAAATATAAAGTTAATACAAAAAGGCCAGGAAACTGGGTGGGTTTGCCTTACAAACAAGGAGGACATGAAATACATCTCACTTCCCTCTTTCCCTCCCTTTTGGATAGAAAAGAAAACACACTGTTAAGAGAGATAAGAGGAGAGTGAAATATATCATATATTGCAAGCAATGGCTTTCAGGCTCTACTGCCTGGCCTTGACCCCATTATAAGCCAAGGGAGCCTTTTTCAGCTAAAAAAAAAAGGCTGAAAAACTTGGTTTATCTTTGAGTGTATACGGTGTTTGTTTTTCTACAAATAAAGTTTTCACAACCAAGGTCTTAAGTGTGAAAAACTTGTCAAAAACAGGCAAACCCTCTAAAAACCTTACTTGTTTGAAATTAATATTTCTTGCTGAATAATCAAAGAATAAAGGACATTGCTTGTATTATTTGCCTGTCATTTAAAACTCTTCAAACAAAATGCATCCAACTTTCCATTTATGAATAAAATACACAACCATCATCTGCTAAAGTTGCCAAATGAGCCCTGTCTTTCTATGCAACTGAATTTTTTATATGTACTTGTTTAGAGTGAGAACAGGGTGAGGGGAGACTGAGGAATTAATACATCAAGCCATGCCCCCATCTGGCTTTACCAGAGGTGATAAAAGCAGAAAAACAATGCTTTAGACTTAAAACTAGAGAAGATGCTACACGTATGAAAAATTAAAAGGAAGCATATCAAAGACTGAAGTCAGGGTGCCTCTAGGCAGACTTTTCATTCAGTGAAGAGGGAATCATCAAAGTATGAGTAAGTCTGTCAAAGAGAAGTGTTTTGTTATTTTAAAGAAATAGACATGTCACAAGGGACCAACTAAGGACATGTTCTTTCTAACCCTTGGGGTGTGTTTGAACTTTGAAAACAGTTTTGAAAAATAAATAAAATAAAAATTAAGAAATACTTGATTTAATGATTCAAACTCTAGTTGAGAGTTTGGTATTTTGGAGTAGTATCCTTGAAGTTTGATATTGAGAAAGGTGTATCATTTCCAGATGGGGCTGAAATTATCAAAAGGATTCAGCTCTCATTTATCTAATATATCACATACTCTGGGTAGAGTAACATATTGGGAACTTCCTCTTGTGAAATATTGTTAGATAACTAATTTCCTCCAGCGATCCCAGACAGCCCTTTATCCCAGGATAATTCGCATTTTAAAAACACAGATGTTCCTGGGGGCCTGTTCTACACCCACCCTAAATTACTATTCAAAAATAGTTTACATATGAGGTTTTTTAAAGTATGGAACTGTCACACTAAAGAGAAACCATTATGAAATTAGCAAATGCAAGAAGGAATTTTCTTCCTTGTTTGTTTTTCTTTGCACACATTTGCTCTTTTGCAAAACAATTTATGCACTTTTAAAGCAAGGAATAGATATTTATTTTTCTCTGGAATGCAGTTTACATTTCTATATGTGCAAGTTAAATAATCATAGCAATACTTCACAGGCATGAAGCAGAGTTTAATTAATTATTGTTTGTAGATGTGAAAGTGTTTATAATTAGCAATTATTCTTTCATGTGCTCCAATGAAATAGGCAAATTTCAGCAATTAAAGATCAAAATGGCTCCCTGCTTTCCACAATTTATGAGTTTTAATTAATTAGGAGAATACTCTTTATATCAAAGGTCAGACTCAGAGAAAGGCAACAGAATCTTTTATGCATAGTAATGGTACTTGTATGCCTTAGTAATGTTGGAAAGAGGCAGATGTTTCAGTCCAGGACCATGAGCCCTCTTTACCTCAGACAAGAATATGAGAAAAAACAACTAAGAGCAAATACTAAAAATAGAGTTCCAGAACAGTCCAAGAAACTCTATTCCGGTTTAGATGAAGAATTCCAGCTGCAAAGGTCAGATAATGATTTTATACAACTTCAGAATTATGCAGACAATGACAAAATGCTTGTGAACAATATCTAACACTTATGTGGTAATCCTTATCTGAGGACAATGTGACCAGCACAGAATATATCCAGAGTTTGTTTGTTGCTTGAAAGGATGTTCTTAGGGTCTTGCATTGCATGTAACCATAACATCTGGTTGTTGGCCCTTGACACGTAAAATTGCAATTGCAGCATTTCTAGCATAACACAAGAACAGAACTCAGTAAACAATACCAAACAATGGGGAGATTTCAGCTATTGTCAAAATATAGTTGATTGGCTTCACTAAAACAGATCAGTATATGTATGTATTGAGTCTTTAATTCTTATTTTAGGCTAATGACAGCATTGAGGAAGATGTTGAGCAAATGTACCCAGAATGACAGCTATTCTCCCAGAAACCCAGGTAACTATGTTGACACGCTCCAAGCATGATGACAGTGACTGCCAACACCCTCTATGTTAGTTATGCATTAAAGGCACAGTGATGGCAGCAATATCAAGATCAATTTGAAGAATCTACAAAAAATGAAAAAGTATTGTATAAGTTTCTATTCTTAATTTTTGGGTGCAGGCCATGGCCACTTCTTGGATATCACACCATAAGTATGAATTTAATAAATTTGATCTGACTTACAAGGAGTAATTATAATTTTGCACAGCCCTATTCTACTCAGTGTACCCCAAGGAATTCTCATTATTTTGGAATGCTGAGAAATACAGTGCTCTGTAGCAATACATTTTTCGCCCAATATTGGATTTTATGTGAACCATTTTATTACATGTTTTTCATGTAGTCCTCTGTTCAAGCATGAATTTTCAGTCTGTGTTTTGTAGCCAACCCCTTTTTTATCCTATTTTCTTCTAAGTTTTTGAACTTGAGTAGATAGCGCCTGTGGGCCCATCCACACAGTACCTTTATCCCAGTAGCTCCCAGTTCAAAATGGAGGGTAGCTAGATGACATCAGACTTTTTATTTATTGTATCAGGAGCGAACCAAAACAGTTGTATTGCATTAAAAACAAACAAACAAAACAAAACACAAAGTTTGCAGACTTGGTGTTCTATTAAATATCCTTTGACCAGTAGCTGGCCACTTGGAGTGTCTCTGATGTAGCTGCAAGAAGATCCACCATTGTGCATGTGGCAGGGCTCAGGTTGCATTGCAGAAAGTGGTCTGTGGTTTGCTCTTCTCCACACTCACATGTTGTGGATTCCACTTTGTAGCCCCATTTCTGAAGGTTGGCTCTGCATCTCATGGTGCCAGAGTGCAGTTTGTTCAGCACCTTCCAAGTCATCCAGTTTTCTGTGTGTCCAGGAGGGAGTCTCTCATTTGGTACCAGCCATTGATTGAGGTTCTGGGTTTGAGCCTGCCACTTTTGGTCTCTCGCTTGCTAAGGTGTTCCAGCGAGTGTCTCTGTAGATCTTAGAAAACTATTTCTTAATTTAAGTTGTTGGTGTGCTGGCTGATACCAAAACAGGGGGTGAGCTGGAAATATCACTGCCTTGGTCCTTTCACTGTTGGTTGCTACTCCCCGGCGGATGTCAGGTGGTGCAGTACTAGCTAAACAGTGTAATTTCTCTAGTGGTGTAAGGCACAAACTTCCCATGATAATATGGCATGTCTCATTAAGAGCCACATCCTCTGTTTTAGTGTGGTGAGAGGTGTCCCACACAGAGCATGCATACTCAGCAGCAGAATAGCATAGTGCAAGGGCAGATGTCTTCACTGTATCTGGTTGTGATACCCAGCTGTGCCAGACAGCTTTTGTATGATATTGTTTCTAGCACCCATTTTTTGCTTGATATTCAGGCAGTGCTTCTTGTAGGTCAGAGCACAGTCAAGGGTAACTCCCGGGTATTTGGGAGTGCTGCAATGCTTCAGTGGGATTCCTTCCCAGGTAATCCTCAGAGCTCGGGATGCTTGTCTGTTCTTAAGATGAAAAGCACATGTCTGTGTTTTAGATGGATTAGGAATCAGCTGGTTTTTCCTGTAATAGGCAGTAAGAGCATCTAGAGCTTTGGTGAGCTTCTGTTCAACCATGTCAAAGCTCCCTGCTTGAGTGGTAATGGCACGATCATCAGTATAGATGAAACTCTCTGTCCCTTCTGGCAATGGCTGGTCATTTGTGTAAATGTTGAACATAGATGGAGCAAGCAGGATCCCTTCTGGAGTGAGAGAATCAGCCATCTACGAAGACATTGCCCAGGGGACACCCGGATGTCTAGCAATCCTGCGGGGAGGCTTCTCTCATGTCCCCCATGATATTAGATGAAAATGAGGGAGGAATCTCTACAAAGTGCTAAAAATGGGAAATTTTCAGTTTTGGGAATATCCTGTTTCTGGTCAGAAAATGCAGATCTTTGAATCTCTGTATGTCCCTACATTTGGAAAATATAGGATTTTTTATGTTGGTTTGTTCCCAGGTGATACATGTCAGTTCCTAATTGGTTGTATCCTAAAAACATGGCAAAAGTTGTCTAGAGGGCAAAAACTTTATCCTGGCAAGAGAAACGTTGCCCTCCACAAGTTTAATGAAGTTTGTGACACACAAACAAAGGTTTTGCCATGTAATCAAGTTTCCCCATTTTTAATGATAAAAGCAATGAGGAACAGACATGTATGTCCCAGGAACTTCACCCCATTGTTCCCAGGCACAAGTATATGGACAAACCTGTCTGGACAGATGGCCATGCAGCCTCTAAATGATAATAATAAGGACAAAGTTATGTTTCTTGCTTGAAGGTGACAGTTCCTGTTTAATAGTGAAATCTTGAGTTTGAAACTACTTTGTTTGTGTGCCACAAACTTCATTAAATATGTGGAGAATGAAGTTTCTCTTGCCAGGACAAAGTTTTACACCTCTAGTCAACTTTTGCCATCTTTTCAGGATAAACACAATGAGGAATGGATATGTGACCCAGAAACAAAACTATTACGAACAATACACATATTTGCATCTGTGTATTTAATGTTTTTTTAAAAACAAAAAGATGAAATTTCTGGCAAATGTCTCATGGTGGCAATATTGCAGGCTTTGAAATCCTGTCACAAAGCAGCAAGTCTGGGCATTGCACACAGAAGTCCCAGGGTTAACATGTCTGTGTGTGGATCTGCTCTCAAGGCCTGTTTTTTTTTTTTTTATTCTGCCTACGAAACCCACAATTTGGTGCTGTCTGGAAGCACAAGGTGTTTACACTCAGATAATATGGGATAAGCAGATAATCTGGGATCAAATCCTGGGGTATAAGGCAGTGTAGATCCAGTCTTAGATGTTGCACAATGGTTTTTCTGCTTGCAGGAATTCTCATTTATCTTCAGCTATGCTAAACCTGTTTATTTGTACCAAGGCATTTTGCAAGAAAAGATCACAAGCTTCCAGCAATTTCTCCTTCCAAAGGGAATCAAATGCAGGGTAAGCAAAATTTGGCTTTCAAGCTGTTCATGTTCCAAATGCCCTTTAGGTCCCAAGCTTTCTGACCTCTTTTTACCTCTCCATCCAATCTGCTCACAATTTCCCATTGATTCCTCTAGAAGATACAATTGGCATTTTTCTCACATTTTTCTGCAACTACATTTTAAGTAGAGTCCTTTTCCACAAGGGCACTACTAGTTTGGAAGAAAATTAGGCCAATGAGCCTTGAATAGATATCAGAGGAATGTAGCTCCTCAGACGTGTTGAGGACAGGAATGGCCAGACCCAAGATGGTATAATATTTGGCCCAAAGATGTCTGATTTAAAATACCCTACATTTAAAAATCTCCCTTGAGAACTCTAGATTTTTGGGGAAGTAGAGCATTCACTGGGAGGGCAATTACTGGTGTACAAATTATTTTTTTATCAACTGATATCCATAATTAAACAGAACCAGTCCAACTAGTCATGAGCAGGATCACCAATTATTGATATCATGCAACTGTCATCAATGTGACATCAATTATTAGATTTCTTTTAAAAAAAGGAAAAAAAGAAAATGCACTAGCTTTGAATTCAGTCTCCTCTTTTTGCATATGTTACTCTTTTAAAGCTGTAATATCAAAACAATTGCAAGGAAACAAGGAAGGGTTTTGAGCAGTCAAGTGGTTTCAATTTAATTTTCCTTCTAATTTCAACACATGGGCAGCTTCTGTCAGCCAGTTCCAAGCTTTTTGATCATGGAGCTGACTAGCTGTTATATTATTCATCTGTCATGGTACGTATCTCCCTCACATCCACTTAAATGTCATCAACAATGAGAACCTCCCCCCATCTCCTTTTCCTGGCATTACTAAGCTGCCTATGGCCATCTGCTTGGCCTTCTGGTGTTCAAGTTCTTTTCCTCTCAATTTATTTTCCAAGTTTATCTACTGAAAAGTATTTTCAGTCAAATACTTTATTTTAACCTCATTTCATTCCAAATGAGGGAAGTTGCTAGAAGAAAATGAAGCCTTAATTGAAATGAATATACTGTGCATTATTTTCCTAGCAATCAATAGTTAATCAACTGTCAAAGTAACTTTCTTTCTGCTAAGGATCTGTGAGAAAAATCACTGCATCAAAATTTTATTTTTAAGAATTTGCCTGATATCCAAACTGAAACACAAATATGGTGCACATTAGACAGATGCCTAGATCCAGCTGTTTGTCCAAAGGAGTGTAGACCCATTGTGTTATACTTTACCCTGGTTTGATCCCCCATTAGCAAAACACACAACCATAATAATCTGCACTTAATGTATGTATATTGACAGCCACACATTTCCCTCACCCAAAGCAATATAGGAACAAAGTGAAATGTCATGCCATATCTATTAGGCCTGTGCGGTTTCGTTCGTTAATTTCGTAATTCGTAAAACATTCGTTAATTTTTGCATTTACGGTACGATAACAAAACATATTTTCAAACCCGGAAGGGTTTTTAAATATCGAAACGGCAACTCCCACAGTATTTACGAGCTTTCGCCCGTTTTGTAAATGGGGCGGGCGGGGCGAAGGGGCGGCGCGAGCACGCACCCAGTGAGCCAAGCACCGCCCCTGCCTGTTGGGCGCCCGGCCCGCGCGCGCTCACCCTTACAACCGGCCTCCGCGCGCCATCCAATCGGCTCCGGCTCCTGCGCCCTCCTCCTCCTCCTCCTCCTCCTGGCACTTCCTGCAACACAGCTGGGAGGAGGAGGAGGAGGAGGAGGGCGCAGGAGCCGGAGCCGATTGGATGGCGCGCGCGCGCGCTCACCCTTACAACCGGCCTCCGCGCGCCATCCAATCGGCTCCGGCTCCTGCGCCCTCCTCCTCCTCCTCCTCCTCCTGGCACTTCCTGCAACACAGCTGGGAGGAGGAGGAGGAGGAGGAGGGCGCAGGAGCCGGAGCCGGAGCGCAGGAGCCGGGGAGGGGATTCCTGCAGCGCCGGCTCTGCCTCCGTGGCCCGCCTGAGATGAGACCAATACCATCTGATTGCCACAAATTGAAGGCTGCATCCATCCAGGCTCTTTTGCTGTGAGTTTTCAGGGCTGTATGAGTGTATGACCATGTTCCAGAAGCATTCTCTCCTGACATTTTGCCCACATCTATGGCAGGCATCCTCAGAGGTCTGTTGGAAACTAGGCAAATGGAGTTTATCTATGGAATGTCCAGGGTGGGAGAAATGAAAGTCATTCAATGCTAATCAAGGTGACCATTACTGCAACATTCACACTTACAAAATGTTTTGTAAATATTTACGAAATTTCGTAAATAACAAAACATTTTTTTGGAAAGTTTTGTAAATATTTTAAATATCGAAACAAAAAAACACCCCAATTACAAATCGATTTTAGAAACAAATTTTTTCTTGATCAAACAGGCCTAATATCTACATGTTCACTGCATTGAGGTTTGTTGGTTTTTGGTCACATGGGAACCAGTGGTTGTCAGTTTATTTTTTCTTCTTCCCAGCATGCATAAACCTATCAATAAACCCACTTTCTTGTATTCCTTTCAATCTCATCACCAGTATTGAACTTGTACTGGATGGCTCCCCCTTCCAATTCACTTTGCCCCTCCTGTCCAGTGAGTGAATTAGCATGGAAACTTTAATTGTCATGGCCTAAACTGGCTCTCTCCCTCTCTTTCTCACTGCTGGAGGACTTTGGATTCTTATTTTTAAAAATTTATTTTATTTAGACTGTAGATAGATCCTTTTCTCCTCCTCTTTAATGAGAAGTCTACTTGTCCAAATCTGATGTTAATCACCTGCAAAATCCATGCCTGAGATCACTGTAGCCACCTTTCCCTTATTTTTCCATCATTACTTTCCATCAAGGATTACCCTTCCACCCCAATCAGATTCCTTTGCACTCTCACATCCCAATAATATTCTCATTTACCAGTCAGATGAACATACTGACTGGTAACTATCTGTTCCCTTACAATCTACTGCCACAGTGAGAGACAGGGCGCATCCAGAGGGCACCTATAGTGCGCACCCTCCCATGTTTTCCCTTGGGGCATCCAGACAATGCTTCAGGGAAAAACAAATGCTTTTGGCACAAAGGAGGACACCCCAGCTTTGTGCTGAGGTAATTTGCCTGCCGGAAAAGCCTGTGTCTTTCCAGGTGTGGGGGCTGTGTAGATGGGACTGGGGATTGTGCTGCATGACTTCTGCTGCCCATCTACACATCTGTCTCAGGTTTCTTGGGCTGCTTGAGCACAAGAAACCCAAGACAGCTCCCACCACTCCCAAAACCCCTTTAAAAGACTTTAAAAAAGGAAAATAGCTCACCTGGCCTCTATTTTCCCTTCTCCAAAGTTCTCCTGGCTCATATCAATGATGTGCCAAGAGAAGGGGGAAGAGGAAAATCGCTCCCCCCCCCTTCTTGGCACCTTGTTGATATGACCCAGGAGAACACCAGAGAAAGCTTGCATGCTGGTTGCTTCTGTGGCTGATACCAAATGAGAGACTCCCTCCTGGGCACACAGAAGACTGGGCGACTTGGAAGGCACTGAACAGACTGCGCTCTGGTACCACAAGGTGCAGAGTCAACCTTGAGAAATGGGGCTACAAAGTGGAATCCTCGACATGCGAGTGTGGAGAAGAGCAAACCACTGACCACCTGCTGCAATGCAACCTGAGCCCTGCCACATGCACAATGGAGGACCTTCTTGCAGCAACACCAGAAGCACTCCAAGTGGCCAGATACTGGTCAAAGGACATATAACCAACTACCAAACTCACAAGTTTTTGTATTTGTCTGTTTGTTTGCTTTGTTCTGTTAGAAATGTAATATAATGGAATGGTTGCTCTGACACGACAAATAAAATAAAACCAGAGAAGGGAAAATGGAGGCTGGGTGAGTTATTTTCCCTTTTAAATACTTTTTAAAGGGCTTTTTTTTGTGTCCCGGTGGCCTGTTGAAAAGCCCAGCAGGGCATGTGGATACCCCTCCCCCCAAAAGCATGCGCTTTCTGGTGTGTGTGTGTGGAATAAAAACCAGGAATGATAATGTTTTTAAAACACGATTGCTCCCAGGTTAAGCGGCTGTGTGGAACCACCCTCAGTGCCCAATTTAAGAAGTGTATGCATCCTTTCTACTACCATATCTCACATTTATGTTCACTTTGAAATTCGATTCTAGTTTAAAGTTGTTTCATAAAAGAATGTGACTTGTTTTTATTTGGTTCCTTAAAAACCAATTCAACCTAATTGATCTTTTTAATTTTTCTGTTTAATTGATTTAATAATCTTTGAAAAAAAGACACAGGCTGGATCTACACTGCCATATAATCCAGTTTCTGAATTCATATTATCTGATTTGAACTGTATTATATGGCAGCATAGATTCATATCATCCAGTTCACATAAGAAAATCTGGATTCAGAAACTGGATTATATGGCAATGTAGATGGGACCACAGACTGATAGAAGATATCCCAGGATATTCACACATATGTGCACATTTGCTATTGTGGACAGCTGCATGTGATTTACTGGCAATCAAATGGGTTATTTGAGGTAAATTTTAGTCCTAGTTCTCAAAACTAAATTGAATAGTTAGATGTATCTCTAGACACAATGCAACAGATGCTGAAAGGTAAATCAACATTGATGGAAGTCCTGTCAAGTTCATGGATTTACTGTAATTGGGACAAGTGGTTGTTTCTAGGCAAGTACTTTCAGAACTATTACTATGACTAGAATACTAATGTGCTGACAATAATTAGGATTGCAAAAACAATAGGTAGGTCTGAATCCAAAGTTAGTCATGTCAAGTGAATCCAATTGAAATTAATTAGAATAGCCCAACACAATTAATTCATGGCTAATGATTTTAATGTATCTATATTGGATCTACCCTAGGTAACACTTGCTTTACTCTGGGTAAAGCTTGCAGTGGATTTCACTCATAGGATTTAAATAATTACTTATTTAAAAATTTAATAACAGATGTTTATCTTATTTCACTATTCCCCTACAGCTATCATTGATGTTTATTTCCCTACTCACCTGGAAATGCTTCATAGGGGATTGAGGTACATTGCTGTATATTGACAGCATTCTCAAGTACAGTTATCTTCAATGAGTAACAGCCTTTTTATCCAAAGGAAATATATCCCATTGCCATTAATATGTGCTAAGCTTATTGTATATCATCTTGCTTCTTTTGAAAAGTGGAATAAAATGTTTGGGAATTATAAATGACCTTGTTTGAATTTGCTGTGAGATTTTTGATCTGTATGTTCCAGTAGCATTCTCTCCTAATGTTTCACCTACATCTGTAGCTGGCATCTTGAGAGGTTCTGTTGGCAGTGAAGCAAGTGGACCCTCACTGATCAACTTTGCAAACTTCATGGCTACTCAATATTATTTAAGCTTGCTAATTACAACATTCACACTTGCTTTAAACAGACAAGGGTTCTTCCTCCCACCCTGGACATTCCACAGATATATATGCACTCTACTTGCCTCGCTTCCAACAGACCTCTGACAATGCAAGTCACAGATGCAGGTACAACTTTAGGAGATAATGCTGCTGGAACATAGCCATACAGCCTGAAAAACCTCACAGCAACCCAGTGATTCTGGCCATGAAAGCCTTTGACAATCAATCTTATCTGAGGTTGTATCAAGATATGGGACAATACTTCTCACCCTTATGCCTCCTGTATTAAAACCCAGGACACCAAAAGACTCAAAATCCCACAGCCAGGAAAGATATAATGAAAGGTTCCACTGTTTTCCCCAGAAACAGCCTGGCTGACATCCAGAGATGACTTTTTTACCCAGAGACACAATTGCACCATGGGGGGCACGGGAGATAGGACAAATTTCCTTATTCCTCTGGGCAGTTGACACAAACATCTGATACTCATCTCACCTGACCAACAATGAACCTTCTGCCTAATGACGAGTTAATCCCTGGCCAGTTTGAAAGGTCACAGTGTCACCCAGGACTCTGCCTTTGTTTCTCCCTAAAAACCCATTCAGGTGTGTCAATACCCATTTTTCCCAGCCCAGATCCATTGTCAAACCTTGGGTGGCAGAGTTAAAAATATCAATACCCATCAAACCAGAACCCTGCCCACATTCCTTTTCCCCAAAACCCAAAGTGGACCTAAGAAACAGACATGAACTTCAAATTGAGCAATGACAGTTTATTAAATTCCTGCTGGATCGGGAAGCCATCAGCTGCAGAAACAGATGGTGTGCTTCAACCAATCAGTGCGCAAATCGTAACTTGCACCAGTCAGCACTCAGAGTAATAAAAGTCCACTGTTTGAATAGCCGTCAAGCCTCTATAAATAGTGGATGTTGGAGAATCTGCACTCTCAAATCAGGCATAAAACAATGGATATAGGCAGAAGCTTTATGTCTGGGTTGAGAGTGCAGACTGTCCAACATCTACTTTTGACTGAAGTGAAGAAAGCCTCTGATCTTTGTCTCCACTCTCCCATGTCTTATTTCAGACTGGAGCTCAGGCACGCTGGGAACTCAAAACTGTGATTTTAGAGGAGCTGAAATCCCATATCATTATTAGTCACATCCTCCGCTTACTGCTTTGAAGTTCATTTATTAAACAGTTTGTAAATTAGAACCTAATTTGAAAACTATAACCATAAAAAGGTACAAACCCAATGAGGACCAGTGTAAGCTACGTTATGCTGTTCCTAAATGATGATGCCCATAGTTCACATCAAGAAGTTCCTTCTCCTGATCTTAAGATAGGAGATATCTTAGCTTACATTAATTTATAACATTTAAGTCTTATATCAAAACTTAAACTATGACTGTGGTTGCCATCTTTTTAAAACATTATCTGATAATAAGGCCTACTAAACAACCACTCACTATAAAAAGAAGTATTTAGAGGTGCTGTTCTATTGTTGAAACAGTAGGATTTACAAAAGGGAAATCTTTGTTCCATGGCCCCTCCATATAACATAAAATGTACTCTAGAGGGTCCCTCTCCCAACTATTTTCTTGTAGCACAGAGGAATGAAGGGGAGAAGAATATCCCTGGATCTGGACTGAACCATATGACTACAGTTATTTTTACTGAGGATAAGAGAAATTTGTAGCATCTTCTTTACTAAAGAATCAAGATAACAGGCCCAGAAATGCATGTGTACTGGTCCCTTAATAAAAAATATAGTTTGTTGAACAAAAATAAAGTAATAAAAAGAGAGTTAAAAATGAGCCCAGTTCACTACTAAACAGATATTATCAAGGCCTATTTCAAGTTCAGAAATCAAAGTCAAATCCTAAGCTTCAGAGCTTTAACTTTGAGGGAGTGTTAATTTAAGAGAGTTCTATCCGCTGAGGTTCTGCTTCAGAAAGAGTTACAGAACACATACTGTCATTGCTTTATAATTAGCGTTCTCTGCCATGTTGTGTTCTTCTTACGCTATTATTTCCTCTTCTTCAGAGAGCTGTCTTTCTTTTTCTCTCTGTGTCTTGATTGAGAAGATACAGAGTCTCTTAAAAGTTCATTTGAGTCCCAATCATACTATTAACGATACCTCAGGGATAGTGTGTCCTTTCTTCAGGCAATTCTGTGCAAGGTTATTCTTGTTAACAGTTACTGCTGGCAATGAAAGCTGAGAACATCTCAAGTTCAAAATGGATTCTTTCTTTCAAACTCGTCCCGCAATGACTCCATAGATTAGTCAAAATTAGATTCTTTCCCAAAATTGTCCTGTGGTTTAAACTTTAATCAGCTTTGTCAAATATAGATGGAATCCTTTCTTTTTTTTAAAAAAAAAAAATCAAGAATGGATTTTTTAAAAAAGAAAGTTAAATGTTGAAATATAGCAAATTAAACGTGACTATTCATATACAAGGTCGTCTCAAGTAGTCTTCCCCCATTGTAACAGTCTGTACTTTCTTTCTATTAAACTTTGTCAAACATTTGTGAAACTTCATTTATCTATACTAGGATATCCTAGAGTACATCTACACTTATCAGTTAGGGCCAGTGAATCAGCTGCGTGGTGGCTAAATGATACATGGAGCAGATCTGGGATAATGCAGGCCAAAGCTGCTTAACACAGCCTTGAATCATGTTAACCAAAGTTAGGGGTTAACACATTCACCACCAAATTCTCCTCCAGAATCTAGAGCCAATCACAACTTTGCATCTATGTAAACAGTTGGACCAGTTCTAAGATGAAACTGACTTCTACATGGCCATCCTGTGTTTCCATAGCTTGGGTGGCCTGATGACACAGGATAGCACTCATTATCCCCCCACATCCTTCTAGTGGCAAAAGCAGTGGGCATAGCATGAGTTGTGCTGGTCATTTGTCACCTGAAATAATTCCTCCTCTCATTCTTCCCCTCTCACTCATTATGCTGGCACCCCAGCGAATGTCACTCCAGGACTGGCATGAACCATGTTGTTCCCACTGTGATGAGGAGGATTTGCCATGCCAGGATAAGTAGCCAATGTAGAACTACCCCTAGAAATGTTACTTTTTGAATTACAATTCCTGGAACAACTAGTTGATTCTGAGAGTTGTATTCCAAATAAAGGACATTTTTAAAGTGTTCTTGATGTTCCTAAAAACATTGTTCAAAGTGACAAGAAAGAAAGAAAGAAAGAAAGAAAGAAAATTATTCTCTGTGATGGCCCACCTCACTTACACCACAATCCAAACTCACCAAGATTACTGAGGACTTGGCCAAATGAAGCTGTGTTGAATAGGGCTGGGCGGTTTCGTTTCGTTAATTCGTAATTCGTTAATAATTCGTTAATTTTTTCAATTACAAAACGATAACGAACCATTCTGGAGCAATTATTTAAAAAAACGAATTTTCAAAAACGTTTTGTAAATGCTTCGTATTTCGATATTGTATTCGTTTCGTTATTGTTTCGAGGTCATTTCGTTATTATTTCTGCATGTCTGGGCCAGTTTTATGGTTTAATTAGTGAAAAAAAATTATAATATCACACCAACAATCAACAACAGAGGGAGAGGGAAGCTTCAGAAGGTTTTGGAGGTTTTTTAGCGTATTTCGCAGTCGCGTCCGCCATTAACGAATCGATTCGTTATTGTTTCGGAAATCGATTCGTTGATTTTTTACCATTTACTAAATTTCGTAAATATCCAACTTTTTAAAAGGAAAATTTTGTAATTATTTTAAATATCGAAACAAAAAAAAACCCCAAATACAAATCGATTTTAGAAACAAATTTTTCCGTTGTTACCCAGGCCTAGTGTTGAATCCAAGCTCATCCTAGCCTAATAATTTTGAAAATATTCCAGTTTAGCATTGTGCCATGACTCTGTAGATTAGATACAAACATGCATTTCCAGTGTATTCAAAAGCAGTCTGCTAGATTTGATACAGCTGAAAATGTCACATAATATGTATGAACCAGAAAGCGATACAAAATTACTCAAATTTATTTGTTCACCCTCTTCCAGTCTATTCCTAGATATAAAGGAAAATAAATATTTCCATTCACGACAGGCTCACAAAATCTTTTTTTAAAATGAAAAGAATCTCAAAAGTATATTTAATTTAGCTCTTTTTTAAAAAAACTTAATTATGGAAATATTTACCCTGTAATTCAGATCACATTTCTGAGTTAATGTTCTCCTGGGGGTATTATACAAGAATATTCTTCTTGACAGTTTTGGCCTTGCTGTGATAAAGCTTTGGAAAATATATTTTCTTTGTTTGTGTGTGTGTGTGTGGGGGGGGGGGGGGGGCAGAGGCCCAAAATCACTTTTTAAAGCTCTCCCATGGCCTCTTCACCAAGCTGTCTTTTCCTCTCCACCCGCTTTCATCACTAGATCCTGTATTTTGATGAGTGACTTTCCTATCTGAGGTCTTTTCCACACAGCTATATAAAATCCACATTGACCTGGATTATATGGCAGTGTGGACTCAGATAACCTGGTTCAAAGCAGATATTGTGGATTATCTGCCTTGATATTCTTGGTTATATGGCTATGTGGAAGGGTAACATGGTAATGATAGCAAATTTTGAAAGTAGCAGATTTCAAATTTCAAATTTTCAGATATGGGATGCAAAGGTTATGCCCATACAGGTAGTGGAGTTGAATATTAACTCAGGTTTACATCCCCAGGTCATCATCATTTGGAATTCCACGCCAAGTGCAGCTATAATGTATTAAGAAAAGCAAATTAATACAGAATGTTCTTTATAAAATGTGAGATACTGTTCTATAGGTACGAACAACCCATTGATTATCCAATAACATTGATAAACACTCCATGTAGCACATTTTGTTCCCACCAGCACTGGGGGGAAGAGCTCTCAAAGAAGAAATATGTGATCGAATTTTCAAGTGTTTAAAACACTGCATGATCGTTAAAACTCAGTGTGAAAAAAATATAATAATGTAAATCCACCCAAGACATGGCTCCATGCATATAGCCTCATTACTTGCCCCTTGATGATTGACATTAATTTGTTTCACAGCTGAATGCTTTCCGAGTATCTTTAAAAGCCCATCTGGTCTCATGAAATGTCAGCTGCTAAACATTCCTGAGGAGAAAATATATTTTATTTATTTTTATAAATATTTATTGGATTTATGTCCCACATTTCTCCTGGAATGGTGGCAGCTGAACTGTGTTAAGCAGCAGGTGCCTAATGGCCCACAATTAAAAGTGGACTGTCCAGATGACATCCTGGGCAACCCCAAATTAATTGACTACAAACCAGGAAAAGCCTGGTTTGTGGTGAATTAATTTGTTAATGGGTTTATTCTGTGCCTTCTTGGAAGCTGTGGGATATACCGACTACTTCTGGTGGTCTGGACTGCTCCCTCAAAAGTTCTGGCAGTCCAGACAGTAGTAGTGCCATGGTTTTCTGGGCTAAATTAACCTGGAAAACTGTGAGGCCATCAACCCCTCCCCCCCAAAAAAACCCCAAAGCCTTTTTAAAAACAAAATTATTTACCCAGCCTCCATTAGAGAGCTACCGGAGCTCTCCTGGCATGTAGAAATGACTATGTGCCAGGAGAGCTCCTGCAGCCTCTAATGGAGGCCAGGTAAGTTCTTTTGTTTTAAAAGGGCTTTGGGAATTTTTGGGGAGGGGGTTAGAATGTCCAGGTGTTCTTCCAGAAAGTTCTGGGAGAAAATCTCGACACCACTCCAGACCATGCACTTTCTGGGAGGGGGTGTGGATAGGGCCCAGGAACTTTCGCGTTTTTATAACACAAATGTTCCTGGGATAAAGGGCTGTATGGAAGCACCCTAAGACATACAGAGATTACTATATCTAGAGATAGTAATTGGTCAGCAAACAAGTATATAGTATGTTTTGAGAAAACGTACTTCTTCCAATCTGGTAATACAAAAGTGAATTTCAGATTTCACCCATGGTATACTGCTTTCAGGAAAAATAATTGCATTTACATGCAGGATCTACCATTAACCTAAGGCACAATTAACATTTTTATCATTAATACAATGTATTCCACTTCATAGGTATCTAAGGCCCCTTCCACAATATCCCTATATATCAAGATCTGATCCCAGATTACCTGCCTATCCCAGATTACCTGGCAGTAGAGATTTATATAATCCAGTTTAAGGCAGATCATCTGGAATCAGATCCTGGGATATAGGGCAGTGTAGAAGGGGCCTTAGGCCCCTCCACATCTGAATAATATTCCACATTTTCTGCTTTGGACTGGGATATATGGCAGTGTGGACACAGATAACCAAGTTCAAAGCAGATATTGTGAGATTTTTTGCTTTGATATTCTGGGATATAAGGCTATGTGGAAGGGCCCTCAGATATTCCAGTTCAAAACAGATATTGTGGTTTATTCCACCTTGATATTTTGGGTTATATGACTGTGTGGAAGAGCCTTGAGTTGTAGATGAAGTTAAACCTTCTGCTCAATATCCTCTCAAGTGAGTTGTTCCTCAAAATTTTCCTGTATTCTTGCTTAATTCTAAATGAACCCAGCCTTCACAGGCCATTTACACAGAAAGTTTCTTTATTTAACACATCAGACAACATTGACCAGCTTGTCAGAGGAAAACCATATCATTTGCTTGCATTGTGTCAGTGCTGGACCTGAAACTGACTCACTCTAGCAGCTCCACATCTTTATCAAATTTTGTATCTGACTTTTTGCACCAAAGGACATATAAGAGAAAGAAGAAACCTTTAAAGGAAATGCTGTTTTCATCTATATTCTCTTGTATAGTAGTGAAGGCAACCCATCTATTTCACCTCCCTCTTTTTGTTCCCCCTCCCTCCTTTTTTGCCTTGACAAGTTCAGGCAAGCGGGAGCCCCTTTCCTCTTCCCAGCTTAAAAGCTTTCTTGAGTACATTGAGAAAAGTGATGCCACTTAGTGTTTACTTCAATAGAAGGATTTTATGGAGCTGCTGTAATCTCAGGCTCTTGTTTCCTCAAGGTCAGTCACAATGATCATAGATTTCAGATCATAAACCATACTTGGATGAGAGTAAAGAACACTTGTGCATTGCAGGACTAACAAAACAAGGCATATTTTAGACATTGTAAATCATTGCAGTAACCATATTTATTGTCCACCTAGAAAGAAAAAAAGGAGAGAGGTTAATGGGGCAAGATCTACAATATATTTGCATTTGTTTCAGAAAAAAAAATCTAATCCAGTTCAAGCAGATAATCCGGATTGTAGATGGCAGTGTAGAAGGGGCCATAAAATCCATGTAAGTCATTAAAAGGATGTAACCCCTTTCAGCTACACGTGGTAACTGTAGAAATTGCTTAATAGACATTGACAATGAGCCACACAATAGGCACAATTCAAAGTGCTGACCATAACCTATAAAGCCCTATCTGGTTCAGATCCAGGTTATTTTGCAGATTGTACCTTCTGGAGCAAACCTGCCCAGGCTCTGAGATCACCAGGAGGGGCCCTCTCATTTCCACCACCATTGCAAGCACAATTGATGAGGATATGAGAGAGGGCCTTCTTGATGACTGCCCCTTGACTCTAGATCTCCCTGCCTAGGGAGGCTAGAATGGCCCTCTCCCTGCTGTTTTTCTGGTGGCAAGCTATTTTTTTTTTCCAGACAGGCATTTAAAGAAGAAAGTTTTAAAGTCTGAGCAAGGAGGATGTTGTAGGACTGGGGTGTAAAACGTGTGGTCTTCCAGATGTTTCAGACTCCAGCTATCAGAAACCCTGGCAGCTTATCCAAAACACCTAGAGGGCCACATGTTTGGCACCACTGCTATGGGGTATGATATTATTTTAACAGTTTTTAAGTGTTTTGGGTAATTTTGAATTCTGTTTTTAATATTTGTATGTTGTAAATTTCAAATGGCATTGTTTTATAATGTTGTGAGTCATTTGGACCTCAATCAAGATATAAAAGTAGGATATTAATAGCAATATCTTATCATGCCTTGTTATTTGATACTAATATTTTAGAAATACATTTATCTATTAACAAAATTATTTCTCAGTTGGATTCAAATAGCTACTCGATCCATTTTGCAGCAAAATACATGAAGATTTCATCTATGTAACACTGATGCTGACAGGTAAATCAAACTGTGTACATTTTGAGCTGCCTTAACTGTTGCAATTTCCCCATCAAGATAGAATAAATACCAACAAGAGAGTACAGTGAATCTATATTTTCTTTTGTTGGAGATATTGACTTGTTTGTTTCTATTTATAACAAGGACACCACTTTGTATTCATTGCTCCTCAAGCAATCATTTTGCATAATTTACCTGATGAAAAGTTCAAGACCTGTCACAGAAGGAAATGGAGGCTGGGAAATACTGCTTGGTTAATAGCCAAATAGAAGTGTGTCATGAATACCTTGAGTGTGAAATAAACACAAAGTTTTGCTCAAAACTATGTATCTGCCAATTTATGTTTTTCAGAAACAAAAGTGGAAACTATCATGCTTCATTTTGTTGGGAAGCACAAACATGTTTCAACTCCATTTCCATTGGGTGAAATGTGAAATGTATTTTCTGTAGGCTTAAACACTCGAAGAGCAATAGAGAATTGAAGACTTAAAATGAAGGAAATAGGAATCCAATTCTTAAAGTGGGAGAAGAGTTATTCAGAATGTTTGCTTTGCTTAACCTTCCAGCACTAGAATGTCTTGTTTTAGTCCCTTAGGTTTACTCACAGTTTTGAAAAACACCTTGATCATTGTCATGGATAAATCATTTTAAAATGTTAGATCATTGTCATGAGTACAGTAACGAACAATGATTTCAGATTCTAGTCTCTCATCCTTTATAGTTTTTTTTTGTAATATCTAAAGTGCTATATTTATTTATTTATTTATTTATTTATTTATCGTGTCATCAGCAACCATACCATTAACATCTAAAGTGCTAAGATAATAAAAATCACTGCATATGCCTCACAACACAGTGAACATTTGAGTTTTAAGGACATCACATATTTCATGATATTATCTGCTCCAAGAGCCACATCCAAATCCAGAAAAAAATGGGGCAGGGGGAATTATACTACAGCAGTTGTGTCACACCTTTTGGTTCCTGTCCCAACAACAAAATTGCCACTGAAAGGACAATATGAGCCCCTTCTACACTGACATATACAATCCAGATTATCTGCTTTGAACTGGATTATATGGCAGTGAAGACTCATATAATCCAGTTAAGAGCAGAAATGTTATTTTATTTGATGATCTAGATCAGGGGTCTTCAAACTTTTTAAACAGAGGGCCTGGTCACAGTCCCTCAAACTGTTGGAGGGCCAGATTATAATTTGGAAAAAAAACATGAATGAATTCCTATGCATGCTGCACATATCTTATTTGTAGTGTAAAAAACACTTTAAAACAATACAATAATTAAAATGAGGAAGAATGTTAACAAATATAAACTTATTAGTATTTCAATGGGAAATGTGGGCTGATGAGATAGGATTGTTGTTGTTGTTATGTGCTTTCAAGTCGTTTCAGACTTAGGTTGACCCTGAGCGAGAGCCAGGCAAATGACCTTGGAGGGCTGCATCTGGCCCCCGGGCCTTAGTTTGAGGACCCCTGATCTAGATTATGTCAGTGTAGAAGGGGTCTAAGAGACCACTGGGATTGCTTAGGCCCCATCTACTCTGCCAGATAAAATTCAGATTATCTACTTTGAACTTGATTGTATGGCAGTGTAGACACATATAATCCAGTTCAAAACAGATAATGTGAATTATCCACTTTGATAATCTGGATTATCTGAGTGTTGATCCAGCCTTAAGCATACCAAACAGCAAATCAGAAGCTAAACAAGAATCTACATATACAAAAAGAGGAATAGAGAGACAAAAATAGGCCTAGTATTTTTCTTTGCAAAATGTATAAAAGTAGTTTTACTCATAATACTTGTGTATAATGAAATGCAAAGTTTAATGGAAAGGACAGAGAAGAAAATATCTGCTGATTAGAGTGACACAGAAAACAAAATATATAGTAAAGCAAGCAAAAAGGGAGTCACTATAATGCACACTTGCTATCACTAAGCAAAAATGTGTAAAGGTTTCTAAGGGCCCATCCAGACAGTCCCAAAATGTGGGGCCTGTCTCGATTTTTACAGGAGGTGTCCAAACAATGTCTCCAGTAAAAACAAATTAATTCGGAACAAACCAAGGAAACCTTGGTTTGTTCCAAATTAATTAGATACCTTTTGAGATCAGGGCTTTCCTGAAAGGTCCAGGTCTAATAAGGTATTGGGCTTGTGTGGACTAACTTCTGGGGTCATATTCTGCAACCTCAGGGGTCTGTCTTTGGGCTTCCAGGGTCCAAAGGTGTGGGAGGGTGTTGAGGGTGCCCACCCTCAACATTTTCCCCTAAAACCTGTTGCGGTAAGTCATAGCAGGACCAAGTGTGTGTGTGTGTTGAAGAAAAACCTTATGGTGTTAATTACCATGCACAGCTGGTAATGTAGGTCAACCAGCAAGCTTGGGCCACGCCAGATAGGGTATAATTTTATGTTTAGAATACAGTGCGTGGGGAGGGGGGTGTGGATGGTGGAGATCTTATGGAGTTCAGGAGAGCTTTTTCTCTTAAGAGATCTATGCTCAAAGGCTTTGCTCTGAGGGGCAGCATAGAGAAGCTACTCTGAAGGAGGCTATGCTGGGATAGCTATTTACTCGAGGTTTATGTTTGCTCTCTCATTTGATGTAAGATGAAGATACAAGGACTATGTAAGTTTCTTACACTGTTTGTTTTTTGTATGCAACATTGCAAGTTTGTGTTTCATCCCTTCTATTAAGAATAAAGATTTTTCTGTTCATTTTTACTCTTGTCTGTGAGGCTTTTTGCATGTGGACTTTGAGCACTGGGTAAAATCTGCTGCTGTGCAACAAAACCTACTTTAAAAGGTTCTTGGCTACCATAAATCCTATTCTTGCATCCTCTTGGTTCAATAAAAATATGCTGAGGAGACAGGGGAGGCAATGGCCCAACCATTCCTTGGCAATGGCCCAACAATTTCCTTGACTTCTTCTTGCTTCAAACACAACCACTACCCCTACATTGTGCTGAACCTCTCTAGTGAGTCTAAACTCATTTGTGGTACAGATTTTCTGACTTTCACATGTATTGGCTATTTGTTTCTATTCCTCTTTGGTGGTTTCCCCCCCCCCCCCCCCACTCTTCTTTTATTATATCAGTTAAGGATCTCTTCACACAGGGCAAGTGTAGTTTGGGTAGCTCCAACAGAGCTGCCTGCACTTTTCCTTCAATGTCCCTTTCAGTCTCAGTACATTATACTGGATGATAAAAATGATTTTTAATAGCAAACACAATTGAATTTGCTACTACATTTTTGTCCTGTTTTACTTGTTCATGTATAGTTTGTTCATTTATAACAAAAACTGGCAAGTGGAAGGAATTTGGGCATGTTTGAATCTACCATGTAGCTGACAGTGTCCTAGAAGGAAAACATTATTCTATCTCTTGGTTATTTATGCACCATTAAGTGAATTAGGCATATGGAAGAGTTGACTGCCAATGATTAAGATTTAATAATGGAGACATGTTAAGGAATTATCATGGAATAGATACAATATACAAGTTTTTGAGGAATGCATAAAAATATAGATGTGGCAAAATATATTAAGGACATTTTTTAAAAAAAAATGTCATCAATTCTATTTTTTCCCTTAATCCTGATTTTTAAAAATAATTTGCTTCATTGTATAGAACAGCTTTCAGTTCTGTTTGTGATTTATAGGTGAGGGAACTGCTTGGTGGCATTTAAAATATTCAGACCTTCAATTAAAGAATGCACAAATTGGTGTTTAAAGACATAAAAACAACAGAAGTGCTTACAACAGTAAGAGCCAGGCATTATCTTTTTCTTAGATGACACTTTCTAAATATCTCTTAATGCACAACGAGCAGTGTAGCCTAGGGAAATTCTGTCTCCTGTCAGAAGCTCTCATAATGCTGCAAGATTGCCAGCGGGAACACGAGCTCTCTGTGATTTACTTGCTTTTCGTAGAGCTTGTAAGACTTATTTATTTAGGGTGGCATTTGAATTTTGCTGATCGAAGTTCTTCTTGATTTTATATGTAATGTATCACATGTGTATATTGTAAACCACTCCGAGCCTTCAGGGAGTGGCGGTATATAAAATGTATAAATAAATAAATAAATAAATAAAACTAAATAAATAAATAAAATAAGATGATAAAAAGATCTCATTGCTTATTTCCTACAAAACTCAGGGAGAAAATATGAATAGCCATGCCACAATGAAGTGACTCAAAGGATTATTTTCTATATTTTGGAATCTTCCTCCTCTTATATCCACATATAAGGCACACCCGTACTAATAGTGCAGCCAGTTCTACACAGGCATTAAAATGCAGTCCCATGGTGTCTCAAGGTTGGAAAGTCCCAAAAATGAACACCTCCAATATGTACTGTAATGAGCATCCAGTCAGAAACGGTGTTTTTAAAAAATCACCAATATATTCTGGAATAAACCACAAAATCTGATGATGCCGATTTCTGTATATCCTATTCAGAGCTGGATTCAAGTCAGAGAAATGTAGAGTGCCCATCAGGACAACATTGACACATTTTTTAAAAAATCTGACAAAAGACCAGATCCCTATCAAACGTACTGCTGCCCATGCGCCCTGGGCATGCTGCTGCCTATTAGCATATCCCACCAGAAGATGTATGAATAATTATGCATGGATCTGGATAATCTGCATTTAGCGGATCTCTGTGGCCAATGTCCAAGCCTTCAACTGACTCCTATGTATGTGCTCTACAGAAAACTGGCTTTTTAAATTCACATTCTGACTCACACCCCATTTACACTGCCATATAATACAGTTTTAATCTGTATTATATAGCCAGTATAAACACATGTACTTGAATGCAGTTAATTTGCATTATATGATAGTGTATGGTCTGGGTTTAAATGGCTGTGTAAAACAGTCCTGCAATGCAACTTGGAAACAGTGTTGGAAGATTAGATTGAGAGGTGTCTCCCACAAAAGACTCTTCTGGACCTTTTAATTGTACAAATTTTTCAAAAAACCATGCTGAAATCAGTAAACTAAAAAAAAAGGAAGGTGAAAAAATGAAATTACAAAGGAGATTGAACAAAAAACATGAGTGATGATTTTGATGATGAGGATGAGAAGTGCTTCTTTTAAAAACACAGATGTTTCCCTTCTGTCCCATGCTCAACTCAGGGACAAGGGATGTAGAAAAAAAATAATTTAAATGGCAATTTAACAAGAATGCAATAATTGTTTTTACTTACCTCTTCCACAAATATATTTGAACTGTTAACACATAACACCTCTTTTTCTAACTTTCCTATGTCTGGATATCATATTTATTAAATAGATTTTCATCCCAATAGATTTTAATAATACCTAAATGTTGACCATTTACTATTCAAATCCAAGGGAGACTAGATCACAAATATGCACATTATGATTTTTATTGTTTTATTTATTTATTCTTTATCACAACAAATAATTTCCAATTTCTCTACATAAAGTCTATCATTAATTCAGCAGAGCCACCCAGGTACAAAACACACCACTAAAATATTGCTGAACTCATATGTTTGTATCTGTTTCTCAGATGTATGCTGCATAGACCCCCGAGTACAGACAATTGTTCTCCAAAACACATACTGCCTTTACTCCTATATTTGAATTGAGCAAGAAGCTAAATGAATGCTAAGAAATATGTGATCTTGAGACATTTGTTCCACAACCAGGACAACTGTCGATCCAGCATAACTACAGCAATGTGCATTTACATTATCATTGAATTATTTATTTATGGGAAAGGGTCCTCAGTCTTTTGTCATCTGCCTTAGGTCACATAATGGCAGAAAAGTGGTATATTAAATAAGTAAATAACTAAATAATAAAATCTAGAAGTAATTTCTCCACTATTTTCACTGGCCCAGTTGCATAGATACAGCTATTCTTAGCATGGAGAAGGCAATGTATATATATTAAAATAAGAAATCTCCCAGATAAAAAAGATATGGCAAAAAAATAATCAAAGCAATAAGCAAAAAAAAAAAAAGATAAGCAAAACAGTAGTACAAACACAGAGCATGGTAGGTGAGCCAGACTCCTCCGGTCTGCCACACTTGAGAATTATTTGATTTAGTCTTTTATAGGAATATTCTGCTGTGTTGTTACAAAGTTGTAAATGAATGGTTGTCATTTTCTCATTCTGGAACATCCTGGCTTTCATCATATGTTGACTCTTCATAATTGGTGTTGATAAACACAAGGCTTGTGTTGATTTATTTCTTAACATTGTAAACATTTCCTTAATTTAAAAGTGTCATTGTCTTTGATTAATACAGGGTGAGACAGCATAACTTCCTTTTTTAAAATGCATGCCATTCAGTCGGTTGAAGATGTAGTGGTCTTGTTCGAGAGGCAGGAGTATAAAGTTTTGTCCTGACACAGTTCAGTCACCCTCATGTGTTGGAACAGTGAGGAATGTGCTTTTCCACTGAATCCTACTTTTCAAGTGGATTTGGAGTGGCCGGCCCGCTCTCCAGATTTGGCCCCTTGTGATTTTTTTCTATGGGTTTTTTTTTTAAATCCCATGTTTATGTGAATTGTCCAAGGACCCTACAAGATTTGGAGACCAACATCCAGGAAGAAATTGCCAACATAACACCTGCTATGCTGGCAAGAGTCATGACAAATGCCAGGAATCGGTTTACTCAGTGTATGGAGAATGGAGAATGGGGGACGTCACCTACCTAATTTGATCTTCAAAACTACATAAAACAAAACTTTTGGTATGCGCCTACATTATAAAAAAAAATCTGATTCATACAATGGGTTTTATTAAGTTTTGAAAAAAGGAAGTTATGCTGCCTCACTCTGTATAAAGACGTTGTTTTCCCCCAAAAGTTCAACAGTTAATCAATTTCAATAACAGTTCAGCAAGCAGGCAGTTGTTTTCCAGGAATTGTGTCTCCAAAATTATTAGCTCTCATTCATTCCTTTCATTCAAACCATATATCATATTTCTCATTGTGACAATTACACCTATGTAAATATCATTTCTCAAATAATCTCCTTTCTCACATGATTATTGATGTCCTACGTGTGTTGTTGTTGTTCATTCGTTCAGTCGTCTCCGACTCTTCATGACCTCATGGACCAGCCCACGCCAGAGCTCTCTGTCGGCCGTTACCACCCCCAGCTCCCTCAAGGTCAGTCCAGTCACTTCAAGGATGCCATCCATCCATCTTGCCCTTGGTCAGCCCCTCTTCCTTTTGCCTTCCACTTTCCCTACGTGTACACATATAGAAATAATGACTCTAGAGAGATGTTTTGATTTGTAAAACTGGTGTCTAAAGATCCACAACTACATACCCATATTTTCCATTGCTGTACAGGCAGCCACTATTTTTAATATGGGGTTGCCCTTCAAAAAATATGACTCAAACAATAAAACCAACATATATACAAGGGGAAAAAACAGTGGTAGTGCAAAATAAATGCAGCGCTATGTACATTCTGCATGTTGCCTTCAGAAGAGTACAAAGTATGTGACAATTTATTAGACACAGTACTAAAGTAATCACATCTTTACCAGCTGGTCAGAGGAAATATACAGCTGTAATGCTATTCAGTTCAAATATCCACTGGGTATTTCCTACTAAGCTGCAAAACATTTTAAGCTTTATGGTGTCCCACTCCTCTAAGACTTTTCCTTTCTCTGCACTGTTGTTAAGGAATATGAATCCAAGGTGAAATTCAGTTAGTCAGCAAAACTGGCTTTTTAAAATTGACCTGATGCTTCTTTGTCAATGATTCTAACATATACTTAGAAAACCAACACAATTATTTTCTTTGATATTTGATGTTTCTTTCTGTCCAGGCTATAACTCACTCGCATTACATAATATTCTTAATATTTGCATTTGCATAATATTTACTTTGGTGTCCCGAGACATATATCCTGGAAGAAAAGCAATCTGAGCTGCAAAAATCTTCATTTCTTCTGGGAATTTTATTTTTAGAACTTAGCTCTCCTTCCATCTGCCTTTGAGCAATTTTCTGTGCTTCAAGCATGAGCAGGCAATATTAATCCAGTATCTAGTTTCTCTAAGGGACATTAACATTAGATCATATACACCTCAGTTTTTCTCCTTAGGAACTCTATTTCTGTTTAACCATAACATTGTCTGTGCCCTACCATAATTATAGTTACTAACACAAAGCTTCAAAAATTTACACCCAGAAACTGGTAAAGACACTTTTCAAAAATGTTTTTTTCTATGTTCAGATGTCTGCTGCCTGTATAATGATTCCTAATGCAGACAGCAAAGATAATGATCCTTGCTTACGTCAACTGAATTAAAAACATTATTTTTTTAAAAAAATGTATGGGTATCTTTCACCAAATGTTAAATTATTACTATTTCCATACAATTATTTATTTATTTATTTACAATATTTCTTTCCCGCATTTCTCAGCCCGAAGGTGAGTCAAGGCAGCTTAAAAATTGGCAGCAATTCAATGCCATAACAGTCCATAGTATACCATTAAAAACAATTAAAACAACATTATAAAATGCATACAAAACCATTAAAATATATAAAAACCAATATCTTCCTGTTAATCTCATTTTCCAATAGCATAATCTAGGCCGTTCCATGTTTCGTTCTTTCATAATTCCATGTTTATCTATTACACTGCATTTCCAAAGGCTTGTTCAAAGAGGCAGGTTTTTACTTTTTTCCAGAGTATCAGGAGGGAGGGGGCTGATCTGATATCCCCAGGGAGGGAGCTGATCTGATATCCCCAGGGAGGGAGTTTCACAGCCAAGGGGCCACCACTGAGAAGGTTCTGTCTCTCGTCCCCACCAAACGCGCCTGCGAAGAAGGCAGGATCTAGAGCAGGGCCTCCCCAGACGATCTTAAATTCCTATTCCTATTATTATTAGTAGTAGTAGTAGTAGTACTAGTTTAATATTTATACCCTGCTTTTTCACTGCCAAAGGAGACTGAAAGCAGCTCACAATTAAAAAAAAAACAATATGTGAATTAAAACTTAAGACAATCAAACATTAAAATAGGATGAAACATTGGAAGTATTAAAAATCAACAGTTAAACCACTAAAATAATTTAAAATACATAATAGCATCACACAACATCCCTGACTTGGTCCTAAACATTTTCTTCTTTAAAAGCCTGCCACTGGAAGGACAGCAAGGAGGGGTTCATTCTGGCTTCCCTAGGTGTTGTCTGGAATATAAGGGTTTGGTTCCAACAAAGACATACAGGGTGGAGTAAAAACGGTTTATTTTTCAGTTGGCCAAGGAAAAATGCAAGGGAATTTTCACAGATCTGACATGTCTCACATTCACAGACATGGACACTATAGACATTGGTAAACAACATACATTGCTTGGATTGATACAAATTAAGATCCCTGGTTTCATTGGTCCAAAATATGTATTCCATTGCTGAACAGTTCTTGCTATCAGGAAGTACTTCCTAATGTTTAGGTGAAATCTTTTTTTCCTGCAAATTGAATGAATTACTCTTTCTCCTAGTTCCCAGAATAGCAGAAATCAAGTTTGCTCTCTCCCCAATATGACATGCTTTCAAATATCAAAACATAGCTATCATGTCCCTTTTAACCTTTTCTTTTCCAAGCAAAATGTACCCACCTTCATCATAGAGTTTCACTTCCAGATCTTTGACCTTTTGGGATATTATTCTCTGGATATGTTCCAAAGAATATGTTCTGACCAAAGCAGAACAGATTGGGATTATTACTTCCCTCGATCTCAACATTATTCTCCTGTTGATGCAGCCTAGAATTGCATTGCCTTTTTTATCTGGCACATGTGTTAAATTATTGCTTTGGTCACCTTTGGAATCCATGCAAGCTAACATTTTACCATATGTTCTACCACAAATATGCATGCAAGACAGCTGCTGCAGGGCAGCCAGTGCAGGAAAAGGACTAGAAGGAAAAGAAGTGAATAGAATAGAATAGCTTTATTGTCATTGTGATATTTCACAATGAAATTAAATTATTTCCCTAGCACACACTCAAAACAACACACCCAGCCATCTACTATCCAACCACCACTGCACAGCCCACATCAATGCAAGTTCAACATAGCCACAGATCTAGGATAACAGCTATCTCTTTGTCTGTGTTTGTCTTTGTCACCTTGCACTGTCTGCATGATGGCAATGATTTTTTTAAAAAAGGAATATGCTGGGTGAGATGGATCCCCAAGAATGCTCTGAGCTTTCTCTGAGGGAAGAAGGCAACCAGTGATTATCTGTGCAGTAGTGGAGCACCTTCCTATCTGTCACTGTACAGTTACCAAGCCATGTTCAGATGCAGTAGGTTTCAGATAGTACAGTCTCTGCTGGGTCCTCTTAACCAATACTGTCATATGGGTGCCCCAGGTCAGATTTTCCTTAACAGTGACACACAGGAACTTGGAACTGAACGCCTGCTCCATTTGGTCTCCATTTATGACCAAGGACTGGTCTGTTCTTTCTGTAGTCCATTGTAAGTTCCTTGGTCTTACTGATGTTAAGAACTAAATTATTGCCTCAGCAGCACAAGAACAGCTAACCCATCTCATCCCGATAGGAAGACTAATCCCCGTTAGAGATAAGCCCATCTGGTCCAGCAGCCTTCTTGGGATTCACAGCCCTCAAAACACGATGTGGGAGAAAGTAGGGCCATTGTAACTACATGGAAAGGTTGGAGCACTTAAACCACACAGCTTGTACCCTTGCATTGTATCCTTGTACAATTCAATTCAGCATGTGTTCACACCTATCATCTGATGAGGCCAGTAGTGGATCCCTTTGTTTTCCAGAGTTTGATAGATGAACAGAACAGGATCTTAATGAATTTCTACCCCCTCCTGGGGGGGGGGGGGGACAGCAATCAGGATAGGTTCTAGTGGAATCTTTACAACTTTTTACTCCCCCCCCCCCAATTTTTGCAGATGAGCTGGAGAAGTTGTTTCACTTTCATTTTATATTTTGAATAAATATGTTGTAGGCCAAGAGAAGGCCACAGTTCTGATTTTTTTTTGGCTCCCAAATCAGCTAAACACCTTGAAGTTCTCATTTAATTTTTTCTAACTTCTTTTCAGTAAGTGGAGATTATAGTTTTTTCAAATATACTTCTCAACAACTATTCTTTGATTAAGTTTGTCAATCAACAAGGGGTTATATGAGGGATTACCATTTCTCCCTTTATGTCTGATGTGTTAGATTTAGTTTACATTGCTGAGAAGGAAGGTGGTAGAGAGACAATCAATAGGTAGTTGAAAAAAATAATATCTGATGTGCAAGTTATATCAGTAGGAGAGCTGCAGTTTTGGTAGAAGTAAAAGCCCCAGGCACAGGATGCTTGCTGTCTTTAAGTTTATATGTATGAAAATAATTGATGTGTTTCAGAACTCAGGAGTTACACCAAAATTGGTGGCTACTCTTATTTATTTCTTGATATTTTTCATTTACTTAGAATTTTCTAACCCCCCTGTTCTGTATGAATGCCCTCAAGGAAGTTCAAAATGTTGATAAACAATTAGTCATCTATGAGTGTGAGAATATTTTTCAGACCATTTTTGAGTTAAATTTGTATTTCTGTGCATGCTTTTGATTTAATTCAGTTTTTGATCTTGTTCAGGACATTGTTACCATAATATGAAAGAAAGTAAATTTATGTATATATATTGACTATCTGTGTATCGTCGAATGAGATCTATTAGTTTAGGGCCCCATCTACATTTGACTGTTTCATGCAGCTTCAAGTTAACTTCGAGTTAAAAAAACATGATGACAACACACACTGTGGAAACAGGCTGCAGCACATTTTAAGCCTGATACAAGCAAAGTCAGGGAATAATTTTTAAAACGGAGTCCTTAATATGTATCTGCACACTGTAATATAAACCACATCAAAAATGAAAATGGCTTTGCAGAATGCAAATAGCTGTGCCATCACCCAAAGCAGTCCACTGATGCAGACACATGCATTCTGGAAGGGGTGATAGTAAAAACAAAACAAAGGACTGGAACAAGTTCAAGGCCATCCTCTGAGGTTTGTGTATCACCATCTAAGTGTCAAACTGGTTACAGGATTTCCAGTCTAATCATCTGTACATCAAAACAGTTTTCTTATATGCCGGTTTTAAATTGACCTAAGAAGTTTGAGCAGGTCCTCGATCTTGTGAATGCCGAACCATCTGCAAAGTAATAATAAGGATTTTAGTGGACCCCTCTTTCACGTGTTACATTTCTCAAATTCAAAAATCCAAAATACACACATACACACATCCATGAAAGCACAATAGCTTTATTGGCCAAAATGCATAATGTGTGTCATGGCAGCTTTTGAAGCTTCACTGGCTTTTTCATCAGGCATAGATGTTAAAAATCATACAGGAGAAGAAAAGTGATTATGTTTGAGTCACAAACTTCTGTTTTATCTCAGATGTTGTCTCTGATGTTACTTAAGATGGCCTGGAGGGATATCAAAGCAAGCAGAGGTCATGCCTTGTCTTGGCCATAGGGAGGACCAGGGACAAAGAGCAGTAAAAGTTAACAAAATGTCAACTCCATTAGAAACAGAAAAGTAATCTCCCATGAGACTCAGCTGTCAATGTTATTCTTCAGGACTGTTTCCCATGAAACCGGGTTACTATGTCTCGCTTCATTCTGTATGTCCTATAACTACTCAGCCTTACTGGAAACTTATTTCCCCAGCACTTGCTGCTTGGATGGATACAACAGTGGGTACATGATGATTCCAGTGAATTCTGATGCCCTACCTGTTTCATGGAAGGCATTTATGTTTCCCTTAAAAGAAACAATCTACTAATAGTCAGAACAAATCACTTCCATTTCACCATATTCTAGTTATCCCTTTAAAAATATAACGAAGCCTGTGAGACAAAACTCAATAGATTTGGGGTTTTATGCCCTCTTGGAGTTTTATTTAACAGGAAAAAGCATCATGCATTGCAAACTGCTAAAATTTAGGAACATTGTTTTTTGTTTAGTGATGACAAGAATGTACAACATATGTCATTCTAGGTCTATTTGTGTGCATGTTCTGAAAGACACGGGTGCATCTGGGAGCTCAAATGTCCCATGAGAATTAAAAGCAGGCAGCTTTCTCTAGTACCTGATTTCAAATAATGAATGCTTGCAGAAATGTAGTGCCATTCCTACTGTAAATGCACTCACATTCACACTCATAATATTGTCTGCAATTTCTGTCATAATTTTTATGTTAAAAACACTGCTGTGAGATACATTAGCCTGGTCAGTGTCACCCAATTAGCTCATTTTCTCTTACAGTAAATTTGGAAGCCAGTTCAGATCTACTGAATGAACCCACTGCTAAACCTTTCTGATTTTTTTTAAATTCCCAAAGCTCCCTGTCCTTCTAATTTCTGAGATTCTTTGCAAAGTAATGTAAATTTTATGGAAGAGGATCATATTTTGGTAGAGAAATCAGATTCAAGAGAATGTGTATGTCTAGAGTATACAGGAGTTGGTCATCCCAGGTCTTCATGGTAGAACATGATAAATTAGATTTCAAATGACAGGGAGGTAATAATAATAATAATAATAATAATAATAATAATAATAATAATATAATGCTTTATCTTCCCAGGACAATGTACTTGCAAAACATACTAGAATCTCAGTTTAAGAACACCAGAGAACGGGAAATGATGTCTATTTGTAAACACAGTGCCTTGAGTTAGAGATTAATGTGTAAATACTGTTTGAGTATTTTTCCTGAAAGCTGTTCCTTCATTGTCATGACTAGAAAGCATCTCAAGATGATCAACTTCTCCTTTTGTCTTATGAAGTAAATAGGACATCTATAACAAAGCTGGAGGCCTTTTATTTTGTTTTTTGACAGAACAGTTACCTCATTAACTTCACTAAGAAGCTTTTATAGCCTCTAAATCTGAATCTGAGTTGTTACTTCACAGCCTCCAGCTACATTAGACACTTTTCTGCACTTTACCATTTCCTTCATTAAGAGCAGAATCCTATTTCAAAGCATCTTTTAATGTATACTCATTACAAAGCTCTTCCCAGTGCACAAACTAAAGTTAAACTTACTTGAGGATTGCCATCTTCTCACATCCTCAGGACAATTCCCCTTTCTTCTAACAGCGTTCTAGCAGAATTTCTTGTCTTACTCATATAATATCAGTATGCAAAGGTATATTATAGAAGCTTAGACTCCGGGCTTCGCTACACACAAAAACTGGATCCACTCAGCTGCAACACTAGCTATCTACATGATTCACTTGGGTGAGTATCCCAGGTTTCTTAGGCCATCATTATTCTACATTAGACCAAATCAAGGGCTATCCAAAGTTTGCAAGAAACCTTGGAGTATACTGGGGCTGTGTGGCTTTCTGGAAAGTAGGAGTTTGTCTGTTTTGAACCAGTCCACTGAATACTGCCACCATCATCTTTTTCTTGTGCTAATCAGTACAAAGAAGAGAATGAATCATTTCTTTGTCACTGCTATCACTCTCTGTCAGTCTTGGAAATACTTAGTCATCCAGCCCCATTTACTGTGGTCAAAATGGGATGCTCACATGAATGGTAGAAAGGAGGAGGCCATTCAAATCCCTCCTTACTCATTTCATAGGTACCCCATTCTCACATCAGACAAATGACAGAATTCACAATTCACATTTTTTTTTTTTGCTTTGATGCAGCCCTTGTGGGTGCCTTTATTGTGGTAGGTACAGTCTTCTTCATTGCCAGCTTAGACTTCTTTGCTTCCTTTGCAGTCCTCATAGCCTACTCCAGGTGAGCTTTTCCACCTCAGGTTTCTGGCTATTGGGAGTAGACTCAATGACAGAGGTTGGACATACATCTGGACACTAGTTATGGATTCATCTGGTACATGCTGGCTCTGGGCCAGGTCTGAGTCAGATATACTGTAGAGTAGGCATGGACCAACTTTGGTTTTCCAGGTGTTTTAGACTTCAACTCCCACAATTCCTAATACCCGGTAAGCTGGCTGAGATTTATGGGAGTTGAAGTTCAAAACCCTTGGAGGGCCAAAGTTTGCCCATGCCTGCTCTAGAGTAACCTGCCCCAGTAGACACAGCAGTGGAGTGAATCTACACTGTATACTTAGGACCTCTTCACACTTACCCTTTTCAGCAGCAGCAACAAGCTTTTTTAAGTTCAGCCATCGAGCCCAATGGCTCCCAGCACACTCTAGATAACTACTTCTGGGGTGGCTGAAAAAATGGTAGT
Organism: Anolis sagrei; assembly: GCF_037176765.1. NCBI lineage: Eukaryota > Metazoa > Chordata > Lepidosauria > Squamata > Anolidae > Anolis > Anolis sagrei. The sequence goes on from NC_090023.1 coordinate 123,942,480, forward strand.
GGTGGACAACAGCAGGCTCCCCATCTTTCCATTAGGAAAGATGCACCTAGTCACCAAAAACAGGTGATGAAGCAGGAGGAAAGGCACAATGGAGTGGGGTGCAGGATGACAGGCCACCACGCCCCTTGCGCTAGTGCTGCTGGGACGCATCAAGATAGCATCATTCAAATGGCACATGTGACAAGGTCCTTAATGTAGTTTATCATCATTTTAACTGCATGGCTCAATGCTATGGAATCATGGGATGTCTAGTCTTTAGTCTTCTCTGCCAAATAGTGTTTGTGTCTCACCAAACCACATTTCACATGATTCCATAGCACAGAATCATGAAGTAAGAGGTATCAAACTGAATTAAGTTTATAGTGTAGTACACTCTTACACCCTTGCATATTCCAGACTCAGAAGGCCATATCTTTGAATTCTACCCCATGGAAAGCATCATTTAATACCAATTTTACTATTGAATGCTTGGTAAAATGCTGTGGACTTTAATTACCTTCCTTTCCTGGCCTTTCATTTGTTTAGCATGTGCTCTTTCTTTGGTTAGACATATTTATGTGTTTAATGCTAAAACTCTTTTAGAAAACTGACCATAACAGAGTTGCAGCAGACTAATGCATGGGTTCGAGTAACACCTGTTTCTCAAGCATGCTTTCTTACTAATCTTGATCTATTATTATTCCTTCCTCCTCTTCCCCTTCTTCCCTTCTTCTTCCCCCTTTTTCCTCCTCTTCCTCTTCTCTTCCTCTTCCTCTTCCTCTTCCTCTTCCTCCCCCTCCTCCTCCCCATTCTCCCCTTTCTTTTTTTTTCAGCAGCCAGTGTGTTTTAATTCTTCTCCATATCATATTTCCTAACCAGGCAGATTATTGAGTCCAGATCTGTCAATTTTCAGTTTCATTCTATTTTATTTAGTGTCTCTGGTCTACAGGCCAATTATGCAAGGTCTACAAAGCTGACCAGAATATTTTACATGCTTCAGATCATTTTCTGTTTGCTCTGATTCAGGTCACTTATATAAATTCTCCAACCAGTGCGCTGTGTGTATTAATAGGAACAGACCTTGTGTCGTATTGGGAGGAGGGGAGAGATGGGGTAGGGAGGAAGCAAAACTGCTCCTTCTTAATATATGGCCTGCTTCCTGCTAATATAATTTTAAAATAAAAATAATTTTCCAGAGACATTTTAAACAACAAAAAAGCTTAATGTAAAAGCACTATACAATGTGGGAAGAAATGAAGATTCTTTCTCTCTCTCTCATCAGACTCACATAATCACTGATAATGGTACAAAATTGTTTACAATACAGAAAGTTAAAAGAGCAGATGATTAAATGTTGTCCACATATTCCTGTGAAGGAACAATATCTTAGAGTATTATCTTTCAGATAGCAGGCATGATGTTCTGGAAGCAGCAAATTACATCTAGAAACTGATCCTTATCCTCTATGTGGAATGAATTCATATCACTTTGTCCTATAAGACTCAGCACTCAGTATTGAGCAATGGGTGTTTTTCTTTATTTCAACCAGAGTAAAATATTAAGACTGATTTTGGTCTGATGTTAATTTTGGTTAGCAATAAAGTGAAAATTGTATACACTAATTTTAGTAGGTTGTGTCTATCCTCAGGGAATTAACAATTTATAATAGGGGATGCAGGCCATTAGAATTCAATGGATGAAAGAACACCACAAAATACAACAAGTGTAAATTAGGTGTAATTTTATTTCCCTTGGTTGTATTGCATTTTTTCATCTTGTGTTTTTGGACCCACTTGATTCCACATACAGAAACTCTCTTTTGGAAATGGGATAGTTTCACATCCTGAAATATACATGTATTTCTTTTGTGGTTAGAAAATAATAATAGAAAATAATTCAAACAATGCAGATGTTATTATACTCACAAAAGAGGATTAAACAGGTCATAATATTGAATCTCACCATTAAAAACAATTATACTCCTTTTATTTCAGGATATGTCCTTTTATTTTTGGTGAAGACTGCATTACAAACACTGTGTTCTGGTGTAAATAAATAAATAAATGTTTCCATTTCCTATTATTCCCACTGTGGCTGTAACATTTTGCTTGGCTGAAAGGCAACAAGAGATAATGACCTCTATTGAATGCCTTCCACAGCAAGAGCCTACTTGGGAGAGATTTGTTATTGGCTATTTCTCCTTTTCTGGTTGAGCACAGCCAAATAGCAGACTTTTCTCTGAAAACAAGCAGAAGAGATAGCATACTTAAAGTGCAGTGTTTTGTTACACAGTTGTCCAGCATTTGCAAACACTGTGCAGTTCAGGACCAACATTTATGCAGAACACAGCTTCATAATAAACAGAATCCAATATCCAATATGTAGCTATTTCCTGTCCTCTGCCATATGTTCCCAAATATCCCTTATTAACAGGGATAGTCACTACCTTCTGGCACTTATCTATTGTAGAAGAGTGTTAATATTTTCTCCCTCACTTGCCTTCTGAAAAGATATTGGCATGTCTTTAAAAAGACTGTAAGTAAATTTCAATTCTTTCTTTTGAGTTTGCAGTGCAGCAAAGATGGGTGAAACATATATACCTACCATGACATAAATCTTTCAAAGATTTCTTGGTGGAGTGATGATATTGAAGAGGAAAGTGTGGATACTCTGAAACATCAGTTTGCTCCATGGTTTGTTTAAAGGGGAAATCTCCATTGTGTCAGTGTTTAAGACAGAGATGAACGTGCCCCAGAGTAGGTAACTTCCAGAGGCATGAAGTATTGCTCTGTTCAGTTATTGATGACCTAATTTTAATTGCTGGACAAGGAGAAGAACAGCTACAACTACCTGATTTGTGTCCATATTCCCCACGTGAAAGGTGACACGTCTGAAAATAAGTTTCTTATTATATGGAGACCTCTTCATGCAAAAGAACAGTGAAGAGAGGAGAATGCAAGAATTTGTTAGCAAAGATTTCCCAATCTTTTCTGTACTAGTTTTCTCTCTATGGGCCTGTCCAGACAGTACCTTTGTCCCAGGTGCTTCCACAGTAAACAGGATGGTGGCCAGACACTGTTCCATGTAAACACAGAAACAATTGTTACAAATAGCAAAAAGGCGAGATTTTCAGGTGCAAGGATTTTCCGGTTCTGAGCCAAAATCCACATCTACAAATGTCTGTATGTCCATGCCCTCAGAAATCATGGGATTTTTTTATCTAGGTTTATTCCTGGATTTTAGGTGTTTGTTCCCGATTGGTTGCTTCCTCCAAAGAAGGTGACAGTTGGGTAGAATGTGAAAACTTTGTTTCTGTGCCAGAAACTTCATTAAATGTGTGGAGGGCACATTTTTTTCTGGCAAGGACAAAGTTGTCACCTCCTAGTCAATGTTGTACATCTCTTCACAATAAGAGCAATCAGGAACAAACACATATAGCCAAGGAACAACACCCTGTTGCACAGATATCACTGCAGTTTATTTAACCCAAGAAAGGAACTGACTCACATCTTTGAATGTTTGCATGTTAAGTTTTAAAAACCCCACCAAAACCCATGGAAGTCCCATGGTGGCCATTTTGGGAGCCTGTAAATCCCCCAATGAAGCAGCAAGTGTGGACGACAGAGGCAGAAATCCCAGGACCAACTGGTCTGTATGTGGACCTCTTCTGGAGTCCCAGGATTTCTAATCATGAATAAAACCCACAATTTTCTGGTGTATGGAAGCACCCTATATCTGGCCTTCAGTAAACTCTTCCCCTCATGTGGGAGCGCTAATAGTCATATAGATGACTTCTGAATTTGGTCTCTTACTATTTTTGCAGAAACACAGACTTCCATTTTTCTCACACTTGCTCTTTCCTTCTTTTTTTGGGATCAAGTTTGAAATCGACATTCAACTATAAACTTGACTGACTGACCCTGACCCATTCACCTATTTCATATGATATAAAAATGTAACGTCAAATACTAAAGTCAGGATTGTCCATGACATGATATTTCTGATTTCTATGTACATTGTGAAAGCTGGACAGGAATAGAACTAAAGTAATGCTGGAGGAGGATCCTACAAAAAAGACAAATAAATGGATTGTGGAACAAATTAGAAGCCAAAATGACCAAATTGAGAATGCTGTACTTTGGACATTTCATGAGAAGATATGACTGACTATAAAAGACAAAAATGGTATGGAAAAAGGCAGCAGGAAAAGAGGAAGATCATATTATGTCCTTCATTGGATAAGCTCAATAATGGGCAAGACTTAAATAAAGCTCTTCATAGCAGGGTAACTTGGAGATCTCTCATTCATGGGGTCTCAATAAATCAAAGTCAACTGATCAACAGTTAACAATAACAAAGACAGTTGCTTTGAGAAACTGAGATCAGATAAAATGATCTTAAATAGTACAATTATTGGTTTAAAAACTGTTAAATGTTTACGGAGGCTGGAAAAATACTCCTCTTGTACGGAAATACACAAAAATTGATTATGCTTTTTGTACTTAGTATTGCTGTCTCTGTGTTAGGGAATCACAGTGTGTGTGTGTGTGTGTTTCTTAATGCATTTGTTTGGTTAAATTTACTACCCAGATTCATTCTGGAAGTTTTCTGCAATGGATTCAGTAAAGACCATGACAGTAAAGTAACCTTCGGCATTGTGAGCAATGAAGCAAAATGCCAGTCCAAGTGTGTGAGCAAACTAAAGTTATTTTATCATTTTATTTTGTTTTATTAATATGTCAGGTGCAATATATCAGAGGATTTATGTGCTTCTTTACCAGATGCCACACAAAATGAAATTCTGTTGGCATTTAGGCACCAGCAATGAAACACCTGCCACAACTTCCTGAAAATCGTCACCATTTCGCAGTGACTTAATAAAGAAAAATGGAACCACTCTGATGTGGATACCAGCACATGAATGTGGATTTAGTTTTAGGACTAAGCTTTTTCAACAAAAAAGTATCTCTGAGTTGTATCAGTTGTATAAAGCACCAGTTGTGGAACTGGGTAACAGCTTCTTAACTAGCAAAGTTTCTGAGTCTCTGTCCCCACATCTCAATCTTCTCAGCATCTGAGATAAATCGCTTCATAAAGAACAAAAGCAAATGATATGTTTTTTTAAAAAAAATCTGGCAATTTGAGACTTTGTATCAAAGAAAGCCACCTGTCCAGCTTCATTTCAGCTCAGCAGCCTTGAAAATAAGAAAGTGATATTTTAATACTAAATAACCAATTTTTCTCAATGACCTTATAGAATAATTATCTTTAGATGTCAAATTCAGTGAATCTAAAGAGTAAATCAAAAACATTTGTTTGATCACATTGCCTCTGTTCCCTTAGTTCTAGCCATGACATTGTTCAGAATTTTACAAAAAGAATTTCTTGAGTACTGGAGTCATGCACTCCCAGGAGTGGCCGTGGGGGAGGATCCATACCAAGCACAGTCCGAAGACCCAAAGACCTCAACAGCGTAGCAGGTGGAGGACAAGATGATACATGTTACAATGGCTGTGAAGGCAAAAGAAGGCTGCAACAGATTGAGAAGCCACAGCCATCTTGTTAAACTATGCTACCGGTGAAACCTAACTCTGTGAAGACTGTGTTGATCAGTTGTACACTGGCCTCCACACATTTAAAAAAATCACGCACAGGTGTCTTCCAAGGAAAATAAAAACAAGCCAAACAAAGTCCCATGGTGATCAGCAAATGGTGACGGGGGCAGGACTGTGAAATCTGGAAGCCCCTAGTCACAAACTGGCACATGGGTGGTGGATACGGACTCAGTCATTCTACCTCAAGGTCCGAGGCAGTTGGTTAGTTTGGCAGCTGTATCCATGACTGAGAAGCCGTTTGGAGGATCCATTCTGCTCACCCCACATGGGGAAGGGGCCTGAAAAGGTGCCCTAAACATAGTCTGCCTCTCTTATACCTGACTGGACTGCCGCGGCCAGTGGAGTCACCACCCTGCAGCCAAAAAGAAAAATGAACTTTGGCACATGGAACGTATGGACACTGATGGACAACACCAAAAACGAACGCCCTGAACGCAGAACTGCCACCATTGCAAGGGAGCTGGGACGTTTTAAAATCGACATAGCAGCATTTTAGGAGACCCGGAGAGCAGGAGAGGGACAGTTGAAGGACAAAAAAGGAGACTACATCTTCTTCTGGAAGGGACTGCCTGAAGAAGACCAAAGAATGCATGGAGTTGGCTTTGCTATCAGAAATGATCTGGTGAAACATCTGACCAAAGTACTCCCTGACATCAACGAACGACTCTCAACCCTCCGAATTGATCTTGCCAAAAACCAACAGCCAACCATCATAAGTGCCTATGCACCAACATTAGATGCTGATGAAGACATCAAGGACCATCTATCCATAGAACACCCCAAAAATGTTGAGGAACATTGGAACAAACTGAAGACCTCCATCATCATAGCCTGTGAAGAACCTATTGGATATCAAACCAAGAAACATTCATTGTTTTGATGAAAATGACAACGAGATCCAACAGCTAATTGACAAGAAAAGGAAAGCGTTCCAGACATGGCAGAGAGATGTCAACTGTGCTGCCAAGAAAAAGATCTACACCAGTGCAAAAGCTGACATCCAAAGAAGAACAAGAGAACTCAAGAATATCTGGTGGACAAAGAGGTCTGAAGAAATCCAACACCTGACAGATACCCATGATGCTCAAGGATTTTTCAAAGCCACAAAGGTCATCTACGGACGAAGAAACCATGGCATACAGCCTCTACACTCATCAGATGGAACAAAACTTCTGCAGGACAAAAAGTCAATTGCACTATGTTGGAAAAAAGAACACTATTAAAGGCTGTTGAATCACAGCTCCAATGTGGCCAAAGAGGTTCTCTCACAAATCCCACAACAACAAACCAGAGATGAGCTTGCAGCACTGCCTAGTTTGGAAGAAGTCATCAACCAACAAAAAAATAACAAAGCCAGCAGACCTGATGGAATCCCTGTTGAAATCTTTAAAGAAGGAGGACCTGTGCTGACACAACAACTCCACCAGCTCATAGAAAAAGTGTGGGTGACTGAGAAAATCCCAGCAGATTTCAAGGATGGCACCATCATTACCCTCTTCAAAAATGGGAAAGAACCGACTGCAGAAAATATCGAAGTATCTCCCTTCTAACCTCCGCTGAGAAAATCCTCGCAAGAATCCTTGCAAACCGCCTTCTCCCCCTCTCAGAAGACACCCTCCTAGAATTCCAGAATGGCTTCTGCCCCTCCAGAGGAACAGTGGACATGATCTTCACCGCACAACAGCTCCAAGAAACATACAGGGAACAAAATCAACCTCTGTACATGACATTCATTGACCTTCCAAAGGCATTTGACACAGTGAATCACAGCGCTCTCTGGACCATCCTCCAAAAAATCGGGTGCCCCAACAAATTTGTGAACATCCTGCGGCTCCTCCATGATGACATGATGGCAACAGTCTTGGACAGCAATGGCTCCCAAAGTGACCCATTTAAGGTGGAATCAGGTGTCAAACAGGAAAGTGTTATTGCCCCAACTTTATTTTCCATCTTCATCGCTATGATACTTCACCTTGTTGATGGGAAGCTTCCCATTGGAGTGCAAATCATCCATTGGACAGATGGCAAGCTATTTAACCTCAGCAGACTGAGAGCCAAAACCAAGATTACAACAACATCTATTATAGAACTCCAGTATGCTGATGACAAAGTCATCTGTGCACATTCAGAAGAAGACCTACAAGCCACTCTAAACACCTTCGCAGAAGCTTACAAGAAACTCGGCCTGCCATTAAACATCAAGAAAACCAAAGTGCTGTTCCAGCATATACCAGCCAATCCCTCTCCAATGCCAGAAATACAGCTCAATGGTGTAACATTAGAAAATGTTGACCATTTCCACTACCTTGGCAGCCACCTCTCCACAAAAGTCAACATTTACACGGAAATTCAACAGCGCCTGAGCTCTGCGAGTGCAGCATTTTTCCGAATGAAGCAGAGAGTGTTTGAGGACCAGGACATCCATAGGGATACCAAAGTGCTTGTTTGTAAAGGTATTGTCCTCCTAACCCTGCTATACACCTGTGAGGCATGGACAGTCTACAGCAGTGGTTCTCAACCTGGGGTCCCCAGATGTATTTGGCCTTCAACTCCCAGAAATCCTAACAGCTGGTAAACTGTCTGGGATTTCTGGGAGTTGTAGGCCAAAAACATCTGCGGACCCCAGGTTGAGAACCACTGGTCTACAGACTTCACATGCAACTCCTGGAACGATTCCATCAGTGCTGCCTCCGGAAAGTCCTGCAAATTTCTTGGGAAGACAAGCAGACAAATGTCAGCATGCTGTAAGAAGCAAAGACCACCAGCATTGAAGCGATGGCCCTCCGCCATCAACTCCTCTGGACCGGGCATGTTGTCCGGATGCCCGACCACTGTCTCCCAAAGCAGTTGCTCTATTCCGAACTCAAGAACGGAAAACAGAATGTTGGAGGACAGGAAAAGAGATTTAAATATGGGCTCAAAGCCAACCTTAAAATCTCTGGTATAGATACTGAGAACAGGGAAGCCCTGGCCCTTGAGCACTCCATTTGGAGGTCAGCTGTGACCAGCAGTGCTGTTGAATTTGAAGAGGCATGAATGGAGGGCAAAAGAGAGAAATGTGCCAAGAGGAAGGCGCATTAAGCCAACCCCGACAGGGACCGCCTTCCATCTGGAAACCGATGCCCTCACTGTGGGAGAAGATGCAGATCAAGAATAGGGCTCCGCAGTCACCTGCGGACCCACCACCAGAACAGCGAACTTGGAGGACCATCATCCTCGGACTACGAGGGATCGCCTGAGTAAGTAAGTGCCTGTCTATTTTAAAACCTGTATCAAAATTTTCCTTTTACAAATGCAATCAATCACAAATCCCCAGAGAACGGATAACACATCCTCAATTTATTAAGAATTAAATGCACAAGGTTCACCCTATGCTAATGCAGATTTCAGCTCAAGAGAAAGCACATAAAAAGAAATCCCGTCCCCATTTGTTCTTGCAGCCAAAGTTATGGAAATGTGGAAATATTCAAAGTCATTAAAATTCTAAATCTATGACAAACTGTATAAACCTTAAAAAATTAACTTAAAGTTTGGCTTTCACTTCTCTTATTTCTCCCACCTGTTTGAGGATTAGAGCTGTAGTCTGCCAGTTTAAGCACAATGTATAAAAGGCAGGAATTATAGGCTATTGTCATGGGCAATACATATTCCAATTCTCAGAACAGCACACTTGAGATCCTATGAACTCTGGAGCTGTGTTTTGCTTAATCAAGATTTTCCAGTAGATCTGCAATCATAATATATGAAGGAGACTAAGAATGTTTAAATTCTCATCTGTTTGGTGCTGCTTACATGAATACTTTCTGTCGTTTTTCCCTGCTGTGGGAGAAAATGAATACTTCTGCTTAAAACCCTTTCCATACTTGAGTGTCTTGAATGTATTTGGGGGAAATTGTTGTGCAAAGGGGTGTATTTTTTTGCAATTCTCCCCCCCCCCCTAAAAAAAATAGAATCTAGGCAAAAATCATGTTACCTCTCTGCATAAAATCTCCCAGAAAACAGTGTAATATGAGGTCAATATATGCAATAAATAATGGTGAATATTCTTTCAATGTATAGAAGAGATGCAATAATTTGGTGTTGCTGTCATTCCACTCATTTTTCATTCTACCATTCTAATTCTAGCCATAATTATTGTGCTGCAGAATACAGATTTCTTCCAGTGAGTCTGTCTTAATGCCCCAAAGGCATTCGATCCTGTCTGATCTTGGAAACTAAGCAGGGTCAGTCCTGATTAGTAGTTGAATAGGAGAGTGCCATGAATACCACATGCTGTAGGATATATTTTAGATGAGGAACTGGCAAAACCGTTTCTGATTATTCCCTGCCTAGGAAAACCCACAGCATTCCTGGAATCACCATAAGTCGATGGAAAATGGAAATGCACATCCATCTTTCAGCTGCAGTTTTCCTGCCTGGTAGACAAAATGAGATAGTTCCAAAAATGTTTTCATCTTGTGCCAAACTATCTTCATGGTTGGAATTCTTCTGGATTTTTTGTTCTGACGATTCCATTTGCTGAATATAGTTATCTGAATTGGTAATGTTAAAAACATTATGTTGATGACATTCTGAAATACATTTAGGAGGATGATGACAATACAGACTGGGGGTCATTATGATTTTACCATTATTTTGACACCCTCAAAGAAGTGGAATGTTTTGGACAATAACTTGGATATAGATGTAATCACGCTTATAAATAAATTTGGATCAAACCATAATTGGCAGAGTCAGATTATAGCAGAAAGCATTTAACACTTGTGGCATCCACAGAAGCGTGTGATTCCCAATGGATCTTGACCAAACTTAGCACAGCTATTCATCGTGGCCAATTTAAAGTACTCATGGATTTGGGGAAGGAATTATGGAAGATAATGGTCATTGTAGTCAACCCACATTTGGAGAGCCACATCATGGCCACCAACGATGGAGCTGGACCAAACTGGCACACATACCCATCATGGCTAACTTCAAATACTAGTAAGCTGAGGGGGGAATAGCAGAAGATAATGGGAGTTGTAGTCCATCCACATCCAAATTGCCATGCGAACCTCACTAATGATGGGCCAGGACTAAATCTTTTGAGGCATATCCATCATAACCAACTGTGAATAATGGCAGATGGGGGGGGGGGGAATTGCAGTACACTCATTTGTGTAGAGATATGTGAATTCCATTGATGATGGATCTGGACCAAACTTGACACATATATGTGACCAACTTTAAATACTAGTAAGGTACAAAGTTTATGACATAGTGATGGGAGTTGTAGTTGTTATTCAGCCACATCCAGAGAGCTACATGAGTCCCACCAAAACCAAAAACATTTCTCTTCTAACCAATCAGATGGCTCACTCTACTGACCAGCCTGCATCTCCCAATATCCTTACTACTTCACTACACAACTTAGAAATGAGTAGTGTGCTCCAACAAAAAGACTGACCTGTGCAGGCATGTAGCCGGGGGGGGGGGGGGGGGGGGGGGGCTTGAGGGGCTTCACCCCCCCCCCCTGAAATTCTCATGGTGGTTTGCGAAAAGGCCTTACTGGTGCATTATTTAAACTGTTATGTTTATTCATATCATGATCTGATCACCATACCCAATATATCCCATATGCATGGGGGTATTGGGGTAATGATACAAAAGGTTTGCTAGGATAGACCCTCTTTCACTCAGACTCAGCCCGCCGAAACTCACCCCCCCCTGAAACCCCCCCTGAAAATAATTCAACCCCCCCCCCCCCCCCCCCCCGAAACGAAATCCTGGCTAAACAATTAGGGACAGGCTCTCAACTTCTAAGCACACAGATCTATGACTAATGTGAGTTCAACACCAGACAGATCTGGGGTTGATGAAAATTGGACCCCCCTCCCCACAGTTATAGCTGGTCATATTTGAACCTGATGAGGGCTATGACCTGGCCAAGTCTTGGGCTGATAGTAGTGACTACAATTTTATAAATTGTCCCAGTTATGCATTGGTAAAATCCGAAACAAAAATGTTTCCAATAAACAGCACTGCAAAATACCTAACCCAGGTAATAACAGGTACCTAAGCTAGTTAAATATATAACTGACAAGTAGATCAGTTCAACTGACAAGTAGATCAGTTCAATTAGTGTAAAGACATCTGTCTTTACACTAATGCCCAGAGCACAGGAAATAAACAATATGAACTGGAACTCTTAGCAAGACACAATAGTTACATAACTGAAACCTGGTGAGAAATACTGAGTCCAATTCTGGGTACCACAATTTAAAGGAGATGTTGACAAACTAGAAGGTGTTCAGAGGAGAGCAACTAAAATGCTGTATGAGGAGTGTCTTAAAGAGCTGGGTATGTTTAGCCTGCAGAAGGGAAGGTTCAAAGGAGACATGATAGCCAGCTATAAATATGTGTAAGGATGTCCTACAGAAGAAGGACCAGGCTTGTTTTTCTTATGCTCTGGAAACTAGGACTTGGAACAATGGGTTCAAATTACAGGAAAGGAGATTCTACCTGAACACTGGGAAAAACATTAGGAAAAACTGTTCAGCATTGGAGCTCTCTGCCATGGAGTCTGGTGGAAGCTCCTTCCTTGGAAGCTTTTAAACTGGATGGCCACCTGTCAGGGGTACTTTGATTGTGCTTTTCCTGCATGGCAGGTGATTGGACTAGATAGCTCATGGGGTTTCTTCCAACTCTATTATTCTATGAATCTATGAACCTCATGACAATCAAAAAGAAGAAAAAACTGTGCATTTATGTAATGATCTTGATGATAAGGAAATACATTTTGTGTGGGGCTAGTCCAAACCGCTTCACTGTTTTGACCAGTGGATAATTCAAATCTAGAGATAAATAAAAAATATTGTCTAAAATCTATCAACTGCCACTCATCTCTGGCAGATAATAGGAAGAGCTATCTGCTGAGAGACAAGAAGAGATAGGTATCTTTTTTTACCATAGGCATTGCAGGAACTGCTTTTATCAATCTGCGGGAAAACTTAGCTAAAGGCAGAATTCTAAGACTTCTCATGCAGGAAGATGGGAAAATGTAAAAAACTAAGAACCTCCAAGATCCAATAACTTTATTTCATACAAAATACTGGCATTTCCATTTTCACAAATGAAAATGTGTTAAGCCTGCAGTCTTATACACATTCGCCTGTGGTATTTCCCTCTGAATTTAGCATGCCTGATTTCTGAGGAGACATGTAGCAGATTGCACTGTTACTAAACATCTTAGAAGGACAGACATGTACTAACATTATAAAAATAGACTGTGCTCTACTAATTCTGTTTCAGAAGGAAAACAAAAAAAGGACATAATTCAACTAACCCACACTCTTTAATTTTTTGGGGGGTGTATGTTTCAAAAATTGTAAGCAATATATAGATAGATGATAGATAGATAGATAGATAGATAGATAGATAGATAGATAGATAGGGTAATTGTTATATATGTCACTTGCGAGACTGAGAGAAAAAAATCTGTAAGTTTTCTTAAGGACTACCTGCACATGCCAAATACAGTAATATCATGTCCAGACTGTGTGACATTAAACCAGTCCGATGGCTGGATAACATCTTCATAGCCCAGTGACACTAGACCTGGCTCAGTACCACTGGACTGCCAGCCTTACCTTCTCCCTGTCAGTCTGGACTTAGTAGCAACTACTAGAAACGAAACTGGTAGTGGTCATTACTCATCACCTGCAAACAGAGTGATATAGCAATGTGAGAGGGGAGAAACTTCTTCTTTTGCCCTTTTCCTTTTCCAATCACTCTGCATGCTGGCTATCATCACTACAGATGACAGGTGACATCCATTGCCAGTTCTATGCTTAGTGGGCACTGCTAAGCCCAGAATGACAGGGGAAAGGCAAGTGTCATGCCTGAGCCCAGAAAAGAAGGATGACTATATGTATAGCTGTAGCTGCTTCTGAATAGAAAACAGCCAATCTGTTCACATGGTCACAAATTATGCATAAGCATGGGAGCTTCAGGAAAGCTCTGGAGCATCCTGCTATTTATTTTTTTTAGCATGGGACATAGCCACATCAGGCACCCTTGTTCTGCCCCCAAAAGCTGATCTTACTGGGGACAGAGTTGATATACTCAGAGGAACAGTTGATAAAGACTTTAATAAAACAATAGCAAAGTTCAAATCCCAACTCCTCCTGATCTAACTGGCAAAGTATCTTAAAAGGTTGCAGATTTGTTCTAACAGTGATCTTTGCTTACTTGTGTGTTGTCTTTTCTTCTTTGTTCACTGTGTCTTCACCAAAGTCACTTTGCTTACAAAACCAAATGTTCAACTGTTTTAATTGTTTAACTTATATTGATCAACCAGTGCCAATCAGCCTTGACGTGGAATATTTTCAGAATCTTCACTCCTCTGACACCTCCTGGTCTAATGAATGACTCCCAGAGATGCATTTGAGTCTAGCTGAGAGGCCCCATCTCTGGGGAAGATTCTGAAAGGGGAGGGGAAGGGTTAGGGAAGGGGATATCTTGAAGGGAAGGGGCTAACTCTGGATCCCTCCTATAATGATTGTTTACAATATGCAAGATAACCTCTCCTAACTAAAGAGAAAAACAAAGGAGGTTTCTGTAGAGGCACGACAACCCTTCTCTCACATTAAGGTGAGTGGCCCTTGTGCATCATGTGGATGCTATGGAGTGCATTCACCCCTTCAATAATTTGATCCATGTAGGTTATGATCAACTTCTTTATTTCAGTTTCTATCTAAGTTGCGACAAGTTCCCTTTGTATACTAATCCTGACTGACATAGCTATATATTTGAGTTATATACTGAGACTGTGTGTTCGATGAAAATAATGTTTCAAAACTCATTACATAATCAGGGTGCATCAGTGTTTCATTTCTAAAGTGTTTCTAAGGTGTCATTGGTGAAAATTTAATTAATATAATGAGAGTAATGAAATTTTCTTACTTTTTTTGTAATTGCACAAGTGGGGAAAATTCAGGTGCTACTTTATCCCTCATTTCTACTAAGCTTGTGCAATCTGGGTTATATGCAATCGATTTCAGTGTCCTGGATTTTGGTAGGAGTCCCAATCTGTTTTTTTGGTGCCTCCTGTATTAGGGAGAACAGAAACCTTTTTTTGATCAGGGAAGCCAAAAGATTCATTTTCTATCTGGCCCATTATGGACTTTCGCTTTCCAGGCTCCCCGCCCCATCATTTTAGACACTTTTTGTCTTTATATCCTTCATTAAGACCTGAATTAAAACCATCAGAGTTAAGATACCACTCTTTCTGTGATCCTTTCCCTTCTGTCTGTAGAAGAGATGGGGTTTAGTGCGTAGTTAAAGCTGATTCCACTTTAAAGGAGACAGGGACTGCAGGCACACGTAGCACCCTATCCCTGCAGCATGCAACTTTCCAACACATTTTAAGGAGTCTTCCCCACTTCCTAGGGAAGGAAGAGCAATCGACCTGGAGCTATCCTATCCTGAGCTTCCTTTTAAAATCCCTCTCTTTTCTCTTGATTTGCAAGCCCTGTAATGGCGCTTGCACTTTTCCTTCTAGTGGCTGCCTCCCTCCCGCTCTCCACTTGTAGCCAAAGGCAGCCAGTCTTCATCAGCCACTGTTCTGTTGCAGTCCCAGAAAACATGGAGGCTGAGCCCTTCCATTACAGCCAGCAAAACAAGCCTGATTAGCCAAAGGTAACCAGCCAAATTGAATCCATGTAAAGCCTAATTTCTACAGCTATTGGGGTGAAACTTGCAACAGTGGTAGAACTCATTTATCACTGTTAGCTCATCAAGTGTCAGAACATTCACTTATCCATGGATTTTGGGAAATTTTCAAAAAAAATTACAAACAACATTTTTTGGGGAAAAAACTATAAGAGTTATTTCTTTGAATTTTCTATACAATGACACAAGATAACAGGAGACAATTCCCCTCAACTTTCAGAAATATTCTACCAATTTTAGGGAATTTTTCAAAATTTTGACAAAAATGTTTTTTTTTAAAAAAAAAGCCACACAGCTATCTCTTTGACTGTATCTCATTTTTACCAATAGAACTTCAATTTAGGGATTTCTTCTCAGCCCATCATAGAGATTTACTTACCAGAAGTAACAGTCAGTTCTGCTCTTTGCAGATTCAACAATTTATTAGAACTCTGACTGGCTGCTGCTACGGAGGGACAAGTTCCTCCCCTCTTCTGATTGGGGCTTTATGATGCCAAGCAGAATTCTAGGAATTGTTGTTTAGGGCAGGATCTTTTGAATTCTCTGTAACAAGGCTCCTTGCCTTCCCAAACTACATTTCCCAGAATTCTGTGCTTTTTCAGTGTTTTCCCCAGTAAATTCTGCTTTCTCCCTGCTGCTTCCCTCTCTTCATGGTGAGGGGTCATTAATTTAAAGAAGAAAGATGGTCTTTTGGGGTTTGTTTTGCTTCCTTGCACTGAAAATGAAACTGACATTGGGAGGTTTCCGAGATTTAAAAAATTAAAATGAAAAGTATTTGGTAAATTTTGATTGTTAAGTTTTTGGTGCATTTTTTAGCTGATGTCATCTAGCCACCCTCCATTTTGAACTGGAAGCTCCTGGGATAATGGTACTGTGTGGATGGATCCTAAGGACAATGTGAAAGGAGTGTTGTTGTTTTTTCAGAGAAACTCTCTCTCTCTCTCTCTTTCTCTCTCTGCTTGGACATCTGTGCTAACAACGTCCAGTTAAATCACCACTTGAGGCAGTGAGAAATGTTTATACTTATTAATATTTCCATTCTACCTCACATAACTAAATATGTATTTCCATTTAACCATGTATGTTATAATCTGCCAACTAATGGAACTATCCATGCATCGCAGGATATAGGCTACAATTTTAAAAATGCCACCAAAATTAATTTTTAAAGGTTCCACTAGATACTATTTTTTGCAGCATCAATCTAAAGAATTTACTCCCCTCCAAAAAAAAAAAAACACTTTGGAAAAGTTTATATTAGAAAGGAAAGCAAGAGTTAATCCAGTGTGACAGACCTGTTTATACCCTTAATCAACACACATTTATATTCCACTTCTTTTTGATGTACACGTCCTTCTTTATTGTTTATACAAACAAGGCAAATAATTGAATATGGGGAATAGGAGGCAAGGGGGGGGGAGAAAAGGTAGCAATCATGGGGTGGATCCCATGCCCCAGCTGTCAGCCTCATCACACCAGAGCATGGATCTACTTTAAATCCAGTTTCTGCCTCCTGCAGAATTCTGGGGTTTCCTAGTTTAGTGAAGCTCAGGACCTCTCTGGCCGAGCTGTTTAAAAGCCACAGAATTCTGCAGTAGGCAGAAACAGGATTTAAAGTGGGTCCATGCTTTAATGTAATGAGGTCATGTGCCCCATGAACTGAAATGTGACTTTTGACCTCAATATGCAGGAAAAATGCATTAATTAGCTACTTCAAGTGGTTAAAGAAAAACAGCATACTACACGAACCACTAAATACTAATCACTTGATTGCAGCTTTCATCCTGGTATCTTTCATTCCAGGGGCTCTCTCATTTTATGTGCAGTCTTGGCAAAGACACCTGAAAAATAAAGTTCTATAATATTTATTCCAAAAGCTAAATTTTCTTCTAAAATTGTAAAATTGACTCAGGGAACTGAAACACTAAACTACAATAGTTCTAATTTGAAATTATAAGTTGATATTAAAAATGACAGCTATAGGTGTGACACTTGTTGAAGAAACAAAACACAATCAAATATAGTGGGCGGGTGTTTTCTTATAAAATAATTACTCAAAACATTGATTACACATTTTGCTCCATAAATTCACTCTGGCAATGGCTAGATATTTGCTTTAGAAAGAAAGACAGACAGACAGACAGACAGACAGTGGTGATGGCATTGTGATCAAGAGTTTCAAATATGGCTCTTCAAGGTCCTTCAAATCTGACTTTATCTATGTGCTGTGAACTGACATAAGCAATGACAGGCACTATTTTAAATTCTCAATTACCTGTGGTGATGGGATGCCCGGAATCTCCTTCCATTTTTGATGCCTTCAGGAGAACATATTTATTGTGTCTTATTAATGAGCAGCTGTTAAATCAACAACTTGACCATCATGACAAGAAACTGAAGAAAGGAGCTATTTTGAATGCCTTTAAATTGCATTCTTCTTCTCTTGTTTGGCATTTCCTAAAATAAAGTCTTGACAACCAGACAAACTTATGATAGCAAAAGAACTAAGCTTAATTGGTAGAATATTTTATACACTGAAGGGAATGGATACAAATTTCCATTTCCATAAGGAAAGGGTTGAATCAGTCTACATTTAAAAGACACAATAGGAAGAAAAAGCAGAAAAATATGGAGACTGTGATTCTGGGTAGGTGGGAGTATTAGTCTGTGTGATAATGGTTATGAATTGACTTGAATCTTATGCCAGAACAAACACAAGGTATACATTTAAAAAGTAGATAATAAGAGCTTTTTTCAACCTCTGCAGTTTTGCTGTTGTTCATAACTTTCTCACTGTACATCTAAACTTCAATATGATAGACAATCTTTTTAAAATAGCTAATCTTTCCATTTCTACTGAAATGAAGGATCAGGAAGAGCTATGTATCTGCAAGGAGCACAGACATAGACCTAGCACTTCAGATTTAATTACAAATTTTGCCATTTTAAAAAGGATATATCCCCCCTAACCTCCCCCAAAAGGATGAAGTTAAAGCAAAATAGGTACATTCATTCTGAAAAGAAATGATTGTGGATATGGACTTGATATTCTGAGTTATATGGTGGTGTGGAAGGGCCCATAGCTGCTGATATCAGAATGGAGTGTCCAAACAACTAACAAGGAGCAGGGAGTCACTCAATGGGAACAGGCTAGATTGTCTTAATACTAGCCCCAGACTCAGGAGGTATGTGCTGAGTCTGGAACCCAAAGTAATCTGCCTGGCATAGATGTGCCCTCAAACTTTCTATATGCTTAATATATCTTTTAGGAGAAGGAGAGAAATCAAAGTAAATATTGGAAAGGTGTTATTTTTTAAATATATGTATATGATAATGATGTTTAAGTAGCCAGTGAATCTGGTGTCTTCCAATACAGTTTGCTTGATTTTTTTAAGAAAAAAAGGAATAGGAAGGGATAAATGCACATGTCAACTTACAGGGAATAGCTTCTGCTCTGATTGAAAAACAAATGCTAAATGAAGCAAAAAGTATAGTTAGAAGTGTAAGAAAAACAAGTAAAATAGTGTAAGAGACTGTTTGAATACAGAAATAAATTGCAATGTGGCATAGGAGATATTTTTATTCATTTTTATTCAGTTAATGGAATAACTTTCCTCAGTTACTCCCTCATTTAATGAACACTTCTTCTGGAGGGTTACAAACAGGTGACACAGAAGTCTTCAGAGGAAGTGAAAAAAATTCTGTCATGCTGGCGGACCTCCACAACTTCAGATTTGGGCCCCTGGTTTTAAACAAAGGAAGAGATTAGATTAGCCATATTGATCTACAACATAGGACTTCATCCCACAGGATAAGTCAAGTGTTTGGGACAGTTGGCCCTCCCTTAAGCTTCACCACATCCTGTTTTGAAATTGAACAGAAGATTTTCCTACCCCATCACACCTAATCTAAGCTTTCTTTAAGTTTTATCCATTTGATTTGCTATCACATGGTAAAGACTTGTTTCCCTCACTGTCCCTCACCATTTTTTCTTCCTTTTTTTAAAATAAAAATCTTTTTTGTAATCTCTTGAGGTCAGCTTACACCCTGAAAAACTCACAACAATACATATAGAGGGGTTATTCTTACATTGCAAAATTGACAACAGGAGGGAGGGGGAAAATGAATCTTTAGCTCTCTTATCTCTCTCTCTGCTAGCCTTTTGATGGGCAAAATAAAAGCCTGACAGCACAGCAGGAGTTTCAGAGAGTCATGAGTTCAAAAATTTTTGTATAACTGACACATGAAGAGGGGGGAATGCTGAAAGAGGGATCTTGCGAAGGTTATAGAGGCACTAGAAGAAGTGCAGGATTTGCATGCTTGCTATTTTCTCCTGAATGTCTTGAATATCTTTGAATGTTTGCTACACCTCCTCAGTCCCAAAACAGTAGTGGTGGAAGAAAGGAATCAATACTACTCATCTCTGCTTCTGTCATGTGAAGGACACCATTGGTTGCAGTTTCTTGAGTGTCTAGAAACACTAGTTTTATTGCATGTGATGAAGTCATTAGTTTGCAACAGTTACAAAATAAACCAGTAGTTTTTGATATAATTATGCTATATTTAATAAAACAAATGGTCATATTATTAACATAGTTTTTATGATCTGATGTTTTCAATTATGTGTGCCAAAAGCATATTCTTACACCAATTTTAAAGGCTTTTGTACATGAATCATAGTGTACATTTGGATGGAGAATGGTTGATCCTTCCAATGTTGGTGAGGAGCAGTTTCCATCAACCATAGCTATGGTTGGTCACAACCTACATTGTAGCTAACAGACCTCAGCTTTGATGCAAACCAACCCACTTAGAATACCTAACTGTTTCTAATATTAGAACATTGTAGTTTCCATGGGGAATTTGTTCTGCTTTTGTCTAAAATTGAAAGAAATTCTCCAAGTTGTTCATCCTGTACCCAAAATAGGACTGGCATCTTGAAAGTCTAGAGTAAGATGTTTCTTTCACTATCTTATTGATATTAATGTCACTTATTGTCACTCGTAGATGACCAATAAATAATGCTGTCATGCAATTACAGAATCTTAGATCTGAAAGGAAATACAAAGGCCATCTAGTCTACTTTCTGCCATGCAGGAATACATAACTAAAGCACTCTTGAAAAGTATACATCCAACTTCTTTTGGAAGATCACTGAAAAGAGAAAGTGCACTACCCTCTCAAGGTAGACTATGCCACTGTGCAGCAGTAAAGAAGTTCTTCCTAATGTCTAAGTGAAATCCTTTTTCTTGTAATCAAAATCAGAGCATGTGACATGTAATAAGCAAAAGATGAATCTCTGCTTAAGGGAGTTTACTATCTCAGTTCTAACAGCTGAGAGAGGATTTCAAGGAAAAAGATAAACAAGGTATCTTTATGCAGAGGTGATGAAAAATTATCTAGCATTAGAACAGCTTCATATAATACTGTGAATTTTGATAGCAATAGGACTACAAATAAAGCATATATTAGTGCAAATTTTGCATTTCCTTAAAAGTCCCTCTAAATTGTAGTTATATTTCCAATTCTGTAAAGGGGAAGGAAGACTTCAGTCAATAAAAATCCTTAGTGATGCTTCTAAGTACTGATGTTGAGTGCATCTACCCCTCCGGGTCAATTAAATTATCTTGCTTGGGCCGCAGTGGGAACAATTTGCAGCTGGCGGGAGCCTTTTATTCTATAAAATCTATTTTGTGAACATCCTGAGGTATGGAGGAGTCCAGCAGCACCTACCGGTGCCGGGAGACTTCAAGCAACAATCTTTCCTTTTATCAGTTTTTGACAAACAGTGTCTCTTCAATAAATGTGCACCGCAGTGCATAATCCTCTACTCTTGCAGCGGACCTGGAGGCCACATGGCCCCCACAGCCCACACAGCCCTTGGAGTGGGGCTCTCTGCGTCTCTCTTATCTTATATTTATTTCCCACATTTGTATCCTGCTCTTCTCACCCGAAGGGACTCAGGGCATGCCTTAAGTTCTTGCCTAAATGACAGGAGGGAAGGAGGCTGCTCAGATTTCATTGGGGAAGGAGTTTCACAGGCAATGAGCCAACACTGAGAAGGCCCTGCTTTTTGTCCCCACCAATTGCACTTGTTAGGGTGGTGGAACTGAGAGCAGGGCCTCCCCCAATGATCTTAATCTCTGAGGTGGGTAATAGAGGAAGATACGTTCAGACAGGTAAGCTGGACCAGAACTATTTAGGGCATTATATGTTAAAGCCAGCATTTTGAATTGTGCTCAGTGGCAGACTGGCAGCCAGTGAAGCTGACGTAACAGGGGAGTTGTGGGCTCCCTGTACACTGCCCCAGTGAGGGCTATTTGAAGCTTCTGAACAGTCTTCTAAGGCAACCCCATGTAGAGCATGTTGTGGTAATCTATTTGGATTTATACTCACCAAACCCCACCCCAATGAACCCTGTGCCAACTCCCATCACCCCGGTTCCCTTGGGTGGGAACCCCTGGTTTCCACAGATCCCTATTGTGTATTCATTTAATGTGTGAATATTTTATATCTATATATAAAACATCTGTTTGGAGAAGTATGCCACTGAGAGAGACCTTGGTGATCTTTTCCAGCACCTCATGATCCCAGAACTTCCTCCAGCAGTTTTCCTGGGCATCACCTGACTCAAGGACTCAAGCATCCATAATCTCTGGAGCCAGTTCATCTTTACTGGCCCCATAAACCCAGCTGTGCAGAGAACAACAGGAGCCTGAGGTTGGACCACCTGTCCTTTATGCAGCTACTTGGACATAACAAATGACACTCATCACCTGGCATGATTGCCTTGATGCCAGGAGATAATGTCCTGTTTTTTTCCAAGATGACATTTCCTCTTACCCATGACTGGATTTATTAATCCCATCATGTTGGACAATGATCTGTATGGAACACAATGGACATGGGCACCGTAGGTGCCTGGCCCACCTTTATGGGCCACTCACCTTCACATAAAACATTTCATAACATGCAAGGGACCTGGTGGCCCCTCTTTGTCCTGTCCCTCAGCTGGGACAATGGTAATCCAGTCAAAGCACTTTGCATTCCTTTGTCTCCTGGACCATCCTGCCCCCTGTCAGCCATTGGAGAGCAGGAATTTTCATCAGTAGTGGGAAACGCCTGTAGATTGACTAGCAGGCACTGCAATCCCACATCTTCAGGGGAATTCTCCCCAGCTGGTTGTGACATTATTATTATTATTATTATTATTAGTATTATTATTATTATTAATAGAGCTCAGCCAATCAAGGCGAAGCTGGCTCCAGCTGGGGTGGAAGCAGGAAATACAAAGGAGTTCTGTCTATAAAAATGTTTCTTTTGCAATGTGTGATATCTCAGCTTCTTTTTGCAGCTTACCACAAGCTGTCATCCTTTCCAGCTGGATCGAAATAAAATTACCTCAGTGGCTTCTTCAACTTGGTGAGATTTCCTGATTGGGGTTAGCTTCTTTGTCTTGCAAGGTACACAGATCCATAGGCAACCCATTGCTGGTGTGGTATCCGCTTAATGGGACTTGGTGTCCATGATTTGGTTTTCACTATCCATGACCCAGGTCTCTCTATCTGTGGCCAGATCAAATTGCTCTTTTTCATTGCTAGTAATGAGTTAGGGATGGCCTTCTATCTCCCCCCCCCCCCGCCCCCCAATCCCTGACATGGCTGTTTTTTGTTCAACACCATGGAACAGTGGTGGGCTGGACTGACACAAAACATTACATATTCACTGCATTCTCTACCATGGAAATGGATCCATTCCTGAATTTCCTGAAAGAAGGTGGGGTGAGAAGTAACAACTCTAACAAAAAAGCAGTTTCTGTTAATAAGATAATAAGATTGTATATCATTTTTTGAGTGCCTCCTCTGTAAACAGTGTTGTGAAGACATTGTCGTCCCCCCCTTCCAAAAAAAGGTGGAAAATTAAATAAATTATGAAATAGTGGGCAGCTGCATTAGTCTGCCACATATTTTTTCAGAAGATTTTACAACTTTCTCTGCTTCGAAAATGTAAAACAAGTTTGGATAAAATGCTAAGAAAGCTCAGAAGCTTTAAGTGATCCTTTTATCCATCACATGGCTCACTCTATCTGATGGAGAGCTGATTAGACATTGTTTCACTCTGAACATTTCACAGATATTAATGGGGCTGCCTCCTCTAGTTTCAGAGTGATTGCTCTCTTTCTACTCCTAAACCTCTTTCAGACTTGGGAGGTGAAGGGAGAATCCATTTAATGTTCTTTCCAAACAGTGTTGCTTTGACTTATGACAGGAACTCTTCTGCCCTAACGCCTTCCACCAATTCTTGTCTTGGTACCTCTATCATCTTGCTATGTTTTCCATTATTTCTCCCACTCAGTTTGTCTTCTGTGTTATCTCTTCTTCACAATAATACTATAAAAAGTAATTACACTCTTGACCCACTTCCTTCTCTCTTTTTTTTTCATACCTGCCTTGTGTACATTGTGGATTACTTCCACAGTGAATGATAATTTTCCTGTAGTAATGTATTCAGTTCTCCCTATGTTTTATTTTAAGTGTGTCTCAAACCTGGTGTGAGTCTGAGATGCTCCAGTTATTGCTCCCATTTCTGGTTTATGTCTCAACTCAGTGACAGAGAAGAAACACTATGGATCTTTTTCTTCACAAACAATTTATAGCATACAACAAATGTTTAGTTTGTTGTAGCATAACTAGATGCCTCTTACAAAGCTATCTTTTAAAAATATTACCAGTATTTGAATCTTACCCAATGTTGTCATTTTTTCAGGTCCCCCAAAATATTTTGTAGAGACAAATATAATTAAAGGGATTTTTGTTTACTCAGCCTCTCTCCTAATACATTATTTCAGACAAATTCAGCATTCATTTATTCACTCATTCAAGTGTTTTTATTGCAGACATGAGGCTGTATCAGTGGGGGCTAGCCTAATCTCTTTTGGGAGGGTATCCCAGAGCCAGGGAGCCACTACAGAGAAGGCCCTCTCTCTTGTCCCTACCAACTGTGCTTGAGATGGTGGTGGAACCAATAGAAGGGCTTCTCCTGCCTATCTCAGTCTATGCAAATCCAAGTGTCAATCATTCACCTACCAACAACCAATGCACTGCCTTTGTCTAGGACATGGAGCAATAGATTGGTCCTTGTGGTCTCTTCCAACCCCATGTGTTTATGAGTCTACAAATCTAACTTTCCCTTTCTACCTCTGTCTCTGCAGAAGTATTGCCCACAATATATTTCTTGGGAGATAAGATAGTGCATGCTTCTTTTTTGTTTTCTTTCAAAGATGGATTCCCACCAATTCCACTTTAGGCTTGTTGGTTTTTTTAAAGTCATTAATATGACTCTGGCAACTCCTGGTGTTTTTCACTTTGGGCTCCAAGAACTTGGTTACCTCCCATCCTCCATATTACACATTACTGAAGGAGAGAAATGACATTGGGCTGACATCCCATCCTGTTTCTGCCCTCTCTCACATTCCTTGAAGAACTCATAATTATTATGAATGACAAGGATAGTTTCTGACACTGATAGAATACAGTGGAACTCAAATTCAGTAAGGAAAAAAGATGTAATAATTGCAGCCAGTTTCTATTAGTCTGCATTTATAATTGTGCTCACTGAAATGAATGGAATTAAATGGATACATCTCTGTATTACTACATGCACTATTTCTAGCATGTATAATAAGCCTTGGTCCTCCCTCCATTTTTAAATAGGTGTTTTCTGTGTGTGGGGGATTATAAGGTTATAATGAAGAGATCTGCTCTCTGTCATAACATTTGAAAGCTTTGGAATTATGAATGGTCTTGTTACTAGACAATTAACATGGTTGTGGCTAATGCCTGTTCAATAAAAATTCTACGGCTGGGATCAAAAGGTTGAATTCATTTCAGTTGGTGAGGAAGATAAAAGTGTTAAGGCATTATTATAATACGGCAAAGGACTTAAGAGGTGGAGAGTAAAGCAAGACCTGGCAGTAATGGCATTTCTTCATGCCGTGCTATTCAGACTTTCTATAAAGATTTTAAAGAAAAATGAGTTGTTAGACACAGACCAGGTTCCAAAAGGTGGAGTGACACAAGGTACTTCTGTCTTTTCCTGAAGAGATGACGATGCTCCTAAATCAATTATGAAAGCATCCATGTTGTGCTAAAACATATAGCTGATCCTGCATTTGCCCTTGGGAAAGACATCAGACAGGAAAGACAAAATGCTCCTATAAGTACAAATTATGGCGAATGATGTACTGAGGTTTTAATAATATCTACTGAAGCTTTGTGTTGAAGAAGTTATCTCCATTTCACAAAAAAGTAAATAAATATCCAGATTATAGATCAATTAAGTCTCACATGCCAAACAAATATTTATCTTACTATCTCTTCTCTCTCTTTCCTTGGCATTATTTTTTAAAGGTACAGCAGCACCATTGCATAAACGTAGATGTGTTTATCATTCTTCCTATTTAATTTCTTCTTATGCTCTCTGACTCAAAGAATTTCCACTGGGTTGATGGTCTTTAGAACCAGACCTATTGCTCCCTATTGCTGAGGAACTGCAAAGTGGCAAGAGAAATTGTGACTATTTTGGTGCAATTGCCTAAACTAACAGGGCATATAGCAAAGTAAAACAATGTCTAAATTATAGGTGTACACATATGACAAAAGATAGTTCTTCAGGTATCCTTGCCCTGAAACATAAGAAAATATAAAAAATAGACATTCCTGTATAGTTCTTGAATTGTTCTTGCAAACAAATTGAAAGCCACAGTAGCACAATGGTTAAATCCTTGTGCCAGCTGAACTGCTGACCTGAAAGTCAGTAGTTTGAATCCATGAGACGGGGTGAGCTCCTGTCTGTCAGCTCCAGTTTCCCATGTGGGGACATGAGAGAAGCTTCCTACAGGATAGTAAAATGTCAGTGCATCCATCCCCTGGATAACATCCTTGCAGATGACCAATTGTCTCACACCAGAACCAACTTGCAGTTTCTCAAGTCACTTCTGACATGAAAAAAAGTTCATGAAAGATGTGGGATATAATATGCTCAACAACTGCATATAACAAACCAATCTAAACACTGCATTTTGCACCAATGCATTATTTGAACACTATTTGGAGGAAAATAAATAAGGAACAAACTGCAGTGTGTTTAGTACTAGAAAGAGGCTTAGACACTGGTTGCTCTGCCTAGGGCACTTCCAGACAGGCCCTATATCCCAGGATCTGATTTCAGATTTTATATTTATCCCAGATAACCTGGCAGTGAGGACTCATATAATCCTGTTTAAAGCACAAAACCTGGGATCAGATCCTGGGAAAAGTCCTAGATTTCCCTTTAGTATAACGTAATGAATCTGATCCAAAGATACCACTGACTGTACATACCACTTGATCTTCCAGTGATGGGGAGTGTGTGTGAGGGGAGAAATTGTTATTGTTCATTTATGAATAAATGGGGGCTTCCCTTCCCAAACAAGAATAGTGCTCCCCAAAGTATTTTCACTTCTGTCAACAATATTTCATCATCACACACAAAGTGAGACACTGAATACTGTTAACATTTACAATTGTTACATTTGCAATGCCCACATGACCTTGGGTAACTTTATTTGTAGGTCTAAAGACCTTTCCAGACAGAGCAAAAAATGCAGGTCCTGTTGGACTTTACTGGAGGCCTCCAGTCAATGCCTCCAGTAAAAGAGAATTAATTCAAGACAAAGCAGGTAAACATAGCTTTCTCCCAAATTAATTCGATACCTCATTAAACTCAAGGCTTCCTGAAAGGCCCGGGTCTAATGGGGTATAGGCCCTGCGGGGACTAACCCACAGGCAGTCTTGCAACTACCCAGGGGTCCATCCCCACAGCTCTTCTTGGTTCTCCGGGCCAATCAAGGCATAGAAATTACACACCAGGAGGCAAGGGTGGAGGGGGGTATATCTACCTGCCAGGAGGCCTGCAGGAAAGACCTCATGTGGTTTAGTAAGTTTTCATTTCTTTTCAGGGCTTTTTGGGGGGTGGACCCATGCCCTCCCAGAAGTTACCGGGATGGCATGGGGACAGCCTACAGGCAAAACCCATTTTTAAGGGGGAACTTAAGCTTGCTTTGGAGCAGGTTTCAGAGATTTCTTTTAAGTATAAATGGCATTTTAGATTACTACAATTCTGGAGATTTAGGGGTGGAAAAAAACTTTGAGGGGGCAGAATTCTTATCTGGGCAAGCTATAGCTGCACTTCCACAGAAGCGGTGAGACCACTTACACCACTAGTTACAAAGCTAGTCTTTTAAAGTAGAGTTGAATCCGAAACAATATGATTTGTATGGAGCTTTTCTTCTGACCAACATTACCTTAATCTTGTATGGATTAATCGTGCCTGTTCATGTATGGCAGGAGGTTTGACTGGATGGCTCTTGTGGTCTCTTCCAACTCTACAATTCCATGATGATAAGCCTTAATTTGTCAGTATACATACCAGCCAGAGCTTTGACAAGACTGCTAGTTCTTGACTGTGGCTGGAAAAAAAAGAGAACAGGAGAAAAGAAAAGAGAAAAGAAAGTAGAGCATCTAGGAATTTGACAACCATCAGACTATTTTAAGAAGGGTACCACTTTTACAGCAAATATAAACCCTATTAGCTAGGAAGGATGTAGATTAAAACTGAATTTTTATTCTTCCCAGACCGAGATCATTTTCATTCTAGCTAACAAAATACTGATTGATGATGTATCCTTCTGCATGAAGTTAGATATTAATTCTGCACAGAGAGGCACCAAGTACAAAGGGAAATTTAACTGTTGCTATCCCTTTCCATGCAATTGATTTTCTTCTGCCACTAATTTTCTGAATGAATGTGTTGCACTCTTTTCTGTCCATGTGTCCTTGCATTCTTCTAGTTTACTTTCCACTGTTAAAATATGTGTCATCATTCCATGGTATTACAGTAACTCAGCTGATGGCAAGGACAGAAATGAGGGGTACTAATTTTTAAGCAACAGCAACTGATTCAATTACATTTCAGTATCTGCATGTAATCTTGGTTTATTGTCAAGGTTGTATTCTCATAGTTCATAGCAGTATTCTCATAGTTCAAAAGTATAACATACAAAGTTCAGATGGGAATTTTCTCATTCAAACATAATTTAATCTGATCGTGTTTCACAGAACATGATAGCAAATATAGCTCACAGCAAATCCAAAACAGCGAGCTGATCATTATAATCATGTCATAATATTTTAAGAAAGCAGTACTCTCTGCTGTAATATCACGTCCTTTATAAAGCCATTGTTTGAACTGTATATGCATGATAACATGTGAACAACTATGACTTTCTGCCACATTGAGTTATTAACTTCTTATTGCACTAGTAATATTCAATCACATCATATTATTGTTTTATTAACACCACAAAATTCCATGTTGTGCAGTTTTCAAAGGCTCATATACAACAATAATTCCAGCAAAGCAAAAACAAAAACCAAAACATGGAGTTGTGTTGTTGTTGTTGTTGTTGTTTGATACACAACAAGATTAGTACACAAGAAACAAGATCACTGGCTTTTGTAGTCGATCACACATCAGACACTTCCCAAATGTCTAGGATTGTGTGATGTATCGGTGAATAATTTATGCAGATCTGAGTAGGGTGGCCTTTTGCAGCTGACAGATGGTAATTTTGTCAGCACTGATTTTTTAAATTGCAAAGTTCTTTACGCACTGCATCCAGTTTGCCAGTCACCACTGGGACCACCTATACTGGCTTATGATGATGATGATGATATTTATTTATATCCTGCTTTATCTCTGCCGAAGGGCAATCAAAGTAGCTTGACACAAGAGCATTATTATACAATTTAAAATATACAAATATACAAACATTAAAATGGAATTAAATATAAACAGTATTAAAAGTTAACCGTTTAAAATCATTCAAACATATTCAAGATGTTCAAGATTAAAAATAACATTCTTTCTTATTTAGAGATTTACATTCACTGTGACAAAATTGTGAAACATAATTGTTCATCATCCCTCCACCCCAACAGAATGAAAATGAAAATAGAGACGAACCCATGTTTGTCACCCTTAAAAAAGTGGAAGTCTTGGTGAGAGAAGTGGTGGCAACACACTGGCTATCAGTGCAGCCACATGTGAAGTTTCTTCTAAAAAAAAAAAACCCAGATAAATAAATTAAAATAAAATAACAACTAGTTGAAGATTCACAGACAACTTGCACTTGTCCAGTATATTTTGCTCAATGAATAAGAAAAAAAACATGTTAAGGATTGTCTATGGAAAATCAGAATTCTACCAGACATAGCAAAGATTTCTTTTAGGTGAAATCCCACTGGAAAAAATCTTGCAATATAGCTGTTTTGACAAATCTTAAGGTTCCTTTAGATACATAGCTAATAGGGCTGGTCAATTCGTTTCGTTAATTCGTAATTCGTTAAAAAAATCGTTAATTTTTGATTTACGAAACGTTTACAAAACTTTTTTTTAACCTGGAAGTGTTTTTAAATATTGAAACGGCAGGCGCCAAAAAATTTTGTATTTCCGTCCATTTCAGAAATACGTAAGATGGCCGCCTGCCGATGCTTGCTGGGAGCTCTCCTCTCTTGGCGCTGGCTGAGCAAGCGAGCGAGAGGGTGAGCGAGCGGCGAGCGAGAGGGGCGAGCGAGAGGGGCGAGCGAGGCATTCTCTCCTGACGTTTTGCCTGCATCTATGGCAAGCATCCTCAGAGGTAGTGAGGTCTGTTGGAAGTAGGAAAAAGGGTTTATATTTATGTGGAATAATGACCAGGGTGGGACAAAGGACTCTTGTCTGCTGGAGCGAGGTGTGAATGTTTCAACTGACCACCTTGATTAGCATTTGATGGCTTGGCAGTGCCTGGAGCAATCTTTTGTTGAGAGGTGATTAGATGTCCCTGATTGGGTTGTTGTAGGTTTTTTCAGGCTATATGGCCATGGCCTAGAGGCATTTTCTCCTGACTTTTCGCCTGCATCTATGGCGAGCGAGAGGGGCGAGCGAGCGGCGAGCGAGCGGCGAGCGAGAGGGCCCGCCAGAGTGAGTGCCTGCCTTCCCTCCTTAATAATAATTTTAATTTCTCCTCCCTATTCTACTAAATTAATAATTAAATTTAAAAAATATTTAAAAAATATTGAAAAAAAAGGGCGCCATCTTTACAAAATGTTTTGTAAATATTTACGAAATTTCGTAAATACCGAACTTTTTTTTTGGAAAATTTTGTAATTATTTTAAATATCGAAACAAAAAAAACCCCCAATTACAAATCAATTTTAGAAACAAAATTTTGCGTTGTTACCCAGGCCTAATAGCTAAAGGTTCCTTAAGGTTCCTTTAGAGACAGCTATGGCTTTATTTACTTCTTTTTTTCCCTGAACTGAAGCTCAGTGATGTGGCCTCTCAAGGGACATAGTCTTGATCAGAACTTCTATTAACGAAAGGAATGCATAAATTGGTCTTCCTTGTCCCAAACTGAAATTTCTCAGTAAAATTAGCATACCCTCTCCTAAAGCAAGGAGGAAAAGCACCGATAGAAATAGAAAAAACATTATTTTCTCAATGCAGTCTCTTCTTCCCCCCCCCCCCCCCCCACCAACACACACATTGTTCTCTTTCATCTCAATGATTCTATGAGTAACTATAATAAAATTAAAGGCTATGTGGGGCAGGGGGGAACAACGAATCAATCCCACCTCTGCCCCTCAAGGCAAGGGAGAATAAAATATTATAAATGACCGATGTTGCTGGTAGTATTAGCCGCCGCCACCTCAGAATTATTGGCCTGAGGAACCAAAGGTGTGAATGTGTTATAGGTAAGGTGTGTTTGAGCTGTTGATTCTTTTATTGTTTCTTCACTGGATGACTGGACTTTAAAATGGGTTGACAGAGTGAGTTCTGAGGAAATGGATAGATTGAGGCATACACCAGTTAAAAGTTAACTAGAAAGAGTTTATTGAACTTGGAACAAACATCACCTCATAGCATGAGGGGTACAGAAGCGTAATTCAGGTGTAGAAACTTAGTTACTTAAACAAGTAGTTCCCCTGACAGTAAAGCTTTTATCAACTGTGAGATTCCTTAACCACACTGCTCTATCTTTAGACCCAGTATCACTGGAGAACAGATCCCTATCTGTCTCTCCCACAGGGCAAATAAGCTTTTTTATACTTTTTCTCAGTATAATCAGACAAGTCTTTCTGTTACTGATCCTACTAATACAGTAACCCTAGCCCTTGTCTGTCTGCTTATTCCCTATTCTAAAGGCTCACTTAAAACTTTCTGTCCCTGTCATATTCCTACTGTAGCTTCCTATCTCAAAATCACAACCTTCCTTGTCTGAAGTCAAGACACCTCTCTCTCTGTCAAAAGCTGACAGCTTATTTCCCTCTCTCAACCGACTCCACCCCCAATTGCTATACCCAATCAGGAGTCGGCTTGACTCCTCCTATCTCTGCCTGCCTTCCAAGATGACTGCTACTGTCATGCAGGCTTCGGCCTTGTCGTCTTAAAGGTAGATTCTACTACAGTAACATACTAAATTAGGCACTAAGACATCTCTCTTTACTTTCCCAAGAGAAATAACAGGGATATAACTTCAAAGTGATCATCATTATTTAATATAAATACACTTAAAATGTCAAGAATAACCAAACAGGCATTACGAATTAATACTTCCCAGGTAAAGAACTTTAACTATAGCTAATTGTCCTGCATCTAGTCAATAGTCATCCTGACATGCCAATTTCCTCTATTGGATGATTGTTAGAACAAATATCTTTCAACTTAAGTGTGTGAATGTCTCAGATAGTACTATCTTTTCTTAAAGCTATTACCCAAAATATTTAGAGGGCATCTGTTTGGCCACTAGTCACACTGTTGTTTTCTAGTCGTACAAGACCCAAATGAGTGAAGTGGCATGTCTCCAACCACAAAACCATGACACCAAAGCTAATTCTATGCCAAACCCAGGTGTGCAAGGTGCCTCTCTTATTTTCAGGCATAGCTTTTCATTCTACATATGGATGTCTCTTGAAAGAACTTGCTTAAAATAATTGGTGAGACTTTATCTAGCTCTCTTTGGTTTTGCTGAAGTCTGAAACTCTAGGGACACATAATTTGTTTTCTTAGACCTATAGAATGTAATATTTTAAGCAACCTCATATACAATCTCCCATATTTGTTTTCTCCCTGAAATACCTGATTATCTCTCAAAGAATCAGCCTTTTCTCTGCAGTCAATGTCAATATCTTCTCTTTGCACTGTTCCAGGCAGTGCAAAGTACAGTTAAAGCAACACAGTTCTTTGAACTTCTGGCATCCATGGTTGCCATGTCGTAGAAAATACCTAAGTCTTCCTTATTTTGCAAAGTAGCATCTCTTAATACTAGAGTTTCCATATTGCCATGTTGATTTGTTTTAACCTCAGCTTTAGGCATGCCATACATTGTCTAATCTGGCCCCAATTCCAAGTTTCGATTTTTTTCCCTGCAAAAAGATATATTTCTAGAGTCTGCAGGAACTGAGATACATGGTAAGGAAGATATCTGCAAATATCAAAGGGAATGAGTAATAGATAAGTTCAAGTAGGCAGGGAAATGAAGATAGGAAATATCCTCAAAAAGATGTTGAAAAGAACTGTAAAGTTTACACCTCTGTTAACTTTTGGCTATTTTTCCAGATTTATTGGCCGGACAGTCAAGATAAGGAATTACTGGGCTTACTTGTTTAAATTATTAGTACTGAACTGCACTCTAGGTATCTCCTTCCTTTTCCCCTTCTTTTTTGTTCCAATTTCTTTTCTCCTATAGTTATATTATACCAGATCCATTTATCTTTTTCAATCTCATTAGATCCAGGCTTTTCACAAAGA
This sequence comes from Anolis sagrei, assembly GCF_037176765.1. Classification (NCBI taxonomy): domain Eukaryota; kingdom Metazoa; phylum Chordata; class Lepidosauria; order Squamata; family Anolidae; genus Anolis; species Anolis sagrei. Next base: position 123,975,674 of record NC_090023.1, read on the forward strand.
CGTGGATGTAATGGGCTAGCTAATGAATTCAGGATAAAGCAGGATTTTCCTGCTTTGTCTCGAATTAATCCTCTCTTACTGGAGGTGTAGTTTGGACACCCTACATTTTGAACCGGGAGCTCCTGGGATAAAGGTTCTGTCTGGATGGGCCCTGAGCCTGGGTTCAGTCAATGAGTTTGTGTCCCTTTCTCTTTAGTGACAAGATCAGCTGTGAAAAAATGGGATGTAAGAGGATTTTATAATTAGGGTAGAAAGAGAAGAAGGGGCCAACAACTTCATCAGATGGGCTGCTGGAATTGCCACACATTGCAGCGAATCTGGCAGTGCTCATCAGGGGACTTGGGGAACTCATTCTCCCATGCCCCATATTGCCCAACTCACTTGAGTCCCCATCCGATGAGGGAAGCATTGAAATCACCACATTTTCTGCTTTGAACTGGAATACATAGCAGTGTGGACTCAGATAACCCAATTCAAAGCAGATATTGTAGGATTTTCTATCTTCATATTCTGGGTTATATGGCTGTGTGGAAGGGCCTTGGAAAGTGACTATATAATTTCAATGGATGATCTCAAGATTCCCAGAGAGAGGTGTTCTTTCTGGAAATCTCTGGGTGCTCTAAAATAACCGGAGGAAATTAATCACAGGATCATACTGGGGGACACAGATTCCTAGAGAAAACATTTTAAATTAAATCCATAAATAATCAAATCTGCAAAGGTTCCAACAGCAAATGTGAAGAGATGTCAGAACTTGTTTCCTATTCAGCAACATCTCCTGACTTTCCAGAGGCTCTGATAGGTAAAAATTTCTGCTTGTCTTCAATTATGACTAGCTGTAGACACATCTCACAAATATTATGAAAATTACAATCTTCTCTTAATGTAATTCCACTAGTCATTGATTTTTTTAATAATCCAAAAATGCACTAATTCATGTCATATAATTGCAACACCAAAAGCAACTTCACTAAAAGTGACCATATCAAGTCAGCCATAAATGAACTTCAGAAATGGCAAAATATTCTATCATAGTGTGATAAGTGAAAATCCACTTGGATTGTCTGCCCACAAAAAACAATTAGAGTCTGGAAGAAATGACTTGTAAGTAACCTATGGTTAGAGCTGGAATGTTGTGAAGTTATGAGAGTGTGATGAAATTATGTTTCATAAGCAACGTAACAAGTTAGAGTTGGTTTACTGGTATAAAGAATAAGGCTTTGTTGAGAATGTGTTGATTGATGTAACTATACTGCCATATGCTATCTTTGCATTACTGGTTGCCAAATGCAGGGGGAAGTATGTGGATTCAATTTTGTTAAATTGTCAGATAGACCAGAAAATGTGAGAAAAGGTACAGTCATAAATCTCAAAGTTATTTCAATCTCCTGTGAGTAACATTACGTGGGTTTTTTAAAGGAGTTTTTGGGCATGTAGTAACATTTTACGCTTTATAAGCAATGTGAATATTGACACTACTCACCCCCCTTCCATTGCATTAATTTGCACCATTCATTATTCCTACAAAAATCTATAATTTGTTTTCAATCTACTGTGCTCTAAGGACTAACCCAATAAGCACTACCACTGCTATAGTATCATACCATCAATTCAGAGATGAGATTACAGAACATGAATGGCAGCAACCCACATAAAAAGGCCACAAGCTCAGCAACAAGGAAAGAGGCAGAAGAAGACATTGCATGTTTCTTTTTCTTACTGCCCTCTACTGTAAATCCCTGCAGATATGCATTATGTGTCTAAAGAAAAAACCCAGGTTTAAAGTTTCATTTTAAGTAAATGTTACATTTAAGAGCATGTAATGATATATTAAGGGTAACATGTTTTCATTCTTATGTCATTCTTTCATTATTATTATTATTATTTTTAAAAAATCTAACAGTAAATAATTTAGACAAGCAATATAACAAGCTGCATTTTAACTGGGGTCCTGTTAGAGATATATGTAACTGAAAGCTGTGCCCCTTTAGTGAAATGTGTTGGTTGTTGAAATCAAAGCTACTTTAATGGTATTTAAAGAACTATGTCTTGTATATGAAATTGCCCACTGGCTTCCAAAATAAGGGAAAACATTGTCCCCTTCTACATTGCTATATAATTCAGATTATCAAATCAGATAATTCACATTTTTCTGCTTTGAACTGGATTATATGAGTCTACACTGCCATATAATCAAATTCAATACAGATAATCTGGATTTTATACGGCAGTGTAGAAGGGAGCATTGTTTCATGTGCAACTGAGATATTATAGCTTGAACATATTGCCTTGAAGATCCTGGTTTCTTCTTTTCTGCTTCTCAGCAAGGCCCCTTCTATGCTGCCATATAAAATTCAGATTACCTGTTTTGAAATGCATTATATGACAGCGCGTTCTCTCATAATCCAGTTCAAAGCAAATATTGGGGATTATCTGTATTGATAATCTGGATTATATGGCTGTGTAGAAGGGGCCACAGGGGAGCAAAAGCAACCTTCTAGGGGTCTTCAAGAGGACCTAAAGCAGGGCTATTCAACTCATTTTCATCAGGGACCACATCAGCCTTGTGGTTGCCTTCAAAGGGCAGAGAATGTATGGATGCAGAAGGATATATATATATATATATCCTTCTCTCTCTCTCTCTACACACACACACACGCACGCATCTCCCTGAATCCATCCATCTATACACACACATACACACACACACAAAGTGGTTTGTGCTCTTAGGTTTTACCCAATATGTATCTCCATAAGTTATCATGCAGACTGGAGATAATGGAAATTGCAACCCAATAGCACTCGTGAGGAGTGAGGATGAATGGGCCTTAAGAAGCATTGCTAACAACAAGGCAGCAGGAGATGACAGGATCCCAGCTGAACTGTTTAAAATTTTGAAAGATGATGCTGTCAAGGTGATGCATGCCATATGCCAGCAAATATGGAAAACACAAGAATGGCCATCAGACTGGAAAAAAATAAACTTATATCCCCATACCAAAAAATGGAAATGCTAAAGAATGCTGAAACTTCTGTATAGTGGCCCTTATTTCTCATGCCAGTAATGTAATGCTCAAGATCCTGCAAGGAAGACTCCAGTAATACATGGAGAGAAAGTTGCCAGATGTACAAGCTGGGTTTAGAAAAGGCAGAGGAACGAGAGACCAAATTGCCAACATCCGCTGGATAACGGAGAAAGGCAGGGTGTTTCAGAAAAATATCTATTTCTGTTTTATTGACTATTCTAAAGCCTTTGACTGTGTGGATCACAATAAATTGTGGCAAGTTCTTGGTGGTATGGGGATACCAAATCACCTATTCTCTCTCCTGAGGAATCTGTACAAGGACCAAGCAGCAACAGTAAGAAATGACCATGGAACAACAGACTGGTTCAAGATTGGGAATGGCATACGGCAGGGTTGTATACTCTCTCCCAACCTATTCAAAATTATATGTAGAACACATCATGCAATGTGCGGGGCTTGAGGAATGCAAAGTTAGGGTGAAAATTGCTGAAAGAAACATTAATAACGTTAGATATGCAGATGACACCACTGAGGAGCCTTCTAATCTAGGTGAAAGAAGAAAGTGCAAAAGCTGGGTTGTAGTTAAACATAAAAAAAACCAAGATTATGGCAACAAGAATGATTGACAACTGGGAAATAGAGGGAGAAAATGTGGAGGCAGTGACAGACTTTGTATTTCTAGGTGCAAAGATTACTGCAAACATAGACTGCAGCCAGGAAATCAGGAGACGCTTACTTCTTGGGAGGAGAGCAATGACCAATCTCGATAAAATAGTGAAGAGTAGAGGCATCATACTGGCAACAAAGATCCGCATAGGTAAAGCAATGGCATTCCCCATAGTCACCTAAGGATGTGAGAGCTGGACCATAGGGAAGACTAAGCGAAGGAAGATAGATGCTTTTGAACTGTGGTGTTGGAGGAAAGTTCTGAGAGTGCCTTGGACAGCGTGAAGATCCAACCAGTCCATACTTCAAGAAATAAATCCTGACTGCTCATTGGAGGGAAGGATAGTAGAGGCCAAGATGAAGCACTTTGGCCACATAATGAGAAGACAGGAAAGCTTAGAGAAGACAATTATGCTGGGGAAAATGGAAGTAAAAAGGAAGAGGGGCCGACCAAGGGCAAGATGGATGGATGGTATCCTTGAAGTGACTTGCTTGACCTTGAAGGAGCCTGGGGGTGGTGACGGCCGACAGGGAACTCTGGTGTGGGTGGGTCCATGAAGTCATGAAGAGTTGGAAATAACTGAACAAATGAACAACAACAGCACTTGTGACCTTTCAGATTTTACTGTATCACAATTTCCATCAGCTCTAGTCATGATGTCTAATTATGAGAAATGCAGGCATTATAGCCCAGCATCCAGAGGGTCACATACAATGACATAGTGGGATGGATTCAGTCTGTGGGCCTTGAGTCTTACAGAAGTGACCTAGAGATGTTGTTCTTGTTTTCTGACTAACAATAAGCACATAGCTAGATACTTTTCAAATGCCAGCCACTCCTCATTAGCTTCTAGATGGCCATAGGGAAAGGGACCTCAGAGGAGTTGAGTTTAGAGGAGACAAGTATCATAGTCTTGCCTGTAGGAAATTTTACAATGATTGCCTAATAATAAAAATGTATGAACTTCTATACAGATAGAGGAAAACAGGCTCATAGACCAATATCTAAGTGACATAGCATAGGAATGCCAGTCAGATTTTTAAGAGACATGACTAAAGTGAGACTGATTGAATTTTACTCCTGTGGATGAAAATGAGCATTGGAATATACTGCATGCAGCAAATTAATTCCGGTGCAGTGTGAACATTTATTGCATTGTATTGTCGAAGGCTTTCATGGCCGGAATCACGATTTATTTATTGCATTATTGATACAGAAATGCACATGACACAGAATTACTATAGATAAGCATATAGGAGAAAAGATAACATGCAGGAAACAATATTTAGGATCCTAATTTTCCTAAACAGATTTAGAGGTTTTGATTTTGATGACAATCCATTCTAGTGGGATTCTATGGTAACAGAAGTGGTTAGCATGTCTCTGTGTAGATTGGTATGCTGTGAGGCAAATTGCCTCTTCAAAGGCAAGGTGGCAGAGTAACCAAGCACATGTCAGATGCAAAGAGGAATGCTTAATCATGATAATGAGAAAATTGCACAGGCAATCTAATTGGTGCACACCTGCAAAATAAATATCCAGTATGAATTTGGATCTGTAATTCTTAACGTGGAAGGAAGGAGTGATGCATACATTCATTGTACATCTCTTGATTACACTACACTTGATTATGTCAGTTTTCTGGTACTGTTAAGATTTGCATATTTATTTTAGCATAAACTTCCATGGCTACAGATGCACTTGAAGATGTGGATTGTAATCTGTGAAATGGCATGTTAAAATACATAGAATCATAATTGTCCAAGCCCCTGCCATGCTGAGAATCTTCCAGTCTTAAAGGTGCTGCAAGACTCTTTGTTGATATGTTGGAATGACCAAATGTGTGACATGATTATGGCCACTTCCACAATTGCCCTGTATCCCAAGATCTGATCCCGAATTATCTGGTAGTGGAGATGCATATAATTCAGTTTAAAGCAGATAATCTGGGATGAGATCCTGGGATATAGGGTGGTGTAGAAGGGGCTACATGACATGTATGTCTATGTGTGTATCTGTGTGTGTTTGTATATATAAAATGATGGATGAAAGAAATAAAATGGGTGAGATGACAAATTGTTGAATCAGACTCATCTCACCACCACAAGCAACCTTTCCCTTGCCATATCAGTAGTCAGACGGAGAACATGACGATCTGAAGCAGTCCTGGGACCCTTCCACACAGCCCTATATCCCAGAATATCAAGGCAGAAAATCCCACAATATCTGCTTTGAACTGGATTATCTGAATCCACACTCAAATAATGTGGAATTTTCTGCCTTGATATTCTGGGATACAGGGCTGTATGGAAGGGCCCCTAGTTTGCCCAAACAATGAAATGAATCTTTTCTTTTCTTTTGGATTGGATTGGATTGGATTTACTGGAATGGCTCCCCATACATGAAGCAGCTGCAGGAAGAAAAGAAGTTTTGCTTTCCATTCATGCCAACATCAAATACTGACCTCAAACAAAATAGAATTAAATTGACAGGACTGCTGCCTTCTGTGCAATCTGAAACTACCCAACACATCTTAGCCTCCTATTCACCAAACTGCTTTTTAAAAATGCCAGATGTCAGACTTTGAACTGGACAGTTTACGACTGAATTGCCTTTACTTCAGTATATAAGGCCATTCATCAAAGAACCATGCCAAGATTTGTGAACGCTTTCCCATAGCTCTGCAAATATAATATTTCATTCTCACACAGATGGGATCTTAGACAAATATAGAATATAGACAATTCAACACTAATGCAGCATTTGAAAAATGAACATTAAAATAAATATCTTCTTTATTTCTTTTCTTTGTCTTTAAAATGTGCATCTTTGTTATAAAAGTGATAATAGACTTTAGATGCCAAAAATACAGAATTTGATGAAATTAAAGTCTTGTATAATGACTGGAAGGAACATGACAGAAAACAAAGGGACCACTAATGTTAACACAAGATGTTTGGGGGGGGGGGGGGGGATAGCAAATGGTAGTGTGAAATAACTCCCAATCTGGGCGGGAGATGGCATACAAAAACAATAAACAAAATAATCTTATATTAAAACAAAGCCATTTGGATGGAAAATTTCAGACAACTAAATGGATTATTTAAGACAATATGTATAATCAAATTTGTGGAGCAAAAGAAGTTGTCTAAGGCAGAAAAAAAGAAGACAATGTTATTTATTTATTTATTTATTTATTTATTATTGAATGAAACCTTTTTATCTAAATCTTCTTTTATGAGATCTCATGACAACAAACAAAATAGCAATTTAAACAATTCTGGATTAAAACCAAATTAATTTGATCAGGTTAGAAATGTGCTAAATAATTCAGTAAATTGAAAAGTCTAAAGGAGTTAAAAAGCAAAGCAAAACAAAAACTCATGCACATATTTATATGTGAATTGAGCCCCAAATGGTTTAATAAATTGTTGTTGTTCATTCATTCAGTCATTTCCCACTCTTCGTGACCTCATGGACCAGCCCATGCCAGACCTCCCTGTCGGCCGTCACCACCCCCAGCTCCTTCAAGGTCAAGCCAGTTATTTCAAGGATACCATCCATCCATCTTGCCCTTGGTTGGCCCCTCTTCCTTTTTCCTTCCATTTTCCCCAGCATCATTGTCTTCTCTAAGCTTTCCTGTCTTCTCATTATGTGGCCAAAGTACTTCATCTTTACTTTTTCTATCGTTCCCTCCAATGAGCAGTCGGGATTTATTTCCTGAAGTATGGACTGGTTGGATCTTCTCGCTGTCCAAGGCACTCTCAGAACTTTCCTCCAACACCACAGTTCAAAACCATCTATCTTCCTTCACTCAGTCTTCCCTATGGTCCAGCTCTCACATCCATAGGTGACTATGGGGAATACCATTGCTTTAACTATGCGGATTTTCCTTGCCAGTGTGATGTCTCTACTCTTCACTATTTTATCGAAATTGGACATTGCTCTCCTCCCAAGAAGTAAGCGTCTTCTGATTTCCTGGCCACAGTCTGCATCTGCAGTAATCTTTGCACCTAGAAATACAAAGTCTGTCACTGCCTCCACATTTTCTCCCTCTATTTCCCAATTGTCAATCATTCTTGTTGCCATAATCTTTGGGTTTTTTTATGTTTAGTTGCAACCCAGCTTTTGCACTTTCTTCTTTCACCTTGATTAGAAGGCTCCTCAGCTCCTCCTCGCTTTCAGCCATCAAAGTGGTGTCATCTGCATATCTAAGGTTATTAATGTTTCTTTCAGAAATTTTCACCCCAGCCTTGCATGTATCAAGCCCCACACATCGTTGCAGGAGACCAATCAAACTAGTAATCATATGATAACTGTTGTTTATGCTCCACCTATATTTTGCAAACAATTCAGAAGCAGAGTCTTTCCCCCCACTTCTATCACTATTTCCTTCTCTCAAACACTTTGATCTGCCTAACTATCAAAGTGAATGATTTATTGAAAAATGAGCATTGTTTAAGGTTTTAAACAACAGTTTACAAGATAAGATGCAACCTACTTTTCTAGTGTAGTAGTTAAGTAAATGATTCATTCTATCTTTGTGGGTTTTCAGCAATTTAAAAATACTGATATGTTAATATTATATTGTCCTTTGCTAGATTTATATTATATTTGTTTGACTTATTTGTTTTACTAATTTGTGCAGATTTAAATACATGTTTAAGAATGCAATGCTACATATGTTTATGTAGGTATGCATGTTCATGTGCATGCATGTTTACAAGAATATGTACATTGCATAAACTTGCACCATATCCTGCCTGTAATAACTGGATGTCCTGTGTTAAGTGACCACTATTTTGGAAGCTACCAAAAACACTACAGATCTCTGTTAAAGACTTTCTCCCACTCCCTGTTGCCTAAAAACAACAGAACCTCATCCATGGACACTGAGTGTGTGCGTTCACTTGTGAGTGTTCACACATACATTGTCTATCTAGATATCTAGTCCAACCAATTTAAATGAGATTTGAGTAAATATAACAGGTTCTTAATAAATGCCAAATTATGTACGGTTGAGTAAACTGCAGAAAATAACTAGGCAGGACATTTAAGGGAGATCATTATTGATATCTCTCCATTCAACTGACCTAAAACATTTGCAATATGTCCTTTGGCTTTATGACTTTGAGAGCAGCTATTTTGGATTATTTCATGGTGTTCCTGTTTTCAGTAGTCATCAGTCTTGGTAAACACCTTTAGAAATTCAAAGCAGGTCAGGAAAATGTGGATGGGGTGGAGGTCATTTTGTAATTTAGATCCCAGAGCAATTATTATTTGGAAATAGATTTAATAACCTTGTACATGAAGGTTCTGTATAAATAAATATAACTCAAATAGCATGCCTAGCAGGCCAGTTTAACTAAATCCTCATTTTGCCCAATCAATAAACACATGCCTTTCAAAGATCTCCTGGACCTTGCATCACATTCCTTCTTTCTACTGACAGTACTTCCATTGTGTACTAACACGCAAGGAATATATATTAATTATATATGGATTTTCCACTGAATAATTAAAGCTTATATAGGTCTTCTGTGGTGTGGTGGTCTGTTTGTGTGTGTGTTACACACAAGAACAAAATCTGCTAATGTTTTTAATGTCTCCATACCTAGTGTTGGGGGGGGGGGGAGGTGAGGTGGAGCAAGTGTACATATAGAGATTTAATCAGTATTGTAGGCTTCTTCTCTTTACTGATAGTGAATAGTTGTACTAAAGAGGCAGACGTGCTCAGCGTGACTCATCAGGAAGTGCTGATCTCCTCTGACTACCATATCCCATATTTCCTATTAGTGATTATCAATTCAGAGCTGTAATTGTGAAGGAGAAAAGCAGAAAGAAACATTTGCTACATACACAATTAAAGGCATAGCTCTCCTGTTCAATTATAAACCAAGGGAGAACCCTACTGGAGAAGTGCAATAAATGCAGTCAGTTTTTGATAATCCAAGTTGATGGTGATTTACCGCAATAAAGAGAGAGTGTCAGGGAGAGAGCTTTAATTGACATGTTATGACTTTTTCCTTCCAGATAATCTTGGAGCCACCACATAATTTATTGAGAGAATATTGTCCTGCTCAATAGTCAAGAGGATCAAGAGGTAATGGCAAGCCAGGAGAAGAACAGTCTTAAACACTTGCAATCTTTTTTCATATCCTTTAGTTTTTAAAGAAGCGCTGGAAGAGCAAAACAAAACTGCTGCATAGCTTGAATTTGTGATAGAAACAAATCCATGGTGGCTACTGATATTGTGAAATAGTGAGGTGGGAGAAGGGGCTTGATGTCATGGTAAGAAACAGGAGAAAAATGATCACACTTGAGTAAGTGGTGGGAGATTCAACTGACAAAGATAGTAAATACTGTATTTAGGTGTTTATAATACTCATCTTTTTTTTTACTAAATTGCCTTCTCGAAAATAGGGTGCACATTAGATTTATATAATATGGTAAATATTTTTGAGGTTTCCAGGTTTTCAAAATTTGGGTGCATATTTAGATTAAAAGATGGCCCAGTGAAATAATAATTCACATGATAATTAGAAAACCACAGATCAGAGCATATGCAGACTACATTATTAAATTCCAAGAATCAGTCTAAACAAAGGCATGGTAAATTCCTCCTGCTGGGAAGAAGAAACCAGGACTTCCAGGGCATTGTGTTCCATACCAAGGTTGTTATCCTGAGTCCCAGCTGTAACATTTCTGTTGCAAGGGAAATTCCAGAAGCCAGTGGGAGGAGGTAGTTCTTTACATATCGTTCAAGCACTTTGATTTGGGCCACATCTGCTTTCATTTCCTCTGTGGCATCGCCACCATTGCTCCTAGCTGTTGACAGAACCCTGTTTCAGCTTCTGGCCATTGGGGCAAAAGAACAACTAACAAGAAAGAAGGGTGATCTCTGTTTCTTCTTGGTGATCACATGAGTGTTCTGCTCTGATATTAACAGAGGCAATTGTGGTAGAGGTCCTGGATCAGTGGAAGGAAATGGTGATGGTGGTCATGTCTGTCTGGGAAGAGATCGGATCAAATCAAACCTAATGCAGCTGTCCAGACTGTCACAAAGTAAACTCTGAAGTATCCCCCAACTTTGCATGAAGCATTGAAGGTTGGTTTAAATCTTTTTTTTAAGGATAATCACCATAAGTTGCTGTGCATCAAGAAAATAGCCAGTGGTTCATATTTTTGGCCCAGTGAAGAAAAGTACCTAGTCTTGAAAGCCATATATGTGCCACTATCTTGGCTTAGAAGAAAAAGTTAAATTTTGTGAAAATGAACTTTAAAAGATTAAATCAAATGCTGCCCTAGTCCCCTTTGAGATTCAGATGAGTAGAACTCATAGTATTTATAGGTTTCCCTTGGTTCATATGGTTTACATAGTTATGGGGATGTTCCAGACAGCCATGTGATGAACATGATAATTTCCCATAAGAATTTTGATGCTCAGGTGGACTTCCATTTTTAACGATAGCATGATATGCTGATGTACATATATCTGAATAGATCATCAAGGACCTATAGAAAAGGTAGATAAATAGATAGATGATAGATCAGATTAGATTTGTTTATATCGATAGCATGTGGTGCTTTCATCCACACATTCAATTAAATAGCACTTAGAGTAAACCATATTATTTTGGTATGTGACACAAGCAGTTCCCAACTCTAAAACTACAATAATAGCATACTACATAACTAATGATGCATATTTAATTATTCAGATTAAGGCTGTATCTGAAGCCATTATAGGCATCAAACTCCACAAACAAATTTCATATCAACTTACATAACAAAAGTAAAGAATATCAATACTGGATGAACTTGAGTATTCATCTTACAACACACATTGAGATACAATGCTGAACAAAATCTAAAATTCTGAGTGTCATCATTATACAGTGTCTCTGAAAGGTCTGATTGGGTAAAGATTCAGTCAAGTAATTACACTGGGGAAAGCATATACCATACTTGAACTCCTTTCCCTGCAATATTAGAGTGCTTTAGAGACTATGCAATTTATTTTTAATCAGTCCATCCTCTTGGAATGCTTCTAACTTAGCAATCCTCCCAAGGTCTATATAATAGTGGTGATGGAGAGAGGGAATCATCTAGTTCCATGTTAAAGAACTGCACTGTACATGACATATGGTTAGCAGCATCAGGGGCTCATTAATGCACGTCATAACTATATCCACATTTTTGAAATCTATCATGCCAACCTCCAAATTCAGACATTTAAAACATTTGAACTGAATGGCATAGTGTGCATGTGAAATCCATTCAAACACAGATCTAGAGTACACTTATGAATATGATCTCGGTGTCATTTAAAGAGTTGAACTGAACTCAAACACTGAGCATGAGGGAACTGCAAAGTAGAATTATATTCTATTCAAAACACATGTTCCACTGTGTCTTTCTACATGTACACAAGTGCATATTAATGAATGGCCATACTTTAGGAATAGCATAATTGAGAATGCCTTCATTATTGAAATATTTTAAGGAAAAACACAGAAGTGAAAATGTAAAAATCCAGGCAAAAGTTTTCAATATTTTTTTTAGAAAAAAAATGATGTGGATAAGTTAGACTGCCTACTTAAAAAGTCATCCTTCCTAACATATATGAAGCAAGCATTAACATATGAACAAATTATTTTATGGTGTTTCAGAAGCTCTGAAGGTGTCTGTGCAGTATATATTTTTCTTATGTCCACAATATATGTTTTGGTTCTTGGGAACTGCAAAGAATGTGGTAATATAAACAGAATTATGGTATTTATGCTCATTGTATAGTCACATAATGTTATGAACCAAGCTTTGCTTTTGAAGCTGTTTATGTGTATTCAAATTGGGGCACTTAAGGGTGAATGTCCCTGCTTGAATTCTGATAGCATGACTTCTCTCAGCTTCATCTAAAATTCTTACTAAGGAATTTATGGATTGCATAAGTACTTGTGAAATGCTTGTGACATGGGTGACTTCAGTTGCCCTCTCTGGGTAAACATACATTCTGACTATAACGAAAAAGTAAGATTATTGGTCACCCTAAATCACTAACTTAATTTTCACTTTCATCTAGAGCTTGGTACAAGATATACATCTTGTTGAAAAAATCAAGTTCTTCTTATCACATGAATGATGAATTTTACAATGTTTTTAACAGAAATAAATCTCTATATTAGCTGTTGAGGTCAAGCTAGATAGTGCAAAGTTGATAGTGAATGGTGCTAATAAACAAGTAGGAGGTACTTTCTAGTTCAGCCTTTGGCAAGGACAAAGGTTAGGTCTACTGCTTAATGCATAAATTGTAGAATAAATTAATCAATAAAAACAATCAATCAATAATGTCATTGTTCCACCTGAGTCAGCTTCTTTTTCCATCTTGTTTGAACAATATTTCATTAGATTTGAAGAAAGGATTTCCAAGACAAGTAAGAGAGGCTCTTATATAGATTTCACCTTCAGGAACTCTCCCCCCCCCCCCTTCCCTTTTAAAACAATTAACTCACTGGCCATCACTTTCGTTGATGGATAAAGTGGATGACTGTAAGTGATACAATAACAATTGCACAGGAAACTATAGCCCAATGAAACTACAAATAAAGACAATAAGGAACAAAAGACAAATTAGAATTTATAACCTGAAAGCTATAAACATGGGTAATGAGCTGCCTTCAGGTGAAAAGGAATAAATAATGAATATATGCATCTCTGTGAAAGACACTATCCCATTATAATTTAATACTAACAGGATAATGGACCAAGACAAAATTGGTATTGAATCTATAAAAATCACATGTATAATACAATGCAGTAATAAATTATAGGCACCAACTGGAGACAGATGCATCCTGTGTTCTTGAAGAAGTAACTAAAAGTCTAAACTAAAAGCATACTGAGGAAAGGTGTCTTTTGTCAAGGAGCTCCAATATTCATGGTTAAAAATGCTTTGGGGAACCCCCAAAACATGGATCCCTAATATGGATAAAGAGGTTGATGTGATCTCAAGAGTCTGAGGAGATATGTCCAGTCCACATCGCAATAAGCTACAGTGTCCCGATGAGCATTTTAGACACATTGTACATCCATTTTCTTCCAAACTCCAATGAAGCTATCATTTTAACTTAAAGTAAAAATAATGAGCCTCATTCAAGAAAATAGCAAATCTGTGTCTTAATTAACCCCAATAGTGAAACAGTGCACTGAAAATAAGGAAAATGTACAGTGGCAAATTCTTCTATCGCTGTTTTAGTCCCCCAAGTTTAATACACATGTCCTTCTTGCAAATGACATATTTGCCCACCAGCTCTGCATTTAGGTTTTAGTAGATTCCATTAGGTGATGAGGAAAATTTATGCTTGCTAGTAAGTGGAGAAATACAATTTTAAAAGTCTGTACTACCATTTGGAAGAGAAACCCAGAAAACTGAGCTCATGGTTAATATAGCAATGCAAAAAACACCTTCTATCTACTTTGATTTTGCATTTTCTTCCCCTCCTTCTCTAGTATGAAGTTTTGAAACCACCATCATGGAAATTTATGGGATTTTGGCATGTATTTTCTATGCTCTTTTTATATTAGATGGTTATAGCACTATGAGCAACTTTAACACTATCAACATGCTGTGGGTTGCAGTTTGCTGAAACACTAATGGAGCTCACTGCAAAGGATTGTAAATACTCTCCCAAGGTTTCTAGTCCCATGACTGTTATATGCTGTATCTTAGTACTGTCCTTTCATCATCTAGTGCAGAAGGGTTCCTAATGTGTATATTTATATTTTGTATTTTACATTAGAATTTTCTTCACAGACTGAAGTGTGTTTTATGCATATTATTCTAGGGATATAGCCATTTGGATTTTCAAATGTGCAGTTTATTTCTATGGAACAAATTTGTGTCAAGAAAGTAGAAATATTTGAGGCAAGATACATTTTGTCTTCTCATCATGAGTCTCAATGGATTTGAAAATACTAGTTTTGAGGATTGTTAAATCAAATATAACTATTTTCAAAGGCTACAATTTTGAAAATGACTGTCTGTATCGACTTAACCCTCTGTGAAAAGGCAACCAGTTATACAAATATCTAATTTTGGAGTTCCATTTTAAGAGTTATGCATGCCTCCATTAGAAGTTTATGTTTTAATACTAAAATACAATAGATTCTATTTCAAACACAAAGCAGTACTACAAAACACTACTGGGAATGTTCCTTTTTTTAGGAGATACTATTTTGTCTTCATCACACAAAAATGAAAAAAAAAATGTTACCCAATTATCATTTTGTGAACAGATTGTATTCTTACTGATAATAAACTGCTGTAGATACAGAAATGGTTTTGAGCAGTATCATTGTGTACCTATATGTTTTGCAATGTTGTCATCAAAGTCTTGTATAGACTTGCTCCCCTCCCCTCCTTGCTTGCATGCTTGCTTTTGCAATCAAACGAAAGAACTGTGTACTCAGAGATGAAAAAGTGGAGGCATATAAAGGAGGTCATGCATGCAGAAAAATCTATTAAAAATACCAATAATTCATGACTAACAACCCAAGGTGGAGGTAAACCTGTCAAGACAGGAGCAAAAGGCATGACCCCAAATAAAATTGCTGAGATGAATAAGGAGGCCTCAAGATCAACCATTGTTCATGCTGATTAAGAAAATCAGGTAGAACAAACTGCTTCTATATTCTTAACCTTGAGCCACAAACAATTAAACAGGGCATTTTTAACATCTCCCACAGCTGCTTTATTGTATAAAGAATTATGTTTTGTATTATTGCAGAGCAGAATGATTACCATTTAGTTATAGCCACACTTCTTCCAAACAATATTGCATAACAGAGAAATGGGGAACCTCTTCTTCCACACATACACACAATGCTTCAGACCACATTAGAAAATAACAGCTCAGGTTATCTATGTACCTGGTTGTTTCAGAAGGTGCAAACCTAGATGGAAATCTACTGCAATATATTGCAGCCTCAGACCTCCCATAGCAACTATCAATTCCAGCAGTTCTCCAAGGTGTTTTGCTATTAAAGGCAAAGAATAAGGTGGCTTATGATAAGATAAAGTGCATCAGGTTAGCTTGAAGGTTGGAAAGTATGAGAGGCATTAAAGTCAATTCAGGACTTTTGAGTTCATCAAATAAAAGAACAATTTTTGAGGTGTGGAAACTAATTTTTTTATTCAACATATTGCCCTACCACATGTATACTATATTTGAGCATGGAAATCTTCAGTATTGTTGCAGAAGATGGAATTTTGTCAGTACACCTGAACCATTCTAGGACAATCTGCTTCACTTCATAATCTGTGCTGAATTGCTGACCTCTAAGAAACTCTTTTAGGTATTTTGACTTCAATTCAATGCAAACTTCAACTCTTCTGTGCTGGTCAAAAGAAGAAAGCTATCTATGTATCTACCAAGCACTAACTTTTTGAAAACTCAAACGTTTGTAAATAATTGTGCTCATCATATGTACTCACAAAAACATTAGTCTCTTGTGCATTTAATACCTATAAAATTAAAAGTACCCATTTGACTTGGATGTCCTTTGTAGATTGCCTCAAACGAACAGATACAGGCAAAGGAAAGGAGTGTACCTGAAGCACCATCTAATTTGTCTAATTAGATGGTGCTAGCTCCAAACCAATGAAATAATCTTCCATTATTTAGATTAGGATAGCCATCACTATGATTTTTCCTTGATTTTCCTGAGCAGCACTGAAGATGGAAGAAGAACTAAACAATCCTTCTGCTTGAAAAAGTCCCAGCACTTTGCAGGACTGACTCTTCCCTTAAGCAGAATAATGCAGCTGCCTCATGGAAAAGCCTGGAGTGGGGACACTGGTGGCATACAAACACTTCAACAGTTGCTCTGCCTCCTAAAATTGGCTAATGGCCATTTTCTCCATTGAAGGATACAGCTATCTGTGCTCAATGGTATGTCCTGAACATATAAACTAATTCTAAAATGTTAAAAGTACTTAAGGAAGAGTCAAATAGCAGTATTGAAACTATGCGTATAAGGGGAAGTAGTGCTATCTTTTAACACCCATCTTAGCCATCAACTTACACAGCAAAACATCTTTGTTAGGTTGATCCTAGTAGTTGTCAGGTTAGCTACACTTGTTGCTATTTTTTGCAAATCAATCTTATGACAAAAACAAAATACAACATTTACATCCCTTCTGGTTTTGCTAATTTCAATTCCTGATTAAAGTCCTTTTGGTTTTGCAGCAAGAATTCCTGTCGATGAGCAAAATTCCCTGAATTTTACATCCTCCTTGGGGGGGGGGGGAGGGGGGGCTCTTCAGTCATTTGCTAGATCTTCCTTTTTTCCGCGTATGGTTTATAAGACAAAGTCATAAGCTAAAATTCACACTACCACCTTCATCTTCATCATCTAAAAATGAAGCAAGTCACAACATTTCAGGATGGATAATCCTCAAAGCAAAATTACTCAAAATATTTCAAAGATCTGCTAGACAGTTGAAAGAAACATTGATATGATAATAATTTCTTCCATGAAAGAATAAATCAGATGTATAATTACCAAGACTGTATAGTTATTAAGTCATTGTGGTATGTCTGAATTCTTAAATTCTTTTATTGAATCTAATCAAACTTGAGGAAAAAGTTACATAAAGTTGTCCTTCAGATATTTCCAAGCAAATAAGTTTAGTGCTTCCAACCAAAAGCAATATTGCAACACCACTTATGTTCATTATTCTTTCATGGGTATGTGTGTGAGAGAAAGAGTGTATGAAGAAAAATATGATGCTGCCAGGTGTGCTATTAGAATATATGTATCAAGTAATAGCTATACACATTTGTATTTTAACCTTGACAGTTGTTGATCCTTGGAAGATTGGAAGCAAAAGCCTATGGCCACATGAAGATAAATAAAGGGAGATTTTACTGAATACATAAGAATTGAGACATCTAAAATAATTGCATTGCAGACTAAATATTATTGTAGACCTCCATAGATTGCAAATAAAATAAAAGGATAGCGTAATAGATAGCTAATACTGCCTGGTTGCCTTACAGTGGGGGCTTATTAGGTCAAAAGAACAAGGTGACAAGCTGGAAAGCATTTTTCTGATCCAGGAGATCACTGCAAGGTCTGAAGAGGTGCAATGGAGTTCTGGATTCGGAGTATAGGAGATGCCAATGCTTGGGGCAAAGCAATGTTTCCTCAGAGGCTTTTAAGAGAAGAAGAGAAAAAGAGAGACTCTATGAATAAGTGGTAAAGCTTTTTTAAAAAGTGGCACATAAATTACATAGGGGGTGGATAGAGTATTTACAAATATGGATGTGTCTCCAAGCCACCCCATACATTTCATCGAGAGTTTTTTAGATGAGAAATGCCGAGAAGTGGTTTTGCCAAGTGCTTCTTAAAAATAGGTTTTGGGATAAGGGGGATTGTCTTTCCCTAGTCCTTTAATTTTTTCAGGAGAGATGCTGGGAGTTGTTGTTATTATTATTATTATTATTATTATTATTATTAATCTGCTCATTTTGGCTGTGATCACAGGTGAAAAATGAGCAAGTCCATCTGAGTCAGAACTAGAACTTAATGTGTGAGAAAATTAGCTAAAGAAAGAGACATTTTCCAGATTCACTTTCTCTTATCTTGTTTAGCATCTTATATGGTTCCAATGTGAATCTTGTCTGTGTCTTCTTAGAAATTTATTCAATTTCTAGATCAATGTGTCAAAATATGGATGGCTTTAGATGAAAGCATGTCACACTGAACAAAGATGGCTTTTGAAAATGACAACCTCAAGTCACATCCCCATGTCTTTCCATATAACTTTTAAACCTTCTCACTAATGATATTTTTCTCAGTGTCTTCATGCTAAGCAATGACATCCAGTACTTTGAAGTATTTGTATTTCTAGATACCTTACGTCCACGTAAATAACCTTAAGAGTACAACATTAGAAAAATGTCGTGGGATATTCAAATCATTTCAGCATTCTTTGATTTCTTTTCCCTCCTTCTCTCATTTCATTCTTAATACCAATCTACAGTAACATCACATGTTTTGAAGCAGACCAACCTGACCTAACAAATCTGAATTCTAAAGTAAGGTTATTATAATTCAGCAACCCATGAAGGTGATACAGTATGACCTTTCTCTCTTCATTCATGAATGTACTTTTCATGGGCATAATAAAAATGTTGACTCAGATGACAGAAACCTGCTCTTTCTAGTTCTGCCTATTTTTTCACAGGTCAGGAAAACAAAAGAATAAATGGACATATTGATGTTGTTCAATTTGATCATATTAATCAAAATGAAGCCATTAAATTTATCTGGAATGTGAGTTTGTTTTTAAAAAATCTATAAAAAACAACTAAATAGAAATTGGATGTGCTGAAACTTGTTGGTAGACTTCTCATGTATTGAATAAAAATTAGTATCCACATAGGCAAAGTGGGTGTGATTGGGAGCAACCTCAAAGACAGGGACTATAGTTATCCTTTACTGAAAATGCCTCCCCTTTTTTCTTACTTTCTGGTCCCATTTTTGGTTTTGGTACCTTGGCTATAGGATGAAAATTATATAGGTCTTACTTTGTGACAGGAGACTACAGGTTGCTGGGAGGCACTGAAAAGTAGCTTATAGAACAACAGATGTGTGTGGTAACTCCACCTGACATTACTATTGCTCTGTCCACAGCTGTTACGAGCTGAACAAGAGCTCTCCTAATGCTGGACTAGTATCATTTCAGACATATTGCTGGACTAGTATCATTTCAGACTGGTGAAGTTCCCATTCAACTGAAAGCAGTTGTAACTTGTCATACCCTTAGCTTTGCATATCCTCAGCTGTACATCTACTGGCTTCCCTTGTGACATCCCATTTTGCAATTGAGTGGGCAAGTAAAGCTAATAGAAGAAAGCAGATTAAGAGACATCAAAAGGAAAGGGTGGACATGTCTGCATCAGTTCTGCTTCACAGCATGCATTTTCACCTTTTCTTGGTTACCTATATGTTTTGTTCTGTTCTAAAATCTCTTATTGTTGGTAGTGGTGTTTGTGTCATGACACTCAAGATGTGATGTATAACTGTATATAAAGTATATATATAAAGTAATGTTTGGAAAATGTTCAAGTTCCTTCACATTCAAGGTGTTATTTCTCCTTGTTGAGTGCTAAGTGTGTATGCCTTGAGTCCAGAGAAAGAGACAACCTATCCAGACTGGTGATTTGTTCCACAAAATTTTGTATCACTTGCTGGCATTTCTTTATTATTTCATGTCCACCAGTCAGCCTCTTGCTTGGAATCCTAATGAATTATTACAAGGAACGTAGTGGCTGGGCAATGAATGGGGAGCAGGCTTATACAGATTATGTTCTTAGAAGTCACATTATGCAAGCTCAAAGTCTTTGAAAATTCAAGGGAGCTGCTGGTAAAAATAAAGGTACCCAAATTTCAGCAGCTTAGGATGAGAGGTAGGTGAGAAGACAATGTCTACTTAGGTGAATAAGAATGCAGAAAGAATGCAAACAGCAAAACTTCACAGTCACTCCTCTAATAAATGCCAGGTAGCAGAAGAAGCAAATAGATTTTTCTTCTCCAAATTCTTGTAAATAATTAAAAGTAAAACTGCTTTAAGGAACCCAAAGGAGAAGTATGGCACCAGTGGGTGGAGTGATCATTACTGGAAGCTGGCACTTTCACATTATTGCATTAAAAGAGTAAAAAAGGAACTAAAAGAAAAGTTATGAATAAATACATTTTGCCTTTTAGGTAGGAATTAAAAATGGGAAGTGAGGATAAAAATCTCAAAACATCTTGCAAGTAAAGGAAAAATTGGGAGGAGGGGAAGAAACCAAGGGGATGTGATATGCAGCAATTAGTGCCACAGTGTTCTAACACATTTGTCTCATCTCAATAAGTCCTTATTTTCATATCGCCTGGTTTATCATCTTAGTTGTTTTCTCCCTGTGTAAATTCATTTACTGATGGCAGGGTAATGTGATAGGGTGCTAAATGATATAACATGTGCTCGTCTCATGTTGTCTTAATCCACTCTCCCACCTCTAATACTGTGTAAGCTAACTGGTCACTTCAAATCCAGGATTTTTTCCTCTATTTCCACTGGTGGTTTGTCTATTCTATTCTATTCTATTCTATTCTATTCTATTCTATTCTATTCTATTCTATTCTATTCACCATGGAATTGGAGCTTTGGCTTAAAAATAATATCTTAAATTGGCAGTCACTTGGCAGGTTATGAGGGTGGAGGGGAGGAAGTATTAGTTCCATGAACACATACAACACTCATTTGTTGAAGGATAGGAGTGTGAAGCTGCCCCTAAATGTCGTGTGACCCAGGAGTGGGATTGGAGTGTCTCCTTGAGGCAAGCCCACACTTTCATTCGTGTGACTTGGGAATTGGATTCTTGGGATCCAGTAAAGGGCTACCTGGATAGCACTCCAGATTTTGGGTTTTCCTTACGGCTTAGGTGTTCCACCCAAGGAGAGCAGAGAGGAGGTATGAGAAAGACCACCTGCTTTAGCTACTCACATACTATATTGCTTCCCCCTTTTGCACATCTTAGGAAGTGAATCTTAAATAGGTAATAGTTTAAATAAAGTAGCCCATATTTCAGCTTGAGCTTTCTATGTGTGGTCTTGTTATGTCATGCATTGGTCAGCAATTCATTTTTCCAAACACAAAAGGTCCGTGCCTCAGGATGAGAATTATAGATTATTCTTGTTGTCAATTTATATTTCACAGTTTGCCTTCAGGAACTCCTATTGATCTCCTTTCTTTTTATACTGCAATTCGTACTGGCTTTAACTTTATAGTGACGTTTTGATACATATTATTGCAAGAGGAGCAAAAATATGGGAAATTGAAATTTAAAAAGGGTAGAGATACATAAGACACGATATGTCATTCTTTTGAAAAAAGAAAAGAAATAAGCATCCCTATTGTAATGTTTATATGTGCAGAATATTTAGAAGGTGTGATATCTGTAGAAATCAGAGCTTTGTATCTGGGAGAAAATGGATATCTTCAGAACTCTGAATCTGGTAATGAATACTAATTTGAAGGTTCACAAATTTTCAAGTGTTGTGTTCACAGTACCCACTATTTTGATACCTATCTTTGATGAGCATGATGGATAAAGGAAAAATGGCTAAAAAATAATGACAGCAACTGTTTAAAATTATAAGTTTTGTAGCTTTGTTCATTAGTTGTAAGTCAGAATGGGTACATTATGGATAGCATAGGGAAGAGATAACACCCCTGTGGTGTTTGTTTTGCTGTTTGTACCCCTGTTCAGAAGATTTCACTTCAATTTATGTCCCTGTGATAACTGGATTTTGAAAATTTGGCTCTTTGTGGAAACAACGATTTGTGATAAAACTTCAGTGGGAACAACTTTTTCCCATGATAACTCTTTCAGGTGTGAATTTCCCTTCCAAGGGGTTGAGTTATCTCACTTCCTGTTGTTTCACCCCCATTTTTATCTATGAGTTGATTGTAAGCTTGATGTTTGTAACTCAATGACTGGAGACCCCGGTGGCGCAGTGAGTTAAACTCTTGTGCCAGCAGGACTGAAGACCTCGATTCTGGTTAGAGCACAGATTAGCTCCCACTGTCAGCTCCAGTCCCCCATGCAGGGAAATGAGAGAAGCCTCCCAAAAGGATGGTAAAACATCAAAACATCCAGGCGTCCTCTGGGCAGGTGGCCAATTCTCTCACAGCAGAAGAGACTTGCAGTTTCTAAAAAAAAACCCCAGAGATTGCCTATAGTAGACAATAAAGGAATTTCTCCTCATTTGGGGTGTAATAGAGGCAGATTTATGGCCATTCTAGATAAATTGTTCTGGCAGTTTCATCCAGTGGTGACTCAATAAACAGATAAATCACATTGATTCAGTGGGACTACTCTAGTTGGCAATAACAAGATTCAGTCTCTTATCCTATTTAAGGCATTACAATCATCCAGTATTTATGGAATCAGTCAGAATTGCCCTGGAAATCTAGTTTTGCTCTGTAACTTTAAAAGTTATTACAAATATATAGCAGAACTGAGAAAGCTGACTTTGGGAAATTAAGTATGCATCAGTTTAAAGCAGACACATTCATATTCTTTAAAATAAGCTCATGACTTATATAAGCTAATTAATTTTTGAAGGAAAAGATTAGATTGGTTTAGGCCCATTAAATAGTTGGCATTTGAAACATGAGTTATGTATCTACCAGTGATGCATTTTCATATTTATTGAGGTGTGGTTCATGGCATAAAACAAAGTTTATATTTGAAAAATTCACATGGATTCCATAAATTCTTAGTCATCCCCCTCCTCCCCAACCCCATCTTTGTTGCCTGGATTGTTGACTGGACACAACTTGCTATCTTTGAGATTTAAATATTTCATATCACAAAAGAAGATGTTATTTATTTATTTATTTCTAATATTTCTACCCCGCCCTTCTCAACCCCCAAGGGGGGACTCAGAGTGGCTTACACTGGCAGTGATTCGATATCGACACATAAAAAAAACAAATACAATAAATATAACAAAGTTTAAACAGTAAAAATAGTAAATTAAAAACAATCTTAAAACATTATTATCAGCCAATAGTTGCATCCAGTCCAATTTCTCATCCGAGGTGCTTTCATGCCTGTTATCCAAAGGCCTGGTCCCCAAACCATGATTTCAATTTTTTCCTAAATGAAAGGAGGGATGATGCCAATCTAATTTCACTAGGGAGTGAGTTCCACAGATGGGGGGGGGGGCACCAAGAAGGCCCTGTCCCTCATCCCCACCAACGCGTTTGTGAAGCTGGTGAGGCCGAGAGCAGGGCCTCCCCGGATGATCTTTAACTATGGGGTGGAACGTAGAGGGAGATACGTTTGGACAAGTAAGCTGGGCAGGAACTGCATTGGGTTTTATAGGCCAAGACCAGCACTTTAAATTGTGCTCAGAAATAGACTGGCAGCCAGTGGAGCTGGCACAGCAGGGGGGTGGTATGCTGTCTGTATGATGCTCCGAAGCAATCTGGCTGCTGCCCGTTGGAGTAGATGGAGTTTCTGAAAAGTCTTCAAAGACAACTCCATGTAGAGTGCATTGCAGTAATCTATTTGGGATGTAACCAGAGTGTAGACCACCATGGCCAGATCAGACTTCCCAAGGTATGGGTGCAGCTAGCACACAAGCTTTAACTGTGCAAAAGCTCCCCTGGCCACAGCCAAAATCTAGGGTTCCAGGCTCAGTGATGAATCCAGGATCACTCCCAAGCTGAAAACCTGCATCTTCAGGAGAAGTGTAACCCCATCCAGCACTGTAACCCTATGCCCTGTTCAACCTTTCGACTGACCAAGAGGACCTCTGTTTCGTCTGGATTCAATTTCAATTTGTTATTCCTCATCCAGTCAGACACAGCTGCAAAGCACTGGTTCAAGGTTTGAACAGCCTCCTTAGTAACAGGTGGGAAGGAGTGACAGATTTGGACGTCATCTGCATACAGATAGCATAGTACTGCGAAAATCCGGATGATCTCCCCCAGCGGCTTCATGTAGATGATAAACAACATCAGGGACAGTAATGAACCCTGAGGGACTCCACAAGACAATGGTTGTGGAGTCAAACAGGTGTCTCCCAATAACATCTTCTGGGACTGTCCCTCTAGGAAGGACTGGAGCCACTGTAAAGCAGTACCACCAAGTCCCATTCCTGCGAGGCATCCCAGAAGGATACCGTGGTCAATTGTATCGAAAGCCCCTGAAAGGTCCAGCAGAACCAACAGGGACACACTCCCCCTGTCTAGCTCCCAGCGAAGATCATCTCCTAAGGCAACCAAGGCTATTTCAGTTCCATGTCCCAGCCTGAAGCCAGACTGTGCCAGATGTAGATAATCAATGTCTACCAAGAACTCCTGGAGTTGTGAGGCCACCTCATGTTCCATGACTTTACCCAAATAGGGGAGATTGGAGACTGGCCAATAGTTGACTAATTGAGTGAGGTCCAGTGATGGGTTTTTCAACAGTGGTTTTATAACAGCCCGTTTTAGGCTGGCTGAAATTTTGCCCTCTCATAAGGAGGCATTAACCACCACCTTAACCCACTCTGCCGAAACCCCTCTGGCTTCCTTTATCAGCCATGATGGACAGGGGTCTAAGATGCATGTGGTAGGCCTCGCCTCTCCAAAAATCTTGTCCAAGTCCTCGAGCTGAACTAATTGAAATGAATCCATCAAAATCAGGCAAGCGGGTGCTTATGTTCATTCCACAGAGACTGCAGTTAACGTGGCATCAAAGTTGGAATGGATCAGAGCGACTTTGTCTGCAAAGAACCAAGCAAATGTTTCACAGCGATCTGACGAGTCGTCAGGGATCTTGCTCTGAGGCGGATTTAACAAAACTCTGACAACTTGAAATAGCTCAGCTGGACGGTTCTTTCCAGATGCAATATTGGCAGCAAGAAAAGATTTCTGGGTCCTTAAGAAGGCACCCAGGCGTGCTCGGGCTGATCCGCTATGCTTCTGCTGCCACATGCACTCTAGCTTCCTTTTCTTTCGCTTCATTGCTACCAAATTGTCAGTGAACCAAGGGGCTGGTTTAGCTCAGTTACTCATGAAGGGGTGTTCTGGAGCAATCATGTCTATTGCCCTGGTCATCTCCCTATCCCAGAGAGAGACCAGAGTCACTTACCGAAGAGGTGGGGAAATCCCCAAAGGCCATCAGGAATCCACTGTAATTCATAAGTCTCCTGGAGCGGACCATTTTAATGGGTCCACCACCCCTGCACAGATTAGGAGGCGCAATGAGTCTAAACATGGAAATATGATTTTTCAGATAACAGCTCTCAGACACTATAGTCATCGGATTCAGAAGGTTATTTTTTTTCCTGAAGAGTCACTTTGCCTGTTGTAACCTATATAATATTATGATGTTGATCAAGTGCCTGTATATATTAGGGCTGGGTGATTTCGTTTCGTTAATTCATAATTCGTTAATAATTCGTTAATTTTTCCAATTACAAAACGATAATGAACCATTCTGGAGCAATTATTTAAAAAAACGAATTTTCAAAAATGTTTTGTAAATGCTTCGTATTTCGATATTGTATTCGTTTCGTTATTGTTTTGAGGTCGTTTTGTTATTATTTCCGCATGTCTGGGCCAGTTTTATGGTTTAATTAGTGAAAAAAATTTATAATATCACACCAACAGTCAACAACAGAGGGAGAGGGAAGCTTCAGAAGGTTTTGGAGGTTTTTTAGCGTATTTTGCGGTCGCATCCGCCATTAACGAATCGATTCGTGATTGTTTCGGAAATCGATTCGTTAATTTTTTACCATTTACGAAATTTCGTAAATATTGAACTTTTTAAAAGGAAAATTTTGTAATTATTTTAAATATCGAAACAAAAAAAAACCCAAATACAAATCGATTTTAGAAACAATTTTTTCCGTTGTTACCCAGGCCTAGTATATATCTTTAGCTTATAGGGAAGAGTGAATTAATTTTCTTATTGAGTTAATTTCACATGTTCATAATGTTGAGGTGCCTACAGACTGAATCTCTACACAACTGAAATTGATCAAATCTAATGTATCATGCCAAGGCAGAGACTGCATGCTACTCTAAAGCAGCCTTAGAAGGGGCAGGATGAAAATGAGTGTAGAGGACTTTCAAAACAAGGTAGTGCCTCGATTGTCAGAGAACAAAAGCAGACCTGACAATATTGGAAGAGTCATCACTTTATCTCATTCCTTCATCTCAATGTCTTAAAACTGAAATTGTTTCCATCTTAAGGAGAATGGAGTCAATTTTGATAAATTTGTCAAAATTTAACAGAAAATTATCTCCCATTTGTACAAAAAATCATGCACAACTATCCCTAGCACAGAAAAGACTGCATAGTACTTACAAGTCCTATAGATGTTAAGGATGAAATACACAGGGGTTCCAACCAGACTTTAAAGAGGTAAGCACTTAAATGTTTAGACCAAATATGTCAGTTTTCTTTCTTCCTACATTTTCCCCCTAAAATGGCAATTACTGCAAGTCACTTGAACATAAAGTAATGGGCAAAATTTCAGAAATTCTTCTAAAAAAATTAATTGATTCACATTCTCATCTGTTGCAAGGGACACTTTTCCTCCAAAACAGCTCAAAGAGTCCTAAATACTAGGCCTGTTTGATCAAGAAAAAAATTGTTTCTAAAATCAATTCGTAATTGGGGTGTTTTTTTGTTTCGATATTTAAAATATTTACAAAACTTTCCAAAAAAATGTTTTGTTATTTACGAAATTTCGTAAATATTTACAAAACATTTTAGAAACAATTTTTTTCTTGATCAAACAGGCCTAGATTTCTCTCTCTCTTTCCCACCTTTATTATTTATTATTATAATAAATAGCCTGAGTAACTATGAGGAGCCACCTACCTGCTTGGCCAAAAGATCCCCCTCCAGAACGCTATCACTTTGCTCTCCTGGGCACCGCCATCTTTACTGCTCTACGGCGTGAGCAATCCCTTTCCCTGCTTCACCTACGGAAAGCCTGAAGGGACATACTTTCTTCCTCAAAAAAAATACGTATTTGAATACTTGCTTGGTCTGTGAAGCTTGGTTGGCAGGTTGAGGCGTGTGTGGGAGGGAAACTGATGGTCAAGGCGAAGGCAGGGGAGAAGGGCGCGCGCGAAAGGGAGGGAGATGTGATTGGTCGGCGGGGCAGATGATTGACAGAAACAGGAGAAGGTCGTTGCAGCCAAGCGAAGAGAAAGAGAGGAGGGCGCCCTCCTCCTCCTCCTCCTCCTCCAGCTGGGAAGAGAGCAAGCGAAGAGAGAGAGAGAGGAGGGCGCCCTCCTCCTCCTCCTCCTCCTCCTCCTCCAGCTGGGAAGAGAGCAAGCGAAGAGAGAGAGAGAGGAGGGCGCCCTCCTCCTCCTCCTCCTCCTCCAGCTGGGAAGAGAGCAAGCGAAGAGAGAGAGAGAGGAGGGCGCAGCAGCCCGAGCCGATCGGATGGCGCGCGCGCTCCTGCGCCCTCCTCCTCCTCCTCCCCCTCCAGCTGGGAAGAGAGCAAGTGAAGAGAGAGAGAGAGGAGGGCGCCCTCCTCCTCCTCCTCCTCCTCCAGCTGGGAAGAGAGCAAGCGAAGAGAGAGAGAGAGGAGGGCGCCCTCTTCCTCCTCCTCCTCCTCCAGCTGGGAAGAGAGCAAGCGAAGAGAGAGAGAGAGAGAGGAGGAGGAGGAGGGCACAGGAGCGCGCGCGCCATCCGATCGGCTCGGGCTGCTGCGCCCTCCTCTCTCTCTCTCTTCGCTTGCTCTCTTCCCAGCTGGAGGAGGAGGAGGAGGAGGAGGGCGCCCTCCTCTCTCTCTCTCTTCGCTTGCTCTCTTCCCAGCTGGAGGAGGAGGAGGAGGAGGAGGGCGCCCTCCTCTCTCTCTCTCTTCGCTTGCTCTCTTCCCAGCTGGAGGAGGAGGAGGAGGAAGAGGGCGCCCTCCTCTCTCTCTCTCTTCGCTTGCTCTCTTCCCAGCTGGAGGAGGAGGAGGAGGAGGAGGGCGCCCTCCTCTCTCTCTCTCTTCACTTGCTCTCTTCCCAGCTGGAGGGGGAGGAGGAGGAGGAGGGCGCAGGAGCGCGCGCGCCATCCGATCGGCTCGGGCTGCTGCGCCCTCCTCTCTCTCTCTCTTCGCTTGCTCTCTTCCCAGCTGGAGGAGGAGGAGGAGGAGGAGGGCGCCCTCCTCTCTCTCTCTCTTTGCTTGCTCTCTTCCCAGCTGGAGGAGGAGGAGGAGGAGGAGGAGGAGGGCGCCCTCCTCTCTCTCTCTCTTCGCTTGCTCTCTTCCCAGCTGGAGGAGGAGGAGGAGGAGGAGGGCGCCCTCCTCTCTTTCTCTTCGCTTGGCTGCAACGACCTTCTCCTGTTTCTGTCAATCATCTGCCCCGCCGACCAATCACATCTCCCTCCCTTTCGCGCGCGCCCTTCTCCCCTGCCTTCGCCTTGACCATCAGTTTCCCTCCCACACACGCCTCAACCTGCCAACCAAGCTTCACAGACCAAGCAAGTATTCAAATACGTATTTTTTTTGAGGAAGAAAGTATGTCCCTTCAGGCTTTCCGTAGGTGAAGCAGGGAAAGGGATTGCTCACGCCGTAGAGCAGTAAAGATGGCGGTGCCCAGGAGAGCAAAGTGATAGCGTTCTGGAGGGGGATCTTTTGGCCAAGCAGGTAGGTGGCTCCTCATAGTTACTCAGGCTATTTATTATAATAATAAATAATAAAGGTGGGAAAGAGAGAGAGAAATCTAGGCCTGTTTGATCAAGAAAAAAATTGTTTCTAAAATGTTTTGTAAATATTTACGAAATTTCGTAAATAACAAAACATTTTTTTGGAAAGTTTTGTAAATATTTTAAATATCGAAACAAAAAAACACCCCAATTACGAATTGATTTTAGAAACAATTTTTTTCTTGATCAAACAGGCCTAGTATTTAGGACTCTTTGAGCTGTTTTGGAGGAAAAGTGTCCCTTGCAACAGATGAGAATGTGAATCAATTAATTTTTTTAGAAGAATTTCTGAAATTTTGCCCATTACTTTATGTTCAAGTGACTTGCAGTAATTGCCATTTTAGGGGGAAAATGTAGGAAGAAAGAAAACTGACATATTTGGTCTAAACATTTAAGTGCTTACCTCTTTAAAGTCTGGTTGGAACCCCTGTGTATTTCATCCTTAACATCTATAGGACTTGTAAGTACTATGCAGTCTTTTCTGTGCTAGGGATAGTTGTGCATGATTTTTTGTACAAATGGGAGATAATTTTCTGTTAAATTTTGACAAATTTATCAAAATTGACTCCATTCTCCTTAAGATGGAAACAATTTCAGTTTTAAGACATTGAGATGAAGGAATGAGATAAAGTGATGACTCTTCCAATATTGTCAGGTCTGCTTTTGTTCTCTGACAATCGAGGCACTACCTTGTTTTGAAAGTCCTCTACACTCATTTTCATCCTGCCCCTTCTAAGGCTGCTTTAGAGTAGCATGCAGTCTCTGCCTTGGCATGATACATTAGATTTGATCAATTTCAGTTGTGTAGAGATTCAGTCTGTAGGCACCTCAACATTATGAACATGTGAAATTAACTCAATAAGAAAATTAATTCACTCTTCCCTATAAGCTAAAGATATATACTAGGCCTGGGTAACAACGGAAAAAATTGTTTCTAAAATCGATTTGTATTTGGGTTTTTTTTTGTTTCGATATTTAAAATAATTACAAAATTTTCCTTTTAAAAAGTTCAATATTTACGAAATTTCGTAAATGGTAAAAAATTAACGAATCGATTTCCGAAACAATCACGAATCGATTCGTTAATGGCGGATGCGACCGCAAAATACGCTAAAAAACCTCCAAAACCTTCTGAAGCTTCCCTCTCCCTCTGTTGTTGACTGTTGGTGTGATATTATAAATTTTTTTCACTAATTAAACCATAAAACTGGCCCAGACATGCGGAAATAATAACAAAACGACCTCAAAACAATAACGAAACGAATACAATATCGAAATACGAAGCATTTACAAAACATTTTTGAAAATTCGTTTTTTTAAATAATTGCTCCAGAATGGTTCATTATCGTTTTGTAATTGGAAAAATTAACGAATTATTAACGAATTATGAATTAACGAAACGAAATCACCCAGCCCTAATATATACAGGCACTTGATCAACATCATAATATTATATAGGTTACAACAGGCGCCCTCCTCTCTCTCTCTTCGCTTGGCTGCAACGACCTTCTCCTGTTTCTGTCAATCATCTGCCCCGCCGGCCAATCACATCTCCCTCCCTTTCGTGCGCGCCCTTCTCCCGTGCCTTCGCCTTGACCATCAGTTTCCCTCCCCACACACGCCGCCCTCAACCTGCCAACCAAGCTTCACAGACCAAGCAAGTATTCAAATACATAATTTTTTTTGAGGAAGAAAGTATGTCCCTTCAGGCTTTCCGTAGGTGAAGCAGGGAAAGGGAAAGGGCTCCCAGGCACCAGCAGCACTCAGCAGCCTCCATCCCATTAACGAGACGAGCTGGGTCTTTCCGGGTTTGAAAAAATGTTTTGAAATCGTGTCGGATATGCTAAAAATAACGAATAAATTCCGAAAAATGAATTAACGAACTAAAATCGACAGGCCTACTAAATACATTAATTTATATCCATACAACCACAGTAATCTGTGGATTGACCACCTTCTTGCTGAAATCAATAAAAGTGTCTGGTGATGGCCAAGAGCTCTCTTTCTGTAATGATTGTTATGGTGACAAACAACAGCAAAGACAAGAGTGATATTCCAGTGGTGCCAAACCAGGTTTGGCTAAACTGGAGAGTAGGGACTTCACATGGTTCAGGAGCAGAGCTTTTAAACAGCTCCATGAAATCCAGGTCAAGAACATAGACCCATGCTGGAAAAAGAGAGAAAACACTCCTCTAAGCACTGGTAGGACCCAAGACAAAGTGCAGTTCAAGTAAGAAACATAGGGTTCCAGATTATATGCAAAAATGTATTATACAAGTAATGGATCCTACTGTACTCCTATAGGAATTGGAAGAACTTTCATTTGGTTTTCATATGTTAAAGAATGTTACACATAGCTATGTATATCCCATATGTGAAATATATGTGATAGGAAAAATTATGTTTGAAAATGGGTGGAAAAATCACATGCATATTTTTGTTAAAAATAATTTGAATGAAATGAACTTATAATTGAATACATATGAAACAGAGATGGGTTAGAAATAGATTCTTTCATTTACCTCAATTAGCCAAAAAACATTTAATTTTTGATTCAAATTTGATATCAAGCTGGGGATGGGGTGGATTTTCCATCAATACATTGTTTAGTTATTTCATCCCTTCAGGTGACATTGCTCTTTTATAGCTTCCAAAATTGGTTTAATATTACTTTTGATCAATATGCATCGTGAGTACTGGAAGTTTTGGCATTCTCCCATGTTTGAGGTCAGTTTCCAATGTCTTTTTTTAGTCTTCTCCAGCTTATTTGAGGCATCTTTTCATTTTAGTTGAGGCATATTGCCTCACAGCTTGAGTGCTTGATTTGCAAGCTCCCTTCTGATGATTTATATCTGTAGAGAAAGGAAGCCAAATGCAATCAGCAATTGAAATAAACAACCCTCTAGCTAGCAAATTGTTTGTCCCTCTGATGGTCTCTGAAGGCGAGTTCTGCATAGCTTGCAAAAATTCACTGAAGCAAACATGAATACAGCCAGACACACACATTTTGACCTTTGATGGAAAAGCACGGACATGTCTGATACCCTAAAAATACCCTCTCTTAACTGTGAGGTCTCTATGGAAGAATTGTGCTGAGAAATATAGTTACTTCATGAAACCCTGGATTGTTCTTGCTGTGTGCCTTCAAGACATTTCCAATTTACAGCCACCCTAAGATGAACCTTTCATGCTCCCTTTCTTGACCAGATTTGTTCTGAAGAGGTTTGCAATTGCTTTCCTCTGAGACTGAATGAGTGCAATTTTTCCCCCAAATCTTCTTTGTGGGTGACCATGGATCATTTTCCAGAGTCCGATCTCAATAAGCAAATGAGTACATACCTTAAAAACAGGATTATTTAAAACTCAGTAAAGCATACTGTTGTAACCTCTATTGACTCTTTGATTCCTTCCAGACAGGGACGGTTGTTTTGGGCAGGGTGTAGGGACTTAAACCTACTTTGGAGCAGGTTTAAGCCCTGTCTGGAAGAGTCCATTTAGGCTCTTTCTACACTGCCATATAAAGCACAGATTATTTGTTTTGAACTGGATTATATGGAATGGAATAGCTCTGGGTTATGATTTTGGACTATGTGGTTTTAATTAATCATTTTACTGCTTGATGTTTTTAACTTTTTGGATTTTAATGTATTTCCTTATTTTACTTGTATGTATTTGTGAGGCATCCAATTGTTGCCTACTGTAAAGCCGCTCTGAGTCCCCTTTAGGGTGAGAAGGCTGGGGTATAAATGTAGTAAATAAATAAATAGATATGGTAATATAAACTAATTTAATCTAGTTCAAAGCAGATAATGTGTACTGCTTCTTGGCAGGGGGTTGGACTGGATGGCCCATGAGGTCTCTTCCAATTCTTTGATTCTATGACCTGCTTGGATAATTTAGATTATATGGCAGGGTAGAAGGGCCACGAGTCTACTCCAGCAGGGACTAACAACTGGATATTGGTCTTTGCCTCTGTGGAAGGAACTTCAATATTGAAGATTTTGTCGCCCTCATTGAAAGCTCTTTTTCCACTGTAATATTTAATATTGAAACATTGTGGGGAAGAGTTACTATGGCCCCTTCTATACTGCCATATAAAATCCAGATTATCTGCTCTGAACTGGCAATGTTGACTTAGATAATCTAGTTCAAAGCAGATAATCTGGATTATTTACTTTGATAATCCGGATTATATGGCATGTAGAAGGAGCATATGAGAGTCCCTCAGCTCTTCTTCTTCTTTACCTCAGACCTCACTTGACTGGGAAAGGAGAAGTACCCCTAGGGATGTTTGACACCACTTTTATTTCTAAGGCATTCTTAAGGATTTTATAAGACATTTATTTTTCTTAAAATAAAAGCTTGAAATTAGTGTGTCTTATAATTGATGGCATTTTAGAATTGAAGAAGTATATTAATTCAAAAAAAATGTTTAAAGAAATTCAGCTAAAATAATGGAGCACCCTGTGGCCAGTAATTAAAACTTTCTGTTTTAAAAGTCTGTCTATACTTTGTGTTCTTTTGAAGGAAATAAAACTCTTTGTTATGGATTTTTTTAAACCCTGGTTTATGATTTTCTGACTTTACCAGCTGTCTGGAGTTCTCACTGTAGTGTTGTTCTTATACTATCAGAGTGTTAGATGGGGTTAGTAAAGGCTGAAGTTGTGTGAGGGAGGATATAACTGACACATAATTGCATATATGGCTTTCAGACTTGCTGTGAGGGGCTATGGTGGTAAACCAAGCCTTGCTAAGAATGTGCAAGTGTGGGTGAAAAGTGTGTATTACCAACCATGTCTGGCACATGTAATAAGTGGATGCATTATGTTACATTGATCAGTAACTTAGCACGGAATTAAAGCTAGAGTTGCTATAATGTAAACAAAAAAGGATATAAAAGCGAAACTTATAGAAGCAATAAGAAAGAAGCAAGAAAAAATTAAAGAAAATTAAGCATCTATCTATATTACCATTTCTCACCCCATACACAGATTCATAAAATCTTAGAGTTACAGGAAGCCACAAACGCCGTGTAGTCCAACTCTCTGCTATGCAGGAATGTATAACTGGAACAGACCTGAAGGGTGCCCATCCAACCTCTATTTGAATCCCCCAGTGGTGGAGTCCATTGTTGTTGTTTTTCATTTAAAATACTTGTTGCCTGTACCAAATAGCCTCCATTTTTACAGACCCACATTCTCAAACCATACATGCATGTAAATATGTCTTCACACGTGTTTATGAAGAACATTGTGCACGCACGTTCTGCTATTATTGCAGGCAAACATAGCAAGAACATACCACTTCCCACAGCAAGCAACCATAGCACAAACATCACTCCAGCCAATTATCTTTACACTTGGAAATCCCCAAATTTCACAGAGCTTTTGTTTTGGGCCATTTCAAAACTGAAAGGGTGATATTTTCAAATTTCCCATGTGCAGTATACCTAGCCATGTCAGTTTAATTGGTATGATCTTCTATATTACCTTATTAGAAGTTATTTTTAATAAGTAACATTTGATATATTACCTTATTAGCAGTTATTTTTAATAAGTAACATTTGATATTGATTCTTTATTGCAAACTAGCATGAAAGCAGGGCTATCACTTGTTGTCACCTTTGGTGATATTCCCTGCTGCACAACACTGTGGATCTCGTCATATTAGGAAATACTCCATTTCTCAAACTGATTGGAGATGATTTCCAAAAGGTCCCTCACATGACACTTGCCCCATCCCATTGGTGATCCATTGAAATCTGTCTGTAAAATGTTGCAGAAACGGAATATTACTAGATGATACTCTAATCATAGTATTTGAAAATTTATGCCGGCACTGAAATGACATCAAGGGATAGAATTCTCCTCCTCTCCCATTCACCCTATCTGTTGTGTGCCATGTGGACCCTCACTTTTTGCCCCTAGTTAAGCCTTTTTTAGTTGGAGGGATTAATACTTTATGTACAGTTTCTGGGGGTCACTCTAGACAGCTGCTTTGCATTTGAAGCCTCGGCCACCCTGCCCCTTTAATAATTCCCTCAGGGGCAGAGTCTCTGGCAAGGCACTTCCAGTTCTTGAAGGAGTCAGTCTTTTTATGGCTGAAAGGTGAAGAGGGAGGAAGACCAGTAGGTCTACAAAATAGCACATCCGGTTTGAGCTGTATGAGCTGTATTCAAGTCCAATCAGATCTGTATTCAAGTCCAGTCAGAGTTAAATATTGAGACCAACTTACAGACAGTTGAAAATCATACAAGTAGGAGACAATAAGAAGAAATAAATATTCAAGACCCTCAGTTCGGCCAGAACTGTGTCTATCTCTCAAAGACTTTATCTCTCCTCGTAAAGACTTCATAGTGAGACCCAGGAGGAGAAAAAAATCTAAAATTATTTTCCGTTAATACATTCTTATTTGATTCAGCTATATAGTCTCTGTCCTGTTCCCTGTGTAGCCAGTTCAACTTCCAAGTAGTTAAGATAGCGTGGGGGCAGATAACTATCCTTTCACTATTCCTGAGCTGTATAATTATTTTTCATTTAATTTTTAAATATTGCGTTTTTGAAAAGTAACCATTGTTGGAAAATTAACATTGCTTAAAATAATTAAAACATATAAGGGATATGTAAGTTTGCTAAGGCTAACTTGTTTTCAATTCACATTAATAGCAGAGAGATAAGAAAAGTAAGATTGAGTCTCAAGCTTTATTTCCAGACATTTGTTTTTGGCACTCATTTCTGTAGTCATGGACTCTTTACCTTGTGTTTAGTTTGAAACTGAATAAAATTGGCCCACTTCCTAGTATGCATTGGAATGGAACTCCTCATCATTGTGTGCCATGCTAGACATTTTAAACAGAAGGAAACAAGCTGTGGCTCTGAAATCTTAAAGGTTTTATTCAGTCTCCAAATGCATTTGAAGAATACATGAGTAGTCTTGGTGTTATATTACACACTCTATTTCTCAGTGTGTGCCAGCCATTTGTTCAAAAGTCATGTGAACTAGTACTGCATAAACACTAATGTAAGTATGGTTGCTTCATTGTTGCTGTTGTGTTTCTTGAAGTCATTTCTGGTTAATGGCCACCTTAAGGTAAATTTGTTCAGAGAGAGATTTGCCTGTGGCTTCCTGAGACACTGAGAGATTGTGACTTGTGCAACATCACCCAGTGGGTTTCCTCTTTTTGGTATAAATTTCTATTGTGATATATGAAAAAAAGAAACATACAAACTTTAGAATTCAACAATCCAAATCCAAGTATTATTTCTTGTGTCCCACCACCTCCCCATTCTCACCTATGAACCACCACCCATGACTTTCAACACCACACCACATGAAACTAGTATCTATCAAAAATGGCTACCAGTGGAACCCATCACATGATGCAAGCTTGTACCATGGGTTCCAGTGTGGGGTTTTTTCTACACTTCCTAAGTTGATTGGCAATCGACTTCTTTTTCAATTCTTGTATAGAGGAATGTAAAAATGCCTAATTTAATATGTGATGGAAATTCCCCCTTGCCCACTTTTAAACATAATAATGGTGTCATCATGGGGGGAGGAGCCAAGATGGGCAGTATTGATTCCTTTCTTCTGCCATTACTATTTTGGGACTGAGGGGGGAGGAAAGGTAATTTATATCTCTTTTTAAATGTCAAATAAATAAAATAAATAGACTCATCTTTTGAATTGAGAGCTATCAGTACTTATAAAGAGAAATTGTAATATCCAAGGAAAACAGGGAAGGAGACAGTGGAAGCAGAAACATGTCTCCCATGTGATGAGAAGGCAAATGGATAATTAGAAGAGAAAATGGAAAGAGGGAAACCATGTGATGGGGTAGAAAAATCAAGACGGGGCATTGTGAAGCTTAAGGGAAAAATAACTATCCCAAACACTTTACTTATTCCATTGGATGAAGTCCTTGAAAGGTGATTGGAAATGGCTTTCACTAGACCTTTACAGGAACCTTTCATTTCCTCATGGAAATACAAGAAAACAACGAGACAAGAGTTGGTGGACTTAGTATCTAATAATGAAATTAACAGCCTGAGGGCCCTTCCACACAGCCCTATATCCCAGAATATCAAGGCAGAAAATCCCACATGATCTGAGTGTGGATTCAGATAACCCAGTTCAAAGCAGATATTGTGGGATTTTCTGCCTTGATATTCTGGGATATAGGGCTGTGTGGAAGGGCCCTGGACAACATTCTTCCCTGAAAATATTAGGTTTTGAACAGTGCTGAACATTCAATAGCACCCAAGGGTTTGGAGCTTATTTGCAGTTCTACAGTAAGCTCATTGGATCAATGGAATCTTCATAAATCAATGTTTATGTAAGTTCAATTGATTTGAAAGCTCTCCTTTCGTTAGGACTGGAAAGCTGATTAAAGTCTAGGAAGCTCGGCATATGCAGAACATGGTCATATAGCAGATTTCTACTGACCATCAGATAACTGAAAAAGTATTTCTAAGAAAAATGATACCCTGTGCATAATACAAGTGTGCATTATACTGAACATCTTCAGAGCCACAGCTGTAGAACAGATTTTGTCAAAAAATATGTTGATGTTGATCCAAGTTTGGAAGCCTCCAAGTAATGAAAAAAGCAATGTAACTGGACATAACAAATATATTTTAGTTTGTCACATTTCCTTTTGGTTTTTTTTCCTGAAAATGTCATGATCACTAGGACTATTATAATAACCTCTGCCCTTTGTATTTTGCATTACAGGAAGCTCAAATGAGATTATTTACTTACATTACTTTAGAAAGAGTCATCCTTATTTTTTTTTTCTAATCGAGCTACTGAGGTCTCCTCCTGCATGTAATTTATGTACTAATATCAAATAAGCTATAATCCTCTTATGCTCAAGTCCACATAGCATATCAAATGCCCTTTTATATTTCTTTTACATCCTTTGCTTTAAATAGTAATGTGTTAAATGATATATAAATCAGAAAGTAACATTTGTTTGATGTAAATGAACCCACAGTAATTTCCCATATATGTGCTTGAAATGTGAAAGAGGGAAGAAGCAAATACTTGGCTGACATTCAGAGCCTCCGATAAGGCTGTGACGTTCATATGAGACCAGAATGCTAAAAGAAAGAGCTTAAGTGTGCTATGACATTCTGTAAAATATCTCAAAATGCAAATTCTTTATACTCTTCATATATACTGTTCATTGCATGACTTACGGGTGCGGTGACCTATATGTCAACCAGAGGATCAGAGACAGGAGGTTTTAAGCAAAAAAAGTCTATCTCCCTGTTATAAAGAGGTGGCTGGTGGCCCTTGTCAGTAGGAAGGTTTTAATATGAATTTTAAAAGAATTACTCAAGTGCTGAACTCAATCCTCCACATAGGTTCAGCATTTTGGATCAGTCATCTAAATTTGGAAACTGTCATCTACAATTGATGCAAGGTAGCAGCTGAAGTTGCCTGGCAATGGAAATGTGAGGAAGTGGTCACTGGAGCTATGAGGTTTGATTGCTCAAGGTAGGAAAATGGTCCAGCACTTTCTACCCTCCCATCTCAGTGCAGCTTTCCAGTATAAAACAGTTGCTGAGAAGAGTTCAGGTTGGATAATACGGCTTTGAATTTGATTCAATGTTTGTACCAGCTATATGTGCTAATAATAGTGTATTGATGTTGTTTATTTGTTCAGTCACTTCTGACTCTTTGTGACCTCATGGACGAGCCCACACTAGAGCTCCCTGTCGGCCATTGCCACCTCCAGCTCCTTCAAGGTCACTTCAAAGATAACATCCATCCATCTTGGCCACGGTTGGCCCCTCTTCCTTTTTCCTTCCATTTTCCCCATCATTATCTTATCCAAGCTTATGTGTCCAAAGTATTTCATCTTTGCCTCTAATAGCTTTCCCTCCAATGAGCAATTGGATTTTATTTCCTGGAGGATGGACTGGTTGGATCTTCTTGAGGTCCAAGGCACTCTCCACCTTTTCCTCCAACACCACAGTCCAAAAGCTTCTATCTTCCATCGCTCAGCCTTCCTTATGGTCCAGCTCTCACATTCATTCAGTTACTACGAGGAATACCATTGCTTTAACTATGCCAGTGAGATATCTCTACTCTTAACTATTTTATCAAGATTAGTCATTGCTCTCCTCTCAAGAAGTGTCTTATGATTTCCTGGCTGCAATCTGCATCTGAAGTAATCTTTGTGCCTAGAAATACAAAGCCTGCCACTGCCTCTATGTTTTCTCCCTCTATTTTCTAGTTATCAATCAGTCTGGTTGCCATAATCTTGGTGTTTTGATGTTCAACTGCAACTCAGTTTTTGCACTTTCTTTTTTTTACCTTGGTTATAAGACTCCTTGGCTCCTCCTTGCTTTCAGCCATCAAAGTTATATCATCTGCCTAGCTAAGGTTGTTAATGTTTCTTCCAGCAATTTTAACTCCAACCTTGGATTCATCAAGCCCTGCATGTCATGTCATGTGTTCTGTATACAAGGTGAGAGTATACAGCCCTGCCATACTCCTTTCCCAATCTTGAACCAGTCTGTTGTACCATGGTCTGTTCTCATTGTTGCTACTTGGTTGTTATACAAATTTCTCATGAGACAGACCAGGTGACTTGGTATCACCATACCACCAAGAATAGTGTAAATTCAAGCAAATTAGAAGGGTCAATGTTACTCTAAATTTTGAAAAGTCTGCAGGAGTGAGACTATCAGCATTCTTTTTGCCTGCACTGTTACACTTTCAAAATTCAAGCCCTTCTTTTAACCTTAAGAGTGTGAGAATCTACCAGTTTTCTTCTCATCGTGTTTTTCAAATTGTGGAAGCATTCTTTTCTCTCAAGGTTTTTTTTCTCTTCCCATCTGGATTTAAAAAAAATAGGGAAAAAAAACTACACAATTTCCTAATATATCCATTTCGAACAGATTTTTTTCCTTTATAGATCTCTCCCCCTTGAAATGCACCACAACTTTGGGTAGTAATTTCATAGGCAGGATACAGTCTATTCTGTTACAAGTTTCAGGAGGTGTGAACCTTATTTCTCTATGAAAATGTGAGCTCTCCAAATTAATTTTCTTCCCTTAATCCTCTTTAGCATAACCGGGTGGGAGCCAAATGGCTCAGAATAAGAACAAGCCTGTTCAGAATAATTCTCAGATATCAAATCTTTCAACAGATAGAATTGAATAATATGTTCAGCAAATAGGATGGTTAATAACAGTTGTCACAGTTACTGAAGCTAAAATAGTTAGACAGACAGACAGCCTGTTATCTATGGAGAATTACTGGCTGGAAACTAATTTTTATCAGAAAAAGAAAGTTATCATATTTATTTGGAGTATCATTACTCTACTTTGCTCAGGCTATTTATTATTAACGGAACCTTTTTACATTCTTGTTGTTGTTGACTTTGATATCATTCTCCACTTATAGTGCTCCTAAGGGAATTTCTTAGCAAGATTTGTTCAGAGGGGCTTTGCCTTTTTTTCCCTTTAAGACTAGGGTTCTGAGTTGCAAAGGTTCACCCAATTTGTTTCTATGACTGAGCAGGGATTCAAAAGCTGGTCTCCCTGAGTTATAGCTTAATGCACAAACCATTATATCATGATAGAGAGTTATGCTACATACTGCAGCAAATAATTCCACTTTCAGTGTCGTGACAT
Source organism: Anolis sagrei (assembly GCF_037176765.1). Taxonomy (NCBI): domain Eukaryota; kingdom Metazoa; phylum Chordata; class Lepidosauria; order Squamata; family Anolidae; genus Anolis; species Anolis sagrei. The sequence continues at coordinate 124,016,277 of NC_090023.1, forward strand.
CATCCTAGGAGTTGTACTTTAGAGACATACTAGTGCTCTCTGCACATAGATTTTAAATTCTATGAATCCTAAAGTACCATGCTGCCTTGACAGTTAAACTCTATGATTGTGGCTCTGAAAAGCAACTCTCCCTTTATGCCCTTTTAAAGATGTGTCTTCTTTTTTCTCAACGCAATCCTGTAAGCAGCTGTGAGTTCCTGAATAAAATCTTTTAATTCAGCTAGAATAACTTGTATTTTTATTATTTCTGTGTGTGTCAACAGTTTGTGAAAATTGTAAAAACAAAAACCCAATAAACGACAACCCTAGATCAATTTATCAATGAATCAAGGTTAGTACTGTACACAAACTCTCTCTTTTAAAAAAAAACCCTCCTTGTCTCTATTTTCCCATAGCCTTTTGCAGGAAAATTGTGGTGGCCACTGGCTCCCTGGGAGGGTGCTTGCACTGGATCTGAGAGCCCTGTGCTGAACCCTAACACTTTATTCTCGACATATCTATAGATCATATAAAATTACTAAATTTGGTTCTCAAAACATTCTTTCAATCTATATGTGAGATTAACTGATACATGAAGGCAACTGATATGCACTCCTCGGGGGGGGGGGGGGCTTCTCATGGTCCCACTATTCTCACAAGCACAACTGGTGGGAATGAGAAAAAGCGACTTCTCGGTGGTGGCCCCCCAGCTTTGGAATGCTCACCCTAAAAAAATCAGACAGGAGCCATCTCTAGTAAACTTTAGGAAAGAATTGAAAACCTAGATGTAGAAGCTGACTTTCAAAAATGGTTGACTACTTTTCATTATGATAGTGGTCTTTTAGCCTTGTCAATACCTACTGGTTTCTAACTAGTTTTGCCTCCATGGTGCAATATCTTTTAAACTCAGTACAAATTTTAACCTGCATATTTATTTAATGTGAATATCCTTTTCAAATTTTTGTTTGTCATTATTGGTTATATATTATGTCTTGTTGTTTTGGTTTTTGCTTATGCATATATTGTGACTTGATTCTGTTGTGAGCCACCCTGAGTCCTTTTGGAGAGGTGGTGGGATATAAAGTTTATATTATTATTATTATTATTATTATTATTATTATTATTATTATTATGTAACACACACACACACATATATATATGTTCAATCTCAACCTGTTTTATCTTTTCTGTTGTGCAGTGTACTTGCTTGTTTTCATTGAGTTTACCCACCATATTTTTGAACAAAAATAAAATTGTCTCTTAACTTGTCATAGCCCCTGAGGAGATACTGAAGAGATCAATGCAAAGAAAACTAAATAGCTATATATAAAGTTTGTCAGCTCAATTCACCAAACTAATTTCTGCAGTAATGAAACATGCAAGATAACCTTAGTTGATTATATCAGATTCTGAGTGGGCTCATACAAGAAGGACTTTTTTAAAGCCATCTTGGTCCCGTGTTGTTTAGTGCTTGATATGTCAAACCAAACTCTAGAATTGACTTGGAAACAAACTGAAAACCAGTGTGGTGCATTTCTTACTTCTCCAAAAATACAGTTTCCCAGATGAGTTTGCACCTGTCCCTATGCAGCTACTTTTGCTACTGTCATCATTCTATTCTTTATATGCATGCATCAATGATTGCTGCAGCTAAGAAAGAAATGTGATGCCAAGTATAGGTCTTTTAGTTAATTTGGTTAATCTCTATATATCTATAGATAAAGATTATATGTATAGATCTATAATATCTATAATTTGGTTAATATTGCTTACACTAGGTTTCACAGATGGTATTGAACTATAATTTCCATCCTTTCTAATCATAGAATCATAGAATCATAGAGTTGGAAGAGACCTCGTAGGCCATCCAGTCCTACCCCCTGCCAAGAAGCATGATTAATAGTCAGTGATGTTGAGAGCGGTAATATAATAATGTCTGACATCTCAGAATTGAAAATATGTCATCTAGAATATTGTCAAATCAAGATATTGCAGAATTATCTTTTGGAGAATTCCATGGTTTCCCTGTCTCAACTTCTATGGTTCAAATTAAACTTCTTGTACATAAAACACTGATGTTTTAAAAGGTTTTTTAAAGCATCATTTTCTGCATTTAGTCGTACACAAAATATTACTCATATCACAACTTGATAAACACTCGGGATTATGTAGAGGAGAACTATTTATTTCACACCAATGAAATGCTTTTTTTCACTATTTGTCTAGACAAATTAAAATATTACACATCCAGGGATAGGTGAAAAAAGAAAGATGATTTGACTGAAAGACTGTCTTCGGATATAATGACTTTCCTGGTGAGCGAAGAGAAAGAGTGTTTTATGCTTCCAGGTTCATGCTCCCATTTTGGATATTATTAAAAGAGTGCAAAAAAACATGAGTGGTCACACTTCTTGTTCAGAAAATACATTATCGTGGATACAGCTACTATGGCTTCATTACAAGTTATACAGAGAACATTTAAACCTCCTAACATTCAACTGCTACTGGTTTTGCTACTGGTTTTGATAGAAGCAGAACTTCATTATTAAGTTCTGGAAAAAGTGATTGCTTCTAAGTAGAGTGAAGAAAAAAATCTATTTTTAGCAATATTCTATTCTTTTAATCTTTAACCTTTTTGACCAGCTGCCTGGTCAGAGTTTCTGCCTCTCCATCATATACTTTAGGTGCAATAGTTTATGATCATTTTTTTTTAGCTCAAAGGCCTTACAGTATTCATTATCCTATTACTCTAAAGAGTTTTGGACTTTCAAACAGCATGATGTTTGATCTGGTGCATGATCTGGGGAGTAACTGTGCTCAACTCTATTTCCAGTACAATAGGTACCAATTCCAATATTTCCCCACATCCTCCTGAATAGCCCTGGAGAACAATTTCCTCTCAAAAGAACAAAGTATTACATCTGACCCTTTGATTGCACCTCCCACCCTAGTTGACCTGTGGGACCAAGAAAATGGGACCAAACTTTGAACATCAGTTATATTTCATGACATGTGTTAGACTTGTGTCAAGTTCCCATGGCATAAAAAGATGAAATTTCTATTTTATGCTATTTTAGTCCTTTCCCCATATGCTTTTACATACTTTATATTTATATCTAAATTTAGGATCAACTACCAAAGGAGATATATCAGACCTTGAATCATACTGGGAATATTGTCTCTCCTTCATCTCTTATCCTACAGCCAATCCACCAGGCTGAGAAGGTTGCTGTTTTGTGCATTCAAGTCATTTCCAACCCATGGCATTTCTAAGATGAACCTATCACAAGGCTTTCTAGGCATGATTTGTTCAGAGGGCTGTGCCATTGACTTTCTGTGAACCTGAGAGAATGGGTTTCCATGCTTAGTAGCAAACTGATTTCTAGAGTCAGTCCAATGTTCAAACAAATACTCCATGCTGGATCAGGTTTAAGAGGGAAGAAGAAAATCAGTTACATCATCATCCCTCCTGAAATACTATCTTCATGCCACCAAACTGTCACTTTATGGATCTGATAATTTTTAGAATTTTTCCTTGGGTTTTCTTATTTCTTTATTTTTATATTTCTTCTTCATGACCATTCTCTTTATTGTTTCTGCTGCTTCTTTTTAGGTTTTAAAGGGGACTATCTTGTCCTGTGATATTCATAGGTAAGCCACCCTGAGAGCTTTCACCTCCTATTCAGAACAGAAAGACTTTGACATTCATTCATTTTGTGGTTATTACCTTTCCTTTGTGGTTATTACCTTTCCCCTGCTCATGCTCTTACAATAGAGTAATAACTAGTCCTCGACCACCATGTTGCTTTGCAATCTGAATTTTGCTGAACTTACATATATCACACCAGAGTACTTCAAAACTTAACTGAACCTACATAAAACAAAGACATTACTAGTGTAGAGTCCTTTAACATATTTGGAAATAAGAACTAAAATGCACACAAAGCAATGTACATGTTTTAAAATGAGAACAGCTAAAAGTGTAAAAAAATGAAGAAAATGCACAATGGAAAAAATGTTTAGATAAATGTACATATTAGGAACATTAAGACAATGCAGGTGGGAATCAGAGATACAGAATGGAATAGACCAAAAATTTTCAAATTCTTATATGGATGTATTTATACTGTGTAAAATTATGTTTTGCCAAACCTTCACATTTAGACTCAGTCATTAAAAAGTACTCAGTAATAGTCTAAAACTTACTGAGGTTTTAAAAAGTGTAGCAAAAGATTGGACTTCTACTGCAGAAAAAATGAGTAAATGTTCTATGACATTGGCAGAACTGGATTCTGTGTGTTATAGGTTAGAATATGTATTTTTCCCACCTGGTAAAAACAGGAGCAACTAATAACATGCATTTAACATGCATTTTTAAGGTTACAAATAAAACCTTTAAAAACATTTCCCTGGAGTCATTACACAAAATTCAGTGCAAAAAACAAGTGCTGTGCTGATCAGTGAATAATAATCCCTCAAAGGCTAGTGCTATGATAATGTCTTCTAACAATGTGTCAGACTCATCAAAAGACTTACATAATTAAATTATGGGAAATGTAGTGATATGTACTACACACATGTAAAACTTCTCAAAGGTTAACGAAGTATATTTAGTATACTTCTTTTACAAAATAAGTCAGGCTCATCCAGCTGCTATCTTCTCCAGAGCATAATCCCAAGGGTAAAATGAATTGGATGGGTGTTTAGGCATACCTGGTCTAGAGTTGAAAAAAATGATAATGGAGCTTCCTGAAATTAAGAGTGAGACCAAGTGCACCTTTCCTTGGAAAATAACACCTTTGCCTGGTTTGTGGAATGTTTTGGAGAAATTCAACTTGTACAACAGCTAAATCCATTTCCAAATGAAAAAGTGTGTATAGATAGCCTTTAATCAATAAGAAAAATTGGCACAAAGTGCATATACATTATGAATTGCTCCTGCATAATGTGCCTAAAGCTTGTCAGTCTGTTTCTGGACATACTTCACATTTGTTGTTGTTTATATTGCTTTTTTAACTCTGAAAAGCTTTTAAAATGTAATGTTTTTGAGGAAAGAGTTATACAAGCATTGAATTTTTTACAGAACTGTCTTAAAATGTGTTTTAGACATATAATTTAAATTGTTTTACAATTATGCATGATATAATTCTATCTCAATGTTGAATTCTGTATGTTTTTTGCTACATTGTACCTGTTTAAAATTGTAAATAACATTGGGTTCAAATTTTGGGGAAAAGGCATGGATTTTAATAGTCCTGTTTTAAGTGTACATAAATCTGGATGAAACCAATCTTTCTTCTTCTGTGTTTCAACTACTGTGTGTGCAGAATTTCACACAGGCTTGGATAGTCATGTTTTTAAGCCTAAATCGTTAAGAAGAAGATTTTTTAAAATCCATTTTCCACCAGCAAAACTAGTCAATGATTTTGGTGGTACGAATATATTGTCATCTAAGATATTAAGCTTTCTAAGTGCACAAAACATAGCTTGATTGCAGTTCCCGCAGATCTCTGGAAATAAAAGATTGAAATGCTTTGAGTTTTCAGCTTCATTACATTGCCAATTTGAGACCTGGGTATATTTAGCAAAAATGCATTGCAACATCTAATGAGATGTCAGAAATGGAAGAGACAACACTGAAGTTTCTGAATGCACAGACTGTAGTATATGAGGTATTTTCCTTGTATTAAAAAAAAAGCTTTAAAACCTCCTTCTCCAGTGGAACAAATGTAGCTCTGTATTTTTTATTTAAGTCAACGCTAGATGGGGTCCAGGACAATTCTAATGACATTCACATTGCACTAAATAGACCAAGGCAATGGTCTCTATCCTTAAAGTGTAATTTTGTTATATTCAATACTTGTATTTATGTGGCTATTAAAATCCTTTCCCATCCTGCAGCATGTTACAACACTAGAATGGGGAAAATGTCAAATATTTCAATGGCTTAGAAAACCATAAAATGCAATTCAGATAGAGGAAAGAGTGACTGCTGCTTTTGAGAAAGGAAAAATCAACATTCAGATCATAATTTCACTAGGTATTTATTGCTTGTTTAGATGAAGACACTTAGCACTACACTTTCTTTTAACTGGAATTAATTCCTATTTAACATTATAACCAGAGCACTCAAATGAGCTGGGAAGTGGTTGTGAGGACTACTAAAACTATGAAAGGATTTTACTACAAACATTATCATCATATGCACTCACTCGTGGCCAAGTATGATTGTCTTCCAAAAGTAGTCTCAGCAGAGAATCCACCTCTTCACATGTGGAAATTTCAGCTTCCTAAGCTGCTTCTGCCCTATTTGAGCCACAGAGCCCCACGTCACCCATCACATAATGTAGCCTCACTTCTGGTGAGGCTCCATGGCTCAACTGGGGCAGAAATGCCCGAGGACACTGTGCCACCAACCTCATTTTCCATTTGGAACAATGGGGCTACCACAGGGGAAGCTGTGTGGTGATGCTTCTCCACGTGTATTGGGACAGCATCAGCTGGTGGTGAGGTGGGATGCTAGGATTACGCCACCATCCCCGATTCGCTATGAAGGTTGGCAAAGTGATATGAGTTCCCTATTCTGGATCTGCATGTTCTTTCACAATGAGGACATATATTTCCAGATGGAAGGCGTTTCAGGGGTCTGCTTGACATGCCTTCCTCTTGGCACACTTCTCTCTTTTGCCATTTATTTGTACCTCTTCAAAGTACATAGCACTCTTGGTAACATACAACAGTCAGAGACAAGACAGAAAGCAGGCTTTAAATGCAAGCTTTTAAAGAAGTGTTTTAATCATTGCACATTTTGTGTGACGGTGTGTTGGAGATCAACTTTGTAGTCTTATCAATTGTGTAAGCTACTTAAGTGGGCCATACATATGCTTTGTACACTACCAGGACAACCACATACAAATTCAACAAGCACTTAACACCCCTAAGAAGCTGAACTATAATGAAAACTAGCCACATTTGTCACTTGCAAGAATGCATACATCTCTTTTGTTAACTCTACATATAAAATGTGTTTGTGGGGTTAGATACTCACAATTAGTCTGATCAGTCAGACTAATATGCATAGTCACTAAACTGAAGTCCAGAGATCATCTGCCTCACACAGCAGATGCATGAGTTCAAAATGAACATCAATGTGACTAGGTCTAATTTTCAGACCAAAACATGGAATCATGTGATTCTATATCTTTTTAATAATGTTTTCAAGACTTTAAAAGAAGAAACTCAATGATGTGCTTTGAACAGAGTTTTGGTAAGGATGATGGAATCATCACTGAGAGAGGTAATATTGCCTCCTTTTGTTGAGCAGAATTATGTGGAAGAAAAGTAAACTGCAGTTTTAGGCTTCACGTTATGAGGTGACTAACTACTTCATCACACTAGAGAATAAATCCACTTTAAATCTGGTTTCTGCCTCATGCAGAATTCTGGGGTTTGTAGTTTAGGGAGGAGTCTTTAACAGCCTCACTAAACTACAAACCCCAGAATTCTGCTGGAGGCAGAAAACTGTATTCAAAGTGGATTCATTCTCTAGTGTGATGAAGTCCTATATATATTTAAAAAGGTTAGTGAAATGAACATTCACTGTTGTTCGCTTTAGGCCTCAATCACTACATCAAACGATAGATAAGTTTATTTGACCTCTCAGTTTTACCAAGCATGGATGGAAAGAGGACAAAATGAGATGGACATTCTTGTGGATGCCAATGTTGGTCATTTTGAACATCTACATTGAATTCAAAATTCAAGGGAATTCTCATATCAATTATGCTTTTGTACAAACACAGTACTTACGATTATTGAGGAAGTGTGTATACATTTTTGGGCTCTACTGTATTTTTGGTTTGGATTTTGGTTTTTTAACTAGTGTAAACAAGCCCTCTGCTCACAAAATTATTTGCAAAAAAGTATAGTTTGCAAAGTTGAATACAAAATATATAATTACAAATGACACTTTAAAATACCGTTCTCAATATTTAAAATAAATTTAAAATAAATTGGCTGAATAATGTGAAAAAATTAGAAGTATGAGAAACTTAAACTGTTTTATTAGACTACACATTCTTCTGGCACTGACAGATTATTTATTTAAATATCATTAGAATAAAAAGCTGTAGCTGCACTCACGTAGGCATCATTTTCAGATATAATCTGCATGCCAGCTATTGAAAAAACCTTTCCAGGTTGTTAAAAAGCAAAGGGGAATGATAAACACAAGTCGTAAAACTGATGACTATAAAATATAATATTAAGCACCTTCTATGCCAGTAGGCTCTTGGCAGATAACAGCTTCTACCAAGTGCCCTCCCCCTCAAGTGTCATTTCCTAGCTTGACAAATATGGTTCATTGGGTTTAAGGTTTGGAAAATGTTGCACTTGTCTGCATCCTAACTGGAAGCACATCCAATTATCTGAGAATGATTAAGAGCGATACAAAGAAAATGTGTTGTATGTTCTTTTTCCTCCCCTCCCCCAAAAAAACCAACAGCTTTGCACAGCATGTTTTCTTTCTACATTGAATGTCTGCATGTCATCCAGTGTTCTGTTGTTAAGTTGCGTGTGCAAGTGCGATACACCTCCCACGGCCAACCCAAGAAGTACACTCACACATGATGTGGGATGAACAATGGCCACAACTCATTTATTGATAACAGGAACAAGGGTTGGCAGCCAAGCATGGGTCCTGGATCATGATCGGACAGCCCAATACTGTCCGATCCCGCACACACCGGGGTGCCGCCGGCACAATACCGGGCACACGCAACTCGGCACCCCCCCTGGGACCACCGGGCGTCCCCCCTAACCGCTAGGGGGGATACCAAACCGGATCCAGGGCCCATGCCCCACGCCCATCAAGGAGTTGTGACGAGAAGCAAAGATAAACAATTAACTGTTAACAGGTAACCGTGACAAGGTGAACATCTCCAAAATTAACAGCCATGAAAACATAAACTGCATGCAGGGTGGGTGGGATGGATCAGCTGTTGCAGGCCAAGTGCCTGCCGGGGAGCCTGGCCAGCCTTAAGAAGGCTGACCCGAAAGGGGGGAGAGGCCAGCTCAGGCCTCAGCTGTGGTGGGCGTGGTCAATAGGCCATTGGCCCCTTGACCCGCCGGCGGGAATTCTTCCCGCCATCGGAGGGGGCTTCTGGGAGGAAGAAGCCCCCCTCAGGCAAGAATGGTGGTGGGGAACACTCTGCACCGCAACTTCTTTGGCCCGGTAAGTCGGGCCATGCTATATTATGACCAGCTCAAAAGAAGTGCTGTGTTTAAGCAAACCAAATTCTTTTCTACTCCAGAATTTTGTTTGTCAATGACAGAGCACAACCAGGCCAGGTTTTGACTCAGTGGGAAGCAGACCACTTCTACACTGCCATATAATCCAGATTTTCAAAGCAGACAATCCACCTTATCTGCATTGAACTGGATTATATGGATCTACACTGCCATATAATCCAAAGCAGATAATCTAGATTTTATATGACAGTGTAGAAGGAGCCTCAGAGACTATGCAGTTGTGGGGGATTCATTAAGATGGTCAACCCCAGGTGGATTCTTGGTGACTCTTGGGGGGTTTCTTATTCCCTTAGGTCAAAGCCCTTGTTGATCCTTGAAGAAATGACTGTGGCAGTGGACACAATTGCTTGTGAGTATCTCCTTTCAGAGAGTGGAACTAACCTTTGCATAGCACCGGGGCTGGGAGTCAGCTGCATTAAGATCACTACTGACTGAAAGGTCATGAGTTCAAAGCCAGCCCGGGTCAGAGTGAGCTTCCAACCATTGTGTAGCTTGCTGTAGACCTTTGCAGCCTGAAAGACAGATACCATAAAATCTCCAGCAAATGTGCAAAGAATGAGGAAGTACTCCATCAGTGTCATAAATGGATGGTGAAGCAACACCTCCCCTGGTGGCCAAAATACCCTCATGAAGCTGGAATGTGAAATAGCCTCTGTGTGTCTGTCAATATATTTTGTGTGTCTATGGAATTGAATGTTTGCCATATATATGTACATTGTCATCTTCCCTGAGTCCCCTGCAGAGTGAGAAGGGTGGAATATAAATACTGTAAATAAATAAATAGGCTGAACTTCTTCAAGATACTGTGCTGCACAAAAATGCATGCGAAAATTTTGAACTAATATATTGGTATGTGTGGGTGAACACACATGCAAAAACACACATGCAAAAACACAGTGTTGCAAACAGAGTGGCTCTTTTTGTATATGTGCAAGAGGAAAAGGAGAAAAATTGCGCTAGCACTAGTGTTCAGTCTTATTCCAGAATGTAAGACCTAGTGCCATAGCCAGAAAAAAAATGAAAGGGGGGGGGATGGGTGTTGAAAAATAAATTAGCAAATCATGAAGAGTTGTTTCATAACACAAAATAATTTAAATAGTGTGGTTCATTCTATATTTTATATAGATTTAATTAAATCAATTTAATGTTTGCTTCTCATAGACTTAGCATGGAGATTTAGTTAACCAGTTAAAATTCATGAGTAAACCAGGATATTTTTTTACCTGAAATTTTTCAGGGAAGGGGGTTGAACCCCTAATCCCCTCCCCCCTGGCTACAGCTTGGCAAGACCCACAACTAGCCTACAACCCAGCTTTTCTCTCTCTCTCTTTCTCCCTCCCCCTCTTTCTATATAAAACTATTATTTTTCCTTTTGCCTTTAGAATGACCTCTAATAGTTGTATAAAAGACAGCACATGTTAGTTTTGCATAAACCACACAACAAAATATGAAATGAGTGAACAACAAGGCTGATTAATAGTCAGTATTCTAACTCAGGAATCATAAGATTAAAATAGATTTGTCTGAGATTAAAATAGATTAACTTTCTATTAAACAAATCTTAAATTACAATACATTAAAATGTGGTTAATATACAATTAAGATAACTACTAAGTTAGCTAGCTGGAGACTGAACTATCCAATAAGAAAGAGATTTTCTATTTAAGCTTAATAGTTTAGAAAAGCTCAAACTGAGAAGATTGTACTTGCTGGTTTCCAGACATTTTTTCTTTGCTCTTATGAATAATAAGAGAGATGTTCAAGAGGTTGAAATGGGTACTGATGAAATATTGTTGTGCTATCTTTTAATTGGTTAATTGACCATTTAAAATGCTGAACCATAACTGGCAAAAAGAAAATCCCCCAAATCTGTTGTATTTTTTGGAAGCCAAACTAGCTTTGTTTGGAAGATAATTGACAACTCAAAAGATCATAAAGCATTCACATTAGCTTTTGAATTGTTGGTTTATAACTTCATATTTAGTTAACATGTAATCCTTCAATGCATGGCTTACACAAAGCAAATCCTTAACCACATAATACTCAAAATCTCTTTGGTGTTTTAATGCGAGTAGAACCACTGAATTAAATAGATTTACCTACACAGTGACCCATCATGAAATAATTGATGCAATGTGTCCGTTTTAGCTTGGATTAGCAAGCAGGATGGGACTCTCCACACCAACGCAGTTGGTGGGGAGAGCGATTTGCCCCACCCCCTGAAGGGAGAGTTTAGGAGGTTCCTTTAGAACCTCCTGGAAGAGGGGCGGGGGCTGGCTTATCACGTGAGCCAGCCCCTTACCTTCAGTCTTGTCAGACTTTTCGCCCGCCACTCCCGCCCATTGACAGTATAATTTGGGTTGCCCGTTGGAGCCGGGTAGGAATTTTTTGCCTCTCATGTTCTGGGGGGTTTTTTCGCCTACCCTATACTGTTATTAGGGGCTAGATGGAGTGGTTTGGTTTAACTAGGCCAGCATAAATAGTTCAGGAAACACTGACATGGAGGTATACACATGGCACCCATTACGGGTGGGGGGCACTGTACAACAAACACTCACCTAGAAGTCATCAAATGGGTGAGGGGACATCAATTGGCCCAGTAAAGAGAGAAGCTGATATCAATAAGCGGACACAGGCTTCTCCAGACTTTTACCTTCAGGTTGCCCGGTTGGGGATCCAGGGCACACTGACATCACACACTCAGTAGCTGGGGACGATGCCTCAGCTTGCCACCAAGTTCCTTGACACTTAGTTTAGTTCAGGTAAAGTTAAATAGGTAACATTCAATAAAGTTGCCCAATTTGATTCCATACTTTTGTTGTCTGTCTCGTTATTTCAGGGGTTAAGGGGCAATCTAGTATACATCTTTAGAAATGGGACAACTCTAACATTTCCATATAGTTTTTCATATGTTTCATGTGCTTATCTTAGATGAGACTAAGCTGCATTAAGTACAAGTTAGAGTTAAAATTGCACAGAAAGGCTATTATACAAAAACAATGTCTATTCCAGACAATCTATATCTATATCTATCTATCTATCTATCTATCTATCTATCTATCTATCTATCTATGTATATAATAAAAGTCAAAACTTGTATGCGGAGGACAAAAGTGTGGCGGGAGGAGTATGTGCCAGCGTTCTGATTGGCTGCCGCTGTGGTGCTATTTGCATATGGTCTCTGATTGGCCAGCTTCAAGAGGAGCCCCTGGTGGAGAAAAGAGTTCATGACAGAAACGGGGACATGAGAAGGAAATTTGCATATGGTCTCTGATTGGCCAGTCACAATTCCAAGATTCCGAGACGACAAAGAGAGGAAAGGAAAAGGCCAGAGTGGGCTGAGTCAATACAGACCACATTTGGCACACAGAGCCTGCAAAACCGACTCAACATCCTACTGCAACCATGGATGATGGGACTTCCAGTACCATCACTCACATTCTGAGACCGCTGTTAACCTCATCCAATGACTGATCAGGACCAAACTTGGCACATAGACCTCTCATGACCCACCTTATGTCCTGGTGTGGTTTGGCCGGGGATGGACCATGGGTTATGGTACTTGCAGTACCTTTGCTCAGTTCTTGAGACCACTGCAACCCTCATCCAATTACCGATAAAGACCAAACTTGGCACACTGAGTCTCCATGACCCACTCTACATCCTGGTGCGGCTTGGAGGAGGATGCACCATGGACGATGGGACTTGCAATACCTGCACTCCCTTCCTAAGACCATTACAACTGCCAACAATGATGGATCAGGACCACAATTTACACAGAGAGTCCGCATGACCCACTCTACATCCTGGTGCGGTTAGGAAAATTTTGTCAATGGATGATGGGACTTGCAGTCACTTCACTCACTTCCTGAGACCACTGACTGATCAAGACGAAATTTGGCACACAGAGTCCCCATGACCCACTCTACATCCTGGTGCACTTTCAAGGAGGACAGACCATGGATGATGGGACTTCAAGTACCTCCACTCCCCAAGACTGCTGCAACCCTCACCTAATGTCCGATCAAGGCCAAACTTGGCACACAGAGCCCCCATGACCCACTCTACATCCTGCTGCAGTTTTGGAGGAGGACGGACAATGGATGATGTGACTTCCAGTACCTTCACTCACATTCTGAGACCTCTGCAAACCTCATGCAATGACTGATCAAGACCAAACTTGGCACATAGACCTCTCATGACCCACTTTACATCCTGGTGTCATTTGGAAAAAAATGGAGATGGATGATGGGACTTGCAGTAACCTCACTCACTTTCTGAGACCACTGAGACCCTCGCCAATGACTAATCAAGACCAAACTTGGCACACAGAGCCCCAATGACCGACTCTACACCCTGGTGCAGTTTGGAGGACAGACCATGGATGCTGGGACTTCAAGTACCTCCACTCCCTTCCCAAGATTGCTGCAACCCTCATCTAATGACCGATCAAGACCAAACTTGGCACACACAGCCCCCATGACCCACCCTACATCCCGGTGCTGTTTGAAGGATGGACGATGGATGATGGGACTTGCAGTACGTTCACTCACTTCCTGAAACCATAGCGACACTCATTCAAAAACCAATAAAGACCAAACTTGGAACATAGAGCCCCCATGGCCAACTCAACATTCTGGTGAGGTTTGGGGGAGTACAGACTATGGATGATGGGACTTCAAGTACCTCCACTCACTTCCCAAGACCTCTGCAACACTCATCTAATGACCGATCAAGTCCAAACTTGGCACACAAAACCCCCATGACCATTGCTCCATCCTGGAGCAGTTTGGAGGGGGATGGACCACAGATAATGGGACTCACAGTAACTTCACTAACTTCCTGAGACAACTGCGAGTCATATAAATAACTGATAAAGACCAACCTTGATACACAATTCCTTTCTCAAATAACCCAGGCAGCGCCGGGTCCCCAAGCTAGTATATAATGAAGAAGAGTGTTTGTATGCGACGGGCGGAAGTGCGGCGGAAGTGTATGTGGCAGCTTTCTGATTGGCTGCCACTGTGGTGCTATTTGCATATGGTCTCTGATTGGTCAGCTTTCAACAGGAGCCCCTGGTGGAGAAGAGGGTTCATGACAGAAACGGGGCATGACAGAAGGAAATTTGCATATGGTCTCTGATTGGCCTGCTTCAACAGGAGCCCCTGGTGGAGAAAAGGATTCATGACAGAAACGGGGCATGACAGAAGGAAATTTGCATATGGTCTCTGATTGGCCAGCCTCAAATCCAAGATTCCGAGATGACAAAGAGAGGAAAGGAAAAGGCCGGGGGCTGGGTCAGAACATTACCAATACAGACGAAACTTGGCACAGAGCTCCCATCACCTACTCTACATCCTACTGCAGTTTGGAGGAGTATGAACCATGGATGATGGGACTTGCAGTACCACCACTCACATTCTGAGACCGCTGTTAACCTTATCCAATGTGTGATCAGGACCAAACTTCACACAGAGACCTCTCACGACCCACTTTATGTCCTGGTGTGGTTTGGCCGGGGATGGACCGTGGATTATGGGACTTGCAGTACCATTGCTCAATTCTTCAGACCACTGCAACCCTCATCCAATCTATGTATATAATAAAAGTCAAAACTTGTATGCGGAGGACAAAAGTGTGGCGGGAGGAGTATGTGCCAGCGTTCTGATTGGCTGCCGCTGTGGTGCTATTTGCATATGGTCTCTGATTGGCCAGCTTCAATAGGAGCCCCTGGTGGAAAAAACAGTTCATGACAGAAACGGGGACATGAGAAGGAAATTTGAATATGGTCTCTGATTGGCCAGCCTCCATTCCAAGATTCCGAGATGACAAAGAGAGGAAAGGAAAAGGCCAGAGGGGGCTGAGTCAGAAAATTACCAATACAGACCAGACTAGGCACACAAAGCCCCCATGACCCACTCTACATCCTACTGCAGTTTGGAGGAGGATGAGTCATGGATGTTGGGACTTGCAGTAGCATCGCTCACATTCTGAGACCGCTGTTAACCTCATCCAATGACTGATCAGGACCAAACTTGGCACATAGACCTCCCATGACCCACTTTACGTCCTGGTGTGGTTTGGCCAAGGATGGACCATGGATTATGGGACTTGCAGTACCTTTGCTCAATTCTTGAGACCACTGCAACCCTCATCCAATTACCGATAAAGACCAAACTTGGTCTCCATGAGGCACTCTACATCCTGGTGCGGTTTGGAGGAGGATGCACCATGGATGATGGGACTCGCAATACCTGCACTCCCTTCCTAAGACCAATACAACTGCCTACAATGATGGATCAGGACCACAATTTACACAGAGAGCCCGCATGACCCACTCTACATCCTGGTGCGGTTTGGAAGAATTTGACTATGGATGATGGGACTTGCAGTCACTTCACTCACTTCCTGAGACCACTGAGACCCTCGCCAATGACTGATCAAGACCAAACTTGGCACACAGAGTCCCCATGACCCACTCTACATCCTGGTGCATTTTCGAGGAGGATAGACCATGGATGATGGGACTTCAAGTACCTCCACTCCCTTCACAAGACTGCTGCAACCCTTACTAATATCTGATCAAGACCAAACTTGGCACACAGAGCCACCTTGACCCACTCTACATCCCGATGCTGTTTGGAGAAGGACGGACGATGGATGATGGGACTTCCAGTGCAGTTCAGGGCAGGATGGGCCACTAATGATGGGATTTGCAGTACCTTCACCTGATTCACTTCCCACAGATCATCGTAGCCCCTACAAATCACAGACTAGGCCCAAACTTGGCACACAGAGTACTCATGGCCCACTCTACATCCTGATGCAGTTCTAAGGGGGATGGACCATGGATGATGGGATTTGCAGTACCTTTACTCACTTACTGAAACCACTGCGACCCTCATCCAATGACCAATCAAGGCCAAATTGGCACACAAAGCCCCCATAACCCACTCTACATCCTGGTGCACTTTCGAGGAGGACGGACCATGGATGATGGGACTTCAAGTACCTCCACTCCCCAAAACTGCTGCAACCCTCATCTAATGACCAATCAAGACCAAACTTGGCACACAGAGCCCCCATGACCTATTCTACATATTGCTGCAGTTTTGGAAGAGGGTTGACCATGGATGATGGGACTTTCAGTACCTTCACTCACATTCTGAGACCTCTGCGAACCTCATCCAATGACTGATCAAGACCAAACTTGGCACATAGACCTCTCATGACCCACTTTATGTCCTGGTGCCGTTTGGAAAAATTTGGCAATGGATGATGGGACTTGAAGTACCTTCACTCACTTACTGAAACCACTGCGACCCTCATCCAATGACTGATAAAGACCAAATTTGGCACACAGAGCCCCCATGACCCACTCTATATCCTGCTGCTGTTTGGAGGAGGGTGGACCATGGATGATGGGACTTCAAGTTCCTTCACTCACTTCCTGAAAACAATGCAGCTGTTATCCAATGACCAATAAAGACAAAATTTGGCATACAGAACCGCCATTACCCACTTCCTCTAATAACCTGGGCAGCGCCGGGTCCCCAAGCTAGTTACCAATAAATACCAAACTTGGCACACTGAGTCTCCATGACGCACTCTACATCCAGGTGCAGTTTGAAGGAGGATGCACCATGGACTATGGGACTTGCAACACCTGCACTGCCTTCCTAAGACCATTACAACTGCCAACAATGATGGATCAGGACCACAATTTACACAGAGACCCAGCATGACCCACTCTACATCCTGGTGCGGTTTGGAAGAATTTGACAATGGATGATGGGACTTGCAGTCACTTCACTCACTTCCTGAGACCACTGAGACCCTCGCCAATGACTAATCAAGAATAAACTTGGCACATGGAGCTTCAATGACCCACTCAACATCCTGGTGCAGTTTGGAGAAGGAGAGACCATGGATGATGGGACTTCAAGTACCTCCACTCCCTTCCGAAGATTGCTGCAACCCTCTTCTAATGACCAATCAAGACCAAACTTGGCACACAGAGCCCCCATGATCCACTCTACACCCTCCTGCAGTTTGAAAGAGGATGGACTTTGGATGATGGGACTTGCAGTACCTTCACTCACTTACTGCCACCACTGCCACCCTCATCTAATGACTGATAAAGACCAAACTTGGCACACAGAGCCCCCATGACCCACTCTATATCCTGCTGCTGTTTGTACGAGTATGCGCTATGGATGATGGGACTTCAAGTACCTTCACTCACTTCCTGAAAATAATGCAGCCGTTATCCAAAGACCAATAAAGACCAAACTTGGCATACAGAACCGCCATTACCCACTTTCTCTAATAACCCGGGCAACGCCGGGTCCCCAAGCTAGTAATCTATAAAGAAAAACATGTGGAGTTACAAAATATTTTTGATATTTTAGACATAGGCATAGGACATATAAGTAGTATCTGAATGAATTTGTGGACTATAATATATTTCATGATCTGTCAAGCTTCTCAATATATATATAGCAATTAGTGAATGCTTTAAGAAAATATTGTAAATATGATTTGTATCCTTGCATAAATGTATTAAGGAAGATCATGAAAATCTTGAAGGGGCATAAAGGCCTGTCAGGAGTAGAAGTATTATTCAAGGGAAAATTGAAAACTTTATTTTCATGAAGTTTTTGATTTTCCCAGAAATAATAGTTCTAATTCTGACATATCCTCAGACCTCTTCAAGAGTCCCAGAAGTCCAGAAACATCTGTGAATAATGTAAGTAGTAGATGGGAGAGGTGAGGAGAGGTGGAAATCAATTCCAAATCAGAACTAGATCTTAAGTTAGCATTTGTTTGTCTCCCCATTACCCTCTACACAGGTAGAAGTCCTAGCTTCCATTGTTCAGAAGAAGCCCTGAAGTAGTATCAGGACGTAACAAGGGATTGCAATTAGGAGGAGGAAAAAAACTGGAAATTTTCCTTCTGTGAGTATCTCATTTCAGCTAGAAGCCAACCTGTATTACTCTCGTTGTTTTTTTTTAAATGAGCACCAGCATTTCTGTATATTTTCTATGAAAAAGATTTTTCTCCACTCCAGCAACATGTTCATTTGCCACTTTTCTCCTTTTTCAACTCATACGTATGGCTCTGCTAGCAATCAGTGTGGATTTCCACCCATCTGAACTTGGGGGTTATAACTTTAATTGTAACATAAGAAGGTGGAATGAAAATCAAAATATTCATGAAATAATATGTACAGAAGTACCAAAATAACCTCAAGACTTTGGCTTACTCTTGCATATGATATATCAGTGATCTATATACTCATTGCTCACCAAGCGGTGATTCAATTCATTGTCTTGCTCTGATCATCTTGCTTCAACAGGAACACCCAAGTCTTTATATTAAAAATTTCCTCACTATCTTCAAAACACACATGCATAGAACAATAGAAACAAGGAGCATAAAAACTGGCACCCTGTCCTCTCCTGCCCCAACTAATGGTTAGAGGAAGGAGAGGATTCCTTTGTATCCAAAGACCTTAACAGATTTGATAGGCTTGAATCAGCATGCATCAGTGTGATAAAAACTGCTTCAGGCAGCACCAGGAAGCTGAATGGTAGAATTATAAGGCTTTGGAGGAATAAAGAAAGGCAGGATTTTGTACTTAAAGGGTAGAACAAAACTTTTTAAACTGATGGCCGTAAGAGAGATGTGTCATTAGGTTTCTGATTCAGATATCTAAATGTATTGAGCTGCCATGGATGTCTGAACAATGCAAATCCTAATCAGGCTGTTAAATGGATCTAAATCTGGATGCAGCCTTTAATAGTTTAATGACTACTCATACATTCTGATGGCAGATACGTTTAATTTGTCTGAACATTCACTGATAGTAAGTTGTATAAATAACTCCAAAATGCAAGATTGCAATAAAGTGATGCCCATGTGTCTTTAAAAATAATGAAAATTAGGCAATTGTTTTAATTAAGATATCCTGATGTTTTGGTGATATTTGGAGTATAGTGGTAATTATACAAAATGTAATCTCTTGCTAATTAGGTACATTCTGTGGTGGTCATGCATATTCATGCTCTCTGTTGTTTATTTCCGCAAATCATCATTCACTGGAAATTATAAGACAGCCCTCCAATTTTCCAGGCATAATTCCCAATCATATACTTAGAAGAACACATTTGAAGTTACGGATGCATCACAATTAGTCAGCACTACTTGTAAATGACCAATTTTGAGTAATGATTGTCATGCAAGAATAGCAGTAAAACTACTTGGATGTGCAACATATTTCTCTTTTATCTCATGCAATCAATAGCTAATGTAGACAATTAATATTTGAGTGGTTTTAAGCTCTAGCTTGATTTGTCAATTCAGATTAATATACTAACACACAGAGCACCTTGTTAGTTCAGAGTGCCCTGAAAATGAAAAATGACTTGGAAACAGTATGACACAATGGGTATTGGGTAATTTTAAAAGGCTGAGAGAAACATGTTAAAATAGTCTGAAGCAGGAGTGGGGAATGAATGTCCTTCCTGATTTTGGTCAATACCTCCCATCAGCTGTTTCCAGCATAGCCAGTGGTGATGGATGATTACAGTTATAGTCCACATTTCCCCCACTCCTTGCATGAAGGGCAATAGTAGCACCAAGAGAAGAACTACATATTGCTTTACCATATTGACTGCCACTGATATTAGATCATAACATAAATTAAGGGACTTAAACTTGGATGTGTAAAATTGAGGAATGCTCTGAAATAGGATATTCAATGCACATCAATGCACACAGGTGTAAACCACATTGCAAGGGAAAATTGAATAAGGGATGCTAGCTCTAGTGATCCTCCAATGTGCATTGCGATGTGTGTGGGAGAGGGGAATTGAAAAGAAACTGAAATCCTCCACGACCTTGAGGCTATGGTTCACGTTGATCTTGGAACCAGCTCAAAGCTGATCTCTCAGGTGCATATAAGCACACCCAAGGCCTCGATTTGGTTCCTGCACATGACATGTGATCAGATGCACATCCAATTTGCTTCTTTCTCTTCCAGTTTCATCCTACATTGCTTGATCAGTGTAGATGTGCCCGAAATCCCTTTGGAAATATACAACAACAGTGTGTCAAGAAAAATATTCCAGTTTGAGTTTCCTTGTTGAGAGCTCTTTTTAAAGAAAGAAAAAACAGTGTGTTACTCAGAAAGGTCACCCTTGCCATTAATCGGAAGCAAAACAATCATTCCACTATCTCTTTTCTACTATACTTAATTGCATGTTGTGAGTCTCTGAATTTTCTCATCTGAAACTATTTAATTTCTTTTTTGTAAATGAATGTTGTAAAATATCCATTTTAGAAAGGGCTGTACTGTACTACCTCAAAATATTTAAAATAGCTGTTCATAGATTACTACATTGTCGTATAGCTTTATAGGCTTGTAGTATTCCCAAATGCATGCTCCAATATGAAAAATGCACACCTCACAGAAAGTACTTAGTGGATAAAAAGGCTCTCAGAGTGCAAGATCTTTAATAATGTAGATTTAATATTTGCAAATATATGAAGAAAATTTTCTTCATGAAAGTATGTTGTTGTTGTTCATTCGTTCAGTCGTCTCCGACTCTTCGTGACCTCATGGACCAGCCCACGCCAGAGCTCCCTGTCAGCCGTTACCACCCCCAGCTCCCTCAAGGTCAGTCCGGTCACTTCAAGGATGCCATCCATCCATCTTGCCCTTGGTCGGTCCCTCTTCCTTTTGCCTTCCACTTTCCCCAGCATCATTGTCTTCTCTAGGCTTTCCTGTCTCCTCATGATGTGGCCAAAGTACTTCAACTTTGTCTCTAGTATCTTTCCCTCCAGTGAGCAGTCAGGCTTTATTTCCTGGAGGATGGACTGGTTGGATCTTCTCGCAGTCCAAGGCACTCTCAGAACTTTCCTCCAACACCACAGCTCAAAAGCATCGATCTTCCTTCGCTCAGCCTTCCCTAAGGTCCAGCTCTCACATCCGTAGGTGACTACAGGGAATACCATGGCTTTGACTAGGCGGATCTTTGTTGCCAGTCTGATGTCTCATGAAAGTATAGCATGTTAATATTCAACATTTACTTATCATTGCCTTATGATACCTTGTAATTATGTCTGTGTTTTAGTAGGGGTGTGCATTTTGGATAATTCTGTTCCATTTTTGGTGTCTGGATTTCAGCTGGCTCTAGTCTGCTTTTTTGGAAGCTGCCCAAATTTGAGAGGGTAAAATGCCATTTTTCGATCCAGCAGCCAGAAGATCTGCTTTTGCTTCAGGAAGACCCACCCCATTGGTGACAATAGAGGGATTTCTGAGGCTCCCCTTTCCATCATTTTTAGGACTATTAGGAGAAAAATAGCCACACTTGGAAGACACATTGACCACTGCTGGACCATCAAGAATAATAGAGAGTCAAAGAGGAACAAGAAACAACTTACAGGAGCTTTTTGTATTTTTTTAAAAAAATTTTTACAAGGCTGCAGTGCTAGATGGGTGTAGGAGTACACAAGCCTGAGGACACACAGGCACACATAAGGCAGGTGAATTGTGGC
Organism: Anolis sagrei; assembly: GCF_037176765.1. NCBI lineage: Eukaryota > Metazoa > Chordata > Lepidosauria > Squamata > Anolidae > Anolis > Anolis sagrei. Next base: position 124,038,126 of record NC_090023.1, read on the forward strand.
AGGAGTTTCTTGTTGGTCATTCGTTCAGTCACTTCTGACTCTTTGTGACATCATGCACCAGCCCAGACCAGAGCTCCTTGTTGGCCGTCACCACCCCCAGCTCTTTCAAGGTCAAGGTAGTCACTTCAAGGATACCATCCATCCATCTTGCCCTTGGTTGGCCCCTCTTCCTTTTTCCTTCCATTTTCCCCAGCATCATTGTCTTCTCTAAGCTTTCCTGTCTTCTCATTATGTGGCCAAAATACTTCATCTTTGCTTCTAATATCCTTCCCTCCAATGAGCAGTCAGGCTCATGGTTGGATCTTCTCGCAGTCCAAGGCACTCACAGAACTTTCCTCCAACACCACAGTTCAAAAGCATCTATCTTCCTTCTCTCAGACTTCCCTATGGTCAAGATCTCACATCCATAGGTTGCAACAGGGAATACCATTGGTTTTACTATGCGGATCTTCGTTGTCAGTGCAATGTCTCTACTCTTCACTATTTTATCGAGATTGGACATTGCTCTCCTCCCAAGAAGTAAGCGTCTCCTGATTTCCTGGCTGCAGTTTGCATCTGCAGTAATCTTTGCACCTAGAAATACAAAGTCTGTCACTGCCTCCACATTTTTTCCCTCTATTTGCCAGTTATCACCAGTCTGGTTGCCATAATCTTGGGGTTTTTTTATGTTTAACTGCAGAACTTTCTTCTTTCACCTTGATTAGAAGGCTCCTCAGCTCCTCCTCACTTTCGGCCATCAAAGTGGTATCATCTGCATACCTAAGGTTGTTAATGTGGCAGGAGTACACAAGCCTAAATTTAGGGCAGGGAAGGAAAATAAATGAAAGAGATTTGAATGAGAAGAAGAAAAGGCTTTTGGGGGTATGTTTTTAAGTATTGAAGGAGGGGAAGGATAATGCAGGACAGACTACAAAGAGAAGCAAGAAGATAGGACTATTCTCTCCCTTTGGTAGACCATCCAGTATTTAAACAAACACCCCCAAAATGCTCTTTCTCACACCTCAACACATGTCCATCCTCATTCCCCTAGCAAAATAGTAAAAAAAGAAAAGAAAATAATGACTGGAAGATATTAAACTAAGAAAATTAAATTAAATTGTCACAGGAAAAAAATGGAATTGAGTCCAAAAGCAAGGAAAGTGATCCTAAGTGTGATGGCACTGAGATACAACACGGAGCTAGCTAGCACATGATTGGCTTTCTTCTTCTGATTATGTCAGGCAGGCAGCAGTGCTCACAGCCCCTCAGGGAAACCCATATGTGCTCGGCTGCCTCTCTATGCTCCACGTGTAGCTGAAAGAAACCAGAAGCAGCCATTTTCAGCAGCCATGTGTTTAATTGCGGCTGAAAAAAGCATGACTGCACCACCCATGCCATTACGGGCAATCCCGCAGCTGAAATGGCTGAATCATCCAGAGCCCATTTTGAAAAATGGATCTGTGCACAGCCCTAATTTTTAGTATGTCATGTGAACTTTGCCTTCAGTTTAATCTACTGCTTTTCTCCTTATGTACATTGTTTCATCATAGTGAAAGAGGATATCTTCTGCATATATTTCTGCTTTTCATGCACTTTAGAATAGCAATGCAAATGACACAGTGCATGAAATGATGCCCGAAGAAAAGCATTTCTGATGCATCTCTTTTCAGTTTTTCTATTAAATATATCTGTAACAATGCTTGGGAACACAATGTTTGCTGTCATCTAAAAGACAGACAACATCCAATAATCAAGTAGCCTCAAGTTATAAAAGACATATCTGTTGTTAGTACACACACAGAAAGATCACACACACACACACACACAATCGTTTTTCATTTAGATCCATTTACTTCTCCTTTGAATCTTAGAACGGGTTTACCTAAATAATAAACTTCTGCAAAAGCTTGCCATCATCATCATCCTTGAATATTTATTCCAAGTAATGGTGTGCACAATATCATTTTTGTGTGCCGGATTTGAATGATTTACAGGATTCAGTTGCTGTATCCATTAAAATGAGTCTGGCACGAAACAGCTGAATCCTTAGCTGTAGCAGATTACGGTGGCTGTATCTTTTTGGCAATGGGGCTAATAATGGGGACCAATGGGGCTGAGTGGCACTCTTCCTGAGGCAGTGGTGGCGTTGTATGGGCAGGGCAGCCTTACTAATCAGGGAAGCTGTGGTTCGTCATTTGCTTTCTTCTCCGTCAGTCTCCTCCATCCCTTCCTGAAGCCTGAACTTTCCATGCCTGCTTGAGACAAATGGGAACTCGCTTCCTCAGCAGCAGTTTGTGTTGCACAAGCATTGAGGGAGCCTTATGCTTCCTCCTGGGGCATGATAGAGTTGAGGTTTTTCTCTCTGTGTGTTTCTCAGTTTTCTTCCCAGCCAATGAGATGCCTGGTTGACTGTGTTCATCCATTCCCCTACCCTCCAGATGTGTATGCTTGGGACTTCAATTCCCAGAACTTCCTCTTGTGGGTTTTTTAAAAAATTATGGTAAAAACTTTTCAAAATTTTCCCCAAAATAGTGGATTGCTGAAGCATTCTGAAACTTGGCAGGCTTGCAGTAGAGCATGTGGCCTATGAGTGAGGTGGTTTCATGCTGATAGGCCTAAAATGACAGAGAAATAAGCCCCTAAAATTTCCCAATTGGTGACAATGGACCTCCTGAATTCTGGAAATTCCTAAATATGGAATAAGGGGGCAGCTGAAAACTGGACACCAAAAATGGCATGGGTTTTGTCAAACTGCACATGTGATGGCACGTGTGGCACCACATATATGTAGAACTGTTAGTTGCAGGATTTAAACTGTCATTTTATTCCTGTCTACCTTGTATATGTATAGTTAAATTTCATTGGTTATTATAGCTGTCAATTTATTGTTGTTGTGCACCAATTGGCTTGTTTCCCCAGTTCATTTGTTTAGGCTCCGCCCCTTCCAAGGGAGAAAGGAGAGGTATCTCTCTCACCTTTTTTACCTCAGAAAAAGACTCATTGGATGGACGCGTGCAAAGCTTGGCCCAAAGCCCCTGGTCAAGGCATTTTTTACCACCAACTCTTAGGTTTTTTACCCCTGAGTCTTATACTTTATGTTCAAACCCCCTGAACGACATTGTGAAGATCTCAGGCGCCCTCATTCCGGTTTTTTGGCACCATAGGAAGGTCTAGTCCTTCAACATAGGCCATTGAACTGGGGTTGTGGTTTGCTCCGACATTCACAGCAATTGAGAGAGAGGGAACAGGAGAAGCTTCTCAGCTTATAACTCCTAGGACCCTGGACTTTAACGTTTATAAAGTATTTTTCCCTGTTGAAACATCATGTTTGTGCCTAAGAAAGAGAACTCATTGTCAACAATAAACACCATTTTGACTTACCTGTTGTGTTCTGGTTCTTGGGAGTTCCAGTTTCCCTAAAGGAGGGCAAGAAGCAATCCCCTGGGGAAAGATGTCACGTTCTTGCCTTTTTCTCTAAGACCTATAGCCCCAGGCACGACGACACAGCACACCCCTAATTCCAACTATGCAGCATTGTGGGTTGATCGTTGATCCTATAAAAAAATTTATATAATCTTTACTGAGAATTTTCTTTTAAAATACAAAGTAATAGAGATAATAATAATGCACAAAATACAAAAAATCAAAAACAAAAGACAAGAAAAACAAAATGAGGAAAGAAGAAAAAAAGAAGAAAATGAGAAAAGAAGAAAAAAAACAGCAAAAAAAAAAAACCCACCAGCAGATAAGTATTTAAAAATAGGAGAAGGATAGTGTAGCTCTCCTTTATTGACTTTCTGAGTATCTTCTGAGTGTTTTTTCCACTTCTTTCTTTCTTTTCCTGCATGATATAATATAATATATAAATATTTCTTGGGGCTCCACAAAGAACTTTTGCTTCAAAAAGTGCTCTGCAGCTGAAAACATTTGAGAACCCCTGCTCTAGATGAATTGGCATAGTTCAAATCTTTTTTATTTTCACGGCTTCCCAGTTAAACTTGATCTGCATAATTTATCCAACTTTCACACCCCTTCATTAATGAATTGTCAGGAAGTAGCTCTTCTTTAATCAGTGGGCTCAGCTCTCCACCTTCTCTATATTTTACTACATTAGGCCGTAAGATCAAGATTTATACTTTCTAATTTTCATCTTGTATGTTGTAATTAGTTTTGAATATCTAAATGTCTATGGCATATGAATATTATATATATATATATATATATATATATCCTACATGTTACATATGAACACTGTGCTTGAACATTTGTTTTGCATGAGGAGCAACAATTGCATATTATATTTCGGCACTAGTGTGATTGAGTATTAAACTACAAAGATAGCACAATACTACTAAACATGGGATATCAGATATACAGTCAACAAACAACTCTGATGGATTTCTGGTTGTTGTGTGCTTCCCTTTGGTAGATTTTTTTTTGTTTTTTTACAAAATTCTAGGAAAGATAGTTTAACTCTGGGATACAACCTACAGGACCTAGTATTTATTAGCAGTAGATGGCAACAGGATACTAACCAGAGCTGACCTTTTCAAGTTTTAAAGATCAGATGGTATCTGGTTCCTTTGGAGTATTAAGGCATGTAAGTTACCCTCTCTTCATCTCATCCTTTCACTGAATGTCTGTTCTGAAAACCCAATTTAATATGCTAAAATAATGCTTTAAAGGTGGAATTCTGCCAATATATGTATGCACTAACACTGCTAAACACAGTTTTAGGCATTTGAAAATAGCATGGAAACAATGAAACCGTTCTTTCAGGTGTGCTTTTATACATGGCGCTGAATGATATCTTGGTTGTTGCAGACTTACACAAGGGCATATGGTGTTCTATACTTTATACTCCAACATTGTTCTGCTGTGTCCATAGTTCTCAGTAAAGAGTCTAGAGAAGGAAGCTCTGCCTGATGGCTTGTCTGCCAACAGATTTCTTAATTAGTTTCAGTTTGGCTTTTATATTGAATGTCTAGGTGTTATGAATAAATTTTTATTGGAATACATGTGAAAATACAAGTATTTTTTAACATTTGCAGGAATGTGCCACCAAAAATATATATGTAGAACTGATTTCCTTCCCATATGGATTCCATTAAAGAACAATCTTGGAAAGCAGTGAGAAAAATATGTATAGTTTCATTTTTCCACCATTGATTGCTGTCCAAATGCTTCTCTTGCAATCTTGTTAGATCCACTATAGAGCTGAAGTTTTCATATGGATTACCCTCCCTCCCATATAAATGTTGTTGATAATGTGGTTCTTCCACAACATGTAGCATAATAGGTAGCCCACACCTGTTTAAAAAATGAGAATACACGAACATAGCAAAATTTGAGAATACCATAAATTTGGTTAATAGCCAACTTCCAGCCTGCTCACACATTTGGCTAAAGGTTAGAATTACTTCATAGCAAGAATTATGTATAGAAATTCCAGCCATGTATACATGCTAAAACATATTACTTATCTGAAGTATTGCACCATTAAAATTTCATTTGCTAGTATGAAGCTTACATATCTGTTTTTTCCCCTTTGTTCTTCACCTTCTTTAAGTTTTAGCTCTTACTATAGTTGAATTGTTTCTGTCAAAAAAGGAAGGGCTTTGTGCCTATTAATGCTATCCAATTTAAAACAAATCAAAAAGTTCAAATTGATGATCCAACGGAATACAGCACTGGGGTAGAGGTTTCTGGCATCAAGAAAAAGTGAATATTAGTTAATTTAGTTTTCTGTTACAGAACATGGATTTTTAATTCTCAGCTCCAAATGCAATTTCTTTTAATTCTATTTTATGTCCATCAAATTGTATTGTCCACTATGGATGAGCCTTCCACTGAACCTAGCATAAAATTTCTATTAAATTCCATCTCAATTAGAAATGCCTTGTTTCATTATACATCCTATTTAAATGATTATAGGAGGACAAAGCCCTCACAAAAGGGCCCACACAGGTGAATGTAAAAGCTCCTCTTATAATCTACTTCTTTATGATTTGATTCACTAAATATTCAATCATCCTTGTATGCTCTGAAAAGGACCCTTTAATAATCCAAAATGGTTTTGTTGAGATTTGCATCTTCCCCATTGGAAAAAAAAGGCTATCAGGAATGGAAGGGGGGGGGGGTATCTCAGTAGTTAGGATGTCTGAGTGTCCTTGAAGTACCTTGAAACATGATAATATGTTAAGTGTGCATAGTTACCAATGAAAAAACAAACCTTTGCTTTCTGCTAAATATATATGTGATCATTGACTTCAGTGAAAAAATGTTGTTTCCTTTCTGTGTATTTCTGGGTTCCCATGTTATATTCCATAATGTGATGTTATGTGTGGGTATGTTTACACATGTTTGTATGTGTATAAATTAGAGTATGACTATAAAGGAGGCATGTGTTATATATCTCTATATCTATTTAAAATATATAGATATTTATATACATGGTATGTGTATGCATGGCAGGGGGGAGAGAAACTGCAGAGGCTGTGACCATGTCCAATTTGTGACTATGGCCTTGTGTACTACTGGAAAAACACAAGTTCCCAACTATGACATATGAGCTGAAGTACATTTCCTAACCCTAGTATACAGGAACAGAGGTAGGAGCCATGGTGGCATAATGGGTTGAACCCTTGTGCTGGTTGAACTGCTGACCTGAAGGTCGGTGGTTTGAATCCACAAGATGGAATGAGCTCCCATCTGTCCACTCCAGATTCCCATGCTGGGACATGATAGAAGCCTCCCACAGGATGGTAACACATCCGGGGGTCCCCTGGCCAACGTCTCTGCAGACAGGCAATTATCTCACACTAGAAGTGACTTGCAGTTTCTCAAGTTGCTTCTGACACAATAAAAAAATGAACAGAGGTACCTCCAGAGGTGTTGAAAAATGCCAACATTTGTAGTTAAATTATATTTAAATCCAAATTTAATGGGAGGATACTAAGTCAAAGCACACATTATCCAAAGCTAGGCAAATTATTTAAACATGTGGGAAAGAACACCCTAAACATCAGGAACAATCTCTGGCAGCAAAATAGTAAACAGCCAACAGTTTGCTGTCTTTTCACAATTATCACAATTTGTGGTCTAAAGTAGGTATGATTGCTTCATCATTTCTGCAAACCCAGTAAAGTGCTGTAAAACATCAAATGGTAGGCCAGGTTTACTTGTTTATTGCTGATCACTTAACTATCTGTATTTTTGAAGATCAATATAAATGTAATGTATTTTACTTTGAAAGGAGTCAGCATGATGCATGGACAAGGCACATTAGTTATGAGGAAAAATGCACAAAGCGCTAAGTGTCCCTTTCAATTATATCAATACTGTTTTTCTGGTGGTTGGCTGGCATTACTTCAGTACTCTCTAATAGGACAAAAGTACATCTGAACCCAAATCACTCTCATAGTAATAACCTGGTGTTTTGATGGAATGCTGCTGAAGTCTGTTTCCCACACACTCCTATCAACAAGTTCTTCCTCATTAAATTACAAATCTAGTTTTTTTTCCAGTAAGCCATTATAAATCATTAAATCATCAAAGCTATTTGATCATAACTGCAGTTTTTAACTTCCTCTTAATCGCATTGTCTATTTTTGAACATGGAATGTGTTTGTGTTGTGTGTTATGTACACATAAATCACAGTAATCCAATATGAATGTATTAATACAGATTAATGCAGAATGTGTGTTTGAGTGGGTGTTCAAATCTTTGAATAGAAGATCTTCAGATGGCAGTAAGATTTCTTTTTATTACTTTATCTATTTAACAGGTGGCAGAACTGGTGCTTGACTCAAAGGCTGACATGATTCACTGATGACTCTGTTTTTCGCCAAGGAGTTAGTGCAATTGCTTTAAATGTTGTTTCTAGGCAGCACCAAATTATGGGTTTAAAAGGTGGGACAAAAATCCTATGACCAGAGAGCAGGTCCGCACACAGACCTGTTGGTCCCAGGATTTGTGTCTGAAATGTCTGAACTTACTGCATTGCTCCAGATTTTAGAACCCTGCAAGATAACCACCACAGGACTTCCACCAGAAATTAATGTAGTGATGCAAATATGGACATTGTTCATACAAGCTTTATCCAGGGTTATCAGTTCCTCATTGGTTTTATCATAAAAACCTGGTGAAAGATGATTACAGGGTAAAAACTTTGTCCTGGCAGGAGAGACATCACCATCCACCCATTTATCAAAGTTTGTGACATACAAACAAAGTTTTTGCCATGTAATCAACTTTCTCCATGTTTTTACAATAGAAGCAACGAGGAACTGATATGTATAACCCAGGAACAAACCAACATAAAAAATCCTGTATTTACTTAGTGCAGGGTCATACAGAGATTTGAAAAACCAGAATATTTCCACATTTTTTATCTTGTGGTTTTTCGACTTTGTAGAGATTCCTCCCATGTTTTCGCCTGACAATGTCTAGCCACTCTCCATTTTGAACTGGGAGCTCCTGAGCTAAAGGTACTGTGTGGATGGCCCCCTTAGTCTTTAGTTGAGTTTGTGCATATCTTACAAAGATCTGCAATAACCACTATAGTGGTGTGTCCAAACACCTAAAGAACAACTTGAAATGTTATTCAGTAACAGCATTTTTGTAACAAAATGTCAGAGATAGAAGGTATAGATTAAGGCCTCATCACCATCAAGCATTTATCCACTTTAATCCACTTTAAATGCTGTGACTGCCTCCTGCAGAATTCTGGGGTTAGTAGTTTAGGGAGACCCAGGATGTCTCTAGATGAGTAGTTTAAAGCCCCCTCACTAAACTACAAACCCAAGAATTCTGCAGATGGGAGCACCGCATTAAAAGTGTTTTAAAGTTGATAAATGTTGAAGTGTGATAAGGCCCTTAGAGGGAACATATTCTCCTGGTTTTTTTTTATTGTTATTTCACTCTATGTCAATGGAGGAATAATTTTTCCCATTTTACATTTATATTAGTATAGTTGATCAAGTTAGCATGGAGGGGGAAAAAACTGCAATAAGGTGACCAAGTGACCATCATGGCTAAATAGGAATTCATGGACAAGCCTCCCCAGATTCAATCCAACTGTGCCCCTCATGTGAACTAAAATTGATTAAATGTATATAGACTATTGATCTAAATATTAATAAATATTAAGGATATAATGTGCTGATAATTTAGAGGTTTCAAAAAAGAGACATTATTCTGAGAGTATGAAAAATAAATTAGAGACTAAGATATTGTACATTTGTGGTTGCTTTGCCAGAAACCAAAGTTTCTCTACATGAAATATGTCTATGATTTCCCCCCCCCCCAAAAAAAAGTAATTTTGATGTAGAAAATGCTGGAACTCAAGACTAAATATTATGCGAACTTCATATGTGGGTGATTTGCATAGAAAACATTTTCAGAAAAAAAGAGTGTTGTTTCCTTTATTTATTTATTTATTTATTTACAGTTCTTATTAGGCCTGGGTAACAACGGAAAAATTTGTTTCTAAAATCGATTTGTATTTGGGGTTTTTTTTGTTTCGATATTTAAAATAATTACAAAATTTTCCCTTAAAAAAGTTCGGTATTTACGAAATTTCGTAAATGTAAAAAAAAATGACAAAACATTAACGAATCGATTTCCGAAACAATAACGAATCGATTCGTTAATGGCGGACGCGACCACAAAATATGCTAAAAAACCTCCAAAAACCTCTGAAGCTTCCCTCTCCCTCTGTTGTTGACTGTTGGTGTGATATTATAATTTTTTTTCACTAATTAAACAAAAAACTTGCCCCAGACATGCGGAAATAATAACGAAACGACCTCAGAACAATAACGAAACGAATACAATAACGAAATACGAAGCATTTACAAAACGTGTTTAAAAATTCGTTTTTTAAAAAAATTGCTCCAGAATGGTTCGTTATCGTTTTGTAATTGGAAAAATTAACGAATTATTAACGAATTACGAATTAACGAAACGAATTTTTTTCGTAACCTTAAGTCTTCAAATATGACATGGTGTTGCCTTCTAGCAACTCACATCTAAGGCTGGTTCCACACATACATTCAACCCACTTTGGAGTAGGTTTAAGAATCCCACTCCAAACAGGATTTAAATCCACACACACCAAGGAAAAGCCATTGGCTGTCCACATGGCATCTCGAATATTTCCAGGATGACATGTAGCAATCCACCCCCCCCCCCAAAAAAAAAACCCTTAAAAATAAGAAGGAAACTGATCGGGAGCCATTTGGCTTCTCCTCCTGCCTGAAGGATTATACCAATTACATTAAAAAAAGATGGGGGAGCCCAGAGCGATTTTGCCCCCCCCCTCTTTTTGGGCACCATTGGTACGTTCCTTCAGTCAGGAGGAGAAGCCAAATGGCTCCTGATCAGTTTCCTTTTTATTTTTGATTTTTTTTTTTTGGGAGGAGGGGGTTAGGGAGGGGTGGGCCATCTTGCATTTCTGGGCTCCAGGAGCCCAAAAGTTGTGAGATGGGTGTGTGGATAGGCCCAGGGATAGTCCCTTGGGCCTGTCCACACAGGGCCCATAGCATATCAGACCTGAAACTCTCACAAAGGTGTGGGTCTAATGGGCTATCAAATTAATTCAGAATAAAGCAGGGTTTTCCTGCTTTGTCTCAAATTAATCCTCTTTTACTCCAGTAAAAATGTGAGAGGTGAATGGCCTCACTTCCCTTTGTAGCAGGGCTCATTCTGATTATGAGAACCAAAGGGTATCATTGATTCATATTAAGGGTCTTCCTTCTGCTCTGGCTAATTATTCTGAAGTCCATTCTTTTTTCATGAATGACATCCAGAAACGCTCACTCTGAATGAGGTCCATTCCTTTTTCTTTCTTTTTGTTTTGTTTTGTGGGGTTTTTTAAAAAAAAAATCTTTATTCACATTTTTCATATACATATAGTTAAAAAAAGAGAGCAGTCGAGTTAAAAATAGAACAGTATAGGCAGATCAGAGAAGTAAGAAAATAGAGGGGGGGGGATAGTAGGTAAAAGAGTAAGCTGAGGGAAATAGGGGGTGGATGGATGTGAGGGTAGTAGAGGTCAGAAAAGAAAGTGTAAAAGTGCGCTAAAAGATATAGAGACAAGAATCGAGGTTCCCCTCTTCCTTCGGTCTGTCTTCCTGGTGTCTTTAGCGGGGGGCTTTCCTTTTCTTTCTTTCTTTCTTTCTCCATCCTCTCTTTCGCCTTATTTTATTTCCCACTCGGGTCGTGGAGATTTCCTTCCTCCCGACTTTGCTTCTAGATCATTTCTATTTGAAATATTCGTCTTTCATTGTCCAGTCCGTTTCCTATTCTATCCTTCCTTTATGTTTCTGGATTAAGTAACTTAGTCTATCCATATTTTTCACTTCCATGAACTTCACCTCCCATTCATCTATCTTGGGTATCTCTTCCTTTCTCCAGTATCTAGCGTAACATATTCTCGCCGCTGTTGCCGCTAGGAACATGAGTTTATCCGTGTTTTGGTCTATTTTCTCATCCGTTATTCCCAGTAGAAATATTTCTGGGGAGAGTGGAATTTTGATCTTCAATATATTTTGTAATTTTTCCTGTATTTCTTTCCAGTATATTTTGGCCTTTTTGCAGTGCCACCATATGTGATAATATGTGCCTGCTGTCTCCCCACACTTCCAACATTTTGTATTTAAGTTCTTATAGAATTTCCCCAGTTTCTGGGGTGTTAAGTGCCACCTATAGAATAGCTTGAGCCAATTTTCCTTTAGGTCGTACGCTTTTGTATATTTTAGCTTCTTTGTCCAGATGGTTTCCCACTCTGCCAGGCTTATTGATCTCCCTATATTGCTAGCCCATTTTACCATACAATCTTTTATTCTTTCCTCCTCCGTACTCCATTCTAACAATTTTTTGTATATGAGTGATATTGTTTTTTTCCTGGATCTTATAATTTTGTCCCAGATGTTCTCCTCTTGCATGAATCCAATTTTTTTATCCATCATAAAATATTCTTTTAATTGTCTGTATTGCAACCACGTTACATTCGGATATAATTTTTTTACTTCCTCTTGGGTTTTTAAATGCATCTCTTGATCCTTTTTTTCTATGATTTCTTTGTAACAGGGCCACTTTTCCCACCCCAGCTCTCTTCTTTGGCAGGCTTCTAAAGGGGATACCCATAGCGGTGTTTTGTTGTATATTCTCTCTTTATACTTCTCCCAAGTTTTTATTATCACCGTTTTGTGGGGGTTTTTTGGGGTTTTTTTTTAATGAGCACACATCAAAAGCTCTCATAATAACCTCTGGTGTCCAGATCAGGGCCTTCTGCATATCTGACTTGTACATGAGACTATAGCAAGATCATAGCATTTATTTATTGCTTGAATGTGTCTCCAATGATGTTTAGATTTTAAATGCAATTTTAATGGTATTTTATTGTATACTAACTGTATTTTAACTTGTATTTGTGAGACAAAAATTAATGGTGTTTACTTAAAAATGTATTTGCATTGGTTTTTCATTTTTAATTATTGTGTCATGTTATTGTTAGCGGCCTTGAGTTCCCATGGGGAAAAGGTGCTATAGAACTTAAATAAATCTATATAAATAAAAATGTAATGTTTGTGGGATTAACATAACTCAAAAACCACTGCGCGAATTGACACCATATTTGTCCATTTTCAGACTGGGCCACAGCAACGTGTGGCAGGGGATGGCTAGTTATTCAATAAGTATATGTGTCATTTCACAAATTCTTGCTGACCATCATTTCTGGAATCTTCAAATGGTCAAATGTCCCTTTCATAACAATGGGCAATGGGGGTAAAGACAAGATTTCCCCATCTGAGTAAAATCCTTTTATCCTCTGCCTTGCATGCCTTTTTGAATCTTCAACTGATTCTTCACTATCACTGTTTCCATAATAGTTCTATACTTTCCTAAATTCATTTGGTAATCCCAACAACAGTTGACCCATGGAGTCAACAGGTGAATGGTAATTCAACATTTAATGTGTGTGTTCCAGGTGGTACTTTCAAATTCTACTTCGGGCAACTTCCATTCCATACAATATAGATCAAATATATTTACATTGACCTCCATATTCATGGGGCCAGTATCTATACTTTTATTCATCCATGCTTGATGAAATATGCTTTCTCTAGCAATTTGCTCAAGTACAACTCTATAGTATTAGTGTGCCAGAAGTTGCTCATTTCAATTTGGTTTGCTATTATCCATGATTGTGTGTATTCCTTTGAATTCTGGGAACATATCATCATGGATATGGGGGTTGTATATTTCAAATATATACATTATGTATTAAATGACTGTAATACATATTAAACAATTGCAGTTTTTTAGCCTTCCTCTCTGCCAAAACTGAGTTAACAGTTTAAAAAAGTCAAGGGGAAAAATGGATCCCCTCCTTTTGTTCTGAGGTGAGCTTGTTGGAGCTCTAATTTTTAATTCTCGTTTTGAGAATGTCATAGGTCCTTATTGAATCTGTGAGATTTAATTACTTGAAGTTGAATGGGGTCAACACTGACTCACAGCAGAAAAGATAAAAAGTGCTGAGCTGCTAAATAAAGGATACTTGGTGAAGATTTTTTTATTATTATTATTAAGCAGAGGCTGACAAAAGTGCAGATGTTCTTTTTGGGTGATATCTTTATGTCTCATCTGAATCCTTGCTCCTCATTCAGGATGAAATGTTCTTCTGTATATTTTGTCCCTAATGCCTTTTGAAATAGTTTCATAATTCAAATGTGATGCAACCTAAAGGCAAGCTCCAGCAAGACCTTTTGAACTGCTTTGGAATTCACACAAGGGAGTCTAATCCTGTGTTTAAAAAAATCATGAAGAGTTTGAAAATAGTTTCCTGTGTTTTGGAGTGTTGATTTTTGTAACCATTCCATCTCCACTGCTGTTCTTTAGAGTGATATAATGAATACAGTATTGTGTGTGAACTTATTTTATTTAGTTATGAACAATTTAGGAATCTGTGGCTTAGGCCTCATCTGTCAATATTAAGTCATACTTACGATTAACTATTACAAAGTTTCATGGAAGGAAAAGCAGAAATTTTCTGAAGACCTTTCAAATGAGAAATTATTGATGACTGTTAACATCCCTAGTTAAAATGTACATTTGGATTTGGTACAGAAATGAAAGGCAGACTCCATGGATAAAAAGGGTCTAATGCTGGGGTGAAAATTGCTGGAATAAACATTAACAACCTTAGATATGCAGATGATACCACTTTGATGGCCAAAAGTGAGGGTGAGCTTAGGAGCCTTCTAATCAAGGAGAAAGAAGAAAGTGCAAAAGCTGGGTTGCAGTTAAACCAAGATTATGGCAACAAGAATTACTGACAACTGGGAAATAGAGGGAGAAAACGTGGAGGCAGTGCAGACTTTGTATTTCTAAGTGCAAAGATTACTGCAGACGCAGACTGCAGCCAGGAAATCAGGAGACTTACTTCTTGGGGGGAGAGCAATGACCAATCTCGATAAAATAGTGAAGAGTAGAGACATCACACTGGCAACAAAGATCCACATAGTTAAAGTAATGGTATTCCCCATAGTCACCTAAGGATGTGAGAGCTGGATCATAGGGAAGGTTGAGCGAAGGAAGATAGACGCTTTTCAACTGTGGTGCTGGAGGAAAGTTCTGAGAGTGCCTTGGACTGCAAGAAGATCCAACCAGTCCATACTTCAGGAAATAAAGCCCGACTGCTCCTTGGAGGGAAGGATATTAGAGACAAAGTTGAAGTACTTTGGCCACATCATGAGGAGACAGGAAAGCTTAGAGAAGAAAATGATGCTGTGGAAAATGGAAGGAAAAAGGAAGACCAAGGGCAAGATGGATGGATGGCATCCTTGAAGTGACTGACTTGACTCTGAAGGAGCTGGGGGAAGTGACGACCAATGGGAGGCTGTGGCGTGGGCTGATCCATGAGGTCACAAAGAGTCAGAAATGACTGAATGAATGAACAACAACAATGCAGTGATTCTCAGCCTGTGGGTCCCCAGATGTTTTGGCCTTCAACTCTCAGAAATCCTAACCGCTGATAAACTGGCTGAGATTTCTGGGAGTTGTAGGCCAAAACACCTGGGGAGTCACAGGTTGAGAACCAGTGGTCTAATGTATATTCAGTTTTATTCATTTCCTTTCATAATTGTGGGTTACTCAGTGCTCAAGATAAGTACAGAGCAATGGGGATAGGGAAAAGGCAGAACTACTTAATGCCTTCTTTGTCTCAGTCTTCTCACAAAAAGGTCATCTTCAACCTCAGCAAGATGGAGTGGATGAGTGATTAGAGGACATCCAACCCCAAATTGGGAAACAAGTCGTCCAGGAATACCTGGCCGCTCTAAATGAGTTCAAGTCCCCAGGGCCAGATCAACTACACCCAAGAGTACTGAAGGAACTAGCGGAAGTCATTTCGGAACCATTGGCAATCATCTTTGAGAGTTCTTGGAGAACGGGAGAAGTTGTAGCAGATTGGAGGAGAGCCAATGTGGTCCCAATCTTCAAGAAGGGAAAAAAGGATGACCCAAACAATTACCGTCCGGTCAGCCTCATGCCGATACCAGGCAAGATTCTGGAAAATATTGTTAAGGAAGTGGTCTGCAATCACTTAGAAACAAATGCGGTCATCGCTAATAGTCAACATGGATTTATCAAAAACAAGTCATGCCAGACTAATCTGATCTCTTTTTTTTTTTTGATAGAGTTACAAGCTGGATAGATGCAGGGAATGACGTGGATGTGGCGTACCTGGATTTCAGTAAGGCCTTCGACAAGCTCCCCCATGACCTTCTGGCAAACAAACTAGTCCAATGTGGGCTAGGCAAAACTACGGTGAGGTGGATCTGTAATTGGTTAAATGGACGAACCCAGAGGGTGCTCACCAATGCTTCCTCTTCATCTTGGAAAGAAGTGACAAGTGGAGTGCCGCAGGGTTCTGTCCTGGACCCAGTCCTGTTCAACATCTTTATTAATGACTTAGATGAAGGGCTAGAAGGCATGATCATCAAGTTTGCAAATGACACCAAATTGGGAGGGATAGCCAATACTCCAGAGGACAGGAGAAGGATTCAAAACGATCTTGACAGATTAGAGAGATGGGCCAAAACTAACAAAATGAAGTTCAACAGTGACAAATGCAAGATACTCCACTTTGGCAGGAAAAACAAAATGCAAAGAAACAAAATGGGGGACGCCTGGCTCGAGAGCAGTACGTGTGAAAAAGATCTTGGAGTCCTCGTGGACAACAAGTTAAACATGAGCCAACATTGTGATGTGGCGGCAAAAAAAGGCAATGGGATTTTGGCCTGCATCAATAGGAGCATAGTGTCTAGATCTAGGGAAGTAATGCTACCCCTCTATTCCGCTTTGATTAGACCACACCTGGAATATTGTGTCCAATTCTGGGCACCACAATTCAAGAGAGATATTGACAAGCTGGAATGTGTCCAGAGGAGGGCGACTAAAATGATCAAGGGTCTGGAGAACAAGCCCTATGAGGAGCGGCTTAAGGAGCTGGGCATGTTTAGTCTGAAGAAGAGAAGGCTGAGAGGAGATATGATAGCCATTAGGCCTGGGTAACAACGGAAAAATTTGTTTCTAAAATCGATTCATTTTTTGGGGGTTTTTGCGTTTCGATATTTAAAAAAATTCCGAAATTTTTCTTTTAAAAAGTTCGATATTTACGAAATTTCGTAAATGTTAAAAAATTACAAAACATTAATGAAACAAATACGAAACAATAACGAATCGATTCGTTAATGGCGGACGCGACCGCGCAATATGCTAAAAAACCTCCAAATGGGACAGGGGGAACTTCTGAAGCTTCCCTCTCCCTCTATTTTTGACTGTTGGTGTGATATTATAATTTTTTTTCACTAATTAAACAAAAAACAACTATAAAACTTGCCCCAGACATGCGGAAATAATAACGAAACGACCTCAAACCGATAACGAAACAAATACATAACGAATCCGAAGCATTTACGAAAAGAATTCAAAAATTCGTTTCATTTTTAAGTTGCTCCAGAATGGTTCGTTATCGCTTCGTTATAAAAAAAATAACGAATTTTTAATGAATTACGAATTAACGAAACCGCCAAGCTCTAATAGCCATGTATAAATATGTGTGAGGAAGCCACAGGGAGGAGGGAGCAAGCTTGTTTTCTGCTTCCTTGGAGACTAGGACGTGGAACAATGGCTTCAAACTACAAGAGAGGAGATTCCATCTGAACACGAGGAAGAACTTCCTGACTGTGAGAGCCGTTCAGCAGTGGAACTCTCTGCCCCAGAGTGTGGTGGAGGCTACTTCTTTGGAAGCTTTTGAACAGAGGCTGGATGGCCATCTGTCAGGGGTGATTTGAATGCAACATTCCTGCTTCTTGGCAGGGAGTTGGACTGGATGACCCATGAGGTCTCTTCCAACTCTTTGATTCTATGATTCTAGAGGAAAAGATATTCCACAAGAATATTAGAAAAAACTTCCAGATGGTAAGAGCTGTTCATTCATGGAATGTGCCATCTCAGAGTTCCTTCCTTCCTTCCTTCCTTCCTTCCTTCCTTCCTTCCTTCCTTCCTTTCTTTCTTTCATCTTGTGGAGATTTTTAAACAGAGGCTGAATAATCCAAATGTTAGAGTACTTTGATTGTGTGTTCTTCCATAGCAGGAGATTGGACTGGATGATCATTGTGGTCTTAACTCTATGTTTCTACAAAATAGTACATATTGCATTCTGTGCAAAGTCCAGATATTTTGCAAAGAAAACATTTTTTTCTTCACAGAAAATATAAGAAATTTGGGTGAAAAAGTGTGTTGCTTGTACAATGTCTCTTACTCAGAAAATATTGACAGAGATTATTGACTGAATAATTTGATGAAATTTTAATGATAAAATTCTGTCATTATATTTACATTTTATGTTGCTACCCCAAAACTTACCATTTTAGCTTGAATAAAAGCAACTGCTGTCATATGAAGCATACAGTATGGAGGGTTTGTAGTAACACACCATATTGAAGTGTTAGAGTTGTAGACCCAAAATAAATTATGAGACTATTTCAAATATGCTCAATACCCTAGGAAAATTCAAGAAAAGGGCTCTTCAATTAATTTAAGCATTTTATTCCAGTGTATGGTCCTATCTGTCATGTATACAAGAGCACATATATAAATAAATAAAATCCATCATCAGATATGTTTTGTTCTCTTATTTCATTTTCTTAGTTTCACCACTGTAATATTGTGTCTTAAGTCAAGATAAAAAAAATCCCCAAAATAAACAGATACTGAGAAACTAAAGCTTAATACTGGTGAATCTCAAAAAATATCTTGTCTGTCAGCATCTCCTGCATGAATACAAATGTAGCCTATTTACTGACACATCAGATAAAATAATCCCATCTCACAGAGGGGAAAATGAAATTGGGAAATTGGAAAGATCCGAGATAGGGAAGGTATAATAGGGTGCCCAATTTCAGGCAGCAGTGTATTCATTTTGTGAAACATGTCTGCACAATGTGATATTGTTGCATGCATCATGGGGCTAGGTTCCCATGCTGTGACCAAAAATGTTAAAGTTCAGCAGCACAGCCATGAATAGCATAATAATTTATATATGTTGCCCAAGTAACTAAGAAGTCAGCCAAGATGCATATAGGCATGTGCGATCGATAAAAAATGGTTCTAAACTCCTTCCAAAAATAGAGGGCACTGGTGCTTCATTTCTAAAGTCTTTCCAAATTTTGGGTGGTGAAAATTTTGGAAATTAATTAAAGTTATGAATCTTCATTCATGGCAGTCATGTATGTTCAGTGAAGAAGACATCACTGTGTGTGGAGAAACGTCAGGGGCTCCTATCACCCTCGTTTTGAAATCTATTATAGTTAAACTTGCTACAATGGTAGAACACATTTACCATTGTTAGCTCACCAAATTTCAGAATGTTTGACTTATCCACAGAGTTTTGGAAAATTTTCAAAGTTTTAATAAAAACATTTTTGATAAGAAAGTTTGTTCCTGGTTTGAAAGTGTTACTTCCTGTTTCATTACTTTGAAAGTCATTCTTCTACTCCAGAAACTTTGCTTTTGTGGCAGAAACTGTTAAATTGGTGAAGACTCAACACAGCAAAATGTGCTATATATAGGGTGATGTCCTTTGCGCAAATACAAAGTTTTGGCAGTGTAATAAACTTTTGCCATTTTTAAATTACAGAACCCATTAGGAAATGACATTTATAACCCAGGAACAGACATCATAGTACAGGCAGACACCATCAAGGGATACCTAGACTTATTCCCTTCTTCCAGACAGAAAGGTACCATTCAAACTCTCCTTACAGCCAATTAATATGATTCCCCTATTGATGCACAACCACATAACTACAACTTAGCACATTTTTATACTATTACTTACTTAAGTCTTCTTTTTCAGATTCCATGACTTTATATATTATAATACTTACACTGACTCTAAACACCACAGCTGGCTGCTGCTGCCCAGTGCATTATGGGAAATGTAGTTTAGCACAGGCATATGGCTTCTCCTAGCTTTCCATTAAATTACTATAAATTGGGAAACTTCATTTTTAAAGCTATTGGAGTGAAACTTGTGACAATGGTAGAACACATTTATCATTCTTTGCTCATCAAGTTTCATAACATTTCACTTATCCACAGAATTTTGGGTAATTTTAAAAGCCTCTAAAAACAACATTAAAAAATAGCTAGATCCTTTAATTTTCTATGCGATGGCACAAGTTGTTGTGACTCAGCTGGAACCTCAGCTGGAACCACAGAGTGTCTCTGGTGGGGATGATGGGACTCAGGTTCACAGTCTGGTTCAAAATGTCCCTGTTATAGCCAGTGAAGAAGTGCAGTTTCCCACAGCAAGGCATGAGAGTGTTGATACTGAAAATAGCCAGGTGCAGGTGCAGTTTGACTCAGAGAAGGAAGACAGTTTTCAGCCTCATAATGATAATGAGCAAGCAGGGAAACAGGTTGACACTAACAAACAGACTGACCTTGATGAAATGGGAACCTTCGGGCTGACCGTTTAGAATTCAGAGTTCGAAGGAGTGTGAGAATAGCTAACAGGAAGGAGGCCACAGGCCAAAGAAATGCCTTCATGTTTTGCAAAAGGTATTAAGCAGTGTGTTTGAGACCAAATCTTTGTCAAAGCAACTTTGCGTTTTACCAAGAAGCTTGCCTTTGCTTGGATTATCTTGCAGTCCTTGTGTTCATGTTAGCAGGACTTTGTCATGTTCTCTTGGGTTTTTGTTTTGCTGGTGCCTCTTTGGATTAATCTTCAAAGTGCTATTTTATATTGATCTTTTATATTGATCTTTTGGAACATTACTTTTATTTTTAAGAACTTTTTATCTTTTATTTTTAATAAACCATAAAGACTTCTGGCTGTGTGCAGTTTGGTGTTTTTCAGCAAGGTGAATCTACTCTGAGGTGCAACACAAAGTAACAGGGGAACATTCCCCCCAACTTTCAGAAATTCTAATACATCTACTGATTTTAAGGATTTTTTTTAAAAAAAAGTTTTGAGAAAAATGATCTTTTTAGGGGAGGGACAATTCCTCTCTCTTCTCCTGATTGATGCATTCTAATTCTGATGCATACTGGGAAATGTAGTTTTAGGCAGAGCCTTTTGAATTCTTTGGCATAGGGCTGCTCCCCTTTCCATACTACATTTTGCAAGTTCTGTGTTGTTCTCAAAATACACCTCATGACAAGAAGCAAGCCATGAAGTTTCAAGCGGAGGAATGCCAAAAGAGGCAGGTATCATAGCTTTATGCTTTCTTACATTAGCAGCAGCTTCCTTTCTTTCACTAGCAGCACATTGATGCTTCAAAACGAGTTTTGACTTTATAAAACTTCTAATTTCTTCCTATTTCCATTTTAAGAGTCATTTGCACACCTTCAGTGCATACACACGTGTCTTTTACTTAAAGAGATAAGAAATGTTGAAGAACATACTGAAAGGTGGGTCAAAATGAGTCTGAGGTTACATCTACACATTTTAATCTACAACTGCATCTTGTGTCATTATGCTGAGTGTTAGAACAACATACAGTTCTTTTCTTCAACCTTAAATCCATTCACAACTGCAGGTGTCCCCCCTCCCCTGTGAGTTATTATCAGATGAATTGCTTCTTTGGCACTCTCAGCTGTTTAATACGTATGAGTTTCCAGAAGAACATTTACAAGTTAAAGGGGAAGAAATATTGTTCTGCATATTAGATGATGAATGCCTAGCACAGCTTTAGACACCCAGTTATAAAAATCTATAACAGATTGTAACCTTATATCCAATTTGTATATGTCAAGATAAATCTATAACAG
This sequence comes from Anolis sagrei, assembly GCF_037176765.1. Taxonomy (NCBI): domain Eukaryota; kingdom Metazoa; phylum Chordata; class Lepidosauria; order Squamata; family Anolidae; genus Anolis; species Anolis sagrei. The sequence continues at coordinate 124,059,454 of NC_090023.1, forward strand.
ATTGTAACCCTACATCCAATTTGTATATGTCAAGGTAAAGTACACCCTGGAAGAATATTACTATCACTGCCGCAATCTAACCTGTATGTGAATTTTGATCCAATTAGGTCCACAGAATTGTGAGACATCACTGCAAAAGTATGCCTTTGGATACAGTTCTCTGGTAAAGGCTCAGTAAAAAAGCACCTGCCCCTCAGTGTGCCACCACCTGCTATGTTTCACTTATTTGGAGAGCTGGTTAACTTAAGGCATGGGTGGCTGGTTGGCTGGGCCAAGACATGCAAGAAAGGAAGCAGCCAGCTGCATCCAGCCACAGCCAGCAGCTCCAGTCCACATCTTTTCCAGTTGCCAGCCGCCTGCCTGTCAGCTAAAACACTGCTGCCACCGTGCTTGACTGACTGGAAGTCATCCTTCTCCACTTGTCCCTGAGTGCCCCCATTGCCCTTTTTGGGGCTGTCGCTTTCTTGCCTTTCTAAATCAGTGAAGCTGATGACCTTATCTGAACCACTATAAGACTCTTTCTTTACTAATGTTTTGCATTAGTAAAGAAAGTGATGTGGAACTCTGCATCTTTGACAGTTTGGTATTTGGCCCTGCTGCTGTTCCTGGAGAAGTTACAGGGTGAAGCTAGCGGCGATACCTTTTTGGGAATATTTAAAGATTTTATTTCTAGAATGTTAAGAATTTCCTAAAAATCAGGGAATGACTCAAAAGTTATGAAACTTGGTGGGCTAACAGGTACATATGTCCTCCAAGTGTGACCATTTTTATCCCAATAGCCCTAAAAATGATGGGAAAGTGAGCCTGGGGAGTCCCCCCCCCCCCCATTGCTGCCAATGGGCCAGATCTTCCCACATTTTAAAGTGGTGGACCTAAAAATAGTTGTTGGGCACTGCCGGTTTTTGGGAGGCTTGCAAAAATGGATTCATGGGTTCACCGAAATTTGTATTCCAAAAATGGATCATGGTTCAGCCAAATCACACAACCCTAATGATGATATTAATAGGTCTCTGGAAACTTTGGAATCCAGAACCATTTGTTATTGTTGTTCATTCATTCCATCACTTCCAACTCTTCGTGACCTCATGGACCAGCCTACACCAGAGCTCCCTGTCGGCCATCACCACCCCCAGCTCCTTCAAGGTAAATCCAGTCACTTCAAGGATCCCATGCATCCATCTTGCCCTTGGTCGGCCCTTCTTCCTTTTTCCTTCCATTTTCTCCAGCATCATTGTCTTCTCTAAGTTTTCCTTTCTCCTCATGATGTGGCCAAAGTACTTCATCTTTGCCTTTACTATCCTTCCCTCCAATGAGCAGTCAGGCTTTATTTCCTGAAGTATGGACTGGTTGGATCTTCTGGCGGTCCAAGGCACTCTCAGAACTTTCCTCCAACGCCACAGTTCAAAAGCATCTATTTTCCTTCACTCAGCCTTCCCTATGGTCCATCTCTCACATCCATAGGTGACTATGGGGAATACCATTGCTTTAACTATGCAGATCTTTGTTGCCCGTGCGATGTCTCTACTCTTCACTATTTTATCAAGATTGGTCATTGCTCTACTCCTAAGAAGTAAGCATCTCCTGATTTCATGGCTGCAGTCTGCATCTGCAGTAATCTTTGCACCTAGAAATACAAAGTCTGTCACTGCCTCCATGTTTTCTCCCTCTATTTCCCAGTTATCAATCATTCTTGTTGCCATAATCTTGGTTTTTTTTATGTTTAGCTGCAATCCAGCTTTTGCACTTCCTTATTTCACTTTGATTAGAAGGCTCCTCAGTTCCTCCTTGCTTTTGGCCATCAAAGTGGTATCATCTGCATATCTAAGGTTGTTAATGTTTCTCTCAGCAATGTTTACCCCAGCCTTGCATTTGTCAAGCCCCGCACATCGCATGATGTGTTCTGCATACAAGTTGAATAGGTTGGGAGACAGTGTACAACCCTGCCATACGCCTTTCCCATTCTTGAACCAGTCTGTTGTTCCATGGTCAGTTCTTACGGTTGCTACTTGGTCCTTATACAGATTACTCAGGAGAGAGACAAGGTGATTTGGTATGTCCATAACACCAAGAACTTGCCACAATTTATTATGATCCACACAGTCAAAGGCTATAGAGTATAGTTGCATCATTTGGCATTTGAAATATGTAATTGTTCATACTCTATTATAGTTATGGAAAAGGAGACTTATCTGGCAATTTGGTCTCTCATTCCTCTGCCTTTTCTAAACCCAGCTTGTACATCTGGCAACTCTCTCTCCATGTATTGCTGGAGTCTTCCTTGCAGAATCTTGAGCATTACCTTATTGGCATGAGAAATAAGGGCCACTGTACGAAAGTTTGAGCAGTATTTAGCATTGCCCTTTTTTGGTATGGGGATATAAGTTTATTTTTTCTAGTCTGATTCAGCTGGGATCCCGTCATCTCCTGCTGCCTTGTTGTTAGCAATGCTTCTTAAGGCCCATTCAACCTCACTTTTCAGGATGTCTGGTTCTAATTCAGTCACCACACCGTCAAAACTATCCTCAATATTATTATCCTTTCTATACAGATCTTCTGTATAGTCTCGCCACCTTCTCTTGATCTCTTCAGCTTAGGTCCCTGCCATCTTTGTTTCTAATCATGCTAATTTTTGCCTGAAATTTACTTCCAATGTTTCTAATTTTCTGGAAGAGGTCTCTTGTAATTCCTATTCTGTTGACTTCTTCTTCTTCCATGCATTGTTTGTTTAAAAATAGTTCCTTATCTCTTCTGGCTAACCTCTGGAATTGAGCATTTAATTGGGCATATCTCCTCCTCTCTCTGTTTCCTTTTGCTTCTTGGTTTCCTTTTCCTTTGGGACGTACTTTGTTGCCACCTCCTGAACAATGCCGCAGACTTCGGTCCATAGTTCTTCTGGAACTCTATTTACTAAATCTGTTCTTCACTTCCACTGCATATTCGCTAGGAATGTTAGTGATATCATATCTAACTGGTCTGTGTGTTTTCTCTGATCTCTAATTTTATTCTAAATTACGTAAGCTCCAGGTTTTGTTTTCATTGACTGGATGGATGTCCGCCACCTTTGACTGCAAAGGATGTAGTCAATCTGATTTCAGAGTTGACCATCTGGTGAAGTCCATGTATAAAGCCATCTTTTAGGTTGTTGGAAGAGAGTGTTCATTATACACAGTGAGTTTTCAGCCTACGTCCCGCTTCATTTTGTTGTCCAGACCACGCTTGCCTGTGATCCCAGTTGTCATTTGACTTCCCACCTTGGAATTCCAGTCTCCTGTAATGAAAATAGTATCTCTTTTTGGTGTATTATCCAGTATGTGCTGCAGATTCTCATAGAACTGATCTACTTCTGCTTCTTCAGCATCTGTGGTTGGGGCGTATATTTGGATCACTGTAATGTTAAAAGGCTTTCCTTGCACTTGAATTGAAATCATTCTGTCATTTTTTATTGTATCCAAGCACTGCTTTAGTGACTTTCTTATTAATTATGAAGGCTACTCCATTTCTTTGGTGTTCCTTTTGTCCGCAGTAGTAGATCTGATGGTCATCTGATGTGAAGTGGCCCATTCCAGTCCATTTCAGTTCACTGACCCCCAGAATGTCTATCTTTAGTCTTGGCATCTCACCAATAATAGCATCCAGTTTGCCCTGGCTCATAGATCTTACATTTCAGGTTCCCGTGGCGTGTTGATCTTTAGAGCATCAGATTCATCTTTCATCTCCAGCACCGTCATCACATCTGGGGCTAGTTGAACTTATCCTCTTCTCTTCCCCAGTAGCATTTTGACCATCTTCCGACCTGGGAGTGCCATCTTCCAATGGCATACCGACATATCTCTTGTTGTAGTGGTCCATTTAGTTTTCTTGGCAAGAATATTGGGGTAGTTTGCCATTGCCTTTCCCAGGGATCGTGTTTGGTCTGACCTCTCCGCCACGACCATCCCATCTTGGGTGGCCCTTCACAGTTTTGCTCGTGACATCATTGAGGTCCTCAAAATCTAGTGCCATGACAAGGCCGCGATCCTTTGCTGGAGTTCAAAACCATACCTTAAAACTTTTCACATTCCCCATTGACTACTGGACCCAAGAACAACAACATTGGCATTCCTAACCAAACATATGATACCAGGCAGTTTCCTACAGTGACCCAGGGAAGATTTGGGCTAAGGAATGCTATGCAATGTTGTATTGTTTGCCAAATGATCTACTACATTTCATTAAAACCAGAACAGAGAGAAAGGAAATTAGAACACAAGCTGTCCCCAGAAATAAGTACCATAATACAACAATGTTGTTCATTCTATTCCTGTAGCCCCAATCTTCCTGGATCACTGTAGACCCTATGGTGTTCAGCACTTTTGCCTTCAACTTATTTCTCACATTGATATACTGTTCTTGCATTATTCAAGAGCTCCTGTTTATCCCAGAAGTATATGAGTGATCCAGGTTCATCATTGGGAGAAGAGATGCAGGATATTTGCACAGATGCTGTTAATTACATGGTGGATTTGTACATGATAGACCTAGCTAATCGAGGTACCTGTTGTATCAATCGAAGAGGAAAGAAATCTTAGTGGGAATTTAGAAAGTCTTGCATGAGACTTTTTCTAATTAGCAGTTAGCTCAGTTTTGAAGCATGATGATTTATGTTCTATAAGAAATATATTATAGGATACAAGGATATAATCTAATTAACTAAGATGTATTACCCGTAAAAGCATTACGTAATTCTGTAGATCACAAAAAAAAAGAGATAGCACAATATCTCTGTGCCCACTTCCTTTTGTGGCACTTTTGAAATAGCAAAAATTCCTAAAGTTAGCAAGGGCACTTGCCCCTTAACCCCTGAAATAACGAGACAGACAACAAAGGTATGGATTCAAATTGGGCAACTTTTATTGAATGTTACCTATTTAACTTCACCTGAACTAAACTAAGTGTCAAGGAACTTGGTGGCAAGCTGAGGCAGCGTCCTCAGCTACTGAGTGTGTGATGTCAGTGTGCCCTGGATCCCCAACCAGGCAACCTGAAGGTAAAAGTCTGGAGAAGACTGTCCAATTATTGATCTCAGCTTCTCTCTTAACTGGGCCAATGGATGTCCCCTCACCCATTTGTTGACTTCTAGGTGAGTGTTTGTTGTACAGTGCCCCCCACCCTTGATGGGTGCCATGTGTATACCTCCATGTCAGTGTTTTCCTGAACTATTTATGCTGGCCTAGTTAAACCAAACCACTCCATCTAGCCCCTAATAACAGTATAGGGTAGGCGAAAAAACCCCCCAGAACATGAGAGGCAAAAAATTCCTACCCGGCTCCAACGGGCAACCAAATATACTGCCAATGGGCGGGAGTGACGGGCCGAAAGTCAGACAAGACTGAAGGAGGGGAGCTGGCTCACGAGGTAAGCCAGCCCCCGCCCCTTTTCCAGGAGGTTCTAACTGGAACCTCCCATTCTCTCCCTTCAGGGGGTGGGGCAAATCGCTCTCCCCACCAACTGTGTTGGTGTGGAGAGTCCCTTGCCCCTTAACCCCTGAAATAACGAGACAGACAACAAAGGTATGGATTCAAATTGGGCAACTTTTATTGAATGTTACCTATTTAACTTCACCTGAACTAAACTAAGAGTCAAGGAACTTGGTGGCAAGCTGAGGCAGCGTCCTCAGCTACTGAGTGTGTGATGTCAGTGTGCCCTGGATCCCCAACCAGGCAACCTGAAGGTAAAAGTCTGGAGAAGCCTGTCCAATTATTGATCTCAGCTTCTCTCTTAACTGGGCCAATGGATGTCCCCTCACCCATTTGTTGACTTCTAGGTGAGTGTTTGTTGTACAGTGCCCCCCACCCTTGATGGGTGCCATGTGTATACCTCCATGTCAGTGTTTTCCTGAACTATTTATGCCACAGATTGGGGGCAAATGTCCATTTCGCCCCCATCCCCCACCAAGCCCCTGAACACCTTCTAAATGCCTAACTGCAAAACAGCTAAAAAAGTGTGCGTTACCCAAATCTGTCAAATGTACACCATCAGAACGGTAAACTGTGTTTTGTCATGAGTGATGTCCGTATGTGAAATGTAAAACCCCCTGCCCCGTGCTAAAGCCATGCGCATGGCCCGGTTCACATGCTTTCTAGCCTTCTCGAGCTTCCTGACATCACCGCCTCCTGCCACCGAAGGCGTGGAACGATAGCCGACCAAGCGATGTGAACCCTGGGCCATGACAGCCATAACTAAAATGCCAGCACGGGCTTGTAGATACCGGGCCCTGCTGTTAAGCAGGCCCAGAACGTTACCTCCGATATGGAGCACCGGCCCAACGAGGGCCCCGAACACCCTTCCACTCGCCCAATGCAGTGGAAGCGCACCCAGATGCTGGCCAAAGGATGAGTTCCTGGCGTATCTCTCCGCCCAGTGGACATAATTATGCCCACAACAAGGATTCTCCATCTATGCACCAGCCTGGCAGTTCCTGCAAAATAAACAACAGACAAACAAGCGCCGGGCGAACCTATCGCCGGTAATCGACCTATTTCCCCCCGCCCAGTAATTTAAAGGCCATAACACTATAACCCTAGTGAGCTGCCAAAGATGCCACCCCTATATGAAAGGAATGAGTGCCAAATTTAAGGGCACCCTAACCCCAGCATCTTCAGTGCCCTAACTGTGATGGCCCAAACTGATATCCTGCAAGGGGATGGAGTCCTGAAGGCAAGGGCTCACACAGACTTAATATTTACAGAAGTATTCCTATACTAGTCGCAGCTAAATTATGGCTTGAGGCCATTGCCAATTCAACCGTTCATTTTGGTGTAATGTGATAAACCGGGGACCCAAAACAGGAATATGAAAACCCTCTAAAACCTTCCCATAGGTACTTAACTACCCCCTTATGGGAGTACTGATCCAGCCAAACCTTCAACTGATTTAACTTAATTAGGCTGAGGCCCTTGCGCAACCGCGGCCTGTCCTGAAGGTTTCTTAACGAATTGAGTGTCCCTAGTATTACCTCCCGCGGCTCTCCCCTTGGGGCAATTTCGGGATGGGTGAGTCCCATAACAAATAGCACACGAGTGTGCGAATCGACAGTCCTTCCGTGAACAGGCTCCCTGGGCCACAAATTCCCAGCATAAAGGCTTTTGGCCCTGGGACTGCAGCTGGGGAGCCCCCTGCCGAAAGGGCTGCCCTGCCTTATTCTGAATAGTGTGCCCACTATCTGCTTTCAAGGCAGAGGAAGCCCTAGATGGATTCATCACCTCAATCCAAATTTGATCATCAATTAAATCCCAACGCTTGTCTGGATGGGAAGCCGCCTCGGTTCTAAACCGCCTATCATATTCCAGCCAAGCGTTAGGAGGGCCACTGACGTAAGCTTTATTAATGATATTCTGATACTGCCACAAAGCCGTAGCCCTTTCCGGGGCAGCATCAGAAAGCAGGTTTGCATACATTGTGAAACAAGGGAGCCAATTCTCCCAATTCTGCTCAACCTTGCGCTTCTTGATCTTCTCTTTACTGTCCTCATCTAACTCCTCTTTCTCTTTCTTATCCATATCCCGAAAGTATAAAGAAAAGATATCCACATATTCGTTCCTTAATATCTTTTCCATTGTTTTCGATGCCAAATGGGAACCCAAACCCGAAAGGCTAACCGTAGGTGTCGCCTGTGGAGGCCATTTTGCAGTCCCCCAAAATTTATTTGCTTCCCCCGTTCTGGCCGATTCTAAGGTGATAGTAACTGGCTTAACCGCTTGAGCGTTGGCATCATCCTTATTTTCCCCTATCTTGGGGTCCAAACCACCCACCGACGGAACCCCAACTGCAACATGTGACTGCGTCCCAACCACCGATTGAGCCCGCCCCTGGCCCCATGGCCAAGTGAGTGAGGGAGAAGGAGATGCTGATGTGAGTGTGGCACATGCTGATGTGAGTGTGGTGGAAGTACCTGCTGGGACAGCCGTCACCAACTGCTCACGCCCCGCTACATCAACGGCAGCAACACTCGACCCGACCGACTGGGTGGACCCGGCCACAGCACTGGACATGGAGACCAATGCCGTGGGCTGACTGGGTCCGGCCACAGCCGCCGCTGAGGAGCCAGATGAAGCCTGCACAGATGGATGAACTTCGGGGCTGGTGATGGTCTGCACAGCCGAAGACACCAAAGAAGAGCCCCCTGCAGCCCCTGGAACCGCCAGTTGTTCAGGAAGCCGGATCGCCCTTTCCGCCCCCGTGGCTGAGGTCGATTCTATAATAGAAACCCGGGACAACAGAGATTTGAACAACTGTTTCTTACTTGCCCGGCGAGTGGAGCCTGAGCCAGCCCCACCCAAACCAACCCCCCTATTTTGTTCTATTTGGTTGACACGCTGAAGAAGGGCCTCCAAATCTTCCATAGACACCCCATCTTCATCCGACGACGACCCATCCTGACGTAAAGGGCGCTTGTGACCCGTCTTCTCCGCAGGACCCTTCCCCTTAGGGCCCCCCCTGTTCTTCTTTGATGGCATCCTACAAAATAAAAGGGGGGAGAATGCCAATGAGAGCCCGCTCCACACACCGCGCGCTAACGCCCCCATGGCAACCCCCCTCCAGTGAAGCGAAAGTACCCACAGCACCACATAAACATAGAATCAAAGAGTTGGAAGAGACACACTATGCCATTCCTTACCCCCCAGTGATGCGAAAGTGGCCCCAGCACCACAGAAACGTAGAATCAAAGAGTTGGAAGAGACACACTATGCCATTCCCTACCCCCCGAACAAGTTCCAATGTATGGTGAAAAAGGGGGGGGGGGCATTTAACAACACAACTTAAGAAAATTAAGTGGGCAAACAGAACATGTTCTCTCTCTTTCTTTTTTTTTATTTTTATAAATGTTAGTATTATCATTGTGGCGTCCCTCCACTCAAGCCCATGATGCCTATGGTGCCTTAGAATCATAGAGTCAAAGAGTTGGAAGAGGCACCGAGTGCCATCACCCTCTCCTGCTCACAGGATAATAGAATCATAGAATCAAAGAGTTAGAAAAGGCACCATGTGCCATCACCCTCTCCTGCTTACAGGATAATAGAATCCAAGAGTTTGATAAAGACACCACGCGCCTAAATTTAATCAGCTTACTTGACTACAGTTGTGCAGGAGTGTGTAGCTATTTCTATTCTCTAAAAGGAGTGCATACTGGTTCTATGATCCACCAGAAGCGTGTAGCCTGCAGCCACAGACTCCCAGCTGCAACATATCTTTATTCTATGTGTTCATTTAATTCCATACAGGTGAACAAAAAAAGGGGGGGGTAACATAGCTCATACATTCACAAAATTTTTCACCCCACGCGCCAAACAATAAGCCCCACACAAAGGGGTTCATGCTAATGCGCCTCGTTGCACCACCGCCACCCACAAAATGGCGACCGCAGCCCGACTAAGCAAACCGCCAAGAAAATGACCCAAAATGGCGGCCGCAGCCGCCAAAACCCGAACTGCGTCACAGTGAGTTAAAAATGGCGGCGGCTGCAAAAATTCTGCGCCATTAGCACCAGCATCGCGCGCTAAAATGCGCGCCTGGCGCGATCGCGCAGCAGGCACCCTACAGGAGCAAAACGGCACTCCTCGAACCCCGCGGCGCGCGCTTGCAACGCGCCGCAGGCCTCTCCCTGCTCGGCCTTGGCCCCCAGCGCCCTCGCAGCAGGGCGAACATAGAAGAGGCGGCCGGCGACTGCGGGACCGCACTCGGGCGCAAACCGCACGCCGCTCGAACCTCCCAAAAACGGCAGGCTAGGCAAACAAGGCCGGCGGCCACAGCGGCTTTACCCTGGCACCAACGCCAACATTAAAATTAAATTAAAGAACGCTGGGGCGCGCAGCATACGCGACGGCGCGCCTCTGCGCCCACCGCACGCCTCACGGAGCACGGCCCATACGCTGCCGTCTAGAACGGCTGGGAAACGGCGGCCGCCCAGCCAGTTCGCCTCCGAGGCCGTGACTCCAAAGGGAAGGGGGCAATACACCCTCCTTCCCCCACTGCTTCAAGACCGACCTGGAACAGTCCGATGCACGTCTTGTCCCTCCGAAAGTCAGACAAGACTGAAGGAGGGGAGCTGGCTCACGAGGTAAGCCAGCCCCTGCCCCTTTTCCAGGAGGTTCTAACTGGAACCTCCCATTCTCTCCCTTCAGGGGGTGGGGCAAATCGCTCTCCCCACCAACTGTGTTGGTGTGGAGAGTCCCATGTCACGGGAAATGCCATTTGCATGTGCAGGCCTGGACAACAAACATTCTAGCTATTCTCTGGGTTGTTAAAAAAAGTCAACATTTATTTGTTGTGCAGACCCTCAGGGTGTTGGCCTCTCTGGGTACTTACCCCCTGTGGTTTTAACCCCCCCCCCCCCAGCCCACCTCTTCTTCTTATTACATAAGAGACAGCAGAAGAAAATAAGAAAGAGTTGGTTAAAATAGATGGAAAATATTTGAGGAGACAGTATAGTTGCCTGGCTTTAAGGAAAAGAGGACTACAGAGGATTTAATGAACCATTGGGCTGTTATTTTACCAGGAGTATTAATACATACCCTATACCAGGGGTCCTCAAACTTTTTAAACAGAGGGCCAGGTCACAGTCCCTCAAACTGTTGGAGGGCCAGATTATAATTTGAAAAAAAAAACATGAATGAATTCCTATGCACACTGCACATATCTTATTTGTAATGCAAAAGACACTTAAAAACAATACAGTAATTAAAAGAAAGAACAATTTTAACAAATATAAACTTATTATTATTTCAATGGGAAGTGTGCACCTACTTTTGGCTCATGAGATAGGATTGTTGTTGTTGTTGTGTACTTTCAAGTCATTTCAGACTTAGATTGACCCTGAACGAGGGCCGGGTAAATGACCTTGGAGGGCTGCATCCGGCCCCCAGGCCTTAGTTTGAGGACCCCTGTCCTATACTTTAATCCCTTCTCTTTGGTGTGATGAACTGTTTGCACATATGTTCTTGGAAAGCTGAAATAGAATTGTAACAGCATGGAAAGTAAGTATATAAGACATGCCCATATTAATGTACCAAGTTCATTTTGTGTTTATGAATTGCTAAAACATGTTTGTAAACAGATCCATACTGCAGCTTCACTGAATTCATATCATAATGCTTTGGTTCCTCGGATGTTATGGCTGCATCTCCTCATTTGCTGATATTGAACATGTAAGAAAAAAATTCCTTTTTTAGATTTGGAAGGGGGGAGTTGAAGTTAGTTATGTTTTCCTTGCCTCCAAAAAATAAAGCAGCAGCATTTTTCAGTGAATACATTTTTTTCTTATCACATCTTACATGTTGGGGAAGTTATTTTTCTTTTTCTCAAGAAGGCACACTTATCTACAAATAATATCCAGTTTTACACAAGCATTCAATGTGGTGTGCATCTTATCTGAACAAACCAAACTAACTTCAAACAGAAGCAAACGATGGCCATCCAAAAAACTAAAAGAGAAGGTTCTAAAAAGAACAGTCTTACATCTCTGGTAGCAAAAGCATGTACATATAAAGTCAAGGATGAGTGAAGAGTTTCTTTCCTGAAAAGGAGACAGTTTTCCAAGAGATAATAATGTGTGGTTACATTAATACCTGTACAGAGGACATCAATGAAAATATCATTTTCAATTTCCTTATAAAATATAACCAAGACACACATACATGAGAATAAGTCTTGTCGCACCCAGTAAGAGTTACCTCTGGGTAGATGTGCATAGGTTTTCTGTAATAATCGAACCTCTCTAAAACCATGAAGTATATATCATAACTTTGTTATATAGAAATCAACTAAAATATAAATGTTAGAGATACAGAGTTTGCCTCATGTTACTGTATAAAGATAAGAAGAAAAAGTAAGGGGCCTAAATATGCTACTGGATACTATCTGAGTTTGGAAGTTAAGCAGGGTTAAGGCTGTTTAATACTTCAGTGATAGACTGCAGTAAATACCAGGCATTGTAGGATATATTTCAGAGGAAAATAATGGCAAACCACTTTTTAATATTCCTTAACTAAGAAAAATGATTTAAGTGGGCCATAGGAGACTTAAAGGCAGCTAGAGAGCCCTTCCACACAGCCCTATATCCCAGAATATTAACACAGGAAATCCCACATTATCTGCTTTGAACTGGGTTATCTGAATCCACACTTAGATAATGTGGGATGTTCTGCCTTTATATTCTGGGATATAGGGCTGTGTGGAAGGGCCCAGAGATACACACATACAGCATGTTTATGGTGCAGGATATGTTCTTTATTCCATGCTTTCTCCACCAAAACACGTACTTTCCTCAGAACTAATTCATCCTTCAGATCCCATCCTTCAGATAGGTTGTCAATTCTTGTTGAAATTTCATTTTCAGGTAACTTGCATATTTTATCTGATTAAAGGTTGTTTGCTGTTTTGATTCAATTAGATCTTTCCCCCCTCTGCCCTTGCTAAACTGCTCTGTGAAGGTATGTGATATCAAGGAAAGCATGTCAAGTTTGCAAAGCAGGAAAAAAATGGCATTTGGTGGGTTCTTCATTTAAGGAAGAAAGTTGAATCTCTGCTCCAAACAGGGTGGGTGTGTTTCCTCTTTCATGTTCCATCTTAAAAATTTACATCACAGAACTGCTTCATTAATTGAAAAAGAGTATTGAAAACTTCTCATTCAAAAAAAAAAGACAGCGAGATAGTGACATTAGCCATACCATCCCACTGAAGCTTTAGTTAGCCAATCTTCTCTGAAGAAAGATCCACTTGTTCTCACATCTAACATTTATCACAGCTTGATATCCCAGAGAGCAGATAAATTCAGAGTTCAAATCCTTCTCAAGTACAAAAGTAGAATGTGAATACATGACCTGGGATTCTCAACTTTTTTTTTTTTAGAATCAAAGTAACATGAAAAGGTGACACAATCTAGTTTGTCATTAACAGTAGCCCATCCCAATAGGCTGCAACAAAGGGAGATGACATGTAAGGCAGGGTCATGCCACAATCCATACTGAACGTTTGTTAGCATTTTTTGTCTTCCCTCCTCATTCTTTATTCCTTTTGTGTTGTGTCCCCTTTGCAGTATAGCCATGGTGTTCAGAGAGTAACTTGCTTTTGCTGATTGTACATAATATCATGGAACCTTTTGGGGGCCTGAGTCTTATGATCATGCTTTAAACCAGAAGTGAACTAAAATGTGGCCCTGGAGCCGCCTGCTGATTTTATTTCCTCCATCTTGTCAGACTTCCTTTTCTAAGACTGCAGTTCACCTGTACAATCCCTTTCTTGGGCTGTGGGATGTTGTCTAAATAAAAAAAACATTAAACTACCTCTGAGCTGAGACATAAATGATAATTATCAATCATCATCATCTACACCAGAAGTTTCCCTTTTCAGAAAAAAAGAAATTACTCAGTGGACCCCAGAAAATCTACCTTAATCAAACAAAGAGAAAGATACAGTTGAAAATCTGTATTCTTTCATGTATATATATTTCTACCTACACCCTACAACATGGTAAAGAAAGATGTTAGTGTAAATAAGTCACCTCACAGCATGAAATTATGAAATTATTTATTAAAATCAACCATAGTAAAATTTGCATTATAGATAGCAAATTAAGATACATATTGCACTTGCACTATTGTTAACTGTTTGTTGCATCATTCAGAAACAATCTGCATTACAATCCACACATGCTGCCTGTTTATATTATCACACTGTAAGCAAGGGGCCCACTGGGCTGCTGAACTTGCTCACCGAAAGGTTGCTGGTTTGAATCTGGGGAGCAGGATGATCTCCTGATGTTAGCTCCAGCTTCTGTCAACCTTGCAGTTGGAAAACATGCAAATGTAAGTAGATCAATAGGTACCACTTCTGTGGGAAAGTAACGACACTCCATGCAGTCATGCTGGCCACATGACCTTGGAGGTGTCTATGGACAATGCCGGCTCTTCGGCTTAGAAATGGAGATGAGCACCATCTCCCATAGTTGGACATGACTAGACTTAATGTCAGGGAAAACCTTTACTTTTACTATTGTAAACAAGTCATCACATGCACATATTCCTGCCAATGCATGCTGACAATGCATAAGATATTCTCCTGGTAACACGTTATTAAGCCGTGTCAGTGAACTTGACCACTGATCAGTTATAACTTACGTTTTTGTTCATTTTGAAAATAAAATAATTGCTACAACTTTATGTTGCCTAACAGATGGAACAGGTATAAATCATTTTTTTTCAGTTTTTTTCTTTTCTTTCTTTATGTTTTCATGGCCCCCTTACTTTTATTCAACACCAAAGAAACAAACCCCAAACTATTGCCTCCTTCCTCCCTTTGGATTGTTCAAGCACTTTGAAAAGCATTGATTTACACCCCTACAAAAATAATAATCATCATTATCTTCATCAGCCAGGGGAGGGGCCTTTTGTAATGGCCTTTTAAGAAGAAACTTTTAGGAACAAGAAATTATAAAATAAGAAATTAAAAATTCCAGCTCCTCTCCCAAAAGAATTTATTGACTTTGTTTGTCTTATTCAAATATTTTTTCTTTCTCCCATTAATCTTAGGATGGAAAACATCAAAACCCAACTTAATCAGTTTAAAACAATCTAAACTGTGAATCAGCAGGAAATAATGTACAGCTAAAAAATCCTAAACTATGACAAATTGGAATAATGTAAAGCTATGCAACTTGGATAAAATCACTAGGTGCCCACACCAAAGCTTTACTTTTTTAAAAAACTATGTTTCCAATGTAGAATTGAAAGAAGCCAACATCTGTACTAGATGAGACTCCACATGCCCTCATGCAATGTATTTTGCCCCTTGAACTTAAGTAAAAGCATTTTTTTAAAAACTCAACTTGTTAACTCAGAATCACTGCATTGGTTCCTGAACCAAGCTGTATTCAGCATAGTACAAACTGGGGGCCTTTCCAGAAAGGGCCTTTATCCCAAGAGTGTCCACATTTAAAAAAAACATGGATGTTCCTGGGGGTCTATCTACACATACCCCAGAAAGCACATGCTTTCTAGTGTGGGTGTCCAGGTGTTCTTCCAGGAAGTCCTGGAAGAACATTGGGACACTGTAACCCCCTCCCCAGAAGACCCCAAAAAGCCCTTTAAAAAAGAAAAGTACTTACCCGGTCTCCATTGGAGAGCTGTTGCAGCTCTACTGGGGCATACAAATGACACACCAGGAGAAAGAGGGGGGCAGGAGTGATTTTCCTCCTCGACCCCCTTTCTCCTGCTGCATCATTTGTATGGCAGCCATCTCATGGAGGTCAGGTGAGTTTCTTCTATTTTTTTTTTTACTCTGTTTTGGGAGGCTTTGGGGGAGGGGGTTGGTATTTCCACAGTTTTCTGGGCTAATTTAGCCCAGAAAACTGTGGGAATGCTGTCTGGACTGGACTTACTAGTAAACACACTAGTAAATTAATTCACCACAAAACAGGGTTTTCCGATTTGTGGTGAATTAATTCAGGTTTGTCCAGGATGTTGTCTGGACAGCCCCCTTTTTATTGAAGAAGTTTCCGCAACAAAGTGGCTGTCCTGGATTTGCCCTGGAAGATTAAAAGGAAGTGAAAAGATCCCAGTACAGCCTGGTACATTTATTTTTCCAGCTGCAAGATGGTCACTGCAAGTTCTTGAAAGTTACTGAATTCTTGATAGACTGGTGTATTCCAACAGCCATGTGCATGGCATGTTATAGATTCCCACCCAACATATGAAACAGGCCTTATGTTAAAGCAAAATAGCTTTGTGTCCTTAGTCATCTTTTGAGGACATCGAAGATTTTTTAAAGAATCTGTGTCAACAAATTTTGGTAACCCTGAAGCAAATCTATTGTGGGCCTCTCTTGATTAGATTTGTTCAGAGGGGGCTTATCTTTGCTTTCCTCTGAAATCCCATCCAGTACCTTTATCCCAGGAGCTCCCAATTCAAAATGGAGGGTAACCAAACAATGCCTCCAGTAAAGGAGGATTAATTCAAAACAAAGCAGGAAAACCCTGCTTTATCCCAAACTAATTAGATAGCATCTTTGTGAAAGTCCTGGGTCTGATGGGCTATGTGCCCTCTATGGACAGATCTACAGGGAGTCCTGGGACTTTCCTGGAGCCTGTCCATATATGCATCTCACACCTTCTGTGCTCTTGGAGCTCAGATATGTGAGATTGCCTCATCCCCTTACCAAAAACTCCCACAAAAACTTGTGTGGAACTGCCCTGACACTGAGAGACTGTGTCTTGCCTAAGGCCACCGAAGAGGTCAAGAGGGCACTAAAACTCTAGTCCCTGTAGTTTAATAATCAAACCACTGCACCATACCGGCTCTCAAAGAGGTAGCATTCTGAAAGTGGCAGTTGTATATTTGCATTTAACTGATTCTTTGCTGCAAAGTTTTTCTTTATATAGAGGCTTTTCCGAGTAATGCAACTCAGATGATGTAGTTATTAATATCTTGCCTCAAGGATATGAAACACTAGGTAATGATTATTCCAACGTCTAATACAAAAGCAAAGCCAGCTTTAAAAGCATGCTTTTAACATACTCTAACATTGCACACATTCAAACTTTGAGTAGCAATCTTAGAAAAAGCCCTACAAAGAAAAAAGTTTGGCAAATTATTTACTCAAAATGTTTTTTTATTCTATGCTTTGTTCACTTAGGTTTTATGTTTAAAATTTTGGTTTTTATACCCATAATATATCAAATTAAGCTCCTGAGTTGTCCACTTTTCTTAGATAGACTGATTTAGATTTTATTAGTTAAATGTAGGTATTCTGTTTAAATCACTTCCATTGCATTCTGAAATTTTGTTTACAAATGGAAATGGAAAATTTGGCTTGTATTTGCCTGAAAATAAATTAATTTTGCTTCTCCCGAGATTGGGAATGTTCTCTGAAATGCATACATTTGTGATGCCTTTAGCACAGAAGAAAAAAGTGCACAAAATTGTGTGCATGTTTGAAAAATCGGTACACACACACACACACATGTGCACACATTCTATCTAGTGAGCACTCAGCATATACAATCATACAAAAATGCATACATTCTGGAAAATACTCACAAAAATGCATACTTTAGGGAAAATTGCACAAAATCACCTGTGCAGAAAGTGAGGATTGAATTGTTGTAAACTATTGTAGAATTAGGTCAGAACCAGAACTCGGATTTTGAGAAATATGAAGAAAATGAGACTGATTTTTTTTACTTTACTAAGTGACTTTATTTCAAATTGATAATTTCCCTACCCTGTATTATTTATTCCTTCCCATTTAGAATATCTTTGGTTGGTTTGGAAAATATCTTATGTTCCCTTTATATTAAATGGAACCTCCCACATACCTTTTAGGAACGTGCAATTCGGTTAAACCCCATGCCATTTTCAGTGTCCTGATTTCAGAGCTCCCCGATCCATTTTTTGGGAGCCTCCCAAATTTGGCTGGTGAAATATCCATTTTTTGTTTTGGCACCTGAAATATCCAGGAAGATCCGGCCCATTGATGGCAATGAGGAACTTACGAGGCACCTTTCTGTCAGTTTTAGGGCATCAGTCTTAAGAAACCACTGTTTCTAGGATTGTTTCTCCTCATATTCTTCAATACAACTTGGGTTTAAGGCAGCAGACTTAAGAAACCATTATTTCTGGTATCCTTTTGTTTAATCTCCTTCAGCTATCCCTGAAGGAGATTAAAGAAACCACTGTTTCTGTCATCCTTTCCTCTAATATCCTTCAACTAAACCTGGGTTGTCCCCATGGGGACTTCAAGGGAGTCAGGCTAGCTCCATCCTTCAGTAAACCACCCCAATATTTATACAAACATGGCCAATGCCCTTTAACAGTCCATAAATGGAATTGGCAAAGGAAAAATTTGGAAGTCCAAAAGCAAGATCCTAAGAGCATCAAGGATGCTGAAATAGAACACAGAGTACATGAGTGGTATTCTTCTTCTGATTGGCTCAGGCAGGCAGCAGGGATCACAGCCTCATGGGGAAACCTGTGCACATGTGGCTGCCTCTCCACACTCCACGAGTAGCCGAAAGAAACTGAAAGCAGCTGTTTTCTGGAGCCACATTGTTTTTTGTGGCTGAAAAAAAGGTGGCAGCATCAGTGCCATTGTGACTGGCTGAAAGAGGAGAAATAGCCGAAACAGTCAGAGCCCATTTTGAAAGATGGCTCCATGTACAGCCCAAATACACATTGTCTCAAATGAAGCTCCATATACACATTGTTTTGACTTGTTTGTACTCTCCATGAGCTAGAAAAAGGCAATTGATCTTTCAGAGGATTCAAGGTGTGCCTTACTGTCATCACTGTTTATTTTTTCCACTTCCCTTATCCTTCTGTTTTATCTTGCCAAAGTACTTTCAAGAAAAAAGATAGTGAGAATCAAGTTCATAGACCAGAAGAGCCTGCCTCACAGCCTTCAGTTCCCCAAGCAAACTGTCATTTATTTCCATCCTCAAAAGGCATGAAGGATTTAGAATTGTTGTTTTTTTAACCCAAGAAATTATGAACACTCCCTCGG
This sequence comes from Anolis sagrei, assembly GCF_037176765.1. Lineage (NCBI taxonomy): Eukaryota > Metazoa > Chordata > Lepidosauria > Squamata > Anolidae > Anolis > Anolis sagrei. Next base: position 124,077,985 of record NC_090023.1, read on the forward strand.
TTTGCAACTTCAGTGGAGCAAAGGGATAAAAACTGAAGCAAGTCATTGTAATCCCTTGGGTATCATGGAAACCTAAACATGCCATTTCAATTAATAAAACAGGGAGCTGGGAAGTGGGTCACCAATACCCAAGAGTCATTAAGGTGCCTTATTAGGCTGCACAGCAATTTCAGATTTCCCAGTTGGCATGACAAATGAAATTTCAACCAGCCATTAGGATTTCACAAAAAGCTTACACACAGTTATTTTTCAGATACAGATTTACTATTATTTTTGTTGCCCCCAGAGAAGCTTTGGTAAGCAAAATGTTTGGCTATACTTTATATACCTGCACAGTAATTCGGAGGTTGTGTTGCTATCCATGGAACTGTGGTGTGGGTAAAAGAAATATCTGGGTCACTATCTGCATTACCAAATTATATTTTGGTTTTTTGTTTGTTTTGTTTTGTTTTTGTTTTTTTTTTTTTTTTACATTTTGTGGGCATCCTGACCACATATCTGAATAAGCACAGTAAGCAAAAATTATATCCTCATGTGATTGAGTGAGTATGTGAACTTTGTTGTTGTTTGTGCGGGGTGACCCAATGCTATAGTTCCATTCCCTGCTAAGTCATGGGTGATCTTGTGTTAGTTATACTCTCTCAGTCTCAAAGGAAGGCAATGGAAAACTTCTTTTGAACAATTTTTGCCAAGAAAACCCTGTGATAAATTCAAGTTCAGTTTATTACAGTCAGTGGCCAGCTCAAGAGAAGAGGGACACAGTCCCACACAAACACATCAGGTCTAAGGGTCAAGAGATTTAAAACTTTAAAATAAGTGCATTGTTGCCAGGGCATCAAGACAATTAACCCAAGAATAAAAGACAAAAGGCATTTACAGAATTATATCAAAACCCAACACAATTAATGGAATTAGAAGGAAAGGAGCCTGAAGGGAGGGAATTGGTGTGCTCATGTGGCACAGGGAAGGGAAGTCAAGTCAAACAGAGGAGGGAGCAACATCCATACTATAATTAAAAGACTATAATCCCAATTTTCTGCTAGTATGAAATCTTGACTTCTACTAGCTTGGGCTATGAGTCATCAACTACCAGATTTTAATCACTGCTGTGCATAACTTGGTGACATTATAAGTTATAGTTTGTATCTGAAAGCAGCAGGGAAATGTAAAATTCTCCAGAGCATCCTAGGTGTTTATATAGCCATGGTACAATGAGACAGGATCGAATATCTCTATAGAACAGACACATATTCCATTGTCTCTATGTGCCTGGAGTCACAAGGGCACTGCTCTCAGCATATGGAATCTTCCGGTAACAACCTTCCAATATGGCAGATTGGAGGGCATGGCAATGTGCCAGAGTGAAGGCCCTCTGATGGCCGGAAACCTCTAGCATTGTTAGATATTTCATAAGGGAGATACAAAACCTACTGATTCCATCGATAATAAAGGATGGGGAATTGACTAAATCTAATTGGTGCTCAATGTCAGTTATTATTTGTTTAATCAGATATTTGGCTTGGCTATAGTTCATACTGGTTAGCAGTCCTGGAGAGAAGTCCAAGAATGAAATTTTGGATGCTATTGCTTTTTCCCATCTGGACTGAAAGTCATCCAACATAGTAAGAGGTGCAAAGGCCAAAAAGAGAGAGGGATAGTCTAAGCCAATATTTCAGTATAACCACCCACACCCTGGCCTCAGTTCTTAGGAAGCGAGTCTCCAAACGTAGTGTAGCATTGGAGACACACCTTAGTACATGGAGTGTTGATTTTAAGAATTTGGATTGTCCACTCTCCAATGGGGTAAAGTCAGAAAAGAGGCCTAACTGGGCACTATATTGGAGTTGTGCAACTGGCTTGGCATCAAATAGTTCGATAGGTTCATCTTAAATTCACCATAAACTGGGAGCAACTTGAAGGCACATAACATAATGAAAAGTAAATCATCTTAATTCATTAGTGACAATCTTAATAATTTTTAATGAGTGGGCATCAACTTACTATATTCATCAACAAATAAATGAGTGGACCTCCCTCCACATTTGATTGCTAACAAAGTGATATTCGTCCCATTTTTGATTTTAAAAATGAATGCTTTTCTTTAATACATGCATTTTTCATCTTCTGATTACACACAAATATGCCTTAATGGATCCTTGACCTCAACAAATGTTAGCATTAAGATAGCATTTCCATACCATCCTTTCTCTGACATTCTTGGTTTTCTTTTGTTTTACATTAATTACAGATACAGTGAAATATTTATCATAGCCTCAGTGTGGAATAAGTGGCAAATCCAATCTTGAGGATTCCTTACAGGAGAATCTCACCTAGTCACATCTACTGACACTGGAGCTTCTCCAATGTGGTGGAGTTTTCTGCATGCATGCCAAAGGCTGCTGAAATGGACATATTCATCACACACAGAATTTGACGAAGATATTTGTTTTTAGGCATTTTGTCCAAATGATGAAACACAAACCAGACTGCAAAATACATCTAAAATGCAATTATCATTTTAAAATCATCATCATTGTCACCACCACTATCAAACCCCTGTCAACAATGAGCCCATCCCATGGAAAGGTGAGATATAAATAAAACCAATAAGCAGTTGATCAGATGAGTTTGCTGTGGTTGAGAGTAACAAAAGTTTTCCAAGTCATGTCTTTACTTAATATTATGAACAGTTATCAAAAACCAAATATATTTGGCAACCCAATTGCTGAATAAGGATTTCTTTTAAATAAATATATATTTGCAATATTGGGTAGCAACTGAGTAGCAAAGTGTTGAAAAGGAAGGCAAAGAGGAGAATATGTTCATTGGATGCAGTTGTGATACTCTCACCACAGCATTACCAGATCCACAGTGTTAAGAAAGTGAAGCTTCTACAAAACAGCTGTCTCCATGGTAAACCTACCTCTGTTTTCTTTCATGGATCAACAATTTATCCAGTATCCTACTGTTAGTATTAAGAACCATGTGCTCAGACTGATATATACAGTAGCTGTGAGGATTGATTTTTAATTTAACTGAAGTGTTTTTTCTGGCTTCCTTGGTGATTCCTGAGCTGGAGGGAAAGAAATGTGCTACCACGAAACCTGTTAGACTTGATTAAGCATGTTGTCCTAAGCCTTGTAGCATTTCTTAAGATGTGTTTTCTTAGTAATGCAAGGTACCAGCACAGTTACATTTAAGCAACCACAATCCAATGCATTCTTGCCAAAGAGGCTAGTGATCCTATGGGAACCAAGAGGAATAAAGACCACGGTTGCCCTCAAGCATGGTTTTGAAACCAAAAGCACAAAGCGAAAACTTTGTTTATTCTGTGCTATTCTATATTAGGGATCACTTTTGAGGTTAGAAAAGTCAAATATCAACAGTCAGAAGAAGAAGAAAAACCTTTATAACTAAATATTTTATCAAGTTTTGTGGGATGTTTTTGATGCAAGGCCAACATGAACATTCAGAGTACCTTGTACTCATGATCAATTCTCCATATGAAAAAGATTATTGATTAGTTATGGTTATAGGTTAATCTATTAGTAGTATGCACAGAAATGGCTGTGATAATTACTGTTAAAAATCAGACTGTGATTAGTGATCTGTGTAAAACTAAGCTGGGTGTAAGGCATTAGTGATCAATCTGAAATGGATCACATTCCTTTCAGAACTGTCCTGAAAATTCTGGCATTAGTGATCAATCTGAAATGGATCACATTCCTTTCAGAACTGTCCTAAAAAGGAAAGGTTTAAGTGGATTTAACAACTAGCAGCCAGAAACATGGGGATCGAGTGGTCTCCTTGCATCTGCAAAAAAAAAAAAAAAAAAGCCCAATTAACCTATATCCTGATTTTAAAAAACAAGTAATCTGTAGAAACACTTTAGGGAATGCTTTTGGATCTTTTTTCAAGAAATTGCTAAGAATCTTTGTTTGATTATTGGCTTGGGGTGTCCCCTCGGAGATCAGATTCATATGGAGGTGGTTGAAGGAAGTGTTGTTGAACTTTCAATTTATCATCTTGCCCATGCTTAACTGAAGGTTATAACCTTTAGATGGGGCTTCCAAATAGGGCACATCTACATTGACACTATAATACAGCTTGAAAATATTTTGGTAGGAATTGGTTTAATTGTATGGATGATTAGATTGACTGTTGTGGAACTAGTTTAAAGCCAGGTGGGAAAGTACATTAACCATGGAACCTAGTTTCAAACTCCCATCATGCCCCCCTTCCAAATTTCAGGGAGAGATGCACAACAGTGCTCCAGAGCCATATGCAGTGGGAAAAAAAACAGAAAGTGACAGTTAGAAGCAGAGATAATCAACACACACACACACATACACCCGGGGGCGGGTCAATTAGCCCCCTGCTAAACTATCCATCTCCTTGGAGCATTTTCGGGCAGACCTATATTACCCTCTCATTCTGAATTCTTTGTAGTGCTTACCCAGGGGTAGGTGTGTACAACGTGCTCTGTATTCTGTGAAGCCACTTTTACCATGTGATGTGGGATATATTGGGATCTTGCCTATGGCACTATTGTTGGCACTGCTGGATGGCCACAAACCTCTGTGGAAATTCTTGCCCATTTCAGGTGCCCCATCCTGATATCATCATAGTTGCTCATGTGAACAGGAAGAAGGAGGGCTCCCCTCATTCTCTCTAGTAATAAAGACATCTCTGTTGATGCCCCCCCCCCCCAGGACACCTGTGAGCTCTGTAGCTATTTAGCAATGGCAGTAGAAACAGGGATGGTAAAAGCATAATCCAGCAGTGCCAAACTAGTCTCAGCCCAGTGGAGTGTAGATGCTTCACCAGGTTCCTGATAGCTTACTTACTTAGGTGAGTCCTCTTAGCCCAAGGATGGTCCTCCAAGTCCAGAGTCTTGGCGATGGGTTCATAGGTGGTTGTGGGACCCTATTCTTGATCTGCATGTTCTCCCATAGAGAGGACATTGGTTTCTGGGTGGAAGGCAGTCCCGATCAGGGTTGGATTGATGCACCTTCCTCTTGGCATATTTCTCCATTTCACCCTCTAATCATGCCTCTTCAAATTCTGCAGCACTGCTGGTCACAGCTGACCTCCAGTTTGAGCACTCAAGAGCCAGTGCTTCCCAGGTATCCATATCTATGTTACAGTTTTTAAGGTTGGCTTTAAGTCCATCTTTAAATCTCTTTTCCTGTACAGCAACATTCCATTTCCCATTCTTGAGCTGGGAGTAGAGTAATTGCTTTTGTAGGCAGTGATTGCACATTTGGACAATGTGGCCAGTTCAGTGGAGTTGGTGGTGTAGGAGCATCGCTTCAATACTTGTGGTCTTTGCTTCTTCCAGTACGCTGACATTTATCCACCTGTCTTCCCAAGAGGTTTGCAGGATTTTTTTGGAGGCAACGCTGATGCAATTGTTCCAGGAGTTGAGTGTGATGCCTGCAGACAGTTCACATTTTGCAGGCGTATATCAGGGTTGGGAGGACGATAGTTTTATAAAAAGAACCTTGGTCTTCCTATGGATGTCCCGGTCCTCAAACACTCTCTGCTTCATTCGGAAAAATGCTGCACTTGCAGAGCTCAGGCAGTGTTGTATTACAGTGTCAATGTTGACTTTTGTGGAGGGATGGCTGCCAAGGTAGTGGAAATGGTCAACATTTTCTAACATTACACCATTAAGCTGTATTTCTGGTATTGCAAAGGGATTGGCTGGTGCCTGCTGGAAGAGCACTTTGGTTTACTTGATGTTCGATGTCAAGCTGAGCTTCTCATGTGCTTTTGCAAAGGTGTTTAGAGTGGCTTGTAGGTCTTCTTCTGAATGTGTGCAGATTACCTTCCCATTAGCATATTGGAGTTCTATAACAAATGTTGTTGTGACCTTGGTTTGGCTTTCAACTCCACCAGTTCATTGAAAAAGTGTGGATGACAGAAAATCCCAGCAGACTTCAAGGATGTCACCATCATCATCCTTTTCAAAAAAAAAAAGGGGGGGCGGAGGGGGGAGAACAGACTGCAGAAACTATTGAGGTATCTCCCTTCTGACCTCCACTGTGAAAATCCTTGCAAGCATCCTTGTAAACCACCTTCTACCTGTCTCAGAAGACACCCTTCCAGAATCCCAGAACAGCTTCTGCCCTTCCAGAGGAACAGTGGACATGATTTTCACTGCACGACATCTCCAAGAAAAATGCAGGGAACAAAATCAACCTCTGTAGATGGCATTAATTGACCTTACAAAGGCATTTGACACAGTGAATCGCAGAGCTCTCTGGACCATCCTTCAAAAAATCAGGTGCCCTGAAAAATTTGTGAGCATCCTGCTCACAAATTTGGCAACATAATGGCAACAGTCTTAAACAGCAGTGGTTCCCAAAGTCACCCATTTAAGGTGCAATCAGGTGTCAAACAGGGAACCGCAGGATGCTCACAAATTTGTCAGGGCACCCAACCTTATTTTCCATCTTCATTGCTATGATACTTCATCTTGTTGATGGGAAGCTTCCCACTGGAGTGAAAATAATCCATCGGACAGATGGCAAGCTATTTCTGATAGCAAAACCAACTCCATGTATTTATAATTTTTGTTCAGGCAGTCCCTTCCAGAAGAAGGTGTAGCCTCCTTTTTCTTCCTTCAGCTGTTCCTTTCCTGCTCTCTAGGTCTCTTGGAATGTTGCTATGATGATGTTAAAATGGCTCAACTCCTTTGCAATAATAGCAGGCCTATGTTCAGGATGTTCAATGTCTGTTATTCAACAGTTATCTGTATGTTCCATGTTTCAAAATGTATTTGTCTTTTTTGACTGCAAGTTGGCAATCCCTCTGGATGCAGCAGTCCAGTCAGGGATAAATAGAAGAGGCAGACTATGTTAACACTACCCACTGCCGCCATATGAGGTGAGTGGGTCTTAGACAGGGCTGCTCAGACATGAATACAGCAGCTGAAGTGCTGTGCTGTCTTGGACCTTGTCAGAGCAACTGAATCCAGATTTACAGCCCATGTGCTGTTCTGTGGCTAGGGGCTTCCAGATTTCACAATCCTGCCCCCGTCATGGGACTTTTGTTGGTTTCCTTTTTCTCGGAAGATGTCATTAAAATGTTTTATGTGTGAAGATTAGTGCACAGTAATCAAAACACAGTCTTTGGATTGAATGGCATGGTTCTCTTTATGATCAGTAGCCTCTCATCTGTTGCAGCCTTCTTCTACCTTCACAACCATTGTAATATGTATCATGTTATTGTTTGCTTGCTCTGCCATTGAGGTCTTCAGATTGTTTTTTGTCTGGTTCAATCTTGTTTTTGGTTACTCTTCAGATACTACCCAGATGTGAGAAATTTCAATGTCAACATCCCTCCAGGTTTAGGTGGAAATGGCGTATTTGTCTGTATTTGTTGTCTGTCAAACTGGCATTGAATGTTTGCCATATATGTATTTACTGTAATCCGCCCTGAGTCCCCTGCGGGGTGAGAAGGGCGGAATATAAGAACTGTAAATAAATAAATAAATAAATAAATGATATTCCTGGTTTGAATATCCTTTCTCTCACACTAATTTTGAACTTGTTTACTCATGATTTCTACTTTCTTCATTTCTACTTTGTGATTATTGATATTTCCCAACAGGTTGCCTTTGAGTATTAATCTACTTCAATAATATTATAATTATTATGCATGTGTATCTGTGTATTTATGAAGTTTCACTTTGACTAGAAGACAAATGACAAGTTTAGGGAATACTTTCAAGCATTCTTGGGACCAAAATTAATATAACTTACTCTGGAAAGCAACAATAATATTTCTAGCATTCCAGTTGTGGGTAGCAGGGGAGAAAAGCCTATTTAAGAAATTGTATTTCACAAACCTCTACATTCCAAATAGTTTTACTAAATTAACCTGACATATTCTAGAAGAAGGAACTATAAAGTTAATTTCTATTTATTTGTTTGCAAGAATGTAGGGACAGACAACATAGAGGCCACATGTGTCTTTCAAATATTTTTACAACTCCAGGTGTTCCCTATTTAATTTGCTGTCAAACCTCTCCCAAGTTATCAATTCACCTTTAAAATAACATAGGGACCTTTCATTCTCAATAGTGTTCCCAGTCCCCCCTCCCCCCGAAAATGTTATTAAAATTAAATAAAATGCATACTACCCCACATACCTTGTTTTAAAGGGAAATGTGTAATCCCCCCCCCAAAACTCTTTTTTTTGGGGGGGGGGGATGATAGTACTATTTCATGAAGGGCAAATCTACACAGACCTTTTATCCCAAACCGGGAGGAGATTGAATCAGCTTTGTGACACATGGAACTGATGTGGGTTAGTGCAGCCTTGAACTGCATTAGCAAAATTTATGGGTTGCTCTGGATTTTCTCTGAGAATCCAGAGCAAAGTATAACAATGTAAAGGCAGTCAGAGAAGGAAGTGGGAAAGGAGGAGGTGATTCCTCCACTCCACTCCCCTTCCCATATCCCATACGAATTGTGGGAGTTCAAGTCCAAACAACTGGAGGGCCCATGCCTGAGGTATACAGTCCAAGGACAGGGTACACGTTACAGTGCAGAAGCACCAAGGCTGCAGATTCTCAAATAAAGTCGTATCTATACTTACCACTTAATCCAATGTGCAAGTAATTGGTGCTTTGGAAGTTTGGGCCCTCATTATTGGTCTGTGTAAAAGGACCCTTGTCTAGCTATTCTGCTCACATAAAAGATATTAGGCCTATACAAAAATTGTTTGTGCCTCATTTGTGATATCTATTTCATAAGATTTGTACATACAAGGCTATATTTAGAAACTCAAAAAACTTAAGAATCAAAACACTCACTTATGACTTTTATCTAAATTTCAGTAAACCTCATAGGTCTCCTAAAGTCAGTTTCATTTTCAGCACAAGCAGTAAACTGTACCAGTGGTGCAAAGCCAAAGAGGCCATTCCTCTTTAAGTTAATGAGAGCCACTAGGAAGGCAAGCAAGCTGGGAGGGTGACTAAGTATTCTGGGAAATGTTGTTTAAGAAAACAAGGACCTCTGTGGCAGAGAATTCAAAAGCCCCTGTCCAAAACTACATTTCCCAAAATTCTGCTCACATCAGGAAGCCCCAGTGAGGGAAGGGAGAGTGTCTGTCTGTAGTCAGTCACATAGGTTGAGTTTAGAGTTCAAATAACTTATTGAATTGGCCAAAAGGACTCATAGTAAATCTGTGCTGGACTGGGAGTAAAATCCCTAAGTTAAAGTTCTATGGTATGTTTGCGTGTCATATGCAGCCATTCAAAGGGATAGCTGCTTTGGCTTTTTTTTTTAATAAAAAGTTTTTGTCAAAACTTTAAAAATTCTCCAAAAATCAGTAGATATACAAATCTTTCTGAAACTTGGGGAAATGATGCCCTGGTTATTTTGTGACTGTCGTCTTAAGCTTGCATTTGCACTTTACACTGTGCACTTTACAATCTTCTTCAATAATGGTCAAATGGCCGGAGAGAACTGGAGATGGTTTTATGAATCAGAGAAGTGGAGCTACAACAACGATGAAAGTGATGCATTGATAATTGGCCGAGGCAATGATATGCTACATAACAGTGCAATATTACAGTGTCAGGATGTGAAGAACGGGGGTGGGAGGGAGGGGGAGGGTTCCAGTCCTCGGGGGGCCCCCATAGAGGTAATGATGGGGAGGGGGAGATACGGGAAAGGGAGAGTTAAGAAACCAATTCGGCCAATTCGTGAACAAATCCTGAAGAAAATTCCAAAATGTTCTCCTGACTTGGTAAACGTGGGTTCCAAGGTAGACGGTCCTCCTGGATTGAAAGTGGTGCTGTTGAACGCCAGATCTGTCAATGGGAAAACATCAATCATCCAGGATTTGATACTGGAGGAAAAGGCAGATCTGGCGTGCATCACGGAGACCTGGTTGGACGAGGCTGGAGGGGTGAATCTCACCCAGCTTTGCCCACTAGGTTATGCTGTGCAGCACCAACCGAGACCCGGGGGGCGGGGAGGCGGAGTTGCAATAGTCTATAAAGATTCCATCTCCTTGATCAGAGGCCCAGCCTTACAGTCGACCTTGTTTGAATGTGTCCACCTGAGGCTAGGAGACCGGGACAGAATAGGGCTGTTGTTGGTGTACCGACCACCCCGCTGCACCTCAACCGCCCTACCTGAGCTTGCAGAGTTGGTCTCAGGCCTGGCATTGGAGTCCCAGCGGCTGGTAGTGCTGGGGGACTTCAATGTACATGCGGAGTCCACTCTTTCAGGAGCGGCTCAGGACTTCATGGCCACCATGGCAACTATGGGGCTGTCCCAACTAGTATTTGGCCCTACCCACTGTGCTGGACACACACTTGACCTGGTCTTCTGTCAGGGCTGGGAAGAAGGTGGCAGTGTGGAGGAGCTGTCAATCTCTCCTTTGCCGTGGACCGACCACCATCTGATCAGGTTTAGACTCGTTGCAACTTCTAACCTCCGCAGGGGTGGTGGACCCATTAAGATGGTCCGCCCCAGGAGGCTTATGGATCCAGAAGGACTCCTGATGGCTCTTGGGGATGTTTCCGCTGCCTTGGATGGTGATTCTGTCGATGCCCTGGTCGCTCACTGGAATAGGGACATGATTGCTCCGGAGTGCCCTCTCTTAAGTCGCCGAGCGAAACCTCGGCTCAATGAGGAGCTGGTGGAGCTAAAGCGAACAAAGAGATGGCTAGAGAGCGTGTGGAGGAAAAAGCCCAGCGAGCCAAACCGAACACGTCTACGCCTTTATCTAAGGGCATATGGCGCGGCAATAGAGGCCGCGCAAAATGCTTTCTACTTGGCCAATATTGCGTCTGCAAGGAACCGTCCGGCAGAGCTGTTCCGAGTAGTCAGAGGGTTGTTGAATCCCACCTCGAGTGGGTCCCCTGACGACTCGGCAGCGCCCTGTGAAACATTTGCTCAGTTCTTTGCGGACAAAGTCGCTTTGATCCACGCGGGCTTTGACACCACATGAACTGCAGTCTCTGAGGATGTAACTCAAGCATCTGCTTGTCCAATTTTGTTGGATTCGTTTCAATCTGTTCAACTCGATGAGGTCATCAGGGTTCTGGGAGAGGCGAGACCTACCACATGCATCCTAGACCCCTGCCCTTCCTGGCTGGTAAAAGAAGCCAGAGGGGGTTTGGCAGAGTGGGTAAAGGTGGTAGTTAATGCCTCCCTTCGGGAAGGCAAGATTCCAGCCAGCTTAAAAAAAGCTGTCATCAAACCGCTGTTGAAAAAACCATCACTAGACCCCACTCAATTTGTCAACTTTCGGCCAGTTTCCAATCTCCCCTACTTGGGCAAAGTCCTGGAACGTGTGGTGGCCTCGCAACTCCAGGAATTCCTGGTGGACACGGACTATCTAGATCCGTCACAGTCTGGCTTTAGGCCGGGACATGGTACTGAGACAGCCTTGGTCGCCTTAGTTGATGATCTGTGCTGGGAACTGGACAGGGGGAGTGTGTCCCTGTTGGTTCTGCTGGACCTCTCTTCGGCCTTCGATACCATCGACCATGGTATCCTTCTGGGACACCTCGCGGGAATGGGTCTTGGGGGTACTGCCTTGCAGTGGCTCCGGTCCTTTCTCGAGGGTCGCTCCCAGAAGGTGTCACTAGGGGACTCCTGCTCGACTCCTCGGCCATTGCACTGTGGAGTCCCACAGGGCTCAATACTGTCCCCTATGTTGTTTAACATATACATGAAGCCGTTGGGAGAGATCATCCGGAGTTTTGGGGTGCGATGTCATCTGTACGCAGTGCAGTACCGGTGCTTGGCCGCTGTCTCGGACTGGATGAGGGACAACAGATTGAAACTAAATCCAGACAAGACAGAGGTACTCCTGGTCAGTCGTAAGACCGAACAGGGTACGGGGTTACAGCCTGTGCTGGACAGGGTCACACTCCCCCTGAAAGCTCAGGTACGCAGTCTGGGAGTTCTCCTGGATTCATCGCTGAGCCTGGAACCCCAGGTCTCAGCGGTGGTCAGGGGAGCATTCGCACAATTAAAACTTGTGCGCCAGCTGCGTCCATACCTTGGGAGGGCTGACTTGGCCATGGTAGTACACGCTTTGGTTACATCCCGCTTAGACTACTGCAACACTCTCTACGTGGGGTTGCCTTTGAAGACTGCCCGGAAGCTGCAGCAAGTCCAACGCGCGGCAGCCAGATTACTAACGGGGGCTGGGTACAGGGAGCACACCACTCCGCTGTTACGCCAGCTCCACTGGCTGCCAATTAGCTTCCGAGCACAATTCAAAGTGCTGGTGTTGACCTATAAAGCCCTAAACGACTCCGGCCCTGTTTACCTCTCCGAACGTATTCTCTCCTACGTACCATCAAAACTACTAAGATCATCTGGAGAGGCCCTGCTCTCGGTCCCACCAGCCTCGCAAGCGTGCCTGGTGGGGACGAGGGACAGGGCCTTCTCGGTGGTGGCCCCGCGACTCTGGAACTCTCTCCCTCTGGAGGCCAGAACCGCCCCATCCATCCTAACATTTAGGAAACGGGTGAAGACGTGGCTGTGGAGTCAGGCCTTCGATGAATGAGACAACACCATAGGACCCTGGATGGAAGTTGATGTAGATCCATCTTAATAGGACGACTGACCACTGTAGTTTTATATATAGTGTTTTTAAAGTTGTTTTTGTAATTGTGATATATGATATTTTAATGAGTGTATATGTTTTTTATGGCTGGAAACCGGGCTGAGTCCCTCAATGAGGTTGAGAAGCTCGGTATAGAAAACTGTGAAATAAAAAAATAAAATAAATAATTGTGTCATTGTAGACAAAATCAAAGAGATAGCTCTTGTAGTTTTTTAAAAAATGTTGTTTGTAAAAGCTTTTAAAAATCCCCCAAAATCAGTGGATGAGTGAAACATTATGAAACTGAAGTGGGGGAGTTGCAGTAATAAATGTGTTCTATAAGTATAACAAGTTTCATCCTGATACCTCTTACTATGAGGGAGAACAGAGACCTGAAATTTCCTCATTGGCACAATTACTTAACAAAAAAATACAGAAATTTCATTATACCGTTATAGCTACAATATGGACCCTTTATGATATTTTAGAAACACTTTAGAAGTGATTCGCCACCACCCATAATTTAGTAATGAGTATTGAAACATTATTTCCATTGATATACCAATGTGGATGAAGAGATGTAAAGCAGAGCAAACCACACGTAGCAGATTGCCACTGGTAGATTGATTTTTTTGTTGCAACTTCCAATTGATTTTGATAGATCCCCCTCCCCCACATAGTGCTATTCAAATTTCAGTGCTTTATGTCTCTCGCACGAGTATACAGATGCACATACACAAACAGGGAAGAATGGGAAGGAAGAATCCAGTCTTTCAGTAAGACTGGAGGAATGATCTCATTTCTCATATCGTCTCCCTCTCATGCAGCCTGTCAAAATGATGTTATGTGATGCCGCTAGAAGAAAGGATAGTCATCCAATGCCAGAGGCAAGAGTAGTGCACCAAAAGTTATTATTTGGGATTGAACCACACACTACAAGGAAATCTACAGATTTTGTTGTCTCTGTCATTTTAATTGAAGTCATTTTACTGAGTGTATAGATTTTGTATAAGCTATCCAAAGTAGGGAAATGCACCAATCAAGCACAATATGTATTTCTAGTTAAATAAACTAAATCAGTAGACCCAATGTTACTAAATATTTTTCTTCTTTTTCAGAACACACAATGAAGTCTCTGCTGATAATCAAAGGAAGGTGGGTGCTTAAGATTTCCTTCACAGGGATGAGCAGACTTTTATCTGCTTGGGAAAGGGATAACCTTCAAAGCTGTGGTGCTGACAACACCATCCTTAAAACTTTTTGTTTGCTCTAGGTCCTTAATCCTTTTTAATTTATTTCCATTTCCCACCTTGACTCTTCCTATGATCCTCCCTACCACTTGCCATTGCTCCCCAACCACTGAAATGATTCGTCAACACAATAATGTGGCATAACTGTGGGTAACTTTTATTAATGTTACCATTTAACTTTTATATGACCTGCCAACAAATTTTAGAGGACATGAACTTGGTGTGGAATAATCTGAGGCAATGGCCATCCAAGATCTATTCCTCAGCTAACATGGGTGAGACATCCTGGTCCCCGGATGCAACAAACAGTTGGTTCCAGAGCAACCGCTCAGGGAAATGGATGGAGAATAAAGTCCCAAGCCCAGAGGATTTACTGAGACCAGAATTCTCCCCACTCCAATGTAATTTCCATTCACCCTCACCTTGGCTGTTTAAACCATAGGTGAGGGTTTCTGTTCCTGGCCTACATTACAAAGGGGTGACTTAGGTGCACACTGTAATGTCAACCCATCCATTTTCTTGCATGATAGCTTATTTAAACCCCCCCCCCCCACACACACACACACACCAAATAGCCCATAGAGAAACAGTGTAGTGTAGTTGCAAAACCTCCCTAGAACATAGGGGGCTGGGGAATTCCTACTTGGCCCCAAAGGTGATTCTCTAAGTACACTGGTAGCATGTGGGAGGATGAGTGAGTACAGATCAAAAGTGAGCACTGGCCGGGGCCATGTAACTTACTTACTTACTGACAGGTGATCCCTCGTTGGCCGAGTAGGATAGTCTTCCTGGATCAGTTTTCTGGTGGATCCGTAGGTGACTGTGGAGCCCTATACTTGATTTGCATCTTCTCCCGCAGTGAAGGTATTGGTTTCCAGGTAGAAGGTGGTCCTAGTTGGGGTTGGCTTGACATGCCTTCCTCTTGGCATGTTTCTCTCTTTCACCCTGCATTCGTTCTTCTTCACATTCTGCAGCACTGCTGGTCACAGCTAACCTCCAGCTGGAGCGCTCAAGGGCCAGGGTTTCCCAGTTCTCAGTCTATGCCAGAGTTTTTAAGGTTGGCTTTGAGCCCATCTTTAAATCTCTTTTCCTGTCCACCAACATTCTGTTTTCTGTTCTTAAGTTCAAAGTAGAGCAACTGCTTTGGGAGACGGTGGTCGGGCATCTGGACAATGTGGCCGGTCCAGCGGTGCTGATGGTGGAGGACCATTGCTTCAATGCTGGTGGTCTTTGCTCTTCCAGCACACTCACATTTGTCCACTTGTCTTCCCAAGAAATTTGCAGGATTTTCTGGAGGCAGTGCTGATGGAATAGTTCCAGGAGTTGCATGTGATGTCTGTAGACAGTCCACGTTTCGCAGGCATACAGCAGGGTTGGGAGGACAATAGCTTTATAGACAAGCATCTTGGTATCCCTACGGATGTCCCGGTCCTCAAACACTCTCTGCTTCATTCGGAAAAATGCTGCACTCGCAGAGCTCAGGTGGTGTTGAATTTCAGTGTTGATGTTGACTTTGATGGAGAGGTGGCTGCCAAGGTAGCGGAAATGGTCAACATTTTCTAATGTTACACCATTAAGCTGTATCTCTGGCATTGGAGAGGGGTTGGCGGGTGACTGCTGGAACAGCACTTTGCTTTTCTCAATGTTCAATGACAGGCCGATCTTCTCATACGCTTCTGCAAAGGTGTTTAGAGTGGCTTGGAGATCTTCTTCTGAATGTGGACAGACAGCGTTGTCATCAGCATACTGGAGGTCTAAAACAGATGTTGTTGTAACCTTGCTTTTGGCTTTCAGTCTGCTGAGGTCAAACGGCTTGCCATTGGTTCGATAGATGATTTCCACTCCACTGGGAAGCTTCCCATCAACAAGATGAAGTATCATAGCGATGAAGACGGAAAATAAGGTTGGGGCAATAACACATCCCTGTTTGACACCTGATTCCACATTAAATGGGTCACAGTCCCAGACTGTTGCCATCATGTCATCATGGAGGAGCCTCAGGATTTGTTAGAGTACCCAATTTTTTGGAGGATGGTCCAGAGAGTGCTGTGATTCACTGTGTTGAATGCCTTTGCAAGGTCAATGAATGCCATGTACAGCGGTTGATTTTGTTCCCTGCATTTTTCTTGGAGCTGTCGTGCAGTGAAGATCATGTCCACGGTTCCACTGGAGGGACGGAAGCCGTTCTGGGATTCTGGGAGGGTGTCTTCTGAGAGGGGCAGAAGGTGGTTTGCAAGGATTCTTGCGAGGATTTTCCCAGTTGAGGTTAGAAGGGAGATACCTCGATAGTTTCCGCAGTCTGTTCTTTCACCTTTTTTGAAGAGGGTGATGATGGTGGCATCCTTGAAATCTGCTGGGATTTTCTCGGTCATCCACACTTTTTCAATGAGCTAGTGGAGTGGTTATATCAGTTCAGGTCCTCCCTCTTTAAAGATTTCAGCAGGGATCCCATCAGGTCTGCTGGCTTTGTTATTTTATTTTTTGTTGGTTGATGGCATTGCTGACTTCTTCCAAACTAGGCAGTGCTGGAAGCTCATCCCTGGTTTGTTGTTGTGGGATTTGTGAGAGAACCTCTTCGGCCACATTGGAGCTGCGGTTCAGGAGGCTTTGGTAGTGTTCTTTCCAACGTAGTGCAATTGGTTTTTGGTCCTTCAGGAGTTTGGTTCCATCTGATGAGCTTAGAGGCTGAATGCCATGGTTTCTTGGTCCATAGATGACCTTTGTGGCTTTGAAAAATCCCTGAGCTTCATGGGTATCTGCCAGGTGTTGGATTTCTTCAGCCTTCTTTGTCCACCAGATGTTCTTGAGTTCTCTTGTTCTTCTTTGGATCTCAGCTTTTGCACTGGCATAGATCTTTTTCTTAGCAGCACAGTTGACTTTGCTCTGCCATGTTTGGAAGGCTTTCCTTTTCTTGTCAATTAGCTGTTGGATCTCATTGTCATTTTCATCAAACCAGTCTTGATGTTTCTTGGTTTGATATCAAATCGTTTCTTCGCAGGCTGTGATGATGGAGGTCTTCAATTTGTTCCAGTGTTCCTCAACATTTTTGGGGTGTTCTACGGGTAGATGGTCCTTGAGTGCTGTTTGGAGAAGGGCTCGTCTGGAGGGCTCCTGAAGGGCTTGGGTGTTCATTTTGCGCCTTGTCTTTCATCTTTGGAGTCTGTGCTTGGGGGTGATCTTGATATAGCCATCGTGGATCGGATTAGCCTGTGGTCTGTCCAGCAGTCATCAGCACTTGTCATGGCTTGTGTGAGAAGCATGTCACTCTGGCACGGGTGATTATGTAGTCTAAGAGGTCCCAGTGCTTTGACCGGGAGTACTTCCATGATGTCTTGAACTTGTTTTTCTGGTGGAAGAGCATGTTGGTGATGATAAGGTTGTGTTCTGCACATTTGGTGAGAAGCAGAATGCCATTCGAGTTGCTGTTTCCAACCCCATCTTTTTCCTATAGTCCCTGGCCACAGGTTGAAGTCTCGCCCGACTCTTGCATTAAAGTCCCCCAGGAGGATGATTTTGTCCTCCTTAGGTATCTCCAATAGGATAGTGTCCAGCTGACTGTAAAAATTTTCCTTGATGTCTTCATCAGCATCTAGTGTTGGTGCATAGGCACTTATGATGGTTGCCTGTTGGTTTTTGGCAAGTTCAATTTGGAGGGTTGAGAGTCGTTTGTTGATGCCGGTAGGTGCTTCTGTCAGGTGTTTCACCAGATCATTTCTGATAGTAAAGCCAACTCTGTGCATTCTTTGGTCTTCTTCAGGTAGTCCCTTCTAGAAGAAGGTGTAGCCTCCTTTTACTTCCTTCAGCTGTCCCTCTCCTGCTCTCCGGGTCTCTTGAAGGGCTGCTTTGTTGATGTTAAAGCGTCCCAGCTTACTTGCAATGATAGCAGTTCTGCATTCGGGGCATTCACTGTCAGTGTTGTCTATCAGTGTCCGTACGTTCCATGTGCCAAAGTTCATTTTTCTTTTTTGGCCACAGGGTGGTGACCCCACAGGACACTGCAGTCCAGTCAGGGATAAGAGAGGCAGACTATGTTTAGGGCACCCTTTCTAGCCCCTTCCCCATGTGGGGTGAGCAGAGTGGATCCTCAAAAGGGCTGCTTAGTCATGTATACAGCTGCCAAACTACTCAACTGCCTTGGACCTTGAGGTAGAACGACTGAGTCCATATCCTCCGCCCATGTGCCAATCTGTGACTAGGGGCTTCCAGATTTCACAGTCCTGCCCCCGTCACCACTCGCTGATCGCCATAAGGACTATGGTTGGCTTGTTCTATTTTCTTTGGAAGACGTCTGTCTGTGAGGTTTTTTAATGTGTGGAGGTCGGTGCACAACTGATCAACACACAGTCTTCACAGAGTGAGGTTCCACTGGTGTTATAGTTTAACGCAATGACTGTGGCTTCTCAATCTGTTGCAGCCTTCTTCCTCCTTCACAGCCGTTGTAACATAGCCATGTGACTATGCTGGCCCAACCCCACAAAAAGTCCTGGCTGGGACTATCTCTGCAGCTCTCCTTAACTGGAAAGGAGCAAAATGCTCCCCCTCCCCCCCCCCCCCCCGCACACAAACACAGCAAGTGAGGGGGGAAAGCTAATTCTATTAAGGATCTGTAAGAACCAAGTTTTTTTAAGGACCTGAAATTCAAAAGTAGTATAAAATGTTCCTTACCTGTTATTTCCCATTTGCTCTGCTTTGTTCTCAATCCCTCTTGAATTCTGGCTTATTTGTGAGTATTTCTAGAGCCAATTCTATATTTGGAGTTGTAGATGAGATAATGTCACCATCTTGATTCTCATCTGCATTTTCATCCAATCTATCTTCTGTTTTGAGGAGTGGGGCAGGACAGATGTCGCTTTTTGCATACATTTTAATGTGTTCTCTTTAAATTTTCCCTTTGTTTGTGAATTTTAGTTAATATGAATTTCTCCTTTGTCCCATAGACTAAGGACCGCATCATCCAGAAAATCTGCATCCTAGAGTGCTTCCACACCACCTTCAGGACAGAGCCCCACGCTGGACATCACATGATGTGACTTCCAGCGGAGGCTCTGCCCCGAACAGTGGTAGAAGCATCATTGGACACTTTCCCCAGGACACTGGAACCTTCCCATTTTGTATTGACTTCAGTGGAGCCAGCACAGTACCTCTCCTGGAGAGAAACACATTCCCACTTGATAGGGAAAGCATTGCTGAGAGGGAGCTGTGCACAGAGCGGCAGATTTGCCCTGCTGTACCTCTTTTGTCTTGGAGGCCAGGAGAAGCAGTATGCCCTAAAGCACATCTGTGTGATGTTTTTAAAAAAGTAGGTATATTTCAACCATTCAGATTGCTATCTTATATGTGGAGTATAGGAGCCAGTGTGATATATTGGCTTGATCATTGGACCACTATGCTGGAGACTAGGGTTTGAGTTCACACTCATGAGCCATGGAGGCAAGTCCCATTTTCTCACTTCAAGGGAATTCAAAGGAAAACTGCCTTTGAACAAATCTTGACATAAGTGGGAAATGACTTGAAGGCAAGCAACAATGATGTGGAACAAATAGTTTTAGCCAAGGTAGTGCTGACGCAATGTGGCATATGCTAAAGTGCTCTGGCATTTTCTGTATTTCTTTGTAACTGTTGACATCTATCTATCTTTCTCTCTACTGAGGATTTTTGGTGGTTGTTTTGCTGCTGTGTTCTTTTTTTAATAAATCATTTTTATTGAGTTTTGTGAGTATATACAATAAGAGCGGGTGAAGAAAAATACAAGTGATCAAAAGTAATAGTAAGAGAGGCGTAGGAGAGAAACAGCAAGGAAAAGGGGGAAAAAAGAGAAAAGAATTAAAAGAAAAAGGAAAATAGAAAAAAAAACCTGGGTCCAAACCCAAAGCCTCAGAAATGTGTGCCTGTGGTGTGACTTCCCAAGGTCTTCCAAGAACATTGAATGTTTGATCTGTGTTGTTCTTCTTCGTTCCTGCTGACATATTTTTCCACTTTTACTTCATATGTAAGACAAGTCTATCAGTACTGGTATTTAAACCTGACCAGTTTGTTCTTTTACGTGTTCCATTTATTCTTTGAGACAAACAGTCCATTTGGGTTATGTCGAAGACTTTTACGATCCATTCTTCTTGATTTGGGGTTTCTCTTTGTTTCCACCTCTTGGCTAGTAGCAGTCTAGCCGCTGTGCTTAGCAGGAAAAACATTTTCTCCTGGTTTCCATTTAGTTTCTTTTCATTGGTAATGCCCAACAGGTATGTTTCAGGTGCCTGTGGGAATTTTATTCTTAGTATTTTCTGGGTTGCTTGATGTATCTCTTTCCAGTATCTTCTTATTCGTTTGCACGTCCACCATTGATGGAAAAAGGTCCCCGTCTCCTTTCCACATCTCCAGCATCTATTTGCAACATTTTTATTGAATTTGGCCAATTTTTCTGTTGTATAGTACCAACGGAAGAACATTTTATACCTGTTCTCCCGAAGGTCTCTAGCTATAGTGTATTTAATTTTTATATTCCAAATTTCTTCCCATTGATTTGTTAGAATACTGTGTCCTATGTCTCTTGCCCATTTAACTTGTTCTTCCTCAGTCGACCATAATAACAATTGTTGGTATAAAGTTTGAATTAGTTTTTTTCTTTTTTTTTCATGATTTTTTTTAAATCTTGCATGGCTTTGTATTGCTGGTTCAATGCAGTTTAAGTTCTGGTTTATTTAAACTCAAGTATCTTATGTGAGCAACTTTCCCACTCCTATATTGTTTATTTTGCCAGAACAATAAGAACTGCTGGCTTCTTCGAAAGCCTCTGTATAGAAGAGTTGAGTACAGGATGGCAACAGTTCACTACATAAGGTCGGATTTTCCCAACAATACAAAAAAAAACAACAATGGAAGAAATGTTCATGTGATCATGTCAACATCTTAGCCAATAACAAGCATGGTAATTGTTGACATGTGGCATGTGTCTAACTGACTATTGTGTATGATGAGTAGATTTGATGTCATTCTTCTTTCAAATATGCCATCCCAATAGGGAGTGTGAAAGTACCCGGAAGTGAAAGGGAAAAGCAGAAAAAGGCTGCAGTCTTCAAGCTTGCTGCCTTGCCGTTGCTTTGGGAATCATTTGGCAGAAATTACTGAACTTTTTATTTGTTATATGCAATGAATTTTGTGGGATATCATTTTATGAAAGTATATAGTTGGGTTTTTTTTTTATTCTTTTAAATCTAATCTGTTATTTTACTATGATTTGAATGAGAGGAAAATATATGTAATTAGGGCTAGCTCCAGTAAAAGAGGATGTGGTAGATCTCAGGTCTGGACCAAATTGAAAATTTATTTATTTATTTAGTATTTCTTTATTTGCTACATTTGTATACCACCCCTCTCAGCCCGGAGGTGACTTGGGGCGGTTCACAAGGCAACAATTCAATGCCAACAACATCATAAAAACATTTAAAACATTTAAGAAGCAATAACATCAATTAAGACCATAACAATAATAAAAAGTCATTTCATCTCCTAAATAAATCACTCCGTTGTTTAATCTAGAGGCAGGAAAGCCTCAAATTATTGAATCACCATAGACAGAGATATCCTACCACAGGGGGAGATTTTGGATTGGTCTTGGGACATCAGTGAAATTTAAATTTCATTAACTTGGAACCTCAGAAGGAGGGCAGTTACAACTTAGCTTTAGAATTGACCTCTGTAGAATAGGAATATTTTTCAGTTACCCAAGAGCATGCATCTCTTCAAGAATTACTTCAAGATAACATTCCTGCGACCCTCTTGGAGGATGCAAAGGGAGAAAATGAGATCCATTTTGCATTCAATCAATTACTGAAATTCTGATAGAAATAAGAAGGCAGGTTTATGTTATATTACTAATTTGCTCATTAGTCAGCACAACCTAATTAGAATGCTATTTAGTGATGGGTCAGATGATATACTTCAGGCAAAAAAACACCTTTCTGAGTTTAAAGAGCTGTTAAGCACTTTAACTGATTTTGCCATAAATAACACACGACAAGACAGTGCAAATAATTTAGGAGGATCTGCAATTAATTCCAACAAACTAAAGACTAAGCCAAAAGCTCAGATGGCAAAAGCTCTGGAATTCTAATATGAAATACACCTCAATGAGAAGGCAAGTCAAACCTCTCGCAAAAGGAAAAGTGGTAGGAAATTATGTCAGACCAACAAAAAAACTTAAGTATATAAAAAAAGATAGCTCAATATGGAGAATGCTGGACAAACTTAAGAATGGCAGCTGAGGTCAAAAGCATATTTAAATTAAAATATGATTGGTTTTTAAGATTTTGGAAGGTAATAAGATTCAGAGATGACACCCTGTAAATCTCATACAAAAAAACCCCAGAAAAAATATGGCAAAGGGTTTCTTTGACATTGATGCCAAACTCCTTTAATAAGCAATCTCCTCTGAAAACTCAGGGGCAAAATAGGATCGCTGTTCACTTTTACCTGTCCAAAGTAATCCAGTATCCTGTTTAGAAGCCCTGAAAATTTTTTTTAGAAAATGATGCAACTAATTTTTGATACTTAATGAGAATGAAAAAGAAGCTAGCACTTATTAATTACCCAATGCCAGAAGGCAAATTTATACAATAGAATCATAAAACTTTCTGGCAATTTATATTAAATCTTTTGGATATATCATTACAATTTTATTCATGATCATGTCACCAGATAAGTCACCTTTTCCATAACTATAATAGAGTATGAACAATTACATATTTCAAATGCCAAATGATGCAACTATAGCCTTTGACTGTGTGGATCATAATAAATTGTGGCAAGTTCTTGGTGGTATGGGGATACCAAATCATCTTATCTCTCTCCTGAAGAATCTGTATAAGGACCAAGTAGCAACCGTAAGAACTGACCATGGAACAACAGACTGGTTCAAGATTGGGAAAGGCATACGACAGGGTTGTATACTCTCACCCAACCTATTCAACTTGTATGCAGAATACATCATGCGTTGTGCAGGGCTTGATGAATACAAGGCTGGGGTGAAAATTGCTGGAAGAATCATTAACAACCTTAGATATGCAGATGACACCACTTTGATGGCCGAGGAGCAGCTGAAGAGCCTTCCAATCAAGGTGAAAGAAGAAAGTGCAAAACCTGGGTTGCAGTTAAACATTAAAAAACCCAAGATTATGGCAACAAGGATGACTGACAACTGGGAAATAGAGGGAGAAACATGGAGACAGTGACAGACTTTGTATTTCTAGGTGCAAAGATTACTGCAGACACAGACTGCAGCCAGGAAATCAGGAGACACTTATTTCTTGGGAGGAGAGCAATGTCCAATCTCGATAAAATAGTGAGAAGCAGAGACATCACACTGGCAATGAAGATCCGCATAATTAAAGCAATGGTATTCCCCATAGTCACCTACGGATGTGAGAGCTGGAAGTCAGGGAAGGCTGAGTGAAGGAAGATAGATGCATTTGAACTTTGGTGTTGGAGGAAAGTTCTGAGAGTGCCTTGGACCGCCAGAAGATCCAACCAGTCCATACTTCAGGAAATAAATCCTGACTGCTCATTGGAGGGAAGGATAGTAGAGGCAAAGATGAAGTACTTTGGCCACATCATGAGAAGAAAGGAAAGCTAAGAGAAGGCAATGATGCTGGGGAAAATGGAAGGAAAAAGGAAGAAGGGCCGACCAAGGGCAAGATGGATGGATGGGATCCTTGAAGTGATTAGATTGACCTTGAAGGAGCTGGAGGTGCTGAAGGCTGACAGGGAGCTCTGGCATGGGCTGGTCCATGAGGTCAGAGTGGGAAACAACTGAACGAATGAACAACAGAATTTATACTGTGAAAATGAGGTTTAATAAATGAAGTATAGACCATCCCTGAGATAGAAACATTCAACTTTCATACGATTCCTAGTAACAAACAGGGATGAGACAACAGGAAATGAGAGGAAATCTACCCCTAGGAAGGAAAATTCACTCTTGCAATGTTATCATGGGGAAAAGCTTTATCATCATTCGTTTTTTCCATAACAACCCCAAATTTTCAAAATCCAATTATCACAGAGACAGAAAGTGAGGGGAAATTTTCTGAACAGGGGTGCAGACAGCAAAACAAATGTTACAGAGGTGTTAATTGTTCCCTATGCAATCCAAAAATGTTTTTGCTGAAGTTTACACTTAAAAATGCACGTGCTCTGACCTACATAAAAATTGAACTAAAGAAGAAACCTACAGAACCTACCTTGTTTGTAACCCAGGGATTGGCTGTATAGCAGTAAGTAGATGTTCTAAAGATGTTATCCTCTCTTATTTGTATATTTTGGTTGTAGGAAAGGAGAGTAATGCTTTTCTGCCTGCATTTACAAGGATACCTAAGTTAAAAATCAAATTTATTTTAAAGTATCTGATGATATGCTACTTAATACGGATCAGCAGCACTTGGGGGTTTCTACTACACCTACACCTGTGTTCCTAAAACTAGTAACATAATATTCTATTCCATTCCAAATTTCAAAAGCATAAGCTTTTTCAAAATGCCTGTCAATGGTGAAATTTTCAACGTCAATAGTCTGTTTTTCCAATAAATCTGGTTAGGCAATAGTATTATCCTATTATTCAGCTATAAAGCTGACTTCATACATCTTGTCACCCAAAAGGTGGCAAACCAAGACTGGGATTAGCTATTTCAATAGCTACCTCCCTGTGTACAAATTTGATCCCTCAGACAATTAAACACTTGGACTATGCCACTTTTGTACAAAAGAACCACAGTTTTATTTGTGCTCATTAACATTTATGTACCACCTCGGACTTCACCCTACTTCAACATTGACTCCTGGGTTAAGCTGGAGGTTTTCCTCTCTGGCACTTGAATTCCATGTCATATTGCTCTCTTGATGATTGCTGGCAAATTTAATGCACAGATTGGACAAAAAAGAAAGCTTTTGCTGAAGCTGCAGGATTTTACTGAGATTTGTTATAAAATTCTGTATGCAGTAGATCTAAAGAGAAGAATATTAGCAAGTCTAGGCTAGATGTCATGGACATGATAATTAGATGAACCCTGTTCTGAAGCAGAAACTCTCAGGGGAAATTCACCTACACAAGCTGCTTAAGAGTAAGTGTAGCTGCTGATCTTATGATCTGTTGATCTTCATGATTTACTGTAGTATCCTTTATGGATGAATGTGAAGTTGACAACAGTCATCAATTGCTTACATTTTTACTCCAATTGTGTAAATGCCTCTTTCCCTCTGTTATTGCTGAAATAATCCTGAACAAATGATACTGAACGTAGATAGCAGGATTAAATGGAATCATGCATTGAACTTCAAGCTGGAATCAAACTTTATGAAATAAAGGGGGTGATATAATATTGGGCACTGATACAAGTTGAGCTGTTTATTGTTCCAGCATCTGATGGATTTACTAAACCTTCCTTTAAAAAAAGAAAAAGTTCCTGTATCCAAGAACTGTCACTCCAGTTCTGTAAATGTTTGGTTTAATGAGCATAAAAGGTTGAAAAGACAGCAACAAAAATATTTAAGTACTGTATATATTCGTGTGTAAGGTGAGAGCAGATTTGAAGGCCAAAATCATGGATTTTGATATAACCCATGAAGATCTCAAGGGTCATTTTCTATGGTGAAGGAAATACTCTCTCCCTTCTGGAAATAAAAGATACTTTCTATCATTGCAGATGGGGGTTTTTCAGTCACTTCCTTATTTTTGGACTATAGTAGAGAAAAGTTGACCTGGCTACAATATTTTAAAGACATTGAATTGCAGTCCCATGTTTTTGATACAGAAAAATATTTATTGAAAAATATATTTGTGCATTTTGTGCCTCCTCCAACCTTCCCGTTGTATAATTGCTAATTGTAATAAAAGTTTAACTGACTTGTTATTTCACTTGTATGTTCTATAAGCTTCACAATGTTGCAGATTTCTGAGACAGATGCTATTTGTGGATTTAGTGGTAAATGTGTGATTTAACAAAGAGCCGGCAAAATAAAATACCATATTTATAATGGTTTACCACTGAATAGGGCTTGAGTCTGTGTAACCATATGTTGAGCCACCTTGGAACCCATTCATTGGTTAACTTATCTGTCCAAATCAAAGTCCATTCACCCATTTGTAGCACTGGAATGACAGATTTGGGAGTCCACTTGAGGGAAAAGCCAAAGTGTGGTTATTTTGCTACATGGCAAAGAAACAGGGCCATCTACCTCTGGGCTAACTGTGATCCTGGTTCCTTATGTATACACACACAATCTCTTAAGAGGGTACCAGGAATGATTGGCACATGGGCTCCATCTCCCTTTAAACAAGATTTAGTATTAGCCATGGGATAGCACTAAAAAAAATTATATGACAATTCGAACACTGAAGACAGGTGAATATGGACGAAAATGGAAACCACTGAGTGTTGGCACACATTGGTGAAAATACCTTAGATGAGCTAGAAAAGTGAAGTCTTTGCTTGCTCCATAGTCTTAGATATTGTCAGCTAACTAGGCTGTATCTCATAGGATGGTCTTTCCCTCCTGTACCTGACTCTGGGGAGAGAAACTATTCCATCACCTAAAAACATGGTGCCCATCCTCAAATATCCTGCAGCAATGGTTTTCAGAACACTGCCCCGAGGAGGAAGAAAGTGCACTTCTTGCAACAAGTCTCATAAATGACAAAGGAGCTACCTTTGTCAAGACAATTGAAACCAATGAAACGTTTCCATCTCTAATTAATGTATATCCAGATCATCTTCAGCTCAGCTTTCAGTTATTATTTTTTTCACTCTCAATCTTGTTTTCCATTTGTATGCCAGTTACGAATGCCTTCACCTTGCAAAAAGAGTTTAGAAGCCAAACCCATCTTTATAGAAGCAGTAGCCCCTCAAACAATGGCTGGGCACTCAGAAGTCTTCATTATATACTGTACTACAACTGATATTTCAAGCAGGAGAACTCACCATATCATAAACAACTTGCACTGGAATCTGTGCACCACACACTTCTTTTATTCTCTTGACTTATCAACTGCTTTTTTATCTTAGCACAAAGAAGTAGGCATATAAGTGTTCTCTTATCATTGTGTATGAACAGAAGAAATACCCAAACTCTATTTCTTTTCCTCCTTGTTAGTATGAAGGCAAGATATTTTCTAGCACTCTTGACAAGAGTTTTTGCATTTGCAAGTATGATTTTTGTACAAACTCTGAGAGCTGATGTCTTGTTGCATGGATATTTTTCAAACTCAAAACACTGGATAGGTTGTTTGCATTTTTGGTATATTGACATTTGTTTACATTTGTTTACATGAGGCAGTCATTCTGTATGTGTATGCACTTTGCTTCACAAAAGGAAAAGGTGGTTTCACACAGAGACATTTCATTCAAATTATAGGAAGACAAGAACCCTTGTGGAGGCTGGAGAGTTTTTGACATGTCAAAACAACCTCTCTTATCTAGAACAAGAAATTCTGTAACTATTCTTTATATGCCTGAACAAGGGGAGTAGGAAGCTGTGTCTTTTTAAAACTTAACTATTTCAGTGTGAATGCATATGCATTTTGCTGATTCATATGTGATATTAAACAACTACAAAATCCCATCAAGCTCAGAATATGTGTCATTGTGTGTATTTTGCAAGAGCATTTAGGGAAAACATCACATAGGGATATTTGTTCCCAAATAAAAGTAGTTTTATTGCAGTGTGTTATCAATTTGCACATGTGCTGCAGTAACATAAAGGGGAGATAGTGCAGAACATAGGAAGTTTCTTTTTAGAAGAATGCATTTTAACATGAGGAAGCGATCTATAAGTAGATAGGAAACAGAAAGAATTGGGTCTCAGTTATTCCACTCCAAATGTCTAGATTGGATTATATAATCCAAACAATGCTGAACATGCCTTATTTAACCTTAGTTGAGCCCAGACTTAGTCAGCATGCTATAATGGTTTCAGTATTGGAAAGTAAAACTGGAATTAAATAAGTTATGATTAATGTGGAGGGATACTTTCGCAGGAGAAAATCAAACAATGGGTCTCCTTGTGGAGAGAAAAAGAAGGGTATAAATCATAATCACCATCATCATTCAGAACAGTGTTTAGGAATGACAAGACTGAATTTTTACAGTTACCAATAATTTACTATCTGTATGTAATGAGATTGTAACAGACCTACATTTAATAAGTCCAATTAATGAGTAGAAATGATGCTAAAAGTATCTCTTTTTATGTAAGCAATGTAAAATAATGTTCACGCATTTTAGGGGTATTTTTAATGGGGTATGTTTCAAAGGTTTAACTCAGTACTTTTTTTAAAAAAAAGTAATGGAAAAGAAGTAAGTAGTTCAACACGTAAGACAGTCATATGCACAAGTCACCGTCATCATCACCATTATTTGATTGTAGTAATGAGCTACATAATAAATAATTTTTAAAAGTTTTTTTTTAAAAAAATTCTATGTGGAAGGGGTTAAATGATATCTCCTGCACAAATATCCACATCTGTTGCCTGAACAAAAACTATTTTAAGAGCATACACTTGCTAATTCAGCATGCATTTCCACTCTTGCCAATGTAATATCACTTTCCCTTCCTCCATCAGATGATAATCTTTTCAGATGGTCCATGAACATAATTTTTCGGCACCCTGTCATATTTCAATGCTGTTGCAATCTCTTCTGATGTCTAGGTTATTACATTTTCCTTTTTTGTCAGCATTCATTAGAATGGACACACCTAAATAAGTCTGATGGGGTTATGTTCCCCAATGACTTCGCTATCAAATTTCTTTATCTTTCAAAATTCATTATCCTTTTTCCTGTACGTGGTTCAAGGCTGGGTACCTCGACAAGGGACTTCATGATCCATAAAGCATTATCTCACATCATTTCTTCACTTGCAAAAAGAATACATTGGCTATGTCAAGTGGAATAAAAAGTGTAATGGTACAATACAGACTGACTCCATCAGTAACTATACAAATGGTGTTACCCTTCCTATTCACAATAATGGAAAGTCCATCTACATTTAAGTTCAAGATAGCTAGAAAAGTCAGCTGTAGTCATAAAAAGAAACAGGAATTTGATAGTCCTTGCTGGAGCTTTGCAACCATAGAAAAACTAGGTTCTTGTGGGTTTTTTCGGGCTATAGAGCCATGTTCTAGAGGCATTTCTCCTGACGTTTCGCCTGCATCTATGGCAAGCATCCTCAGAGGTAGAGGTCTGTTGGAATTAGGACAATGGGTTTATACGAGAGGGATCCTCTCACCTCTGCAGGAGTCTACCGTATACCCAGAGGCGGCCCTAGGTAATTTTCAAAGGTAAGCAAACATTATTTTGGCGCCCCCCCCCCCCCAACCAATCACTGAAAAATAAAACATAGAAGGTAGAGGTGAATAAAAGAGTTACCTTACAAACCAGAAATTTACTTACAACATTATGTTCATATAGTTACATTACCTAGAATTAACACAAATTAACTTTTTTTAGAATGCAAATATTTTATTAAACTTAGCAACAATTTTAAGTTTTTGTTGTTATTTTTGGTCTACAAGTACTACACAAAGGTTTATTGGTCATGCTGTCTCTTCAAAAGATTTTTCAGATTAGGGTCTTGCTAATAACAGAGAACTCAAACCCATGCTTGTTGGGTCTGTAAATCAGATTTGTTTTGGAGAACGCAGCCCCAGGAGAATAGACACCTCCTTTTTAAGAAAGCGAACTCTTGTCCTTCAAAAGTGCCATGCCAGCCTGGACCATTGCAATGGGTGTGGTAACACGGCCAGCATCTGGCCCCTTCACTTGACTGGATACTTTAACATCCAGTTTTTTTTTTTAACACAAATAAACTTGAACACTTTTAAAATTAAAAAGATATTTTTCTGGCTTTCAATTTTGAAAACTCGTGTACTATTATATCTGTTTCCATTTCATCCAACAAGCCATTTTCAATGGCCAAGGTTGCTAGTCCACTCAAGCGCTCTTGACTCAAAGTTGATCTTAAGTACGTTTTTATAAGTTTTAATTTTGAAAAACTCCTTTCACCGCTGGCCACAGATACTGGAAGTGTTAACAGAATTCTCAATGCAAGATAAACATTTGGGAAAGTATCCACATAACCACGTTTGGTTATGAAAGACAACGCTTTAGCTGGATGACTTCCTGGGGGCAGCATGGTTGCAAATATTTGTAGCTCTTCAAACAGATCATCACCATTCACATCACAGTCTTCACTATCAGCCAAAATGGTTTGAAGGTGTTGACAGGCATTCTTCAATTCTGTTTCATTCAAACTTTTCCCAAGGCTTGAAATATCATACTGGGATCAGATCTTGGGATATAGGGCCTGTCTGGAAGGGCCCCTAGACCCCTTCTACACTGTCCTTATAACCCAAGATCCCATCCCAGGTTATCTGCTTTGAACAGGATTATATGAGTCCACACTGCCAGATAATCTGGGATAAACAGAAAACCTGGGATCAGATCTTGGGATATAGGGCCTGTCTGGAAGGGCCCCTAGACCCCTTCTACACTGACCTTATAACCCAAGATCCGATCCCAGATTATATGCTTTGAACTGGATTATATGAGTCTGCACTGCCAGATAATCTGGGATAAACAGAAAACCTGGGATCAGATCTTGGGATATAGGGCCTGTCTGGAAGGGTCCCTAGACCCCTTCTACACTGTCCTTATAACCCAAGATCCGATCCCAGGTTATCTGCTTTGAACTGGATTATATGAGCCCACACTGCCAGATAATCTGGGATAAACAGAAAACCTGGGATCAGATCTTAGGATATAGGGCCTGTCTGGAAGGGCCCCTAGACCCCTTCTACACTGTCCTTATAACCCAAGATCCGATCCCAGGTTATCTGCTTTGAACTGGATTATATGAGCCCACACTGCCAGATAATCTGGGATAAACAGAAAACCTGGGATCAAATCTTGGGATATAGGGCTTGTCTGGAAGGGCCCCTAGACCCCTTCTACACTGTCCTTATAACCCAAGATCCGATCCCAGGTTATCTACTTTGAACTGGATTATATGAGTCTGCACTGCCAGATAATCTGGGATAAACAGAGAACCTGGGATCAGATCTTGGGATATAGGGCCTGTCTGGAAGGGTCCCTAGACCCCTTCTACACTGTCCTTATAACCCAAGATCCGATCCCAGGTTATCTGCTTTGAACTGGATTATATGAGTCCGCACTGCCAGATAATCTGGGATAAACAGAAAACCTGGGATCAGATCTTGGGATATAGGGCCTGTCTGGAAGGGCCCCTAGACCCCTTCTACACTGTCCTTATAACCCAAGATCCGATCCCAGGTTATCTGCTTTGAACTGGATTATATGAGTCCACACTGCCAGATAATCTGGGATAAACAGAAAACCTGAAATCAGATCTTGGGATATAGGGCCTGTCTGGAAGGGTCCCTAGCCCCCTTCTACACTGTCCTTATAACCCAAGATCCGATCCCAGGTTATCTGCTTTGAACTGGATTATATGAGTCCGCACTGCCAGATAATCTGGGATAAACAGAAAACCTGGGATCAGATCTTAGGAGTATATAGGGCCTGTCTGGAGGGGCCCCTAGACCCCTTCTACACTGTCCTTATAACCCAAGATCCGATCCCAGGTTATCTCATATAATCCAGTTCAAAGCAGATAAACTGGGATCGGATCTTGGGTTATAAGGACAGTGTAGAAGGGGTCTAGGGGCCCTTCCAGACAGGCCCTAGACCCCTTCTACACTGTCCTTATAACCCAAGATCCGATCCCAGGTTATCTACTTTGAACTGGATTATATGAGCCCGACCCACCAGATAATCTGGGATAAACAGAAAACCTGGCATCAGATCTTGGGATATAGGGCCTGTCTGGAAGGGCCCCTAGACACCTTCTACACTGTCCTTATAACCCAAGATCCGATCCCAGGTTATCTGCTTTGAACTGTATTATATGAGTCTGCACTGCCAGATAATC
Organism: Anolis sagrei; assembly: GCF_037176765.1. Taxonomy (NCBI): domain Eukaryota; kingdom Metazoa; phylum Chordata; class Lepidosauria; order Squamata; family Anolidae; genus Anolis; species Anolis sagrei. The sequence goes on from NC_090023.1 coordinate 124,109,811, forward strand.
TGGGATAAACAGAAAACCTGGGATCAGATCTTGGGATATAGGGCCTGTCTGGAAGGGTCCCTAGACCCCTTCTACACTGTCCTTATAACCCAAGATCCGATCCCAGATTATCTGCTTTGAACTGGATTATATGAGTCCACACTGCCAGATAATCTGGGATAAACAGAAAACCTGGGATCAGATCTTGGGATATAGGGCCTGTCTGGAAGGGTCCCTAGACCCCTTCTACACTGTCCTTATAACCCAAGATCCGATCCCAGGTTATCTACTTTGAACTGGATTATATGAGTCTGCACTGCCAGATAATCTGGGATAAACAGAGAACCTGGGATCAGATCTTGGGATATAGGGCCTGTCTGGAAGGGTCCCTAGACCCCTTCTACACTGTCCTTATAACCCAAGATCCGATCCCAGGTTATCTACTTTGAACTGGATTATATGAGTCTGCACTGCCAGATAATCTGGGATAAACAGAGAACCTGGGATCAGATCTTGGGATATAGGGCCTGTCTGTAAGGGTCCCTAGACCCCTTCTACACTGTCCTTATAACCCAAGATCCGATCCCAGGTTATCTGCTTTGAACTGGATTATATGAGTCCACACTGCCAGATAATCTGGGATAAACAGAAAACCTGGGATCAGATCTTGGGATATAGGGCCTGTCTGGAAGGGCCCCTAGACCCCTTCTACACTGTCCTTATAACCCAAGATCCGATCCCAGGTTATCTGCTTTGAACTGTATTATATGAGTCCACACTGCCAGATAATCTGGGATAAACAGAAAACCTGGGATCAGATCTTGGGATATAGGGCCTGTCTGGAAGGGTCCCTAGACCCCTTCTACACTGTCATTATAACCCAAGATCCGATCCCAGATTATCTGCTTTGAACTGGATTATATGAGTCCACACTGCCAGATAATCTGGGATAAACAGAAAACCTGGGATCAGATCTTGGGATATAGGGCCTGTCTGGAAGGGTCCCTAGACCCCTTCTACACTGTCCTTATAACCCAAGATCCGATCCCAGGTTATCTACTTTGAACTGGATTATATGAGTCTGCACTGCCAGATAATCTGGGATAAACAGAAAACCTGGAATCAGATCTTGGGATATAGGGCCTGTCTGGAAGGGTCCCTAGCCCCCTTCTACACTGTCCTTATAACCCAAGATCCGATCCCAGGTTATCTGCTTTGAACTGGATTATATGAGTCCGCACTACCAGATAATCTGGGATAAACAGAAAACCTGGAATATGAGGATTTAAAGATTGAACTGCAAAGACTCTGGCACAAGCCAGTGAAAATGGTCCCAGTGGTGATTGGTACACTGGGTGCAGTGCCTAAAGACCTTGGCCTGCACTTAAACACAATCAGCACTGACAAAATCATGATCTGCCTGCCAGCTGCAGAAGGCGACCTTACTGGGATCTGCATGCATTATTCACCTATACATCACACAGTCCTAGATACTTGTGAAGTGTCCCACCTGTGATCCAATACAACTTTCTGCCCCATATAACAACAACAACAACAAAAACAACAACAAACCCAC